>NW_027131614.1:25572500-26172500 GCF_026122565.2 Emydura macquarii macquarii | reverse complement strand
GCAGCGCTGCCCCGGGAGAAGGAGCCTGCACGGCGCAGGGGGAACGGGACCTGCCGGCGAGTGGGGGGCGCCTCCGCGGCGAGTCAGGCTTGGCAGCAGCCTGCGCACCGGGCACCTCCCTCCCGCCCCGGACGGCTGGTCACAGCACAGCACGGCGCTGCCCCGCCCCCGTCCCTCCCGAGCCGCTTGAGGCTCGCCACACAGCCGCGGCCGCAGGGTAAGCGCCGCACACCAGGCCCCGCCCGGTCCCGGCTACTCACTGGCTGAGTCCGCGCAGCGGCAGGTAGAGCAGGGCGGGACCCCGCCTGCCCTCGCTCTCTGCCGGGGCGGGGCTGCGGACGATCCCGTCCCCGAGCACGCCTGGCAGTTGCGGGCGTTGTGGTCTCTTCTCGGTGTTCGTTAGTCCCGTTTCCTAGCAACGGCGGCGGCAGCCCCCCCCCCTTCCCACCGCCCGGGCGGGCAGTTAGGGAGCGTCTGCAAATTCCCCCTCCCTGCCTCCGAGCGCTGTCTCGCGAGGTCGTTGGCTGCGCAGCGCCGAGCGTCCCTTCCTGCGCCGAGGCGGACGGTTGTGATCCCAGTGTGGGCTCGGGACGGGCCCGGGGTATGAGCCATGAGAGTAGAGGGGGCTGCGGGGCGGGCTGTCACTAGCCCAGGCGTGAATGGGGCGGGCACCCGCTCGGCTGACTAGAGGGAGGGAGGAAGGGGGAAAACGCTGCTGGCGCCCCGAGCTCTGGGGGGCCCCAGAAGGCTGTGGCCTCTATGGAAAGAGTGAAATGGGTGGGATGGGGCCCCACGTTCCTCTCCACCGGCCTGCAGCAGCCTAGGCGTCAGGACTGGCGGGTTCTCCTCCTAGCTCTGCCCCTGATCTCTCCGGCTGAGGATTCTCAGCTGGGGCTGACGCTCCTGACTCGCCTTTGTCAGGCACTTAGAAATCCACCGCTGCAAAGCATTGTGCTGTACTGTACTAAGGCGCAGCATTGCTATGCTACATCTCTCTGCCCAGCCTGCCGGGCACAGTCTATTTGTATCACCTGGTTATCACGGCATGTGTTTCCCTCCCGTGCCTGCTGTGCTGCCAGTGCACAATACTCACCCTTTCCAAACAGCACCAAGGAGCTTGTCCAATAAACTTGGCCCTCTAGGAAAAGGAATTTATTTTATCCCTATCCTACTGGAACAGGCATACTGCCAACCCCAATTATTCAAAAATCATGAGTTAGCTAATCCCCAAACCCAATTCAATAGATTTTAAAAATCTCATGATTTTTAAACCATTGTGTCCTTTTTTATTTGCCTTCTGGTTCTTGAGCCTTTAGGGTTTGTGGTTCCCAGCTTTTTTTACAACTATGAGACTAGAAACTTGCTTTTAAAAAAAAGCTGAGAACCTTGTGTAATCACACGACTCCAGAAGCTGAAACTTTAAGAAAATAAACTGTTGTGAGATTTAGAATAAAATTGAGAGAGTTGGTAATGCTGTCAAATCAACTTACAAATCATTTTAGACAACTGTTTCCTTTCCTATGTTGTTTATACCACCTCATATTGTTAAACATGATCTGTCCTGGTTTTTAGAGGTACTGAAGGGGGATTTCTAAAAGTGATAATTACTAGTTTAACTCTGCTCCCACCAAAGTCTTTTTTGATGAGAATAAAAGTTTTGTTGATAACGGTAATAGCATTGATGTAATATACTTAAACATCTGTAAGGTGTTTGTCATTATACTGCATGACATTTTGATGAAAAATTAGCATGATACAAAATCAACACAGCACACAGTAAATGGTTAAAAACTGGCTAAATATATCTCAAAATGTAACTGAAAAAAGAGGAATCAAACAGGTGTTTCTAATGGGGTCCCATAGGGATCAGGTCTGGGCCCTACACATTTTTATCAGGGACGTGGAAGAAAATATAAAATGATCACTGATTAAATTTGCAGATCACACTAATATTGGGGGAGTGGTAAACAATGAAAAGGAGAGGTCACTTATACAGAGCAATCTGGGTGGCCTGGTGAACTGGGCACAAGCAAAAAAAGACGCATTTTAATACAGCCAAATGTAAAATTATACAGCTATGAATAAAGAACACAGACCATACTTACATGTGTGAACTCCATCCTGGGAAGCAGTGACTCTGGAAAGGACTTGGGGGTCATGGTGGATAATCAGCTAAACATGAGCTCTCAGTGCAGCACTGCTGCCAGAAGAGCTAATGTGATCCTTGGATGTATAAAGAGGAATATTGAGCAGAAATATAGATGTTATTCTGCAGGGTCACACATTTTGTATCTTGTGTAGGTAGAGCTTATTGCACATACCTGGGGCTCCATGCATCTCTCCATTCTCCCCCACCTCCCTCACAGACTTCCTTTGGGCCATCCTCCTATCCCCCTCTATTTCAGGTACTCTTGAGGTCCACTCATTCCCCTCCTGCCAGGTGTTCATAGTGCCCCCTATTCTTCCAACATATCAAGGCTGCCTATTCTCCCCCCATGCCAGGGGCTATATACCCATCCTTCTTCCAATCCCCCATTCTCCACCAATGATAGGGCCTCATTGTGTGCCTTGTGGCAACGGAGGCCTGTTCTGCCTCTCCACGGGTCCTGCACTTTTTTTCCAGCTACACTGGTGGTATGGCTGAGTGGGAGCAGGGGAGGGGGACCCAGTCCCACCCTCTACTCCAGGCCCTAACCCAGGGACCCTGTGAGGAGTAGCCTCAAACCACTTAGTCCATGAGAGCTACTACCTTCCCCAGATCATCTGTCCTTGGCCCCACTGCTCACAGTCTACTTCCTGGAACCCAGGCAAGGGTTTCCCCCCCTACCTTATCATGGGTCTCTCAGTCCCTGTGGTCATCCCCTGTTTGGGTGAGGTCATCCCACCTCAACTCTATTGCTCAGTTGTCTAAGCAGCCACGTCCTTCTTTAGGCCTCTGTGCCTATGACCTTTAGCCATGCCTGAACAGGCTTCTCCTTAACTCCTGAACCTTTGGTGTCGTGGTAACAGTAGCACTCATTCTAAGCGCTGTAATAACTCTACTCAACTCCCTTTCAGCTGCCATTAGCTATCTGACAGGGAGGCTTTTAGCTGTTGGGGCAAGCTCCTTAATTGGCCTCAGCTGGCCTAATTGGCCTAATTGATCTGGAGTAACCCCATCTGAATCACCCAGGGAACAAGGATTTGTTGATCCTGGGGCTAATATATATACCCTCCACAGTTGGGAAAATAGGATGAAGGTTGGCTTGGCCATCAAACCTGGTACTGTAGTTGAGTATTTAGCACCATGGGCCAATCAGATAGACATGGCTTTAGTGATGATAGTGGAACCTGGATTTGAAGGACAGAAGTTCATGGAAGACATGATGCCAAAGGTTCAGTGGCTCAGGATGCAGTTTCCTTCCTAGTTTCCTTCCTTGGATATTGAAGTGGATGATGGAGTAGGGCCAGACACCATCCATAAATGTGCAGAGGCAGGGGCAAACATGATTGTGTCTGGCAGTGCTATTATGAAAAGTGAAGATCCTAGATCTGTCATTAACCTCTTAAGGAATGTGTGTTCAGAAGCTGCTCAGAAATGCTCCTTGGACCGATGAGACCAACTCATGCCAAGAAAGCTTGTGTCTCAACTATGTAAGTAGGTTCTAAATCAGGTGTGGAAACATTGCTGCTGAAGCAGGACTGCAGCACTGAAGAATTGTTCCTTCAATGAAGCAAGCAGGCAGTTGCTATCCCTTAAATTGCCTGGAGGCTCATTTTCTAGCAGATACCATAACAGGGATTGGATTGAAATAAAACAGAGGGGATAACGTGTGGAAGAATAAGAGTCTGCTCTGTACCTTCTTACAAAACTGTTTCAAATAAAACAGTTCTTGCTAAGTCAAAAAAAAATACTGTCCTATAGCATCATGTTTGGCCCTGTCACACCTTCTAGAGTTCAACAGATCAAACATAAAACAAATTTGTTTGCCTATTCTAAAAAGCTAAACAGCTAAAGCAAATCCAATTAAATTCTGCAAAAAAATTTAAACTTTAAATATTTACTCCTATTGTCAGCCTGTATGCCATATTTCAGCCCAGAGTTAAATTTTTATGACCAAGTTACAAACCCTTCAAAAGGAGAATTTATAGTGGAAGTACTGTCACTGTTTCAATATGTTGGACAGCAGCTGTCAAGGTTTTTTTCCACATTATTTCATTTATAATCTGGAGGCTGGAAATAAGTGTCACTTGATTCTTAATATGCCATATCATTTGTCTTTTTTTATTCCGCTATCTCATTACACTTTGCTTACTTGCCCTTTCACCTAACTGCAAAATTTACTGCACCTGGACAGAAATATTAATTGACAGAAGCAGTGCCTTGGAGGCTAAATGGCACAGATGGTTAGTGCCCAAGCCTTTCACATCTGGAAGCCTACAGTAAATTAATATTCTGTGGAGGTCACAAGTGACAATAAGCTTGACTGAATATTTGTCACATCACACACTCAACACACAAGTTGCTGTAAGTGACCAGAATAGGACTGGAATACTAAATTGCATTGCCAAACTGTTTTGAATAGAAGCTGGAAGAGCATCTGTCTGCACCTTTCTTGACACTTTCATTCAGTCACAGATTAAATAGGATTTAATAATAATCACAGTGCACATTAAAAATGTATATATGAAGAAAAGGGTGATAATTAAATTCTGGTCCAAGCATTTGTCATATTGAGTATGTTCCTGAAATGCTCTTAAAATCATCTCTTCAGACTCTTCATTCAAGTCCAAAAACATGTAGCACATCCTTCTAGCTTTGCCTTAATTGTCTTTTTATTACTCATTCACAGCATTTTGCATCAAAATGCTAAATGTAAATTGAAAAAAAAAATATCTTGTGCCAACTTCGAAGCAGTCAAGAAGGGTTTGGACTCCTGGAGTGTGTTAATTCTTCATTGGAAAGGAAATGGCACATACTCAAATCTTTCCTAATGTCCTTGCAGTGCATACATAGGATCTAGTAATACTTTAAGCAAGAATGGAAAAGCCTGGTACCTCACTCCTTTTTCTCACACACAAATATCATTTTCAAAATTCTAAAATAAATTATATTGGTCAGCATGTCAGAGGAAGGTTTACAACATTTCTCACCTGTATTTTGCTGCTTTTGGCAAGAGGTCAGGATAATTAATTACTACAGCTTTTCAAATATTGGTTTTAAAAACTTGGATTATTATTTTATAGCTATGGTAAAACTATTAACATAATCATGTCCAGTGGTAAATAATTCCTACTCTGGTCTTCTGGAATTCCATTCGCCAGTTACCTTGCAATGTACTCTGTATTACCTGCTTTGAGAGAGTATCTTGGGAGTTAAACTAGAAGATTTTGTGAAAGTGACCAGTGTAAAGATTATTTTGTTTCACCATCTTAAATGGAATGTTTTAATGTTTTTCAAAATTTGACATGAAAAAGACCAGTTTTACCCAGCTCTTTTAAATACTCCTAAATGGTTTATATCAACCAAGTGTCTACTTTGCCAGTACAGTAGCCTCTATCCTCCTCCCTAATGAAGGAGGAAAGCCCTGTATTTAAAGATTTCTGTTCCCTCCTGCCTACAAGGAGACTATTTCCCAGAGCAACTATGAGCCAGCCCATGGTTTCTCCCTTGTTCTGTATCTTCTAGGGGTCAGATCCAATCCTTCCTATCTTACCTTATTAGAAGGGACCTTATTTTATACAGCTAACTTCCTAGTCACTAAACTGGCCTCCAGCATCCTCAAAGCTTGCTGTCAACTCAGATTATTGAAGTCTTGATCATAGAAGTTCTTGAACAAAGCATATAATGGTATGCAAGGTTGTTGCGCTCAAGTGCAAATAGGACTACTTGTAGACTCAAGTGAGGTTAGTGTAGGCTTAGTCCTCCATGCTGAAAGGTAGTAAGTCTCAAGCATCCTGTATGCCCACTCCCTTACTTTCAAGTACATACAGTAAAAGTGGATTACATATGTAGAAAACAGGTGACTCAGAAGAGACCTGAATTTACATGTAATCCTCAGTTATCCTTTATTTTTGCCCCTCTGAGATCTTATGCCTGCTACTAGGCAATGGAAATTTGGCAGCCAAGTAGTACCTCATTTACTAATGAAGAATCAATTTCTTCTGTGCTTCTTGTCCTCCTCATCACTATGTGCCTTGTGTTTACATGAACAGCACTCTATATTTACAGATTCAGACTCTTACGCTATATCTTCACTGCAAAGAAAATAAGTTTTTTTCCATCAAGATAGGTATCTCAAATTAGCTATCTCAATGTGAAATCTTAGTGAAGACAAGGCACAGGTGGAGGGCATAGAGTTGACCTTGACTAGCCACATCTAGGTAAAAACGACCTGTGCCTTTTTTCCACTAGGACTTTGCATAAAGACTGCTATCTCAGTGTAAAAAACCACACCTTTTTAGCACTGAAGATAAAGCCTAAGTGATTGAGAAGTTCCCAGGCAACAATTGACAGAAGATGCAATGCCACATTCTTAGCACTATTGTAGGCTTATAACTCACAATTTAATGCTGACTTTATAAATTAAACATGACGGAAGAGAAGATATAACTTTGTAAGAGACATGAATATTCCTTCCTTACTCTTTTTGACTACTTTCAGGTCCTGAAGTCCTCACCTGCATGATATCTCTTCACTCCTTTGGATTTGTCACTACTTTTTTTGGCAACATTATGAGCTTCAAGTTCTTCTTGGCCCCTAAGTAGAAGAAGAGATCAAGAGTTAAGGCAGTGAAGAGAGCTCTTTCTGTCACAAATTCTGTGATAAGTTATAATGTTACTTGATATTTTAGGTGTTTGCATATATGTTTATTTGTTGGTCTTGGCAACTATTGTGAGGCAAAGAGAAGTGTGGCAAGTGTAATCTTTTAACTACCATCATGGAAGTTCCATGTTCTCCCTAAGATCAAAAAATTTCTTGAAACAAGTTTTTAAGAAATACATTTAACTTCCAGGATGCTGGTAGATTTGCTATTCTTTTAGGGATGCTAGTAAAAATTACTTACTGAAAGGTTGAGTATCTATTGTAGTTAACATTACAATTTATTCATGAGTCTGCATAAAACTTGAATGTATTATTAAAATATTTATTAATCCACTTTATTATATTTTAGTAGGAAGTGGTTGAAGTCTGATGTAAATGTTTTTTAGAATATCATTAAGATTATTCTTATTACTAAATACTTTCAAACATAGGACCCAATTCTGCACCCATGAAATCAGTTGTAGTCCAATGAGATTTTGTGTGATTTTCACGCATACATGTATATAGATAGATAGGTATTTTAGGTTTTTAATCCAAGTTTTATAGGATTATATGCTTGTATGATTTGGGCAAGTAGTTGCGCAGATTCTCTGATGTTCATGCTTTCTGCAGATCTCCAGCTCCCGCTCAGGGCTTGTCTACACTTACCTCAGAGATTTGGCGGCAGTCGACCGGAGTTACACAAACTACACAAAAAACTTGCATAACTCCCATTGACTTCTGTTTCTGTTCTGCACTCCATCTTCAATGCATGGTGCTGACGGGAACCGCGTTCCCATCGACGCAGCGCTAGGCCACTTGAGGAGGTGGTCTTAATACATCGATTTCTGGATCGACTGAGTGGGTCTTCATTGACTGCTCAGTCGATCCAGATAAGTCGATCTGACGGAGGCGAATTTGCCGCCGTCAGTGAAGACATAGCCTCAGTATGGTACCCTGCAAGCTTCTCTTGCGAAAACATTACAGCCATAACAGAACTCCAAGAGACAGGAGCTTATAAAGGCAAAATAATTCTTGGAGGTTTTATTCCATATTTTACAGTTTTGATTAGTTTTTACATACTTATTTTTATATCCATGGGATATAAAATGAGACTATTTTTAAAATGTTGCAAAACTGCACCATACTCTGAAATGGACATTTTTACTGTTCTCTAGACTGGGTCCAGTGTCCGAAAGTGCTCTGTGTTTTCTCTGTTATTACCGACAGAAAGCATGCTGGGTCATCACACACAGTAGAACCCCTGTTTTATGAATTTATTGGGATTGAGGAGTTCATAAAATTGAACATCTCAGAATTACAGTCAGTACAATGCACTATTTAATTTATTAATCATTCAATGTTTACATAATGAATGGTAACAAATGTTTACAGTGACTAGCACTACATTCTACAGTGCTGTATGTACGTGCTGTGCACTGTAGTCACTGGTGAAATACATAGCTGATTTTCCTTTGTTTGAGACAACTGCATCTCTTATTCTGATACTCTTCTTGTCTGATACTGAGATACTTTCATCATAGCATGGAAAGGTCAATACACCCATGCACTGAGTGTATGTAACTTCTGCTCACTGCTTAAGTACATACACATGTATGTTGTTGATCAAGAGATAAGAATGGTTCATATAACCAGTTATTCAAAAGACCAGAATTCATAAAATCAGAATGCTACTGTAGAGCAAGGACAGGTGATCAGCAACAGGTGTGCATGTTGCAGAAGCTTCAAAATCAGAAAATAGTGGAACCATTTCTTCCCTCTGCTCCAGCCCCTATACAGTGCCTCAATGGGTACAAGAAATGTAAATGATCGGCAAGGGGCTGGGGAGAATTCCCCCACTACAGGAGCAGTTTAAGGCTGATGTAAGCAATAGTATAGAGCATGGGAGTGGGAATAGCCAAACTGATCAGCACTATGGAGATTCTGGGCTGCATTTCCATGCTCTGTGGGCAAGGTACATTTATTTGACTTTGCCTTCTCTAACAAAAACGTATAGCAAAATGTATATTGCGATGGGGTATTTATCTCACACATGCCAAGAAAAAGTTAATATCCACCTGACAGGCCAATTAACCTGCCTGCTCACAGCTGAAGGGTGGGCCAGAACTAATTAGATATATAGCCCAGCTGGGGGATAGCAGGGCTTGTTTTCATAAAGAGCTTAGTGAGCCCAGTTATGAGTGAAGAAACCTGGAGATGAAGAGTGTTGTACTGCCTGAAAGAAGGCTGAGAAAGAAAAAGGAGAAAAGACCAAATGGGTGTCTCCAGGAATGAGGTGATGACCTAGCTGTAGTCTCCTTAGAGTAAGAGGAGCAGTGAGCTGGAATCTAGATGATAAGGTTGCAGAAGAGATATGCTTGCTTGTAGTGAGGAAGCTGCTAGCTAGCTCAGCTGGGTTGAAGGCTTGGTTTTAGTATATGTTACTTTAAGACTTTGGAGTAGGACTCTCTGAAGTAGGCTGGCTGGAGGGCCAGGACACTCCTATGGCTGTAACAGGCCAAAAGTAAGTGGGGGTGGGGACAAGTGGGGCAGACAGTGCTGCAGTGTCACCTACAGCCAGGAGTCGGGGAGGAGGGTTGTTGGGGTGTTAATTTGTATATAAAATTATAAAAAATCCAGAACAAAACTTTCTACTGCACAGAATTCTTCCTGTAGGTAGAGGTTGAGAGAACAAACATGTGACTATTTGATCACAGTGCTTGAGGCACTAGTCAAAGGCATGCAATATAACAGGCTGAATAAAATAAGCAACAGTGGAAAAGCTGCCACAAGTTAGAGCAGCCATGAGAAATGTTGTAATTTACCCTGAAGGCTATTTCTGCTCCCCCTGAAGGCTGGGTGACACAGAGGTGATATAAAACCTCCTTTACCTTAGTTCTTTGGGCTATACCTCTGTGCTGTGTCACTCAGGAAATGGGGAACAGAATCTGGCCCAGTGTGCTTTACATATATGGCTAAAAGTACCATACATCAAAGATATCCGTAACCATAGACACCCTTTATTTTGTTCTTTATTTCATATCATCACCAACAGTAGAGGCAGGCCAAATTATGTCCTCAATTAAACTTGCACAAGTGTAACTGATTGTAATTTAAAAAATGCTTCTTCATGATGTACTAGGAAAGTCTCTCTCTCCACAACAACAACATGAATGAGAAGCAGAAAAATGTAGTCTCAACAGGCATTCCATATGCCTCTGTACACACAAGGAAAAGAGATGTTTGTTTATTTTGATATACAAATTTCAGAATACAATTAAATATTCATTTTAAACAAGAATTGCATTTCTAGCCCTTATGGTTACAAAGAAAATTTTCAAGCAATACACTGATACAGTGCTGTCTTAGCAACTATGCGGAAAAATAGAAACAATGAACCAGATCCACCTACTTAAGTTTGCTTTCCACCATTCTAGTAGTGCAAAACAGACTTAAATCTATCTTAACCAGTTATCTAGGAATTCCTCTGCCATGGATATAGGGCTATTGAAACAGCTCATACATATATCATGCCTAACTTACAGTCCCCATGTAGGAGGATGGGATGCGGAAAAGCAAGCATATCCTGATAGTTACCATAATGATTCCTTGGGGCAGTAGGCAGCCTGAATAAGATGGAGGAGTCTTTGGGTCCTAAAGGGTTCTATATAGCAAAAGATTTTAATAAAAGCTCATGGAAGGCTGCAAAATAGGATTTTTTTTTTCTTGAAAACTAATGAGCAAGTTAATCTGTGCTACAAAATGATTTTGCCAGTTCTACTGTGGCATTCTGTATGGATTCAAAAACTCACTAAACCTGATTAAACACAATTAAAACTACATTTTGCAGTGTTGTGGAAGCATTTCTTAAGTTTTCAGAAAACCATCTGAAAGCCAATATACAGTAGTAGTGAGGAAGAACAAAGGCAACAGTTATGACATTCCTGACTGGTATTCCTTCTCTCAGCAGAAGGAAACTTGGTCTTCAGACATGGTGTCTTGGTTGCCTACAATCTGATCCGTGCATTAGGACGGTATTATATCCTGTCACACTGTGTAATTGACAGTTTCGATGGCACAGGTGTCCAGCAGAGACATGTTTAGACAGATATCATTTGCAGTATTATGCAGGCTATCTCTTCTCCAATATTTATCTATAATAACCATTCTGTATGGTTGCCATATACTCCTTTACAACTAATCCATTTTTCTTGATTCCTGTAAGCCTAAAAGAAAGTAATTATCAATGAAGAAAAATAAAGTACTTCTAGCAGCCAAGTCAGATTATATTGCAGTGGGCATTTCAGAAACACATTAAGACCATATGATGTGTCAGAACATATGATATAATAACTTATAATGGAAGGAAAACAACATCTGTTAACAGAAGTAAATTCTTGTGATGTGGTTGTAAAAGCAGAAAAGCAGTTTTGTATTAAAAAAACCAAAAAATCTTCCAGTTACTATAGACCAAAAAAACAAGGTGAGGTATGTGAAGACAATACACACAAATATATCAGAGACATACTGTATACAGAGTAACTTAAAATAGACAATAGCAACCAGGGTGTCGATAATAGATATGGAGTTTATCCACATGTGCCCAGGGAAAGAATATTATTTACAAAAACCATGGTAGTCTTCTACACAGCTAAAGGTATGTTGCCTGGATTTTGGCAAACTCTGTCTGAGCCTTTAATGTAAATCATAAGTCAAAATGAGTCTATGCATGTAAATGGAGTTACACCAATTTACATGAGTTGAGGATCTGATCCATTGTTTCTGCCTGAGAAACATCTGTGTGTAGAACAAGAAATATTAAAAATACATGTGTCCTAGCAACATAATCTAGAAATAAGTAGATCAATGTATGCTTATGAATATCATGATCTAGAAATTGCCAATAGCAATTAACCAAGTATTATCTAATTACCTTTTTAAGAATGTCTATTCCACAGCTATATAATACCAATTTTCTATATGAACAATAGCAAAGTTCCCATTGATTCACTTAGCTCTGGATCAGGCTCAATGAATGTACATACACACTTGGGCAAATAGAAAGATCCTTTGAATTTTAGCTGTTAAGTGATCCTATCAAACTTAATATCACACAACATAAATGTTCTATTTCCTTTCTGTAGTGATGCAATGTGGCCTCCCTCTGACCCAGACCAAAAGGAGCAAACCTCCTACCCAAGGGGATGGAGCCAGTCCAGCCTCACCCCTCCTACCAGAAGTGGGTGGGCGGGATAGGAAGTACAAAAGGCAGGGAGCTCACTTGGGGAGGAGGAGAAGCTGCTGGAGGAGAGGGATGTTTCTCCCCTGATACTGAGGCTCAAGCCCAACCACTGCACTGCTGAGGAGCTGCCAGAGTTGCCTATTGCCTGGAGCCCTCAGGAGCTGCCTGCCATCTGCAATGCTATGGGCCTGCTGGGGCTGCCCCTTGCCGTTTACCCTGGGGAGACTGATGGTGACCCTGAGGCGCAGGTACTGTAAGGAAAGGGGGTAGGAAGGAGTCCAGGGGAACCAGATAATTGTCCGGTGGCATTGTGACCTGCAGCCGGGTCAGCGAGTTTTGGCTGGAACCCCACTGACCCAGTGGCAGAATGCTCTGCTACTGTTAAGGCCCTGGGCTGGGACATGGTGGAGTTGGGTGAGCCTGTGTCCCCCTACCTCCACTTCCCCCCTCTTGGGCTGGCAGCACCCACCTAGCTGAGCTTTAGGCTGCAGAGGGGCTTAAACCCCTGCCCTGGACTTTAGACTGCTCCTGTTCCCTGCCCTACCCTGCCTGAGAGCCGAGGGTGATAGACTGCTACTCGTCTTATTAGCTAATTCTCCCTGCCAATAGATGGTGAGTGAGTGAGGTGGTGTGGCCTCCCTCCGACCCAGAAGGAGAGGGGAAACCAGCACCCTTCTACACTTCCACATGTAAGAAATAGTACATGTACAGGAAAAGAAACAATGCTGAACACTGACATCTAACGTGCTTTTGTCTCAGCAGCAACCGACTTTGCTAGCCAGCAATAAATCTCAGTGCTGAAAGAGAACCTCTGTTTGTCTGCCTGCCATTAAATAGTAGTGCTCTCAATGTCACATCACCTACCCACTACAATGGGTTGAAGATTTTTGAATAAAAATATTTTTGTCAAATAATTGCCTTTTTGCTAAATCAAAAATTCTTTTAATATTTTAAATTTTTTACAAAATGAGAAACAATCAAATACAACTAGCCTGTTTGATTTTTTTGGGGGGTGGTTGGGGGGAAGTTGGAGCAAGGGGCAGTGGACAAACAAAAACATATGCCTCATCACTGCCCAAATACAGAGTATGATAAATTTGCATTAAAGTATTTCCAAAATACACAGAGTAGTATATAGTCAATCAAAACTAGTGTACACAAAATACATATTAGAACATACCTCCTTTTCTATTGTCTTCAGACATGAACTATAGGAATGGTCTCCCAGTGTTTCCTAGGATCATCTCTTTTGCTTTCTCTTCTTCCTGCAGGGGATTCTGCCTTCACTTCCCTCCCAGTGGTAATGGAAGAAGATCCTGCTAGGGTGGGAGATGAGACATCATACCCATCCTTATTTCTCAACAGGGCTTACCAGAACCCCGTTATACAAACTTGCCGACCTGTAGGGATTACTTTACTCAGCAATCTGCTTTCTTGGATCTTGGAGAGAGCCCAGTTGGGGATTGCTACCAACAAGCCTTTTCTATTCCAGCTCAACATGCTAATGGAACTCCAGTCTTGTGCTCTAAAATCAGTCAGGTACATAAACTCTCTCACTAACCTCAGAATGCTCCCTCAATACCACTTCTTCCCATGAATGACCCTGTGTGACGGCCTATACTATTATGTTCACCACTTTTACAGTTTACCACTATTACGTTCATACTTTTACAAGACTATGATACATTTTGTACAAAGTATGCCCTGTGAGGTATCATTTGAAACATCATAAGCTGTTGAACATTATTGTCATGGTAAAATATATGTATCAACATTGTATGTGAAATTATAATATTCTACTGTATAATGTTACTGTAACATGTTCCAGAGTTAGAAAGGCAGGCCCAAAATAGTTTCTCAAGAACACAGGACAGACCAACACACAGCCAGGTGTGAAAGGGCTATCACCTACTTGAACAGCAGTTCTCTAGCAGGGGGGGAAAGGGTAAACAAGAAATTTACATTCCATCACAGGGATGGTTCAAACCTCACATCCACAAGAGATTACTTTTCGCTTGCAACCTAGCTGGAGGTAATCCTCAAAGAGGGGAGAGTGGCATAAGAATGAGAGACAGTTGTTTTCACCTCACCTCTTTCTCCCCCTATCTCTGCTCACAGCAGCTGCAACAGACAAGGAAAGCATCAATGAAGTGGGGGAGGGGCGGTTCTAGTTGTAAAACTTTTCAGCTAGCACAGACTGCTGTAGCCTATGTTGAGACAATGTCTTTTGCTTTTAAGTTCACTTAGCTTGTTAAATTAAGTACTAGCTTGCATTTTACTCTTTTATTTATTTTTTTGTAACTAATCATGACTTTTATGGATCATCACTTGTAATCATTTAAAATCTTTCTGTAGTTAATAAACTTATTTTACTGTTTTATCTTAACCAGTGTGTTTGGATTAAAGTATGTGGGAAACTCTATTTGGGATAACCAGGCTGGTGCATTATCATTTTCCTTTGATGAAATGACAGACTTTCTATGAGCTTGTACTGTTCAGAAGGGTACTCAGCAGTACCAGACACACATTTCTGGGGGACAAGGCTAGGACTAGGAATTTGCGGGTGTCACCCTGAACATGACTGATCAGAATGCTCATGCATGTAGCTGGGAGTGAATCTGCATGCAGAAGAAGGCTGTATGAACAGGCCAGGAGTGGATGTTCTGACAGAAAAGCAGGAGAAAAGATAGATCCAGCAGAAAACTATAAGGAGAACATGAAGACCCTGTCTGTACTAGTCTTCAAGTTTAAACCAAACATGACAATGAGGGGAAAAATAACAGATTTGGATATCCTCTGAGGTATAATTCTGTTGGTGGGGTCTGTCAGAATATATTCTGTAGTTTAGAATTTGTCTAGGAGTTAAAAAATTGCCAAGAATTTCTTACCTTATGCCCAAACCTATGATAAGAACGATAACATTTTAATTTTAATTTTCCTATATGGCTGAAATAAAAATTCAGTGTTATCATTGGTACTATACTGAGGCAGGATAAAGAGAACAAATAACTTTGGAAAATTCTTCTAATACTTCAAGGGGCAGTTGATGTATCTGAATATGAAAATTCTTTTTTTGAAATGCTGTTTAAAAGCTTTCTTTTCAGAAGGTCTCTGGTTTAAAAATGCTGTATCTTGGATGGGGTTCCGAACAGAAGACCAGATTAAAGGTCTTAGTCTTTACTGTCCTGTAAGAAAGCAATCTTGTCTTCAGACCATCAGGATCTCAGCTACAGAGTGGAAAGATTTTTTTAATCAAATGAATACTGACATAAGCACAACTGCAAGACAAGTACTCATGGGGGAGGTGCTCATATATCCTTGATTATACATTATAGGCTGAACTCTTATTAAAATAACCCTCCAAGGAAAAGTGAGAAGAAATACAATAAAAAGAGAGATTATTTTTCTGAATATCAGAGATCTCTATCATAGCATCTAAATTAATCTTTAATATAGTTATCATTTTATATCAGTCTAAAATTCATGTAGTTCTTTTGATAAAATTTGTTTTCAGTGGAAAAATTTATTTATTACTACTTCACATCATTGCTGTCATAGAGATTATTGAATAAAGAAACTGAAGTTTTTACTTATAGCATATTTTGATGGAAGAGCATCTGTTTGGTGGGAAGAACTAAATAATATATTTGTAACAGATTTTGGCAAAGTATCCTAAAGGGTCTCATGCCATTGTGGAAGAAATTACTGCAGAATACTCTCTGTTTTATTATGTCTGCTTTGTTCATGAATTATTTTACTAATTACCTAAATTCTCCAGTGGAACTACATGTACTCAAAGAGCAAAAGAGAAGAGGAAATATGGGGTCCCTTACCAAGTTAGTAAGTAACAGAATATGCTCCACAGTATAAACTATTACTTTGCCATGATTGTTTTTAACCATTGCTAATCCCAGAGAGAAAGTGCCAGTTAAATAAGAATGAATTTAATTTATAAAATGAAAATGTGGCAATATACATGTGACCAAAACCAGTACACTACACATTTGACAGAAATATTTTGTTTTTGTCACTTACAGTAATTAGATATGCATGTAGGATTTTGCACTTGTATTTGGCTATATGGATGTTACAATTTGCAATATACTCCAGTCTTCCTTTTTATGGTTAAGGCAGCCTTGGTGTAAGACCCCATCAAGACATCTGGTTATAAAAAACACTGCAGCAAATGTAGATTAACTCAACAGTTGTTATAATATATAATTTAAAGAAGACATAACTCGCTGGCTCAACATTTTGAAGTTACACAAATTGTTCATGCGAAATACAGTTTGACAATGAAAATACTTTCTATAACCTGCATAGTTGAAAATTCCGTATACTGCATTTTACTCTAGTGGTGTATCTTATAACATGGATTTCTTCTTGGAGGATGGTAAGAAGGAATAATCTGCAGGAAGCACTAACAGATCACCTGGAGTAGTACTTGGCTGGTGAAAGTTACCAGAAAAGATGCCTGATGTCAGAGTAATCAGAATTACCATTCTGCAGGAAATATTAACATTAAAAAAAGTTGTTCCTAATCAAAGCAAAATATCAACATTTTGAAGCTTCCTGTGAAACAAATTCTGAAAAAATTTGATTTGGAACCATCAAAACATTTTGTTCCAATCATGTTGAAATGCTTTGTTTCAATAAGGTAAAAACATTTAGTTTCAACTTTATCACTATACTACATTTAGTTTTGGCTTTCATAGTGTATTAGAATATCAAATAGAATACAAATATTGTATTATATTAAATTATTAATTAATAACCCCTTCAGTATCTTCTAACTGCCCTTCAGCTGAGAGTCAGAATTGATTAGTGTTTTTCTTAGCTAGTTACTTTTTTTTCTATATAAATTATTTAGTCTTTCATTAGTTACTTAGTTTACTTAGTTACTTTAGTTAATTTTGACTGTTGGCCCATTGGCTTTACTAAAATTATATAGAACATAGAGCTTCAAAATAGGATTGAAGTATCATCTATAGCCTTTATGTCAGATCCTTCGTCACCAGGATTTAAGACCAGTCACGCCCTTTGTGTTAGAGTTATTCCCCTCACAAATGGACATTATGTCTGCTTATTTTATTTAGGAAAAAACTCCTTCAAAGTGCATTATCTGAAGACTTGTAAAAAAAAGTCAAGGGAGCACAGACCAAGGCTATTCCTGATGGAGAAATCAGTGAGATCTCAATCTGACTCTGAACTTCAACCTTGGGGATCCTTGGGATCAATACTTGGGACCCAGCCTGTCAGTGCCTCACAAACTCCGATCTCTATATCCCCTGTTCTTCTAAGAACTCCAAGACTTGTCTGTTAGTACAGTCAATTACCCATGCTGGCCATGGAGATAAGGCCTGCTCTGTTAGATGTTCTGACAGGAGAAGAGAGCAGAATCCTGCAGATCAAAGGAGCTGGCAGCAGGCAAGTCTGCTCACTAAAGGAGTATGGTACTGGAGTGATCTGCCTCTGTAACAACCCAAGGAGTGTTGAGGAATCCTTCAACATGGGCTTACATGATACTGCAGCAACAATCTCAGCATACCCCAGCATTGACAAACTCTGGCACCAGGATGCTTACAGTCTGCATCCTCAGGCCTGGCTCAGAGAGTATTGGCGATATCAGCCTTTGTGGTACTGAGAATACCTCCTCCTGATAAGAAAGCAGATGATCTGACACTGAGCCTTCCCCCTCACAAGTGTGGTACCAGGAACCTCTCCAGCTGTCTCCATTAGGGACACAGCAGCTATCAGGATAATTCCTGAAATGCAATCTCCTTTGCCGGAGAGACAAGATGGGTAAGATAATATCTTTTATTAAACCAACTTCTGTTGGTGAGAGAGAGACAAACTTTCGAACTTACACAGAGCTCTTCTTCAGATCTGTGAAAGGTACTCAGAGTGTCACAGCTAAATACCAGGGTGAAACAAATAACACATATTGCAAGAGACTATTCAAGGTGAAGTGACTATTCTTTTCTCTCAGCTAATCAAAGTCACCATCACGACAACCCAGGCACCTGTCTTGAAAATTTCACTGGACTCCCATATACATAGACATCACCATCACCTCTTTTGTTTAGAGCAGTGAATGAATGATCCAAGCAGGTTTACAAGCCAGGCCCTAAGAAAAAGAACCAAAGAAATTGGATTTGCTTGGCCATAAGACATATTCCTCAGCATCTCTTCAGGTCAGAACTGCAAGTTACTTGGTTATGCTAGCCAAATATAATTATATATTATGGGATAAAGCTGCAAAATATTCAAGTTAGTTACCTCCAGATCTGAAGGAGGAATTTAAATTGATTTGCTCATGGGCTCAACTCATGTCAAAAATATCACTTCAGGCAGCATTAGACTCTGCGGGGATTAGGGGGCTAATTCATGGCCACTAGAGTTTCCTTGAGAGAAGGGATTCATGGTTATCTGCATCCGGACAATCTAAGGAAGTTCAAAACATAGTGCAAGATTTACCTTTCAATGGAAAGGATCTGTTCAACCCAGAAATTGATGACACTTTACCCTACCCTCCCATCTACCCTACCCATTCCTCTTCAGGGACCAATCTCACATGAGTCTCCTGCATCAAGAAGTACTCACTACTGAAGTTAGGTGCAATAGAGAGAGTCCTGATGCCCTTCAAGGGACAAAGATTTTATCCCCCATACTCTTATACCAAAAAAGAAAGGGGGCTGGTGTTCCATACTAGACCTCAGGTTCCTTAACACCTACATCAGCAATACAAAATTCTGCATAGTGACCCTTGCATCCATCCTCCCCTTGTTCAGTACCCTCAGCTTGCAAAATGCATATTTTCATGTTGTGATATATCATTCACACAA
The DNA here is from genome assembly GCF_026122565.2 of Emydura macquarii macquarii. Taxonomy (NCBI): domain Eukaryota; kingdom Metazoa; phylum Chordata; order Testudines; family Chelidae; genus Emydura; species Emydura macquarii. Next base: position 26,153,629 of record NW_027131614.1, on the reverse strand, counting down.
GAAATTTCTTCATTTCCAAATATCACATGATCATTATCAGTGCAGGGTCCTTCCATTTGGTCTCTTGAGAGCATCACAAGTGTTTAATCACTGTGCCTGATTGGCTGTAGGATCCACAATCTGATTTATAAACCCAACAGCAACAGGGTCGAGATGGAATCAAAGCCAGGAATCAGAGCCAGGGGTCAGAACCAGGTTACCTGGAATCAGGGAAGGCAGGAGCAGGGCCGATTCTGAGGCAGGAGTGAGGCTGAGATAGGACTTGGACAAGGCTGAGTGTAGGGCTAGATCTAGGCTGGAGTAGGGCAAGAAGTTAGGTGACCTCAGAAGGTAAAGAATCCACAGACTTGTATGTGTTGAGCAGCCAGTGCTTTGCTGTTGCTGCTGGGTTTATAACTCAGATTGTTGATCCTGCAGCCAGTTAAGCACTGTGATTAATCAGGCATTTCCAGGGCAGTGCAACTGAGTCTATTCATTGCCTACCAGCAAAGTTAACATGAGCAGGCTAGTAACTGGTCTTAGCTTGCCTTACCTCTGACAGGGAACACATTTGGGTTGATTCCAGATCTATGGACTCTTGCTGATCATTCAGATTTGCATAAATATTTTGGAACCGGGAGCAATTTATTTGTCCTGCAAATTGTTCCTTCCTCTGATAAAGAACCATACAGTACAAATTGACAGACAACATTTCAGCGATGTTTTATATAAATGGACAGAGGGGAGCAAAATCAAGCTTTCTCCATCAAGCAGCCATATTGCTATGGGAATGGTGCCTCAGTCACAACATAGACCTGATAGTCCTAAATCTACTGGGAGAATCCAATGCATTAGCAGACCATCTAAGCAGGAGAGTGTCATCTTCTCATGAATGATCCCTAAAGGACATAGTACAGCAAAAATATTTCAAACCTGGGGATTCCCAAAAATAGATTTTTGCAACTAAAGACAAAAAAAGTGCCCCCTGTTTTGGCTCTCAAGGAGGTTGGAGTAAAGGTACTCTATCAGATGTGTTTCTAATCCCTTGGCTGGATCACCTACTCTTTGCATTTCCTTCTTTTCCCCTAATCCCCAAGGTGCTAAGGAAAGTGAGACAAGACTGGGCTCAGATGATCCTGGTGGCTCCAGCATGGCTTTGTCACTTTTTGGCACGTAGAACTACTGCAACTCTCCATTCAATAACATATAACTCCTCCTGACAGACAATCTCTCAAGATTCTGAGAATATATTCCATCTGGATCCAAAGTCTCTTCACCTCATGACATAGAGGCTCTCTGGCTAACTTCCACAGATAGAAAATGTCCTGATGAGGTCCAGAGATTCATTATGGAACGTAGAAAGCCATCCACCAGGAAAGCACACACTGCTAACGGGAAATGTTTTTCCTTATGGGTGAAGATGAAACAGACTGATCCCCTACAAGCATCTGTTCCATAAATTCTGGATTATTTACTATAATTTAATCAGTTAGGACTCTTGATTAGTTCAACCAAAGTTCATCTAGACTTTCATCCTCCTGTTCAAGGTTCTTTGATAATTTCCCATCCTACAGTCACAAGATTTCTTAAAGGATTGTTGCACACCTTTTCTCCAATTAAGGATATGCCAACTTTGTGGAATTTGAACTTCGTTCTCTAGTCACTAATGGAACCTCCATTTGAGGTTTACCTCCTTCCCTCCACCATTTATCAATTAAAGGGGCATTTTTAGTAGCTATCACTTCTGTGCGCAGAGTGAGATGCAAGCATTTACGTCCAATCTTCTGTACACAGTTTTCCACACAGAGTAACTATGCAATCACATCCCAAATTTATCTCAAATGACATTTCAGACTTTCACTTTAACCAGCATATACACTTTCCAAGACATCTTTCATCCCCTGATGAAATGAAGTTACAAACACAGGATGACAGAAGGTCTCTCTTATACTATCTTAATAGCACAAGATCATTCAGGAAATCCCCTAGATTCTTTATTGCATATGGCAGTGTTTCAAAAGGCAAACTAGTCTCCTCTCAAAGATTATCAAGATGTATTTCAGACTGTATAAGCATTTCTTATGTAACCCTTCTGCCAGGTGAAGTCAGCAGCAACAAGAGCCAGGTTCAATATCTAGATATTTCTCTTAACAATACAAATGAGAACCAGCTCGAGCCCCCACCCCTGGGCACCTCTAAGAGGCAATACTTCCCCACTCGCAAGCACTGAGTCTGTGTATAACAAAAGAGAACTTTTATTAAAAGGGAAAGAAGCATATGTTTGGGAAAACACCACAACCACATTCAAAAGCATGTGACCATAAACAAACTCGACATCACAGTGCATTAGGCCTCACCACATGGTGGAAAATTCTGATGAACAAATGTCCCTTTAACACATCACTCCCCTGTTCCTCCATTACACCCCATTCACACTTGGCTGTCCTTGGTTAGCGAAGACCTTAAATTCAGAGGTGTGTCCATAGGGAGTCACCTCCCACTCCAGAAATGGGAGGGGACATCAAGCAATGTCTCTGTGTTTGCTGTGTGCCTCTGCAACTGGCTGTTTGATCCTGCCTCCATTGTTTTTCTCTGATGCCACTGGTCACATGCTGCCACTGTTGGACACTCACTGACACTTTTGTGATGCCATATTCTGAGGTTCCATTGCTTAACCCAGGTCTTTAGTTATTTCAGGTCTTAGTGATTTCACTGTGTAGCAGGGAACCTCACTCCCGGAACAACCTCTGCATTGTTTTTCATTTCACCATTGTTCCTACCTCAGCTCTAAGACATAGCACCTAGACCTGCTTATCAGTGAGTCTACTCTGGTAATTCCTGAACCAAAACAATGACTCTCACTTGAGTCTAATCAGTTCTGTTTTTAAACACTGGAGAAGGGAAGATCAAATGGTGTATAGGATGCTCTCAATCAGGACAGGATAAGTACAGTTCTTCTGCCCTTTACTCATACAAGAAAGATAACAACATTTCATTACCCCTGCACTCAATACTAAAGTGATTTGTAACCCAACATCAGTCAACAGTGATTATTTTGAAAAAGCAGCTCCATCATGCTGCACACCTGAGCAGAGTAGGCATGTCTACACAAACATGGTCTGTTCCTGAAGTCTTTTCCCCCAGCTCATCACTAGATGTCAGGAGAGGGCTCATTCAGACTCTGCTTACACTTATTTGTCAATAATCTATAGCCTTCAGCTTGAGAAACTGCTCATTCCACTAGATCACAGGTTGTCTCAGCAGCCTGCTTCAGCAGGATACCAATGGCTGAAATTTGCAGAGAAGCAACTTGGTCTTCAGTGCCCTCATTTGTCAACCATTATTCCTTAGTATCAACCTCCAGAGCAGATGTCCAAGTAGGAAGAGCAGTCCTACAATCTCAATTTAAATATGCTTCTTGCTCCCACCACCTGAATCACTGATTTGCTTGTCAATCACTGTGAGTGGGAGCCACATGCACAGGAAAGTGAAGAAGAAAGAACAGTTACTTACTTATAGTTTTCTAGATGTTCTGTGCACACAGATCCCCAACCCACCCTCCATCCCCACAGCTTGGAGACTCTGAGAGACTCTGGGTGACAAGAAGGAACTGAGAGAGTGAGCGGGGCTGTGCTGCATTTTGTGCCCTCAGGGATTGACGTGAGGACATGAAGGTCAAGTGCATTTTCCCTACTTTTGACGCTTCTGACTCCGGTGCAAGAGGCATAACCATACCATGAGTAGGATCCTGATGCACCGAACATCTCAAAGAACCAGTAACTATAACATAAGTAACCATTCTTTTTGACAATTTTGTAACATTTCATTTAGATTTTGACCTTTTTAATTAAAAAAAAATTAATTAATTTAATTTTCTAAAAGAAAAATTGTTTCTAACAGAGAATTTGAAAATTTTATTTTGAAAATGTCAAAATGGGACTTTCAATTTTTTTCAGTTTTTCCAAAATGGAAAATTCAGAACCGACCCTTTCATGAAAAAAAGTTTCAGTTTTGACAAATCAGAATTTTTTTTATGGACAAACATTTTGTGAAAAGAATCCTGACCAGCTCTAGTCATCAGTATCTTCTTGACAACAGAAACTGTACTATGACTTAGTGCTTGTCTATTTGGCATGTTATTTCATGGCAAATCAGAGTTTTGCACCAGCTTGCCACACCGTAACATCCCACTGCTGCAGCATAATGAAAGTCCCGGAATGCAGTTTAGCGTACTACTATTTCAAGGTTTGCTGTAGATTCACATGCTGGCTTGTTGCCCAGTAACTTGCTCTGTAAATAAACCTGTAGCAGAGTGGTTTGTCCAGTCCACAGGCCTAGTGGTCTGGGTCTCCGACTCCAATCTCTGTCAGCTCAAGGTGTCCCTGCCCTCTAGATGAGGTCTTATCTGGACTAGCCTGTTTGATGGTAACCCCTAGTCCTACCCTTCTTGGGGCCAGAGGATAGTCCAGGGTAGGTAGGGAACCTGAGCCCTCCCTCTCCACCAGGTCCTGGTTCAGGGCCCTGAAAGTGAAGTTGCATACACCTGCCTAAGTTCAGCCAGCCAACTTGCTCACCTTCCCCGGCCCACTTTCTACCACCACTGAATCTTGGTTTGGGGCATGGTCACAGTGGGCTTGGAGTCTTTACTTCCCAACCCCCAAAGTCTAGGATCAAAGCCTGTTGCCTTCTTGAGCCCTTGCCCAGGGTTCTCCCTCCTGGGGAGTGTCTGAGTGGGAGGGGAGACTCGCAGCCAGGTCCTTTTGGTAGAAGCTTCCTCTCCTGTTTCTGCAAAGCAGTACTCCTCCAGAAAATGGCCTCTTTCACTTCCACCACCCAGGGTCGCTGAAACTCCCTTTATCCTGGTCTTCTCCCAGAAGCGTGCTTGGCGGTTCCTGCGGGGTGGGCTGGTACTGCTCCAGCCCTTCCCATCTCTGCCTTAGTGTGGGGTTTGCAAACCTCATCACAACACCCGTAGGATATTAACTTATTTGATCTATGTATAATTCATGTGCTGAATGTAAATGTAAATGAGAAGAAATTAAAGTAATCGTAGGAACAGGGTGTTATATATATATCTTGATGACATCAAGTAAGTAGGATGAAATTCAATATGGACAAATGCAAAGTACTCCATTTGGGAAGGAACAATCAGTTGCACATGTACAAAATTGGAAATGACTGCCTAGGAAGGAGTACTGCGGAAAGGGATATGGGGGTCATCGTGGATCATAAGCTAAATATGAGTCAACAGTGTAATACAGTTGCAAAAAAAGCAAACACCATTCTGGGATGTATTAGCTGAAGTGTTGTAAGCAAGACACGAGAAATAATTCTTCTGCTCTACCCCACGCTGGTTAGGCCTCATCTAGAGTATTGTGTCAAGTTCTGGGTACCACATTTCAGGAAAGATGTGGACAAATTGGAGAAAGTACAGAAAAGAGCAACAAAAATTATTAAAGGTCTAGAAAATACGACCTGTGAGGGAAGATTGAAAAAACTGGTTTTGTTTAATCTGGAGAAGAGAAGAGTGAAGGGGGAAATAAGTACATAAAAGGTTGTTAAAAAGAGGAGGGGGGGAAATTGTTCTCCTTCACCTCTGAGGATAGGACAAGAAGCTTAAATTGCAGCAAGAGCGATTTAGATTGAACATTAGGAAAAACTTCCTAACTGTCAGGGCAGTTAAGCACTGGAATAAATTGCTTAGGGAATCTCCATCACTGGAAATTTTTAAGAGCAGGTTAGACAAACACCTGTCAGGGATGGTTTAGATAATGCTTAGTCCTGCCATAAGTGCAGGGGACTGAACTAGATGACATCACAAGGTCCCTTCCACTCCTACGATTCTATGATTCTAAGATCCATGCATTTGAGGTTACTGTGCAGATGGGTACACAGGTTAAATTTAAATCAAATGGGCAGAGAAATGGAGTGTCTTATAGCATTTTCCTATAAGGGAATTTCATGACCAAAGACAAGCAAGAATTTATAAATAAGTCTTACTGGGTGAATAATTATTATAACAAAGTTATTAAAATGTCCCTATCTTGTTATTGTCTGGTTGTAACATTGGTTTTGCTTACTGAAAGGTATCTAATCATTGCATTATTCTACATCTAATTTTTTAATAGAAAATGCTTGACAGTCATATTATTTTGAACAAAATCCAGAGGACACAGTAAGTAATCACAAAAGTGTGATAGATATATTTTAGCAATAGAGAAGATTTTAGAACACTTTATTTATTGAAATATTTTCTTGTTAATCACTGTAAATGATTTTTTGTTCATTTCTGATGAAGAAAAAATGAGCAATTACACAAACATTAAAAATATCAATCTCTGTTTGCATCTGATCCACATTTTTCTATGGTAACATTATGAAGAAGTAATTTAGCAATTATCACTCAATTTAAATGAGGAATACATTTAAATAAATTATCTATGTTCTTCTAAAGCAAAATTGTCAATCTAAACAAAAGAAAATCTGTTAATTATGTTTACTGCTCTCAATAAACTCAATAGTTATATTTTTAATTATATTTTAGCCACTCACTTCACAGAAACACAAATATGTTGAGTTCTGCTGATATTTTTTAAATGAACTACTTTTCCAACGTGATTAGCCATGTCACTTCTGAGAGAATACTGGTCTTAGGTGATGATGAACCACAAAAAACAATTAAACACATAAACCATCCTACACTGGTGGTGACATGCATTAACTGTGATTTCACTTGCTGATATTACTACCACTAGAAAGTTCTAAGAATCATGCAATGATGACTGTGCGTTATGGAAAAAGTGAATTACCACAACATGTTTGAGAAGAAAAATGTGGATCTCGGATGAAATTCTGGTCTCATTGACATTAATGGCAAAACTCTCAGTAATGAATCCAGGATTTTGCCCCTTGAGTCTGATATTCTGTTCTCTCCTATCTGTGGTGATTTCAGTTTAAAATTCCCTGTGGTGTCCTTTCAAGTACTTTGTCCATGTTTTCAGTATAAATGGCATTTCTTCTTAATTTAAAAGCATTTCATGAAGTAAGAAAAAGTCTTAAGAAATCACTAAGGAGAAAATCATATATATATATATATATATATATATAATTTTTATCCATCGCCTCATGGACAAGGGAGAAAAGATGGACCTTGAAGTGTGCCCTGAATACTAACAAAACATGGGTTGTTATGGATCTGGGGATTGTTGCCCGATTTTGGGTGTTTAGTAATTAAGTGGGGTTATAGGCTTGCCAATGGATCTGAACCGAAGATAATGAAGATAACTCAGGCTACACAGAGTTCTACAAGGAACCCACAGGGTGCACAACAGGAATGTTCACACTGATAGCCAAATGTGTATAGTTTTACAGACTTTTATTGGGATAGCATAGAATGACAGACAAATGAATAATCAAATGGATAATTATTAAAATTACAGTCTTGTCCTAAAGATATATATATATGCTGTACACTTTGGATTAATATGATCACACTCTTTCTTGGTGGCCCGGTAGAAAGATGTCCAGGCTCCTTCATTCTCGAGTGGGAGGTGGAGAGCTAGAAAGTGCTGGAGAGCTAAGAGTTATGAGGCTAAGTATGAATAGTCCTAAGTATCAACTAAGAAAAAAGGATCCTAACAAAGTAAAGATATCTATCCTATTGGTAAATATTCTATTAGTCCTATACTTACTAAAAGAAAGCACAAGCCGCAACCACTGATGAAGCACCCCTGGCACACAAGCACAAATACCTTTTATACCCTGAACATTATGGGCCCTCCCTCTAAGTCCAAACTTGGCTTCTTCATCCACAAATTATTAGGTACACTTATTCTATAGACTGGCAGGTTCGTGCGTATTAATGACATATCCATATTCTTTCCAGACAGTTCGCTCAACTCACCTTTGTTATTTCTGGCCATTTCTGTGGTTTTTGTGGTGTACCTGTGAAGTTTACTTAGGGCATAAACTGAGGCAGCCCCCCATGTTTTGATGCCTCCTGCTATATCTAGGGTAAAGTTTATAACCATATATGTACCTTATCCTTTAACTCATCATTACTTATCTGGGCCAAAAGTCCAGAACATATATATGCTAACGGCCTTAGCTTTTCATACAGGATGTGGCCTGTAGGTATCTTGCATTGCAGCTATAATACTTAACATGAATCTATGACCCTATTATAATAAAACAAATACTTAGATTTATAAAGAAAATTATATATGTGCAAGCAAGCGGGCTAGTCCCATAAACAACAGGAGGAAGTAAGTTCCAAAATTATGTTATTTTTTTGGTATGTTTAATCATCTGGACTGAATTGCCTGGCTTTGGATGTTTTCAGTCTGTACAGTGTATGTGAATTACAGCATTGGCAGTATGCTAAGGATGAGCCCAAATTAGAACTCTAAGGAACAGATAGTAATACCTCAAATATGGTCATAATCAATCCAGAAATTACTAACAGGCATATCAACAGCTCTATGAATAGTACTGCCTTTCATTTTTGAACTTACAAGAATGTAATACTTTGCTTGAATTACTTCTTTGGGAGGAGAACATGTCACTTTCCCAGTAAAATATGTCAGGAAATCTTTTACTTTGAAGTATAAATGCTATAGGTGTATGACTGCTCTGAATCACAGCATTCTACATTTTAATCAACCAATTATGGAACACATTGAAGCTGTTAAAACGTGGAAGAAATATACCATGAGGATTATAGGTCCCTTGGAAGCTATTGAAATACTGCCTTTAGTAAAAAAAGGTCAAAACCTGTAAGTTCCAGATGGAATATTACTCTCAAAGTGGAAAATTCCAAATCTTACAGTGGGATTATTACTGACAATGTTGAATGAATATTGATATTTTGAATTTAAAAGGAATAACATTCCACAAAATGTGGAAAAATGATGGTTGAAAGTGCCAATACTTCATCTTTTAAATGTTACATTTTTATGACCATCTTGTTTGATCACAAAGTGTACTTAATTTTGTAAGCACCCTCTCACTCTTTTTTTCTCTTTTGCTGTTGAGACAGGAAAAAGAAATATAATATGCATTTATATATACATATACATATTCAGTTGCACACTAATATATATAACATTTATATATTTATCTGGGAACAATGTAAACAATAAGGTCAAAGCTCTAGTGGTTTTTACCTCTCACTGGAATCACATGTTTAAAATATAATGTAAACCCATTCTTTACCTCTAGACTTACAAATGAGCATGTGTGGTCTTAATATTACAAGGCCAAGAACACTTGCATAAGGAAGACAAACTGCTTTGGGCCCATAACATCAAACTAATGAAGTCAGAGTTAAACATGAGGATGAATTTTTGTACAATAACCCTATTTTCAACCAGTTTTAACTTTGACAAAGTAATATTCTTTAAGTTAAAACTTTCAGGATTGGTCTGAATTTGGTGTCTGTGGGGGTTTGTTTGTTTGTTTTTACCAAATGTAAGCATGTTTGGTTTCACTGTTTTGAGTTACAAAAATGGGACAAAAGAAGGAGTTTGAGTTTAAGACAATGGGGCAGATCTTTAGGTGGGGTAAATTGTCACAGCTCTATTTAAATCAGTGGAGCTAAAACAGTCCAGGGCAGGCACTGATGGGACAAAGGACTAAATCTTGCTACTAATGAGGAGTGACCTGTTGCAGCCAGAAGGATGGAGATACTGCCAAGAGGAGAAGTCCAACAATCAGAGAAAGCAGGAACTAGAGTATGACAGGACAGCCATGGACCTTTCAACCTTGGAGATAGCCACTCCTGTGAGGCTCCAGCCACTAGACAGAAACTAGAAAGAGTGAACTAAAGGAGTTCTGAGGGGTGCAGTGGTACCCAGGTCATAAAAGGGGACTACAGAAGAATGGACAAGTGATCCAAAGAAACAGGAGGCACTTACAAACCAGGAGACAGAACACCCAGAGAAATCCCAGAGATACAGACATCATCAAAGAACAGAGAGACAATCATCCAAAGGCTGACCCCACAGGGAGGGAGGAGGCAGTCTGCTAGACTGAGAGACAGGTGACAGGGAGATAGAGAGAGATCAGTCCCATGTGGTCACCTGTTGAGGAGACCAGACTATATAAAAGATGTATGTAACCAGCTGACTCTCTGGTAAAGATGAGACTCCAACTTAGCTATGTGCTAGCAATGTCTGGCTGAAGGGGGTCTGGGCATCAACGACCTGTGTTTGATATTTAGATTAAAATTTCTGTAAAATAGGGAACATGTATCATGATCAGTGGAACTGGAGTTGGAAGGTCCATGTTCCCTGGAGAGACTGTTATTGAGGCAACACCAGTGGACTGGCCATGTGAGGCATTGGACTGGAAGAAGTTCAGCCATGGGGACAGATCAGTGCATAGGATTTAATAAGGTTCCACACGTTCAACTCAACCTGCACTCAGCATCACTTTTTGCTAATGAAACAATCACCACTACTGTCATCCCTACGGCAACAGTGATGATAAACACAGGGAGTGACTCTACTGCCACTAATACTGCCAGCAGAAAGGGGATTTCCTCTTCCCCTGCAAGGAGCTACCAGGGCCAGGTCAAACGCAAACCCCAGAAACCTCCCTGGCTTCAGGAAGCTCTCCCCTCCTTCACTTCCTGCCCCATTGCTCCCCAACCATGGGGAAGGGGTCACTGTACACAGAGCTGCTTCCCCATTCACCCAACCCCCATGCACCCAGCCCCGCCATACCCAGACCTCCCTGCCGAGCCTCACCCTCTGCACTGAGAACCCCCCACCAAGTCCCCCGCACCTGAACTCCCACCCTGCCAAGCTTCAACTCCTGCATCTGGAGCACCCCTGCACCCAGCCCCCCAAAGAGCCCCACACTCCGCACCACACCTCCTGCCAAGTTGCACCCCCTGTGTATCTGGACCCCTGATGAGCCCCTTCTCCTTGCACCCAGACCTCCCATGCACCCAGACCATCCCCCGCTGAGCCCCCCACACTTGAACTTCCACTCTGATGGGCATCACCCCTCCTGCACCTGGACCATCCCAATGAGCCCCTCGCACCTGGACCCCCACCCTACTGAGCCCCAACCAGCTGTACCCAGACCTCCACTCCACCAAGCCCCACTCCCCCAGTACCTGGAACCCCCACTAAGCCCCCACACACAGACCTATCCTGCTGAGCCCCATCCCCCACACACAAACACCCCCCCACTGAGCCCCAACCAGCTTCACCTGGAACCCCAGCAGAGACCCATTCCCCCTACACCTGGAACCCCCAAACAAGTTAGGCATCTGCAATGAACACCACCCGGACAACTCCACTATTTTCACCTGTGTCCTCCAGATGGAAGGGTTTTGGTTGGGCCATTCCCAATTGAACAGAATTCATATCTCACATCTGAACATCTTTTGAGTCCACTACTTTGACATCAAGCTAGCTGTCTTCATAGAACACAACCTGGTGTTCGTGATGGTCACAATAACAGCTGAGCAGCCAGAGACAGCCTACTGGCTTTTTGGTGATGGCCTGTTGGAAGATGTTGACTTTGCAGCATCCTTCTGGGAGTTCTGGTTGGCAAAGTGTGGGCAGAGGCACACCTTCTCCTCAGTGCATAGGTGGTGGGATGTGGTGAAGGTAATGGCTGGCTCTTCTTCTATGACGACACCTGGGGGTCTGGCTGGCAGAAGAATGAGACAATAGGAGAGTTTGAGAGCAAGATTTTGGAGCTGGAGAATGCCTGGTGCTCATACTAGAGATCCATTGCTTTGCCGGGAATGTCAGGATGAGCGCCTGGCCGTTGATGACCACCATGCCTTCATCTGGTTGTATATCCTGATCTTTCAAAAGATGGATTGTAGCCCTCACTTCTTCTATGCCAGAGAGAAGAGAGATACCAAAAAAAACCCATCAGCCGCCTCCAGGTAGAAGATGGCACCCCACTTATGGGTCAGGAGAAGATGCAAGAAAGAGAAAGGGCTTTTTCCAACCACCTTTTTCTCTCTGGATCTAATCAACACCAACATTCATGGAGTCCTGTGGAATGAACTTTCAACAGTCAGCTCAGGTGACCAGGACCAGCTGGAGCCTCCTCTCACACTGGCCAAATTTTGGAAAGTCTCCATCTGATGCCCATTAATGAAACTCTGGGTATTGACAGGCTGACCATGGAGTCCTGTATAGAATAGAATAGAGTTCTACTGCATGTTCTGGAATGTCCACATGAAACCTTGTCTTGAAACCTCTCTGAGCTGCTAGTCTTCTACTAGTACCTCTGTAGAACCTGGAAGCTTGTCTTGGTGACCAAGTTTATTGCAGCTGCTGGGGGGAAAGACCTCCTTGCTGAATCCTGGCTGCACAATCCATGTCTTATTGCACATGTGGGAAAGGCTTCTTTGGTGATCCGAAGGTTGCTCTTGGCTGGTGTTATCAGAATCAGAGATCTGGACTATGGTCAGAAGGACCGTACCCTATGGCAGTTGCCCAGCTTATGTGTTCCCCACTATGTGCTCCTTGAGGTGAAGGGTAACGTGTCCCCACATCTCTCACTTACTCAATCAGGTCCTAAGAGAGGATGATCCCCACCTTCCCTTGTTCCATGGCCTGCTGGAGTTTGTCATTAAACCCCTGCTCCATGAGTCTCTCTCTCCCCCCTCCCCCTGCTGCTTCCAATGCATCATCTAAGTTGGCTGAATACTATCCAGCCACTCTTACTCCAAACTACACCTTGGGAACAAATATATATACTCATTCTCTACACTATCCCGTTCCTTGCCTTTGTGTCCCAGCTCAATGTCAAATGGCAGGACCTCCTATCATCTTTGGAGGCTGAGGTTCCCTGGTGGCCTGGCCTGTACTCACTCCTGGTTCCAAGGCCTCCTGGGGACATGAGATCATGGCTCCTTCCTAGAGCTGTGAGCATGGGTGTGTTGTTGATGGGTTCACCGAGTTCACTGACACTTGACCCTTTGTCAAGAGAAACCCTGGCACACATCTTTCTAGAGTGCACCAGGTTGCAGCCCCTCCTTTGGTTCCTCCAGAACCTCATGCTTAAGTTCTTGCTGCACTTTTCCCCATATTTCCTTATTTATGCATACCCTATGCATGGCCCTGCAAAGTCACAAGATCTCTTTTTCAACTTCTTCCTGGCACTAGCCAAGGTAGCCATGCACTAAAACTGGAGCAGACTCAATGGGGGGGTGGGGTGCTCTTCAACTGTGGAGCCTACTTTTAGTCCCTTATTGCCTCATGTAATTCAGAAGAGTTCCTTTGTGCAGCGTCCACTGAATCCTTGGACTCCTTTGTGGAACAGTGAAAACTGTCCGAGGTTCTCTGCTTATATCCCCATCCAGAAACCCTATGACCTTCGCTCTCCATCCTTGTTGTTTCATTATTTGTCCCAAGAATGCTGTTATGTTTCTCAGTTTTGTGCTCCCACCCAGATGAGGGGCGGGCTTTAGTTTTGGGTGAGCTTAGGCCTGCCCGCCCAGGATACAAATAGTCACTGAACAGCACATGATTCAAGGAGTAAAAAGAACTTAAGAAAATACCCTGAGTGGAAGAATGGAGCAGTTAAAAGCTCCACCAGACCTGAAACTCTCTGGAAATGTGGAAGACAACTGGAGGAAGTTAAAACAGCATTTCACTCTGTATCTGCAAGATAAAAAGTAAAAAGTGAGTAAAAAGGAAGTCTTAGGTAGCCTTATTTTTGGCAGCGGTTGGTTCTGAAGGATTTGATGTATTCATTTTCAATTAAGTCAGGAAGAGGAAGCTAACTATGAAAATGTACTGTGTGTGCTCCACGTAAATCTGAAACATATGAAAAATCTGGTTTTGATCAGAGAATACAAAAGGAAGATGAAACTACGGAAGGGTTTGACTGATCTGAGACTGCAAAGACAATCTTGGGATTTTGGGGCTCTAACTGAATCCCTGATGAGAGACCAGATCATGAGTGGAATTTGAAATAAAATACTCAGAGAGACTACTGGAAGAGCCTGAATTTATACTTGACAAACAAAGCAGCTAGAATTTGCCAAACAACAGAAATACCCACTCCAAAATGAAGGTTATGGGACGGGGATAGTGCTCTCACACTGTAGATGTGTGATTGGGTGTGTGACAAGCCCCATACTGGCCAGGAGGGCATTAATGAGGGACTATAGGCCCAATCAATCCCACCCCTCTACACCTGCAGTAGATATCAGGGTGGGGAAGGGAGTTAAAAGGAGAGGGGTTAGTTCTGGTGGGAGAGAAGACCTCTGTTTCTTCCTCTGTGCCAGAAGCCTGGCTGCATCTAGTAATCTGAGGCAGCTTGCCAGCTAGGGAAGTCTCCCTATTGACAGGGAAACTGGGGCCAGGGAGACCGAATGGGCGATTTTGTTTGAAGACAGACCCAAAGACAAGGATGGAGTCCTGCAAAAACTTACCAGACGTCCCTCTTTTGAATACCTCATTTTCTCTTGTTTTGGGACTTTGATTCCCCAGAAGGGATGGAACTGGAGAGTGGCTTAATTGGAGGGCTAGGATTCCACAGCACCAGACCCTGCAAGAGGCAATGGTCACTATTAGAGAACCTGGGGCAGGATGTGTAGTGTCATATTGGGCTGCAAAGGAGCACTATGGATGCCACCCCTCCCACATGATTGAGAATCCAAAATTTTACAAGAAAAGAGACTAGAGGTATAAAGGCACATAGAGCTTAGGGTCAAAGTCAAGCAAGAACAGCACAAGGAATTGCACATGCTGTGGCAACCAATGCAAGGTAGGACAATGCCCAGCATATGTAAAAATGCAAGCATTACAATGGATTATATCACTTTGCAAGAGTTTGCAAGCACCAGCAGTCTGTGCACAGCGTGGACAAAAAGCATGATGACAGCACCACTAGCTCCTAGGAATAATGGACTGTGCTGCAGCACAAGATGAATGAACGATCAACCTGAAAACAAATGGGACATTTATTACTTTTAAGTTGGACCAACACTAGAAGTACTGCTAGTAATTCTAAAAGAAAAGCCACAGATAGTGTAAGGTAAATGGCTGAAACTCACAGCTTACAGTGGCAAGCTTATTCCCATTAGAGGAGTATGTGAACTTCATGTGTGGATAAATAACAAACTAGACGAGATACAATCTGTAATAGTACCAGGGAAAAGAGTATCCAATACTGGGCTCTAGATGTATCAAGCCCTTGGTCTTATCAAGAGGGTACGTTCATTGGAGGGACAGGGAATCAAAACAGTTGAAGGGTTTGAGGATATCTTCCAGGAAATAAGGAAGCTCTCAACAGAGTGCAAAATAGAGCTGAAAGAGCCCATTCACCACATAATTTCTGGCCCTCAGAAAGCTTTTCCCTTACCTTAAGGTAGAGGCTAGAGATGGACAAGTTCATTGCTCTGGGAATTATAGAGTGACTAGAAGGGGAATTGTAGGGAAAAAAGAAAGATGGAACCCTGTGCTGACTTGTAAACCCAAAAGAATTAAGCAAAGTAAAAAGAGAACATTTTCCACTGTCTGCAAGGAGAGGAATATTGGGATGATATGGCTGATGACAAATATTTGTCTATGCAGGATGTGTCCGCAAGGTTCTGGCTGCTGCCCTGAGCTAAAAACTGTATACAACTGTGCTCATTCAGTACTGTTTTTTGCAGACATTATTTCCTCAGATTGCCATTGGGTTGTGTTCAGAACCCAGGTGTTTCATCAGAAAATCCAATCCGTTTGATGGTACAGAGGGGTACTAAGAAACTAAGGTCTAAACAGATGACTTTTGATCAGGCAAAAACAGTAGAAGAGCATGACCAGAGGAAAAAGCTGCTGGGCTAAAACTAAACAAACAAAAACGTGCATCCTGTGTAATGAAAATAGCATACATAGATGAAAAACTAACACTACAAGGTGTACAGATAGACCACAGTAAGGTCGAGGCCATCACCAACGTGACTGCACCAACAGATAAAGAAAGGGTACAAAGGTTCCTTGGAATGATGAACTAACTAAGAATATTTGTGTCTGTCCCATCCAGCTGCCTGAAACAGCAACTTGAGAGCACTGTTCTGCAAAGGTGACCAGTGGATATGGGATGAAAATCTCAATAAAGAATTTGAGAAACTGAAGGAGTTAAAGAGGCTCCAGTCCTGAGGGAGTATGACAGTAAGCACAAAACTAAGTTGTTCCTGGGTGCTCCAAGGAGAGTACTAGTGCAGTATGGTCAAAACTGGAGACCAGTGGCTTATGTATGATGGGCACTATCAAAAACTGAACGTAAATATACTCAAATAGAGAAGGAAGCTTTGTGCATGTAAAAGGTTTCATGTATTTATTTTTGGTAGTCCAGTGTTACCTGAAACAGACTGTAAAGCACTTATTGCCAAAAGGGGCAGGTAAGCGTATCTCAAGGATCTAAGTGGATGGGGGCCGACAATGCAGAAAGCAGAGAGAGAACTGCTTGTGGGAAGTTAACTCCCAATGTCCTGACCTGAATTTTGCTAACCTACACTGTTCGGTTTTAGGTGTATATATTGCTTGGCAATAGCCTCAATTTTATTGAAGATAATGTTTAAAAAGATATGGTACAGAGTTAAAATGAAATAGTTACTGGACATCCAGGCATAATGTACAGATTATCGGGGGGGGGGGGGGTACAGAGTTTGGTTGGGAGTCAGGGAGTACAATGAGAGGATAATCTGTGGTATCCTGGATGCGGGGGTGACAGTTTTGACAGTTAGGAATACAAGGGTTCGGTAATGAGGGAACATCACTTAGTGCAGGGATTACATGGGATGCAGTTGATGGGGAGTAGATATGTCCGTAATAGTGGATTGTCCCTCATTGAGTCAGATAGGTCGTTAAATTAGTCCATTAAGCTATACGTTTCTCATGGTGGCGCTCCAGCCTACTTGTCACGGTACTGTCTGTGTCCGGTGTTGTGCTCGATGTAAATGTCTCTCGACCACTGCATTGCATCAGATACCATGAGGCGCCGCATCGGTCGGGCGTAGCGCCGACCGACCCCACAGGCCCGCGGCACACATTCGTTTTGGGGATCCCAAGTGCCCAGGGCCCCGACGATTAGGGCGTGGGTCTGCACCTCATAGCTCTTAGCGTGTCGGCCAGGGGGGCGTACTTCTCCTCCTTACGAGCACGGGCTGCGTGAAAGGCCGGGGTCCAGTTTTCTAAAGGAACCGTGACGTCCACCATGATGATCTTCTTCCGGTTGTCGTTGGTAATGACGATGTCCAGTCTCAGACGACTGTCGAATCCAGGGATGGCGGAGTGCACAGTCACCTTTCCCCAGTGGGCCGGGATGGCTTTCACGAGCCGGCTTTGGACCGTGTTGTGCCATAGCTGCTAGGCTCCAGAGTGGGGCTTGCAGCCGCAGAGGACGTGGGGCAGGGTTTCGTTGCTGTAGCCACACTTTCTGCAGCGTTTGCAAACTCCATTTCATTTTATAATTGAAACGCTGGGTACTAAAGCACCAAGTGCCAGCTCAAACACGCAGCACCTGCACTTAAACAACCACGTGGTTGTCATGGTGCCTAGAGCCCACCGTCCCAGCGCTGCCGCGCCCGTGTCAAACGCGCACGCACACAGGGTACCAGCTAGCTTTAGTGTGCCTAGCACCTTTAGCAACAGCGCGCGCCCAGCGGGTGGGGAGGGCGGGGCCGACACAGCGCTTGCGGCCACGCTGCCCAGGGAGAACTACACTTCCCATGGGGCAATGCTCCAGCTAGTTCCGCGGGCGCCGGCTGGCCGCGCATTGCACTCTGGGATGTGTAGTCTCCGCTTAGCCGCCGCGCTCCTGTGGCGAAGGGGTAGCCGCCCCAGCAGCTCTCGCGAGGTTTTGAAGCGCTCTTGGGCTCGCGCGCGGCTTGCTCGCGAGGGCGGCCGCCTTGGCCGGGATGTTTAGTGCGGTCGCCATTCTCCTGTGTGACGTCATAGTGCATTGTTGTGAGAGTAGCGGAGCATCCCTCAAGCTGTCAGCTGTGCTGCTGCTGCTGCTGCGGGAGCCCGACCTGGCCCAGCCCCCTCCTCCTCCCCCCGCCCCGGGGGCTCCGGAGCTCCGTGTCCGTGTAGCGTTGTCTGTGTGGAGCTCCTCCGGGCCCCCCTCCCCCGCACGTTCCAGTCCGACCTCCCCCCGCCCCCCTCGAACCATCTCAATGAGATGCAAACATGAAAGACAAGAGGAAGAAGAAGGACCGCACCTGGGCCGAGGCTGCCCGCCTGGTAGGTGCTGCGTTCGCATGGTGCGGGCGGAGGGGGCGGCCAGCCCCGCACAGACACCCCCCCTCCCCCGTCTTTGTTGCAATCAGTAGGGGGTGTTGGAATGAGCGTGCAGGGTTGTGTGAGCGAAGGGATTGACTCGCCGGGCGGTAGCGAGTGTGAGTGCCTCCCCCCTCTACGTGGGCGTGTGAGGGCTAAGGGGTTAGCCGGGGGAAATACCCCCCCTCTAGTGCGTGTGAAGTCCCCATGTCCCCAAGGGGCGCCTCCTTCCCCTGGTATGGCTGTGGGATTACTAGGGTAGCCCCTCTCTTAATGTGTGTTTGGGAGAGAAGTAGCACTAGCTTGTGATGTGTGGGGAGCTAGCTATACGTTTCTTTAGTGTGTGTGTGTGTGTGTGTGTATGTGAGAGAGAGAGAGAGAGAAATACCCAGGGTCTATTCCCTTCTCCCTATGCCTGTGTGTTTATATATCAAATATCCCAGGAAAGGCCCCCCCCCCCCCCCCCCCCCCCCATATATATGTAAGTGAAAGATCCAAGGATTTCCCCTCACTCCATTAGTGTGTGTAGGAGAGATAATTATCCAGGGGTTCCTCTTCACCCATCTAGGTAGAGAAATAGCCCAGGCATTCAATCCCACTCCTCAGAAAGCTATCTGGCTCTCAAGACTTACTGTGGGCTGGGAAATTATTTGTCTCCCTCTTTCTCCAGTATCTGTTTTTATGTGACTTTTTTTTATTGTTTGCTAAGTGTATTAAGGCACATCATTACCTTGTGCTTTAGGACCCTTTTGTGTGGGTTCTCTCCATTCTAGGAATTTCACAAAGTGTGTGTGTGTGTGTGTGTGTACAATACAGCATGTGTGCCTGTGCCTTCCCTGAAGATGGGGTTGGGTTCAGCATCAGTTAGATGTGGTTATAGAAAGAAGAGAGCTAGAAAGAGCTGCTGTTGGTTATATTGGTTTATTTGGTATCTGTATCAGTTTCATATTTTACTCATTAGTTCAACAATTAATTTAGTATCAAAAGAATGTGATCCTTTTCTTGTGGTGGTAGAGTTTCTTTTATTTATTTTTTGTCTTAGGCTAGCTGTGAAACACAGTCCTTTTTGAAAGGATGTTTTGAATCTTGTAGCGTGTCTTGTGGGACTACATAGGAATTTCAGCCTTTCAGTATTTCCACTGCGTACTTTATATCAAAATAGTAGGCAGTCCTAACAGGCCAGTGCCATCTACATATCCCCACAGGAGTCTTGCACTGACTGAACATATAAGATTAATTGAACATGCAGAAAAAAATTAGTACAGTTAGTTTAGCGTTAGCAAGGATGGTCTGACGTAGACACTTTTAGAGTTGTAAAAATATGCCTGTCTAAAACAAGAAACGAAGTGCCAGCCTCAAGGTTCTTATCTCACCGTTGTCTTTCCTTAACTCTGTGGATAACAATGAAAGGCAAAGGAGAAAGTGCACTGAGAAGGCACTCCCTTCTCCAAAGTAATGACTAGAATATATGTTTCCAAACTGGTGGACTTTGGAGCACTTGATCGTGATTTGTGACAGACGTTACGTTGCTGGCTTTTTTGTATTTTAAGCTGCTAAACTGCATTAAAAGACATGTAAAATACATGGAATTCTATCTTAACATTAGTTTTTCAAGTAAGCATTAGCTGTAGCTGCCACAGGGAAGATAAGCTATCGTGAATGGGAAGGAAGGTGGTCCATGCAAGTGAGAAAATTTCTGTTAAGGTGTGGTCGACTCTGGAAAAGTTCAATAGATTTTAGAACATTGATTTGATATAAATGGGGAAGAGTTAAGACTCTCTCCCACTTTGAGTCACATTATTTTTCTCACTCAGAACAGCCTTGATTGTAAAAACCTACTAGGAATGGTAGTTGCTGTATATGAAGAGTGGGTGAGGAAGCAGAGTGCCTTACTTCACATTGTACAATATTTTGTCCAGCCTTCCACAGTTAGTAAATTACACAGAAGCTTGTCTGAAATCGGTTTCCTATATGACTAACACATAGTATGGCTTGCTTTGACTCTGATTCTGCATCAGAATCTATTAGTGTAGATTCTAGCAGATCCTTATTGAGGCCAAATTTGTGATTCCTTGCAGTGTTTTATATAAAGAACTTGATGGTTCATTATGATTCCATTTTCTTGGAATACATCAATAGTGTATTACTGCAAGACTTGATTGAATCAATTTCTTTCCAGTGACAAGTAAAGAATGAAGTGATTGATACACACTCACAACTAATGACTCATGAGCGAGCTAGATCAATATCTATGTTATAAAATTGGTTGGCTATTGAATTTCTTTATTTTTAAGAACAGGAATTTTGGATTAATATATTATAAATATTGATACTCATTTTTTATATTTCCTATAAAAAAGACTACAAGTATGTTAAGCCTGTAAAGTGAAGTACTTCCAAGTTATGAAATGACAAAGTTAAGATTTTCCATGCAACCTTAACTCTGCTCCCTTGTGTGGGTGTATGCATTACAGTACGGTCTTTAACTGACACGTTCATGCACAATTTTCCATAGCATTCCTACCTCAACCAATGCAGAATGGGCACAGTACTCACTGAATGAAATAGCTGTTGAGTTTTTCACTTTATCCCCTTTGTTCAATGTGTGGCCCCATGCTTATTGTACTGCACATCCTTCAAACCTTTCTGCACTAACTAATGTTTTTCTCTTATTTACTTTTCTGAGACTCATCAAAATATACCTGAGTGCCTTGCAAATGTAAATTGATTTAAAATTGATTTCATGCTTGTGAAGTTAAGTATTATAATCCTTATTTTACCTATGCAGAGCTGAAGCACAGAGAGATTAAATGTCTAGTCCAAATTTGCATAGGAAATCTCTGAAAGAGGCAGAAAAAGGATGCAAATTTCCTGGGTTGCAGTTCAATTCCTTAGCCCTAAGCCAGATACTAATTATGGTAGAAGTGGATAGAGTAGTGTCCATAGCACCCCCACTTCAAATTCATATGCCCCATGCAGCAGTTACATTGAATAAAGCAGGAGTACTGTGGACCTCACACCCAAATCATTACACATCCCTGTCTTATTCCCTGTTCATTATGCACAATGAAAGAGGCAGTAGTCCTGCAGGAAAAAAATGGTATATTATTTTAGAATAAAGCTGTATTGTAATACATATGTCCAAGCAGCCAGGCTTAAGGTTGACAGGCAACCTTACATTTATCATTTCTTGATACTTGAATAAATTGTCTTTTTAACCTTAACGTTTTTCTCATATTTTTTGTGTGGAGTTTTAATTTAAGAAGAAACTAAAAATGCCACTATGTTCAGCTGTATGCTATACTACACCAAGATGTTCTGTTCTGTACAAGGCAGGAGCCCTGGAGCCATTCCTTGTACTGTATTTTGTGGAGGATGGCAGGATTCCTTTGGGGTGTAGCTTCTTTCCATATGTAGCATCCTACCTATTTCCTCACTCACCTCCACTAATCATAGAGAGGAACACAGCACTGCCTACAAACATTCCTCAGCAATGAACACATGCACAGAACCAATAGAGTGGTAGCAGACTGTTAAGAGATTGTATTACAGAATCCATTGTGCAAAGTACATATTTTAAGTATGACAAATTGCAACCAGCCACTGAAAGATATATCTGAGACCTATGACAAATCACAACCAATTTTCACCAGACTACTAAATGGCACTAAAATGCAACCTCGGGATTATCTGTTTACCAGATTTTTGCTGCAAACCACTGATGTGCTAGAGTGTTTTGTTTTGTTTTTTAATAAAAAATATATTTTTTAATACGGTGGGGGGGAGAAGAGAGCAGCCTCTTCCCCCCCTCCTTCTTTTGGCTAATATTTTCTTTACACTTAGTTGTGTTGTTTTTGCTTACAGAGAGCAAACCTGCCAAATTTCAGCAAAAGCTGAAAAAGACTGGAAAAATTAAAGCAACTGAAAATGATTCCATTGAATGGAAAAGCTTGTGCACTCTTAACTCTAGGTGTTCTTGCACCCAAAATTATAATGTAGTAAATTGGAAGTCCTGAAATAATATTGTCTTCTGTCCTCTACTAATTTGGTACCTTGAGTTGGATTTTCTAAGTTCATTGGTTGCACAAGAAATATACAATATAGATGCAGCACAAAAGAATTGATTAATAGACCAGCTGGTGATATTTTTAGTAGGTGTAATAAACCAGCAGTTCTGGTCACATTTATTTCTATTTAGTTTCAGATTTTGTTTATGTTCATCAGTCACTTGAAAATTGAGGAAGACAGTAAAATAATTAAATGAATGTAGATTTACAAATATATGGATGTTGAAAATGATCAATTATACTTTATATGAATGGATCAACTGGGAAATTTCAACACAACTTTGAAGTTAAGTTGGGGGGGGGGGTTGTTGTTTTGAGGCTCCGTCCTACAAGAATATGCATGGGAGGTGTGAGAGAACCATACTGACTTATCAGTTAAGGCTGCCAGGCATACTGCTTGTTGTTTATGATCCAGAAAGGTAAAATAGGCTTGGAGGCAGCAGGTGCATTTGTTTTGCTGTACTATGCAGAATCTTCTTGGTACAGGTGATGAATGAACTGGGGTGTTCTAGTGCTTTGGTTCTGTGTATTTCTTTCTGTAGCTTCCTGATGGGATTCAGGTCTTAGTTAAGAATAAATTGTTCCTGCATAATGATTAAAAATGTCTATTAATTTAAAGTACCAGATTTGTATGCCAATTAAAGAAGTTGCTGCTTTAAAAATACCACTTTGGAGATGTTGTTAGCTTTCATGTTACCGTTTAATGTGGCTGGCTATCCAATTCTGGTTGCTGATCATTTGTTCTCTGTTCTACTGAGATAGCGTAGTTGAAGTAGCTCATAAAATGGTCTGGAAATATTACAGTATGTCTTTATACTTGAAGCCCACAAATGTGACCAACAATCAGAATTGTAACATGTATAGCTAGAGCTTTGTAATACCTTTGACTTTTGTCTCCAATCTTCACTCTTGTTACTGTAAATACAATTTAAAACATTTTGAATGGAACTTCACATGTTTCTAAAAATGGGGATATGACATGCCTTTGTTTTACTATATTAAGGGCTTCTTTGTTGTTGGCTTAACACAGACCTACTATTTCCATATTTCTTCTAGGCTAATTCTTTTTCAGACGTGCAGAAATATTGCTGCTTCAGGAGGTTTTGCTGGCCTTTCCCTTTGATCCACAGTCAGTGCTGCTTTGAAGATCTATGGGGTTTTTTTATGTTTATTTGCCCTAGGGCTTCCTCAATTTTTTTTTTATTATTCAAAGCAATGGCTACACTTGTTAGGTAGTCAACTCCTACATCTATTTGTTTACCTTTTGTAATTGCATGTACATGGCAACACCACTTTTTGTTAGTACTGAGTATTCTAGCGATTAGTAGATTTAAAAAAAATTATTTTAGAAGGTAAACTGCAAATAAAATGTAAACTTAATTTACTTTACCAGTATGTGAACAGTGACCGTATTAATTAGGATGAGGGGTATTAATCTTATAAATGACTAAGCCTTACCTTGTTCTTTAAGATGTTCTGCAGATATGTCTGTCTTGATCAACTGTGATACCTCAGGTACCAATGAGGTACTCTGGAGCATGGAGCCAGACATCTGAACATAGATACTGAAGAAAAGAGGAATACGTTACATGATTTTAAAGTAACTTTGAAAACTACACAAAGCCTCAGCTCCCTATAGATTGTTTCAGTGCTCCAGCAAGCTTCCTTAGTAGTTGTGATATCACAGCATGGAGGCCTATGGAGCATTCCAAGGAATCAGGAGCCAGATGGCTGTGAATTCTCAAGAGCTGAAAAGAAAAAGGGCTAATTTGGATGGTTCATTGGCCCTATCCTGCAGGATCCTGAGTGCCTTCAGTTTCTTTTGTTATAATTTGGTGTGAAGCCTGCTCATCATCTCCCAGGAGGTCCTCCACACCTAGTATGATCTGGTCCTACATGCTAAATGCCTATCTTTGCCTTTTCAATTAGGGCATTCAGTATGTATTGCTGGTCAGTGGAATTTATCTTTTACACTTGCAGGTCACCTTCAGATTACACTCATGGGCTAAACTATTTCCTGTTACATAGAGCATCTCATTCCCTCTTCCAGTTTTCTGACTCAAAGTCTCGCAATATGAAAGGATAAACAAACTTTTATAAGCAGGTGTCTGCTTCCCCCATCACAGGTGTTGCATTCTGAGAATTTTTTGGTATTTTTTGATAGCAAGGCAATAAAAAACAAAAGGTATTTTATTTATTTGTGTTTTGTGATTCCCTAAAGGCCCCAATCAGGATCAGGGCTGCATTAATCTAGGTGAAGACGTGATCCCTGACCCCAATAGGTTAGAACCTAAATTGAAACAAGGCATGAGTGAGTGTTTGTTTAAAAAACAAACAGAGGGAAGGAGGATGAAGTAACATTGGCTAACTTTATAGACAACTTGATGCTTCTGAATCATTTGGACTTTTTTAGTAAACAAATTAATATTAGCCATCCGTGATGTAATTGGTCACAGCAAAAGAGGGTTTTGAGGTAGAGACTGTAGAGCTGTTTTAGTTAGTTTTTGGGAAGGCTTTCCATGCACAAAGGGCAATGTGTAAGAAAGCAGAAATGTGGGAGAAGTGCACAAATGGATGGCTGGGAGGGCTGGCATCATTGGTGGAATAAAAGGGCAGGATATGATATAAATGATGAGGAACAATAAATAGATGTGGGTAGAGTGAAGGACATGAGGGTCAAATCAAGGCATAAATGTCATGCAGTTGAAGATGAGACAGAGGACAGATTTAAAAAAGGATGTGATACAGAGCAGTGGGTTAGAAGATTATTTTAGTGGCTAAGTTTTGTATGGATTGGAAGGTCATGAGGACATATTTGAGCTACTATATTTGTCATTTGATGAGCTGATTTTTTTTTTTTTTTTAATTTCAAGCTGCTTTTTTCTCTTCACTCCAGTTGGATTTCTAAAAATGGATCTTCTTAATCGTTTCTCTTCAGGTGTCTGCTAGTTTGGGGTTACTGTCTAATGATAGAGTAGATGTGTTTCAGAAAGAACAAAGACCCTGTCCACTTCTTCATGGGGTTCTTTGCCCTGCATGGTGCAGCTTCTGTCTAATATACCACCATACAAATTCTTTGTTGCTAACATTTTAAGTGATTAAAATTTGGATTATATTTAAAAAAATAATTTTTTCAGCCATCTGTACAGCTTTTTGTTTTTATTTTGGCAATGAAAATAAACTGGTTAATTTCACTGTAGTTCTCATGCACTGGCAAAGTTTTGCAATGTCTGAGTTGCAAGCCCTTTAGGGGAATGTTTAAATCTGAAGACAAACAAAAATTCCTACTATCTAAGTTTTGGGCCTGATGTACAAAAGTGTTCCTAAACAGAAAGTGAAGTTTGATGCCTGGTGTGGCTGTAGGGAAGTAAATTAAAAAACACTACACACACATCTACTCTTTCCTGAATTCTTAAAACTTGCATGTTAAGAAACCCCTTATATATTACTTGAAGCGCCATTAAAGGCTGAAATTACTTAGATACTGAAGTAAGGTCTGGTCTACACTAGAGAGTTTTGTTGACCAAAGTCAGCTTTGGTTGACAAAACAGTTGTGGTGTGTACACTGCAATTAACCCCTCAAACCTTCCCCCCCCCCCCCAAACTGTCCTGTTTTTCCAACAAAATAAAACCACCTCGACGAGAGATGTAGGCTGTTGTCAGCATACTTACAGTCAAACAGTGTTAATGTGGACACTGCATCCCCTTACGTTGGAAGTGGAGATGTCAAGAAGTCCAGGAGGCTGGTTCCCGATCCCAGCTGGAACAGGCAGCCATGTCGGTTTCACAGTTGACAAGGATGCCCTGGTGGGGAGCAGGTGGAGAAGCACCTGGACTTCTCGCCCTGGATCTCAGCCAGAAGCAGGAACCAGCCGCCCAGGCTGCTGGTCTCCGCTCCTGTTCTGGAGGAGGACGTGAAATGGAGAAGCCTGCGTGGCTTCCCCAAGCTCCTGGCAGGGAAAGGGGAGGGGAGAAGCCCCTGGCGACTTCCTGTGGCTGAGACCAGGGAGTGAAGGGGGCAGCCCACAGGGAGCCCGGGAGCCTGTGGGTTCCTGGCAGGGAGCTGAGAGCCGGGGCTCTCAGCTCCCAACGCTGCCCCATGGGTCAGTGGAAGTGCTCCAGGTGAGGACACACTCCACCAACCCAAGAAGGGTAGTGTGGACATCAGTTACCACTGTCAGCTTATTTTTTAAGTGTAGCCAAGGGGGGGGGGAGGAGGGAGAGAGAGAGGGTGTGTGTGTGTGTGTGTGTGTGTGTGTGTGTGTGTGAGAGCGCCAAAAAAGTTCTCTAAGTACTAATGTTACAAAAGCCTGCATTTAAAAAGATTCTGTACCAGTATATGTGGTAGGCATGTCATAAAAACCCTTTTAAAGTTTTCTGCATCCTTGTATTTTGGCACATGCCTGTCTCTTGAACTTTAAAATTCATACTTGTGTTCATCTTCTGTGGGGGGAGCAATATTGGCAAAGGGACAGAGAAAAGTGGTGGAGAGCAGTTGGAGAACCGCAGTAGGGGGCAAAGATGCAGAGGTGCACGCACAATGCGAAGTTGAACAACAACAAAAAATGTCCCAGGAGGAAACCAAAATTCCATGATAGAGAATGAGAGAAATGGAAAGAGAGAGAGAAATTAATTTCTTAATTTTGGGAAGAGATTTCATTGGACTTCCAGCTACTTTTTAAAGTGAAGTAGTAACACAATCTCAAATAAAACTTCCTTGCTAAATTTTTTTTCTTCTTCTTGAGATTTTTGGTATTATGAAGTATGGAGATTAAAACAACAAATCAAAAAATCTTGCCTTCTGTAGAAACTATAATTAGAACCATTATCTGGGAAATGAACTACTGTGCTTTTTATCACATCGCATTCCACCTAATTTTAGGACAACTTGCTTTGATCCATTTCTACCAAGAGAATATTATAAATGTAAAAAAACAACCTTTAAAAATAAATGAAAAGACCCACTTGTCTTCTGAAATATTTTCCTCTCCTTTTGGTGATAGGCAATCCTTTTTCCTAATGGAATAGTCAGAGAGTTGGTGTCATCTGGGCAAGATCAGGTTGCTTCTAGAGAAGCAATGCTTATATGTGTACCGTCTTGAATCTTCCATGTAAAAAAGCCCTCTTCCATACTTTTTGAGGCTGAGATTACAGCAGTTTTTTGTTTAGTAACTGGAAATACTGATGCATTTTCTTTAACATTGAAAAATATATTGTGTTTATGGGTCATTCTGTCTGGAACAGTTTAGGGCAAAATCCACGTTCCTGAGTTTAAGCCAGGAGGTTCATCCGGCCACTGAATCGTATTGCCTTATAGACACAAGATGAGCTGGATAGCTATACTGAAGGCCCATGTTGAGGCATCGTAACCTTTGTGTATAGCAACGTTCTATCTTTCTGCTAACAGGATTTTTTAGGGAAACATTGCTTTCTAAGATCAGTTGCTGGAGCTGGCCCCTAAGACTGCAGGCTGTTGGGGAGTCTTTGTAACTTGCATGGGGATTTTGGTAATGAATGTTTTGAATCTACAACTGTGGTGTGTGTTTGAATTCTTTTCTGTGCTTTTGTGACTAGGCAATGGCCTTTTCTTTTCGGATACCAATTTTCCCATAGAGTTCCATATCCTTAAAATAAAAATACTCCAAGACTGTTCTATTGAGCAAGAGAGTTCATTCTGTGCTATAGCGCCAGTAGAGTTGAAGGATAAAAGACAAAGTTATGCTTTTTCCTGTGGACTGCAGGTGATTTTGAATCATCATCTTTTCCATGCTGTCAGATGTTGCTTGGGGCATGAGCAGGACTCCACTATCCCTGTCTATCCCTCCACTATCCCTATCCCTTAGCTATTCTCTGTATGTTCTCTGTGGCTATGTTCAGACTGACGGCGGCAAAATCGCTGCTGCCAGATCGATCTTTCTTGATCGATTGAGCAGTAAGTGAGACCTGTTCAATCGATCAGGAAGTCGACTGAGTAAGTCCACCCCCTCAAGTAGCGTAGTGCTGAGCTCTCAGCGCAGTGAGAACAGCGTGCAGAAGGGAAGCAGAGCAGTTGACGTCAGTTACGCAAACTACTTTGTGTAGTTTGTGTAACTCCCGTCGACTGCCACCGAATCACGCGGTAAGTGTGAACCAGCCCTATGTTGTTAAGTCCCAGAGGTTTCCCACTCTGAGTAGTGTTCAACGGAGGTATTCCTTCACTTGGTCACTTCTGCATGTTCTTTCAGCTGCCCAATGGCACACTTGCTATACCAGGTACTCTGGCTTTATTCTTAACACCTCCCATGTATTTCCATCTTTTTTGTGGATAACTTCAGTGATAAGGAGGTGTTGAACTTTGACAAATCTTGACATCTGTTATAAATTCATTTCATTTACTATCTCATATTTTTCTAAGGTATTTGCTTTAGAAGACGTTTAGACATCAGTCTGTACCTTTGGTGACTTTGCAGATTTCTCATCCATATGTTAAGATGGAAATGCCATTTAAATTGAAGGTTCATAGTTTGGTCTATAAGTTATAGATTTTAAATGACCAGATCTTGTTGAAGCTGGTGAATGCAACTGCCATCTTATCAGTTGGTGATACTATTCCCTTTTAAATATCCCCATTGGCTTTCAGGTCACTGAATTGACAAACTTGTTCAATCTCCAATTTGTAGGGCCAGTGGAGTGTTTTTCATCTGAACCTTGTCCTTTGATCTGTCTGGCTTGGGTGGCTCTACCAGGAGTAACTCTCCCTGGCTCTCGGGATCATTGAAACACTCAAGCCTTCCCACCGTGTCAAGGTGCAGTCTCCAGGGAAGGGCTGGTTGTTGAATCCACCAGAAAAATTCGTTGACTTCCTGGGGCTATGAAAAAATAAATATTCAAACTGAGCATTCAGAAAAGTCATACTTAAAATGTGGCTCAAACTGGAATTTAAATTATCTTCTTTCTTAAAGACTAGTGCTATGCTAAGACTAGGAGCTGCTAATGTTTTTCCCTGCAGTTCCAAAGGAGGGCTTACTATAGGAGAGAACTTTTCTCATCAAAGGCAGGTGTATTGTTCAAGTAGGGCAGAATGAACCTCCCATTGAATAAATCATATGCCCATTACTTAAGAGGTGTGTTTTGCCCTGTTCTTCTTTGTATTGTCTCGATGCTTTCACCTGCCAGAAAATAAAAAAGGCCATTGCTATTCAAAGTAGAATGAAAATAGGACAATGAGAGATGGGGCAGTAAACTAAGAGAGCCCCAAAATAAAGCTCATCTCTTGGTTGAGCAGAAAACTCAGTTGTGTGAGAATTATGTATCTATAACTCTCCCTATTGAAAAGGAAAATCCTGCGTACCCTATCCTCTACAGAATAAAGTATCTACCTTGTTTGTGACTCATCGGACGTATTACATTAAAATAGTTTGTGGCATGCAGGCTGAATTACTGCACTTCAGATTTCTCATCAGAGTGTGCTGAGTTCTTGTCTGATCTGACTTTGGAGTTGAACCAGGCTTATGGCCCATGCAAAGAATAATCCTTTGGAGCTCATGGCTGCTGACAACTAGTGACCTATCCTAAGTGCCTTCATGTTTTACTCATATAGGTAGATAAACTCTGCATCTTAATTTTGGGCAAGGATTACAAACTATTGGTATAAGGATCACGTCTTTATCTTTTTCTCACTATCTCCTCTGTAATTTTGAAGTCAGAATTTATCTTTGTTCCTTATAGGCATGAGGCCCTATTTAATTGGTCTGCCTATGAAGATTGATAGCTCCTATTGGGTTTAAATCTCTAAGGGAAAATTCTGTTCGTCTGGTAAGCCACTCAGTTGATTTTTCCTTTGTCGACTATGTGAATATAGTGGATCCCAACCATACTGTCATGGTACATCGTCCTCACAGTAATGTTGCCTTGTTATATCTGATCCATGTCAGTTACTGATTACATCAAAAATAATTTTTAAAAACCTTATGCCTGAGCATCATGAAGCCCTTATCGAGGATAGTGTGGATAAAGATATGCTTCCTGTGGAAAACTCTCTGGTAAGCTTACCATTTGGTGTATTCCAAAGGCA
Source organism: Emydura macquarii macquarii (assembly GCF_026122565.2). Lineage (NCBI taxonomy): Eukaryota > Metazoa > Chordata > Testudines > Chelidae > Emydura > Emydura macquarii. The sequence goes on along the minus strand of NW_027131614.1, from coordinate 26,123,282 downwards.
AAATACTACTACCTAGAAATATCTCTTGAGTCACAGATTGAAATTGTCCCGGATAGGTGTGGTCTAGCAGTGACCAAAGAAGGAGAACTTCTCCAAAAAACCAGGACAATACATCCCCATAAAAAAACAAACAAACCCTGCTTGCCTTCATGGAACCTTGTGATTTCCATGCATTCCAAGTACTTACAACTCACCACAGTTGTAATCAAAAGTATTTTCCAACACAAGGAAGAGTGGGAGTGTGAAAATACCATACTGTTTTTCTGTGCATTGTAAACAACAACAACAACCCCAAAACAAACAAAAGAACTGCTGGTAGAAGGTGCTACGAAAGGTTTTTTTTTTTTTAATTGCCAACTGTTTGGGATAGTCAGATTGTGAACAAACAGAAACGCTGTAAGTGATCATGCAGGTCTTCCCAATAAAAGCTTTAGGACACCTCCCTGTATATACCATCATGTGTTCTCTCTGATCTGTCTGCACCTTTCCAATCTCTTGTTCATAAGGAGTTTGAAACAATACATTATTTGCTAAACTGAACAAACATCACTAGGTTCCACCCAAACAGAGCCTTTTTCTGTAATCGGTAATGTAGTTTAAAAGCAGGATGGGGGAAGACAGTAGAGGAAGATAAGTGACACAAACAAAATATGCATGATTTGTTGTGGATTCTCCCTTGTTTGAGAACCTTGCATGAGTAACTGACAGCTGTGCCATCTGCAAGTAAGGTGTTGTTCCCCAACACATGGTAATTAAAACTGTGTAGCATCCCACAGCATCATGTATTTTATTTTATATACAGCTGGTATTGATGATTAATCTCTTATGACTTTAATCATCTCATGAGAAGCAATGGATTAATTCACAGTAGCCCTTCCTCTCCTTACTCATGAAGATAAATGTCGTAACATGATGGCTGATCTTTGTTATGACACTAACCATTTTATATTTAACAGAGATAGCAAAATTCCACTGACAGCTAACAAAAGAATTATCTCTCTCTACATATATGTGGCGTGAGAAGGCTATATTCCTCTAGTTCAAAAATGAGACTTCCATGTCTACTTTTGGAGCATTTGAATTACTAGAAACTGATTGTGCCAGTGAACTAACTACATAGTACATACAGTGGTGTAATGTCACAATGCATATTGTTCAAAACTTACTTGAAATCATTCTGTCAGTTTGAAAACCCCAAATGACCTTTCTTTGTAATACCAGTTTCCCCAAAAATAATTCCCCCTCTTAATAAAACAAGATGCAGGGATTTCATTTCAATTTTCTTTGGAGGGATTTTCCTATCTTTCCCTTCCACCCTCTTGTCCTCCCACTCTTCCATCTTAACAGATGTGGTTGAGGAATTCAGGTGTTTTATTGTTTTGGTGGGGGGGGAAGTCACTTCTCCCTTCCTGGTTTTAGTTTTCCTTGTCTTGACCTTCTGTGTCGCACCCCAGCCCTTCCACTCTCCAGGCATACACACTTTGGTCATCCTTGCAAGGATAAAACCTACCAAAATACCAACAAAGGTTCATTCCCTGAATCAGTAACAACACAGTTTGGCTCCCCCTCTTTCCATGTTAGCTTTTAGGCAGCACTACAGGAAACTGTGTTGTGTAGCTGGTGATGGGGAAAGAAGAGAGAAAACGTTGGGTTTCATAAGGATAAGTAATCTCCTTAAAAAGACTGAGAGGGTATGTAAATAAACTTTTCATCCAAGCATCAAAATGCTGTACAATGAAGATAAATATTATATCCCTTTTACAGGTGGGAGAACTGAGTCACAGAGAGGCTACGTGACTTGTTTAGGGCCAGACAGCTATGTAGTATCTCTTTTTATATATTATTATTATTGTTGTTAGATGTGATATAATGCAACAATCCTATTATTTGTAAATAAAACCTTGCTATAGTCAGCCCAGCATGACATGGCCATAAATGTTTAACTGTATTCATGCCTCACAATATATATACCCCCTCAGTCACAACACAAAATCTGCTTGTTTTATTAATATTCTGGGTAACCCTGATCTGGAAAAAGGATATTAAAAACTGATAGGAAGTACACATTTAGCTGCACCAAAACATATTTTATTCTTAATCCTATGTGTTATGGTTTAGTATTTTTTCTCCTTGAAATCTTAAGCCTGTATCTTTAGGACACTGTCTAACATGATAACTCCTTGTAGCAGAGGAGTGGAAAGAAAACTGGCATAACTGTCTGCTCTTGTTAAATCTGGTACATTTAGAGAGTAGCCAGTAGGAATTATGTTACTTGCTTTGAAAATACTCCTTAAACATTACATTTGTCTGAGGAAAGTAAGTGATGGGGGCTTTTAAAAACACACACTTGAACACACACACATGATTTCAGAAGACTTCCTCTTAAGGTGTTTTGAGTCTGACCATGCTGAAACATCAGTAGTACAGCAAACATTTTAGTGTCTGAAAAAAAATCTGTATTAGTTTGCATTAGAGTGATACAACATATAAAAATGAATATATTAAGGCTTTTATGTGCTATTTTCTCTCCATCACTTAGGTAGCAATCTGTATGTTCATAATGTTTCTTTATATTTTCCCCTCTGTTACCTACAGCAGATGCAGCTGATACAGAACTCATGCTGTTGGGGTGTAAAGGAACAGTCCCCAATCACCTAAGCAAGGTCCTTTTCTCCCCTTGTACAGAGGTTGTGTGCGAAAGAGGCATTCCCCTTCCTGATGGAGGCAATCAAGGATCATGGCCATGAATTCAGTGCAGTTTTTAAACCAGTTTTTGAGCTGGTCGTGGGGAGGGCGGAAGGAAGGGCTGCCTTTTCCGTCTTGCCCTCTCCACTGTGGAGCTGCATCTCAGTGTAATGATTCTTAGCCACAAACTGCACAGAACCCCTGTTTGTCAGCTAATCATGTGCATATGACACAGACTAGAGCTCCCATCCTAATACTCTAACCCTATAGCCCTCTCTCACTTGAGCTAAAGGAGACTCCCTAATTGCTAATAGTAATAGAGCTCATACTATTGTGGAAATGCAAAAAAAAAAAAAAAAATTCTTGTCATGATATTTGCCTTCGACCCTGATCTTGCAACGTAATCTGGTAGCATGGGCATGTACCTATGCAAAATCCTTTTTTCCCCAGAGCAAGTGAAGGGAAGGCAGCTCACGTCTCTGCTGACTGTGGTGTTGGCTGTATAAACATTTAGGGCAGCATATCTATCCTAAGCCACTAGGGCTTTATAGGTCAATACCATGAATGTCCCCTAGAAACAAATAGGGAGCCAATGTGGATTATGATGTATGTATGTAATGTACTAATCAATTGTTACATTTTGTTTAATATACTTTAAAAAACTTAGAGCTAGAAATATAGTATATTGTCTGATCTTCCTTTTATTATACCTTCATTCCCTTCTTGGCTTCATTCTACTTTTTCTTTTCTCTCCCATAATAATACAGGAGTTCTCATTTTTTTTTCATAGTATAGACCACATCCTTAAAAAAGTCTCAGGGACACTTCCCCTCCCTTTCACAATTGTATAACATCCCTATGGCAACTACAATTGCACATATGGAAAAGTAATATTAGGAAAGTTATTAACATATATTTAGTGTCTTTTAATGCAGTTTAGCAGCTGGAAATGAAGAGAGCTAGCATCATGTGACCAGCCAGCTTTCTCTAGACCACCAGCAAGCAAGTGCTTCATGAATCACAGTTTGAAAACTGCTGCAATAATCGTGGTGTACCTTCCTTAGTTGTCTTCATCCATCTTTTCCTCCTTTTACACTTCACTCTGTTATATTTTCTTTTTTCCCCACACACTGTGTTCCCTATTTCCTTCCCTTTGTCTGTCTCTTCTTGCTTCTCCCATCTTCAGTCCTTGCCCAAAACACTTCCCAAAATCTCTTGTAATCGATTTACCCATCAGTCTCTCCCTTCAGAACAGAAGGCTTCAAAGTTTTATCAGACACCTAATAGCAAGAAGACTAAATCGGCTAACCAAAAGCCAATACAAAAGACTTGTGTGGGGCAATGCCCTGGTAAGAAGTGAGCCCTCCTGCATGGTGCCTGCCTCCCTCTGGCCTGCCTGCGAGCAAACAGCTGAGGCAGAGCAGGCTGGGATTTCTGTCAGGATGCTATCACTGTGCACTTGCCTGGGATTCCATCTCTCTATTAAGTAGCTAGCTAATAGATGCCTAAAAAACCTCGAATATTCTCTGTCTACTGGAAGGAAGAAAGGAATATTCATTCTACTCTCCCCATCCATTCCAGTGCTTCTTGGCTGCATGTGTGGGTTTGTCTGTGCTATTCAGGCCCTCTCCCAGCATTTTGGCTACTTAAAAAAGGGGCTAGGTAGTATCCCTTCTAACCCCCATCCCAGCCTGTAGTGTTTGGGTTTTTTAAAATGATCTTCCTAGTGCATTGCTCCAGTGTCTTTGCGGTTGCTTGTACTGTAGCTTTGCCAGGCAGCAGCAATGAAATGTACCTGATTCTTTTCAGTTTAGCTGCTGTTCACAGGGATCTGGAATGCTTGGCAAGCTATGAGCAGCAGCAGAGCCATGGGAGCCGTCTGGCTGCTGGTTTAGAAAGATAGCACTGTATCAGTTTACGCTGGTTTCATATTAAGAAAGCTTTTTTCTGCAAACATAATGGCTAGACTCTGCAGGAGTGGATGATACTTGTCTGGGAAAGCTTCCTACTTGCCACAGAAGAATGGTGTTCTTGAGTTCTGTGATTGCTAAAACTGTAGTTTGCACCACTGTCTGTCTTCTCTGTGTTTGTGTTGCTCTGTAATGGATGAATTGTAAACAGTTAAGCAAATCTGATTCTGTGCAGTAATTGGCAATTGTACACATATTTAAAAACAAACTGGTGGTACATTACATACAGATATTATCTGCTGGTTTCATTACTACCAAACAGGTTATGTTGATACAAAGTTGGGAGGCATTACTAATACAGAGAAGGATTGGAGCTTTATACAGGCAGAACTAGATGACTCTGAAGATTGGAATAACAGAAATAGGATGAAATTTAATACTACAAAGTGCAGAGTCAGGCAGTTAGGGTCTAATAATAAGAATTTCTGCTATAAGCTGGAGGCTCATCAGTTTGAATTGACAAAACGAGAGAGACTTGAGCATGCGGGTCAAGCACAGGATGCCTATGATTCGCCAGTGTGATGCAAAAAAGGCAAATGTGATCCTAGGATGTGTCAGGGATTTCAGTAGAGATAGAGAAGATAGAGAATTAGTGACATTTTACAAGGCTCTGATAAGACCTAATTTGGAATATTGTGTGCACATTTTGGTCACTGTTATTCAAGAAAGACTCATTCAAACTGGAACAAGTGCAGAGAAGAGCTAGTAGGATGATCAGGAAACGGAGGGCCTATATTATGAGAGGAGACTATGAGCTTGGCTTGTTTTGCCTAGAAAAAAACAGGCTGACAGAGATACAATTGCTCTTTGTAACATACATTAGAGGGGTAAACACCAACGAGGGTGAAGACTAAGGGACATTGGCCCAAGAACAAATGGGTATAAACTGGCTATGAACAAATTCAGGCTGGAAATTAGAAGATGATTTCTATCAGAGGAGTGAGGTTCTGGAACACCCTCCCAGTAGGAACTGCAGGGGCAAACAACTGAATTAGTTTTAACAAAGAGCTGGATATATTTGAATGGGATTGTATGACAGGGTTGATTATGATGATGGGGTGTGCAGAGCAGAGCTCAGCAGCCGTGAGAGTCCCTTTTGGTTCATATCTGATATTCCTAAAATGTAATGGTTCAGGGCTTCAGTCGGTCACCTGCAGGAGTCAGGAAGGGATTCCCCACCTCGTTGACAAGAAGGCGAATGGCATATTGGGCTGCATTAGTAGGAGCATTGCTAGCGGATCGAGGGAAGTAATTATTCGCCTCTATTTGGCATTGGTGAGGCCACATTTGGAGTATTGTGCCCAGTTTTGGCTCCCCCCCCTACCCCCCACTACAGAAAGGATGTAAACATATTGGAGAGAGTCCAGAGGAGGGCAGCAAAAGTGATTGGGGGACTGGAGCACATGACTTAGGAGGAGAGGCTGAGGGAACTAGGCTTGTGTAGTCTGCAGAAGAGAAGAATGAGGGGGGTTTGATAGCAGCCTTTAACTACATGGAAGGAGATTGCAGGGAGTCTGGAGCTAGGCCGTTCTCAATGGTGACAGAACAAGGAGCAATGGTCTCAAGTTGCAGTGGGGGAGGTCTAGGTTGGATATTAGGAAAAACCTTTTCACTATGGGGATGGTGAAGCACTGGAATGGGTTACCTAGGGAGGTGGTGGAATCTCCATCTTTAGAGGTTTTTAAGGCCTGGCTTGACAAAGCCCTGGCTGGGTTGATTTAGTTGGGTTTGGTCCTGCTTTGAGCAGGGGGTTGGACTAGATGACCTTCTGAGGTCCCTTCCAACCCTAATCTTCTATGATTGAATGATATTCTGTTGTGTGGAGATTTTTTTGGTCTCTCCTTACTCTGAAGCATCAGACATGGCCACAGCTGGAGGTGGGATGCTGGACGGGATGGACTAGTGTTCTAGGCAACACTAAGCATTCTCTGTCAGGTGCTTGGCTGTCTGGTTCTTGCTCACATGCTCAGGGCCTATCTAACTGATCATCGTATGTGGGGTCAGGAAGGAATGTTCCCCCATATCAGATTGGCAGTGACCTTGGGGTGTTTTTGCCTTCTAGTGCAGTGTGGGTTGCTTGCCAGGATTATGTGGGTATCTTACACTTAATTCCCTGCCATTGCAGAGGCCCCAAGTATTGGTGTACCTCAGTCCCTCATGCTCTGTGCCTGTGGCACATAATAGTTTAATCTCCTGCGGGCTGTGAAAATTTGGTCTAATTTTGGTTGTTGGGTTTAGTGTGTGGGTGCTTTGGTTGTTGGCCAATAATATACAAGCTGTGCTGTATATCAGAGGTCAGATTAGATGATCTCATGGTCCTTTCTGGCCTTAAAACTGTACGACTCTGTGACTAACACAATGTTCTGGATTTCTACCACTGATAGAACCGAGAGGCTTAAGTCTGCCCCAGGCCTCTCTTGAGAACACATACTGCCGTTTCACAGGAAGTTATTCATTTTCCAGCGGTGTTATGTTAGGCATCGTAGACCTACAAAGGTATGCACTGTTCCTTGCTAGAAAAGCATCTTTCATTTCTTCCTGTGAGATGTAACTAATTTGATTTAGCTGGTTAAACTATAGGTTTTGTGCATTCTGTACATCACCTATACATTTAGAATTTCACTTGAATTCAAAAGTACCAGTCTGTTTTCTGGACCATTACATTTATTAATAGGTCTGTTTTGTATGCCACATGACAGAACCTGGATTTGGTTCAAAGTCCTGGTCTCTTCACTCTCCAAATCAGCAGGATGTGGGTGTATTACAGAAGTATCTTGGGTGCCTCTCTTGACCCCTCAGCGTGTCATGATGGGGTTCAAAGGGATCGTCTTAGTTCTGCTTAGATGGTGAATTTCACTGATAATTGTGCCTGATGTGGAAGAACCAAATGGAGGCTCCTCAGGGCTCAGTCAGGGATACAGTGCAAGCTGTTCCCTTTCTCCCCTCTCCCTCCTCCCTTAAGAAAATATGTTGGTATATATCTCAAGAACTAGTGACAGGAAGACTCATATTTTTCATGACTGTAATTTGACTTGGGTCCTAACTATTAACTATAGTCCCAACATTACCAGTCATTGCCGAGGTCTAAGTAAATTCCCATTCAGAGGATATGAATGTTGGTGAATGGGGTAGGAGAACAGGAGAAAGATTTAAAACAGATAATAACTTCCTCCCTTGCTCTGCATTGCTTTGTCTCACCAAGGTGGTCATAACCGCATTAAGCATTTTCTTTTATTATTTTACATGTCTTAATGGACAATTACTAGTTCAATTTTAACTCTTAGCATTATTTTGAAAATTCATGGAAATAAAACATTTTGGGGGAAGTGAGGTGCGCTGGGGAGATGTGCATGGTTGGTGCATGCCTAGTTCAGTCTATTAGCTGACAAGCTTAGTAATATTGATGTATATGTGCTGTTCTGTACTATCATCTCACCCTTGTTTTCCATAGGTAGGTGAGGGAAATCATTGACCTTCATTGAACTGATTCTTCAACTAATTACTTTTTCTTTCTTCTCATAATAAACAACTTTAAATTAAGCCTGTTGTTTTTTTTTCCTTACACAAGAAAAACAACCTAGTTACTGCACTCAGCTAAAATAGTCGTCTTAATAGTTATGAAAAACCTCACACATACATAAGACTGACTTCTTATTCAGTAGTTTCCTAAATCAGGAAATGTTTGCTCTTCACTTCAGGTAACGTGTGTGTGTGTGTGTGTGTGTGTGTGTGTGTGTGTGTATACGTGTATATGCATATCTGCACAGACATAATATATATCTCTTCTAAATGGTTAGATGAATACAGTTATAGTTGTAAGGATATACAAAACCACAGCCCACACTGCAAGTCCAATGATGAAACCATTTCACACAATGGATAATGGTTCATTTCAGCACATTCTGCCTTTCTAACATATTCTCCATTTTAGTATGTCATTATATCCTGAGTGTATTTGCTTCATACTGTGGTATTTAAAATCTGCCTTGTGGGTTTGATTAAAATTTCTGTAGTGTTATACATATAGCTTTGTCAGTTTCATTTTTTTTTTTTTTTTTTTGTGTGTGAAGAAGATCTTCTGTATCCATGTGTCTGGCCATTGTTTCTGCAAACCGTTCAGTGCAGCTTCCTCAGCACATACTGCCCTCCTTTCTCCCACTTCCCAAGACAGGGTGATTTCTGATGTTTTGTGTAGCTTTATTGTTTCCTTCCCACTGTCATCAAATTCACACTGTAATACTTGGCACTTTTACTTCCTTTATAGAGTAGGATGTGATGTCATAGAGAAGGGGACAGGGCTACCCAAATTTTCTCAATTGCAGGGAGGAGCTGCCCAGGTGTGCTGAGGGGCCTGTACTCAGGAAGAGAAACAGGGAATCCTCCACAGTGAGTAACCCCACTTTCAAGTGCACCCAGTTTCCTTCATAGCCATGTCCAGTACAGTGTAGTTTCCTCTTCTGCCCTTTCCAGTTTTACCCAGTTTGCCCTCTGGAGTGTTCCCAGTTCAGTTCAGTTTCCCTCTTCCCCCTCCATTTCACAGCATATTTATTTTATTTTCTCCTTTTCTGTTAACTCTCTTTTCTTCCTTACTCCAAAGGTTATATTTTCCTTTTTTTGCCTCTTGATGTTGTTAACCTCCATCATTCTAGTCTTTTTCACCCATATTGTCCTCTTTCTGGTAAATGAGACTCTTTTATCGCTACTACTTCCTGTTTTGTCTATCATTCCTCTCCTCTTCCTTGTAATTATCTTTCTCAGCTCTTTCCTGTTCCTTTTGCCCCTTTTTATTACTTTCCTCCCTACTTTTTCCCCTTTCAGATCATCATTCCATTTTTCTTTCCTGCAAGTTCCATGTATAATCTTTGCTCTTTATGTACCTATTTTTATAAGCTCAGTTCAGCTCCCAAACCGTTCTAGTGCAGCCCCGTTTCTGCATTTTTCTTTTGTAGAATTAAAAGGTAAAGAATAAGAAGCTTGTTGGTAATGGAAAACAATGGGGCAAGGGATTTGGAAAGAGTGTTCTGAATTGGAAAGGGGAGAACAGGAAGCTACCAGAACTGTAAAATGACAGGAGGAGCCTGGGGAGCTCAAGGGATTGGTAGAGGGTACGGAGGCTTTGGCTCCTCTAGATCACCTGCTTGAATTACAGCCCTGGTTAATAGTGATTGAAAATAAGTCACCGAAGACTAGAAGGTGAATATGTGATACGTTTTGGTGGTATGTTTCTAGTTCCTAGTGGACAGGTGTCCACATTACAGTAGCTACCATCACAATTGGCATTAAATAGTAAGCAGTAGAGAGAGGTTAAGGATTGAATGAGCATGGAGACCAAACTAACTTCTCATTTGCCAGAGGCGGAAGTGCAAGTTGTTAGTGAGGTATTTTGGCAAGACACTGTGGGGAAGCTTGCATTGCCATTGCCTGTGCTGTACCTTTCTTTCAGTTTCCAGGGCTGTGAATCTGGCATCTTACATGAGCAAAAGAATGGCAGAAAGAGTTAACTGGTTAAAACTGAAAGGGAACAAAAAGCAAATGAAAAACTAAAAAATTCCATTCCAGTTGGTCTGAATTGGGATGAAGAGTGGGTTAATTTGGGCTTAATTGGAAAAGGAAGAAGAGTGGAAAACTGAGCTGAACTGGAAAACATACTGCACTCTAGCGAGTCATGTGGCATCTTGTGTGCTTCTGTGACTGTTTTGACCACTTAATTTTTCATCTTTTTAAAAACAAAAAGTGTTTAAAATTTGAAACCTATCATGTCATTTCAGACAGTAGCTCCTCCTTTGCAAACAGAAGTTTTTAGCATTCCTTTTGTTTCTGAGGTCATCACAAAACGTAACCACAGTACTTAAGTGACCTCAGATTGTTTTAAAGTAGTGAGCAAAAACTAGCATTCTCTCTTTTTTTTTTTTTTCCCCTGCCTCAGAGAAACTATATTGCAGTATTGGTCTCCTCAAATAGGTTTCATATTTTAACTCTTTTTAGTTTATTTTTATCTTTGGAAGAATATTCCCGTGCATTTCAGCAGATGATGCACACAAGCAGCAAGTAAATCTCATTTCTTCTACAGTGTCCTGGACTATATATCTGGCCTTCTAACCGATGGAGGACTCCAGTCTCAACACTGTAGTTCGCCCTCAAAAAAAAAAAAAATTAAACAAAAATGCATGAACTCATAACTTTTCAAATACACAGAATGATTGTATCTTATTTACACATATATATGATTTCTTTTTAGGCATTGGAAAAACACCCCAACTCACCAATGACTGCAAAACAAATACTGGAAGTCATTCAGAAAGAAGGGTTAAAAGAAACAAGGTCAGTATTTATATGTTCAATATTTCTTACAATTTCTTTGAAAACAATTAAATCTAGTATTTGTGAGGACTGTATGTCATTCCTAAAGTAATATGCACTGGATAAATCAGTATTTCAGGGCATGACAAGCTTATCTTGACTATATATATATTTTTTTTTTAGTTTGCAGTGTTGTAGCCGTGTTGTCCCAGGATATTAGAGAGACCAGGATGGTGCGGTAATATTTGTTATTGGACCAACTTGTCCCTTTCACCAACAAAAGTTGGGTCAATAAAAGATATGATCTCACCCACTTTCTTTTTAGGTTTCTTAAATAATCGTGTGACTCACTTAACTTATTGCAAAGTGATTTCGATGCAGAAATGGATTGTAATGGATAAACCCCTGGAGCATGAGCAGGTTGGGGTAATGGGGTTTGATCCAAAGCCCAATGAAGTCAATAGCAGTCTGTCCATTGGCTCTAGTGGGCTTTGGTTCGTGCCCGATGTGATCTGCTTCAGGTGAAGTGACAACTCCTTATTCCTGAATCACAACTGTGAGGTGATCCAATCTACAACTGGGAGCTTGGACCTGAAAACATAGTGACAGATTACTCCTAACAGGAAAGGAGAGATTAGTTTGGGGAGGAAAGTGATAATGATGCTCAAATAGCAGGTACATTTTCTTCTTCTTTGACTGGTATTGAGGGATAACTGCTCAGAAGGAATTTCTCTTCAAAAACCCTGTGTCAGTAAGTGTTGATCTTTGGCAGCAAAATAAGGTAGGCATCTGCTTCTGGCACCTAATATGTAGGGTAAAAGCTGTCTTTAAAAGCTCAACATCTAGTAGAATAGAAACATATCATATCTGTTATTTCTGAATTTATGCTGTTTACCCAAAAGAATCTGCCCTAGATACTGTGTTGTGTTTCTTGTCAGTCACAAACATTTCCTAAGAAACAGAGGGAATAATGCAATGCAGAGTCATTCACGGTATATAACCATGCAACTTACTGGTAAACTAGATACGAGCGTGTTGTAAGGTATAATAAACGTGTGTTGGTGGAATGAACAGCAGCAGGGTTAGTATGTAAAAGTGGAAGCTGCATTTGACTCTTGATGCTCTGCAAATGTAGTTGCTGTTCAGAAATCATTCAAAAAGTTTGTGCCAGTGCCAAGGAAGGAGGAGAGTTCCTCACAAAGTAAATGTCTCAGCTTAGGCTCTGTGCCACAAGCATATGCAAACAAAAAAGTCTCTCAGAAGAAATCCCTTGAAAATTGTATATTAAGATACTCCACAGCATCAAATGAGCTACTGATTTTTCTTTCAAGTCTTGTGATATGAGACTATTGCACTTTGGCTTAAAATTCTATTCTAATTATTCTTGTTATAATAACAACACCTCTTCATAATTCTCAAACTGCTTTTCTCCCCAGAATGATGTATTAAAGAAGAAGCAGTGTACGGAGAATGGGTAGCGGGTGAAGCTAGCTCTTTAATGTATTTAAAATACAGAACCCCCCCCCCCCTTCCTTTGACTGTAAAAATAAATAAATCATACAACAGGAAGAAGAACCAATTGAAGGGAAAAATAACCTGGTAGTAATGTATGATCTCAAGTGACAGGCAAGAAAAGGAATCACAAGTGTTCATTTTTTGCATGATTTGTATGGTGGTTCAGTATGTATGTGCTGTAAATGAATACAGTGCACGTATGGGTAATTAGTAGTAACTAACTATACGGAATGTCATGTGTAGTGATGAGCATCCCTAATATTTAAGGCAGGATAAATCCCTATAATCTCTATTCTTTAACTGAAGAATCAGTATAAAGTTAGAAAACTGAGCAGCCCCAAATTGAGGCGCCTAAAAATTATGATTGTTGCAGTTGTCTAGAAATAGTGACATTTTTATTTTAGAATTGAGTTGAAATTTAAACAAAGTTTGGTTTAAGTGTTTTCTGCTGCATTTAAAATTGTTGACATTGATTAAGTGCTCATGGAAGGTTCTTGATTGACAGTCTTGGTGGCTGAATTCCTCTATTAGAGCAGCCGGCTGTGCAAACTTACACTATTTAGCCATGCTACTTTAACTGTGACCTGAAGGAGACCATTTCTAGGGCTGACAAGGCACTTTAATCTCCATGCTGCTATCTACTGAGACTTGCAAGTAGTGGTGGATTTTGTGATGAGTAGTCAACCTGTACCAAAAAAAAAAAAAAAGAGAGAGAAGGAAGGAGAGAGCTGGAATGAGAGACCACCAAAGTGGCTTAGGGCACTGAATAGCCTTTGTTCTTCTATGACTTTTTCACCTGGACCGGATTTGAACTGACAGTGAAGGGTTATGTATCCTGTTCCCTCTTCCTTATACTGATATTTTTATCATCAAACCAGTGTCAATTCTGAGTGAAGTTCTCCTAGAATTCTTCTCCAGCCTTTTCAGTGTATAGTGAATAGGGTTGCCCAGTTTCGTTATTTTGCATGTATATTGCAAAAGTAACTAATCTAAAACTTCTTGCTGTATTAGCAACTCAGAATTAATAACTTTTAGGTTTTGGCAGTTTTATCGTTGCCATTTGCTATCAATCTTTAGGAGGACACTGTTGGCCTTTTAGGTCCTTACATTTATTTTTCTTTGATGATATAAAAAGATGGAATTCCCCAGCAGTTTGGTTTTTTTTCCCACCCAAATTAAGTCCAGCAGGGAGCAAATTTAAAAAACAAAAACACTATCACAAACCCAGGTGCACCTCAAGGGAAAAACAAACAAAATTATGGTCACAAATTGTGCTGGAGAGTGCACTTGCACAGATTTATATTGTGTTTGAGATGCATGTTTCAGTTTTGTTTTTGTTTTGTTTTTTAAATATCTTTCCTGCTGCGACAATCACTTGTAAAAAGATCATCATCTGACCAATCCACTTCTCTGTACCTGGAAGAAAAAACAACTTTTAAGGTAAACAATTTTGGGGCCTAAAAGCTTGACATTTTTCTTAACTAAATAAAAAAATAATTTGTGTGTATAAATGTAGTTAGCAAACAATGCCACATTGACATCCATTGAAACTGTAGTCTTATCTACAGAGCAGGTGTAATGCAGACAACAGTAGTGCAAACTTCAGGTTTACCTTCCATTGTACCTCAACCTTATTTTGAAAGAATTACTTTTCTTGGAGACAGTGTAGTTTAGCTTTGTGCCTGTTCGAACATTGTCCTCTCTGCTGAGGCTGCAAATGAAGGTGTCAGTTGTGCCACCTGACCACTTTTAATTTAAATTATTTCATTTAAGCCCTTAAGCAGTGGTTCAGTAATAACAATTTTTAGATAGTACTGACATGAGCCAAATTTGAATAGGTGATTGAGAGGAATTCCCTGCTCCATTACCAACTTTCCAACCTGCTGTTTTCTTTATAAAAACAAATGGAACGTGTGTATGTGGATATAATTGGAGCTCTTAGTTAATTTAATTTCCCATCACACGTATCTTAGTTGAAACTCATATTTACTGTCATGTTTCTTTATAACAGGTTAAGTCAAGAGGAGATAATGAGAAAGATATATGGATTAATTAAAACTAACACTTGTGTTCTAATATAATTTAAAAAATACAATCCACAATGATTTTAAGGATAAATGTTTGATTCTGAGAAATGTCAGAATCCATATAAAAATTACATTGTAGGAAACCTCAATTTCACATGTTTTAAAGTTGCAGACGTCCATCTGTGATTAAAAATATGTACTCATGATGATAAGGATGTGTTGTTTGTCAGTAGGTTTCTATGAGAGAATTTATCAGGCAGTTAGAAAGATGGAACAAAATTAATGTTCTGGCAACCATTCACAATGATGACTTCTAAATGGAAGTTAACTTTGTCACTCTCGTGATTTGGCTCCCATATTTTCCAGGTTGTACTCTTTTTCTGCATATGAGCTTAGAGTCCAGGAGATATAGTGTAGTTGGGAAGGGCTTGTGAGCAATCTTTGTGCAGAAGCTTTTTTGATTATTTCTAGTTAAAAAGAATTATAATGGTAATTTGAATGAGCATAGGATGGCAAAAAGGATTCTGAGAAGAACTGACTCACTTGCCGTCAACAACAGGCAATTTTATTATTGGAGAAACTTCAAAGGGATTGGAAAAAAAAAAGAATTTACCAGAAACATAGTAGCCAGATATGAAGTGATAGATATGAAGGATGAAGAGTGGCGCACCAGTAGTGATGTTCAAGGGGAACGTCCTGATGAACAGTTGACCCCTCCTCCCCCCTGCCCTGCTATCCCCAGCTGATGGCAGAGAAGTGAGTGTTGGGATTTTTACCATGAGTACTGAGCCTGAGCTACTTTTCAGTGCTTTCTCTCATTAGTCTCAGGATAGTAATTGTCCGATATATACGGTCGATGCTGCATCTTCCCTGTAGCTGTTGGTTGGATCTTTGGCGCTTCGAGAGGCTCCTGGCTGCGGTGAGGGGAGAGAGGAGGCAGGCCTTGACTACTGTTGCCTTGACATCTTTTTTGTTTGTTTGTTTAGAGGGGGAGGTCTTTGGGAATAAACTCCACTTTCTGCCTTTGCTGCTTACATGTTTCCTAAGGCAGCAGATTCAAGTTCAGATGATGTGTGGCAGTTTCACTGCTGCTTACTGGCTTCAGAACAGCGGCAGGGAGACTGAGTTAGAAACCCTTAATTTCACTCTGCTGCTGTTTTGAGAAAGTTGTGAACAGCAGCAGAGGCAGTGGAGCTCTCTGTCTGCAGATCCCAGAAAACAACACTTTGCTGATTTACGTTAGATTGACATTTGGAAGGGCTAGAAACTTTTTCTTTCAAGCTTAAATTCTGCCAACATTGATGGCTTAGGCTCTCATATTCAACAGGGAAACTGTATTTATTCAACTCCTGTAATGCATGCAGGATTCCTTACAGAATGCTCCAGGCACTTTACATCACTGGCTCTCAACCTTTTCAGACTATTGTACCCCTTTCAGGAGTCTGATTCGTCTTGCATATCCTCATGTTTCACCTCACTTAAAAACTACTTGCTTACAAAATCAGACATAAAAATACAAAAGTGTCACAGCACACTATTATTGAAAAATTGCTTACTTTCCTCATTTTTACCATAAATAAATACAATATATCAATTGTATATACCAGGGGTGGGGAACGTCCGGCCCGCGGGCCATATAAGGCCCGCGAAATCGTTTGTTCTGGACCTGGCGGCGGGGGAATTCGGCGGTGGCGGAGAATTCGGCAGCGGCGGGGTTCCATGGGGGGGGGACACTTCCCGCCGCCGAAACCCTGCCGCCGAAAACCCTACCGCCATTTGTCCCTTTTCGGCAGCGGGCACTGCCCCCGCCCCCCACGGAACCCTGCCGCCGCCGTGAAACGGCACCGCCGCCGAATTCTCCCCCGCCGCCAGGGCCATCATCAGGCCCTTGACATAAAAAAGGTTCCCCACCCCTGGTATATACAATAAATCAATTGGAATATAAATAATATACTTATTTCAGTGTATAGTATATAGAGCAGTATAAAGTCATTGTCTCTATGAAAGTTTAGTTTGTACTGACTTCACTCGTGCTTTTTACGTAGCCTTTTGTAAAACAAGGCAAATCTCTAGATGAGTTGATGTACCCTTTGGAAGACCTCTGTGTACCCCTAGGGGTATGCGTACTCCTGGCTGAGAACCACTGCTTTACATAACCATGAAACATGAAATAAGTATATTTTAATTTTGTTGAAAAATGGAAACCAGTTAGGCTTCCCAAAAATGAAAAGGCAGCAGGTTCCTTAGTCATGAGGTATATGTGCACAGAGTACAAGCTCCAAATATGTCTGAATTATGTTTCGGGCAGATAGTGAATCTGCAGAGTTAGCTCTAGTAGTATGAGTTACTTTGTTGTTTTTTAAAAAAACAAAACAAAAGAAAAAACAAATTGTTCTCAAATAAAAGACTTAAGTACTAAACTGCACAAAGTAACTATATCCTTCTACATACAGACTTTCCAAAGATTCAGTTCTTACCTGAAGAGTGTGTTACTTTGTGGAGAGACCATTACAGCCACAGTGGAACACAAAATTCAGGCCCTTGGGAAGTGGTGAAGGAAAAGGACCAGGATTTCAGAGTCTTCTTATTAAAAATTAATGATTTTTTAACATGTATATTTTTTGTTGCATTATAGAATTTATCTTTGCATTCAGTGGATGAAAAATAAGGTTAAATGACACCTCACACTCCCAGATAGTAACTACCTCTCTGATAATAGAAAGAGTAACAATATGATAAATACAAATAAAAAAAGTCATAGACTGACTCTTTGGAATGTTCTATGAAATGTTAACACATATTGGAACCTGAAGTAAGTTCTTTGATTCTCTCCCATTTGAGTCCAGAAACTGAAAACTCTGAAATATCAGTCTGCAGTCATTCATTCTTATTACCTGTGTTTTGAGGGAAAATCTCCAGTCAAATTGTGCTAAAAGGACTCTTGTTCATGCCCTGTTTTTCCCTAGTTCTGTAGTTCTCCATCTGCCTTGCTTGGTAATACTCAGAAATTCATTCCTGCTCCTTCCTCTCTAGAATAGATTAAAGAAAAAAACTCAGTGAGTTAAAAAGCCAGTAAACCCCAGGAAAAGGGGGACAAGAAATGTTTAACTTTTGGAATGCAACTTTAACCCACAGCTCCTGTATCTCTTTGCCCTCCTCCACTGTCTCACTCGGGACTCTGAACTCTGGGGCAAGATCATTCCTTATCCTTGTTGCTGCTATGGAATGTTTGACCTGAGTATCTTCAAATAACTGTGACTAGCCTATTGCACAAATCTATAGAAGAAGTAAGAAATCTTGCTCACTCTACTACTTTTGCTTTTCTAATTTATCCATAATATTTTTAACCCTACCTGTCTTTCCTTCTTGACTTGGCTTCCTTCTACTATAGGAAATGGCAATTCAAATCCTTTCTCCTCCTCATTCCCTTCTACAGCCTCCCCCCCCCCAAAGGAAAAAAAAAAAAGTAGATTGGTTATTGTTCTTGTGCAACTGTTACTCTGCCACCCAAGGTAATGCTGTCTATGTAGGATCTGATAGATTGTGGTGGTGATAATCTTCTTTGGGAAGACTAAGAAGAGATAATTGTCATAGAGAGCAATGCTGACTCAGACCTTTCTACTTTTCATCCTCAAAAGTGATAATAGGCTTTTCTCATCTTAGCTGCTGATATTGAGATTTCAGAGCCTGAGGAGGCACCAGAGAAAGACCATGATTATTTTTAAGATTTTCTGCTAGAGGATTTATGCTATTTGTGCAGAAATATTATATCAATGGAAATGAAATACTACATCAGTGGAATCAAGCTCATTACCTCATCTGTTACCTGAGAAGCACCATCAAAGGAGAACATCTGACCCCATGCAATTCTATTTTGTCCATCAATGAATGACTTCCTCCTTGGTCAGCCTAAACAGAATGCTCACCACACTCTTCAAGCATTTGGCTTCTGAGGTGAAACAAATGGAGTGGATCCTGGAACTTTCACTGCACCAGTTTTGTGTACCAGGACCTAATATATCTGTCTGTCCACTCCCATCCCCAAATGTCCTGGAACATAGATTTTTTTTCCCCTGGATCCAATCCCAGTACTGCTATTATGTCCTACAGAAGCTGTACCTACTGAGTACCCTGGTACATTGCCTCAATCTTGTCTGGTTATGGTTTCAAGTTCTCTAGCTGTTTCTGATCCTCTCTGGAATCAATGCATCAAAAACATTAGACAAGATTATTTTTGTTCTCCTGTCATTGTGGAAAGCCTCCCTATTCTGTTGGTTAGTGAAGAGTCACTTATTAAATGGACCCCCCAGATTCATCATAGTGACAATGGACATGAAGGACCTTATTTGGAGTTCAGAATGAGCCTGATGAAATGGTTCTTTTTCAGAGGAAAAATGTACATTAGTTTCCTTGAATATAGGCTTTTAGGAAGGTACTGGTAGCACCCAGGGGCTCTTCAGAATTTCAGGGACTGCATTTGGGCCATAGCTCTTAGTGCTCTGTTTCATGTGGGCATTTATCTATTCGGTCTCTGTTAAGCCTATTGGGTAAAATTTTAAAAAGCACCTAAGTCTCTTGTCAAGTCCCTGGGATATAGGCTCCTAAATGTTGCAGGTGCTTTTAGTATTTTACCCAGTGCTTCTACATAGTTTGATATTTCTGCTGGTCTCTCTTTAAACCTCTGAATTCTGGGTCTGTAGTGTTGCTGATTATTAAGAATCCTGTCCCAGTTGCTGCTTTTCTGCAGATTGAGGGGTAAATGAGCTTGGCAGCTCTGTTCTCTTCATTGCCAACCTATTTCTGGTTCTCTGCTGCATAGGGAGGCTTTTCTTCCTTTTGCCAATAGTTTCAAGGTTTCACTTTGATCAAGAGATACTAGCACTATCCAATTTTATTCCTCTACTCAGAATAAAAAAGAATGCACCATATGCTCTAGGACTATTCAAGATCCTGAAAATTCAGCCTTGAAACAACAAGGGATTTTTGGTCTGCATGTTATGGGAAGAGCCGAAGATGGGTACTAAAACCTCTAAGGTAACTCTAGTCTGCTAGATTGTATTTGGCAGGCCTATTCAGGTGAAGGAGCACATCATGTCTTTCAATGTCAGAACTTGTTCTGCTGTGGATGTAGTCATTCTCTGGGACAGAGCGGGGAAATTCTGGTGGAAGAGAGAGCTAAAGCTCAAGTGTGCATTTTTTCATCTGGTATGACTGAATTACTGCATATGCTTCAACAAATGCAGTTTTTGGCTATAGAGTGATGAGAGACGTGTCTGAGCAACTTCTACCCATTCTTTCAATAAAGGACTGCTAGAAAGATTCCCTACTTGATTCTCCTTCAGATACTCCTCAAAATTCATCTCTTCCGTAATGCATACATCAGACTGCAACTTGATTACAGCTATGCCGGTGGACAGCTGCAGTCACTATATTTGACCAGCCAAGAACTGTTCATGTCATATTATATTTATTTATTAGTCTGTCTCCACCACTCTACTCCTGGCCTTCTTGTTTCTCTCCTATACCTATTGCTTTTTTTCTTTCTACACTGTAAGCTCTTTGGGGAAGAGACAATGATTGATTGATTGATTGTACACGGGCAATGGAACTTTGAACTGGTTGTGGTCTTTAGATGTTGTAGCAATATATGTTAAACAATAAGATCTGTAGCATTCAGTTGCAGACAGGTGAACTGGAGTTTACAAATACTACATTTTTTTTATTTGTTTACTTTTCAGAATCTTGGATACATTATTTTGGACTAGCTCCCACTGATACATTAAAATATACTGAAAATTATGAATTTTAGAATTATTATTTCTTAGCCACTATTGCTCTGTTAGTTCACTTTTGTGTAGCAGCAATCCCTCATTTGTATGTTCTCAATGCTGCTTCTCTCTATTTTGGAGGGCTAGGGAAGCTTTGTCCAGGGTTTTAAGGGACAGTGCCGGAAAGTAAGTCCTTTGCATGAACATTTTTCGTGCAGTTTGACTGTTGCTTCTGCTTGTCATGTGACGAATATTTCAAATTGGTGTCCATTTTATGTTTGTAGCTTAGATATAAATTAAAGCTGAAATTTATCATGTGGGTTAAATTTAAGAGGGAGCTCAAAAGACAAAATGTATTTATTTGTATTCACAATAATGGATTGGGACCCCATTGTACTAGGTGTGAACACAGTGTAAAAAAGCTTCTATACTGAAGAGCTTACTATAAATTGACAAGGCATAGCTGGGCGGGGCAAGAGAAGCATAGAGACAGGTGGAGTGACTTGCCCAAGGTCACACAGCGGGTCATTGGTGGAGCTGAGACTGGAATCCTGGTCTCGTGACTCCCATTCGGTACCCTAATCTCTAGACCTCTTTCTGTGTGAGCATCTATGTATAAATACATCAAATAAAGTGGATAAAAGACAGGCACCCCACAACATAATTTGTAACTTGTTGTAAGTATGTCTACAGTATGTAATAGCTGAGTGTTCACAGATAACCTTAATTACGAAAGCTGAATAAGATTTGGCCATGGTTATTTTTAGTAAAAGTCACGGACAGGTTGCGGGCAATCCACAAAATTCACTGGAGCCCATGACCTGTCTGTGACTTTCACTACAATTAATGGGGGAGGGGGTGTGGAGGGAAAGAATGACAGCCTGAGCCCCACCACCACAGGGGTGGAGACGCACAGCCCAGGCTCTAGCCCCGGCCTATGCCATGGGGGAGGGAGGCGGACAGGGGCAAGCACAGCCCCAACTCCAGCTGCAGCTGAAGTCAGAGGGGGACGCGGTAGGGGGAGGAAGACAGAGGTGGGGTAGGTACACAGCCCTGGCCTCAGCTGCTGGCAGCTGAAGCTATAGAAGTCATGGAGGTCCAGTAAAGTCACGGAATCTGTGACTTCCTTGTACTCCATGATTAAATCATATCCTTATTCGTAACTAATTTGTAGGAATAAAACCCACCAAACTAGTCAGTCCGTCACTTGCCTTGGACCTTCAAGAGTTTACAACAGTTAAATGTTTTTTAAGGCTTCTCCTTCTGCACTTTGGCCCTGATTATCAAAGAATTTAAGCATGTGCTTATGTGTGTTAGGGAACTGTGTTAGAACAGTTAATTCTCTTATTTAAGATGATAAATTTACTCTTTTCTATTAATATTTTTGCTTGTAGGTTGTTCAGTGCTTCAGTTTTCTACCTAGTAAATTCTGTAATACTATACTCCTATGTGTCTAGGTATAGTAATGTGTGAAATAACCACCTCCCCAATTTTCATAAAAGTTATACAAAATAGTGTTGCTTGGTTTTCTAAAGGGTCAGTAATAAAATAAAGTTTATTTTAAATCAAGAAGTAACACTGGAATGTACTTCATTATGAAGACTGGGAAAATGGGAATGTAATCTGAATGAGAAGCTTGCTTTCCTACCTATAATGAAAATATATTTTCATAATTTATATAGTTATTGCAGTTTGTTACCCATTCTGTTTTTTCCCAAGGTCTAGGTAGGCGTGTTCAGTGCTTGAACCCTGCTTAAAGGGCAAATAAGCTATATTGTAGTTATACTGCAAAATTATAGCACATACAGTGAAAGTGCACAGATTTTACAGTTAATCTATGTTTAGTTGTGATTAGAAACAACAGTACAGTTTGAATTACATTTTGTGATGTGCTAAACATATGACACCATTTAAGCTCTATAAGGCAAAAACATTTTGTCTTTGAACATGTCCAAGTCTCCCTTGTTACAGTGTAATTTGCTAAAATAGGATGCACATCTGTATTAGTGCTATATTGCAGATGTTACTTTTTTCAAAGTATGAAGGGAGGGAGATTAAACAATTGTATTACAATGAATAATAACTAATATAAAATTTGATAATCTCATTTGTAAGATTTACCACCTTCATGGGGTGCAATAAAAATCAACCCTTCTTACTGGTCCAACATACCTATAGTTTGGAAGTGGGAGATAGGTATCAGCTGTAAAATTAAGTTGTGTGAACTTCCTACAAATTTCATGCTCAGCATCCTTTTCATAGTGAAATAGAAGGTATAATGTTTATGTATTTTTGATGCTTTATATAAAAAAGGCAACCTCTGTTCATCTATCCTTTGTCATGGTTAATAAAGTTCAGTTAGAATATTTTTGAGACCAAAATTAAGTAACTAATAAAACTTGTGTGGAAATGGAAACCTATAGTATTATAAATTGTAGTTATTGACTACATACTGTCACTTTAAAATGTATAGAGAGGAGGTGACAAGACCAACGTTCAGTGTTTTTTCTGGGAAGGTGTACCTTACCTTTAGCAATACAGAAACAAAAGCTGACTTTACAATGTTTTTTTCTCTAAGTAAAAAAATAAATCTGCTTTAAATTTTGCATCCTTTTTGAGAGAGAGGGATTAAGATTTCTTACAATTGTACAAATCCCAATTGTACACACATGGAAGTTAAAGATGGGGAAAATCTGCCAGTACAGTTTCTTCCCTGTATCCAGTGGTTTCTCCAGTTCGGTTTAAAATCACTAAAAGTGATAGGTTTTTCCCTAATGTAACACATCTTTCTTCTTGGGAAGCATTTTCCTGATACTCAATCTTATTTTCCCTTGTTTATTTAATCCTTTTACCTGTATCCAGTCAGTGTGTTCAGTGTCTTCTGAGGTTTGTCTTAATCAGCCAGATTTGCCAACATCTTCTGGTTAAGAGGAGGAAGATCGTAAATTGGTTTTCTAAGCCCCTTGTTGTCCAGAGCTCTTAGTATTCTAAGAAGTCTTTGATTCATTGAGATTTGATAGTAGACTTTGATAGTAAAGCTTGTGAAGGTCTTATGCTCAGCTCAATGTCTGTCTGTAATGCAAGAACTTCTTATCCAATCAGTCCAGAATTAGAGAAATTTTAGGCATCCAGGGGCAGAACTCTTCTGATTTGGGGGAAAATCTTGAAACTGAAATGGGAAAAGTGGGGGACACATGGAACTCCTCACAGTTGATTAGCACAGCCACAGCTAGAAGCACCTATGCAATTGCCTAAAAATCAAAGGACTGGTTGATGGCACCCATTAACATCTGCCAACATAACAATACTCCGTCTCATCTCTGCTTGTCCTCCCAATAGAGTTTAACATGTTGACACCTTCAGTGATTTATATCTCAGAAAGAAAAAACAAATACATAGGGGGATGTGTGGGTGGAATGGGGAAATACACACAGTCCCTGATGTAGAGGGAGATGGGGAGGGATCCCAGTATCTGGGGAGGAGGAATAGAGGCACACAGAACTGCTGACACAGGAAAGATTAGGTGATCCTGGTAAGGGGACTTGGAGGCACACACAAAGCCTCTGCCATGCAGGCCCGTCTTAACCAGTGTGCACTTGGTGCACTTTCACAGGCCTTCCATCTCAAGGGGGTCCCCAACCACTGGAAAAACCTCCAAAATAAAACTGAGTGGTGCTGCAACCCTGTGTGCCATTTAGCAGGCAGTGCCATTTATTCAAATTTGGCCCAGCTGCTCCTCCATTGTAGCTGGGATCAGGAGAGAGACAGAGCACTGACTAAGGCCATGGCTGGGGGAGGCTGTGCAGTCAAGAAAGTTCTGGGGGCAAGTTATTGTGCTATGGGGTGTTTGGGGAGTATTGGGAGGTGCGGATGGTGGCAAGTAGAGCATGTTGAGTGGGATTGGTGGGTGGGGATGTTGGGAGCTGTGGCCAGTGAGGTTGGGGGACTGTGGGGAGCAGGATATAGCTCAGAGCATCTGGGGTGTGTGTGTGTGTGGGGGGGGGTGTCAGGATGAGTGGGAGCTGGTGGAGGGTTGTTGGGGCATGAATGGGATGGAAGGGGCATTCTGGGGTCTGTTTCTGAAATATGTTGTTCATATATTGGTATATTTTAACTTCCATCTCTGTAGAAATAAAACCAAAAAAGACCCCAGGACTTCTCTGTACAAGGATTTTGCCATATAGTCAAAATATGCATATAGCAGACATTTTAAAGGTAGAATTTTTATTTTGTTTAAAGCTAATTACTGGTGGTTTCTTCTCATATTTTTCTCGATTCTTATACTAATTTTTTAAGTTACTATGAGATCAAATTACTTTGTCCAATCTTCAGTGTGATGAAAGCAGAATTAAAATGAGAAGCAATTAATATGCTGATATGAATACTCCTTTTCTTAATTCCTTACATGACATTATCTGAAAGAAAAAAGTGTACTATTTAATAGAAGATTAGTTTTTGGTTACGCCAAATGAAAAATTCCCATTTTCTGTATATAATTCACATAAAAATCAGTATTTATCAATACAGATCACTTTATGATATCTGAACGCTAAAGTCTCAACAATCCTTTGGCTGTCAACTATTCAAGGTATAAATAGGAGGAATTGATGAGCAGAAGCCATTTTAAAATATTTGTGAATAGGATTAATGAGTTTTTTAAACAAAATTTAGAGATATTAACATTCTCTGACATAGTTATTCAACAGTAAAGATGGCATGAGAAGATAGAAAATGTTCTCACAGGGACCTCTTTTGAACTATTTGCCTTGATGGGTAAATGAGACAAAATAAGATACCTTTTCTCATTCTTAATGAACTCCACTTTACTTGCCATGGGAGAACAGACAAATGAAATCCAGAAGCTTATCTGGTAGAAAATGCTTATTCACTCGATGGAAACCAGAAATATTTGTAGCTTCTCGTATATCTTTCAGTATTTAGCCTTCATACATAAAATTATAGCTTTTACCTGTTTCTTTACGGGTCTGCTTCAGATAGTAATGAGATCAGCATATCTGCTATTGAGAATCAAATCACGGGCTTATCAAGACAATTGTCTATTCATGCTGAAAATAACCACCATTGTTTTGCGCTACTTATGTTATTTTCTTTTTGTTGTGTATTTCTTTGCTTAATAGACCATTAAAATACTTTAAATATCTGAGTCGATTAGAAATTGAACCACCTTATCTGAAGAATGACATCCTCTACAACTATCCCAACCATAAAGTGAGAGACTATATAAGACTTGAGCTGGGAAAAGGCTGGGAAAGAAACTTGCAAAAAAAAAAAAAATGCTGGCAAACAGCAGTTTTCTCAAGGGCTACTAAACTTTGGTCATATTGTGCATTGATAGCAGGTGAAAGTCAGCCCAGTTTCAACCTCTTCACATATGTTAAGCATAAAAGAAACGCTCTTGTTTTGCAAGAGTGTTACTAACTCGTAAACCTAATCAGCTATATCAAAATATCATTCCACCAGATGATATACAGAACTGCATGAAATAAGGCAGTGATAGTATGGAGAGATAATTGCTGTTCCCAGACTTTCACTCAGACTGATAAAGGTTAAGGAGATCTGAGACAGCAAAATACTGTGAGGGTTGTTGTGCTGCAACCTGGTCTATAATCTTAGCTGGAAAAAGGAAGATTGTCAGAATCAGGTGGTGATGATTTCCTGAGAAAAAAACTTCTTCACAACAGCAAACTGCCTTTTCAAAGGGAGGCATTGACATTTGCAACCAGAATTATACCTATTTCTTCCATACTAGTCTTTGTCAGCTAGGAAGATGTGGATCGCAATAACTTGATTGTGACCTGAATTATTCCCCCTTCCTCTGGCATCTCTTTAAGTGTCAATGGCCTAAATGCAACCAGAGAAGTCTTAGCTTTTGCCCTCTCTGGATGTCCTCTTATATCTGTGAGATACAGTGTGGTCCAGATCCATTCATTTTTATCCACAAAGTAACGAGGAATTTCATCACATTGAGAGGAACTTGAATTGGACACCAAACTTCAGCTTAGCAACCAAAACAAATCTGGTGGTTGAAAATTTAAGGCCTTATTGGGGAGGCAGAGGACATTGCTTTGCCTCCCTGGCCACCAGCAGGATAGAAATACTCCCATCTGAAACTGGGGGAAGTAGTGGTTGGCCCCTGACATCATTTAAAGTTTGTAACTGCCTAATCTCCAATGTGAACCTAGATGCTAGATCACAGATGTGACCAACTACTGTCAGTTGAACTAATATGCATCTAGTAATCCCATGGTCATCGTGATGGTTGTAAAATTCTCAGCTGCTTCAGAAAATTAATTAATGTAGATGTTAGTCATTTCCAGTTCCGTTCACATTGAGAGCTTTCATCAGTGCACTTAGAGCTTTGCAGCACAGTAGGGTGTTGGGATTAAGTTGGGACTAATTTTGGGGTACCATACTGGAATTTACATATAAAATGGACACACTGCTTTGTCTCATTTTTGCATATCTTCTACATATCAAGGATTAATGCAAACAATATAACCAGAGAACTGATGTATCCCTCCCTCTTTTTGTTTCTGCTATACTAGCTGCAACCAATTGTTGTATTGTGTAACTAGGTTTCAGTGTTGCATGAAAAATTAGGGGGTCTTGAGTTTAACTAAATGAAATTTTGTTAACCACTTGTCTTTTATTTAATAGTAAGAACCAGAGAATGGGGTCTATGTGATGCTGACACCCTAATGTCTTGAAGAGAAAAATCAAAGAAGTTGAGATTAGACATCTCTGTTAGTCTGCCATTACACATGATTTCTTCTTGCTTATTACCCTTACAGCTGCTCCCTTCACACTGCTTCCACATCCTCTGCATGTAACGTCAGTGTTCAACTTTCTTGATCACCACATGGTGGCCTTCAAAGTGATGCAGCAAAATAAGTACCTCCAGGATAGGCTTCAAAAACTGTTATGCAACTAACCACCCTCTCCCAACCTGGTACCCCATTGCCTAGTGTCCTTTTTGAGGGGAGAGGGAGGCAACTTTTTCCAGTGGATGAGTTTCCCACCTTCAGCCTAAACAGGGGGACACAACCCCACTCATTCCAGTGCCTCCCTGGCTGCTGTTGCTGGAGCTATGGAAATGATCTAATATCTGGTAGCTTGAAGATCCATCACTGATGAATTCCTCAACTCTCCTTCACCCGTCTCCTGGCCCAATCAAACTTTTAAACACCAAAAACTTAAATGCCATTAATTTCTCCTATCTTGTAGTAGATCTCACCCCCATCCCTTGCCAACTCTCTCAGTTTTATCATGAATCTCACAATACTTGATGTTTCTTTAAAAGCCCTATTTCATGTGACTACCTGAGAATCTCAGGTTTTAATTTTTAATAAAATTAGTTTCTAGCTGTCATGGTTATGGATTAAAGCTTGAAAACATGAACTGTGGAGGCTCAAAAATCAGAAAGCAAATAAAAAGAACTCAAAATATATTGGGTTTTTTTTAGATCTGATTTTTAAGCCAGTCTTATAATTTTTAATGGAGCAGACTTTTGATTTTTTTGAACACTTGGAGTTGGCCAAACTAGAAAAAATAGTTACATTTTACTCCACAATCCCAAAGTAAGCCCTCAAACCTAGGTCTGCTGTTAGGGATAGTTCATGGGGGGGGAATGGAGAAAGATCCTTTTAATGGTGGTCTTCTCTTGCAAAGTGTCCTGGTTGGTTAGGAAAAGGGCCAGAAGCCAGGGCCTGAGCTTTATTAGTGCACAGGCCCCCTGACCCAGTTCTGCTGCTGCCTGATGGGCTAGCTGTTGGTTCTAAGGTACAATGTTTAGCTTGCTGGCACTTTTAACCAATTTTTGGAGTGAATGTTGGCTGTGCTAAGTGTAAATATCTAACATACCTGTCTGTTGAATGTAGATATATTTTATGATGTGCAATGTGAGGCCCTGATAGTCCAGAAGGTAGTTAACCACATGTCGAACTTCAAACTCATGTACATGTCCAAAGAAGTGCATGCTTGCAGAATCAATATCATAATTTGACCATGAATATGTAATGTAAATGTTAAATAGACTCTTACTGAAGAATACATAAACAATATTATCATTATACCATTATACATCAATTACAAGTATTTACCAATCTTTCTGCTCTCAGTTGATAAATATATTAGCTAATAATGTTTACCATTTAATGGTATTCATCCAAAAGGAATTTTTTAGATATTGAAATCAAGATAATAATAAATGATAAATAAAAATCCTAATAGTTGAGTTGGGTAAGAGTTAAGATTGTGTTGTGATAAAATACCCATTTCTTTATACTTAACTGGCAAAATCCTGGTCTCATTTAAGTCAATGGGAATTTTTGTCATTGACTCTATCAAGATTTCACCCAAGAAGAATAATGGACTTGTCTGTAATGAGGGCAGTATAAAATTTATGATGCCCTTAATTATTCATTTCTCTGCAGTTTAGTGCTTGGATCTTGAAAATGATGTGATAGGTACTATTGTTATCACCTAACAACCTTAAGTGGTGATGTAATGACGTTTTGAAAGGGCATTGAGCTTTAACCATATGCTAACTTAAAAATCACTACCAGAATTAATAAATCACTCAAAGTCAGAAAAGAACAAAGAGGGGCTAGTGATAACATAACATGCAATAGCTGGACCAAGTTAAAGCATGAAGGTTAAATAGTCTGCCCAGTGCTTTGAAGGAATGAGAGAAGGAGGCTTCTATAATGGAACACGGCTAACTATAACCCAGTGGTTCCCAACTCTTTTGGCTCGAGGGCCACAAATACCATTTTTACAGCCCTGAAGTGCCACCAGTCTATCAACTCATAAAAAATGTATTGACGTATACACCATTAAGGACTACAAATCACTACATATTTAAAGTAAACATTTAGTGCAAAGCAAATAAAAAAAATTAAACTGTTAAACAGTTACAAAGTAAAACCTACAGATTACTCACGGCATGTCTCACACTCACAGACAAAGCACTAGTGTAGATGAGTGACTCTCACTACACATTGAAGCACATGGCCTAGCAGCTAAGTCACGGTGGGTGGCTTGCTAAGTGCAGGCCAAACAGGAAGGCACAGATTTTGAGTCCTGCCCCTCCTCAAGCATGGTGGGTCCTGGCTCCTTCACCACCAGCAACCCACCTTCCCCCCCCACAATTACAGCCAGACGAAAGGAATTCAGCAACAAGGCTTCGTCCTTGTTGATCTCCCATCCCCCTGGCTGCAGCATGGAAACCGCATGTGTCCTGTAGCCCCGTACGCTCCACCTGGGTCCCTAGGAAGTGGCTCCCTTCTGCAGCCAAGGGGACAGAAGATCAGTGCTCCCCTCTCTCTGGCTCTAGCAGTGTCCCCAGTGCCCATGGACCCAGGAGGAGCGCTTTGCCATGTTCCCTGCCACAGCTAGTGGGGAGGGGAGTGCTCATCTCCCATCCCCTTGGCTTCAGCAAAGAGCCTGCACTGGTCTTGTAGCCCCACGGCAATGTGTTCCGCCTGGGTCTTTAGGCAAGCAGTAAGACCCCGTGGGCCACTGGTTGGGAACCACTACTATAACCCATTCAGCATAGTGATTCAGTATGCATAATCCCATCCAAGCAGCATGCCTTCCATATTTAAATGTGTGTTTCCCCCAAAACGCAATCTTAATTTGAACCAGTACTCTAGGCCATGTAAAATTTGAGGTTTTTAAAATTGTATATACCATAACTGCAGACTGTATATATTTCTAGTGTTCCCTGATAGATGAGTCATTGACAAAAATATTTTAAAGAGATACCTGGCTCTGCTAAGCAGCAAAAACCGTAGTAGTTACATTTATTTTGAAGTAGTCAAAGGCAAGCAGATATCCTTCTGCTGATATTTAATTCTGATATCAAGAAGTATTACTACAAGATCCCTCTTTTTGGTTTTCTTTCATACCCACGCTTCTTGTTTGTGATATAATATCATTTCTCAGTATCACTTCATAAATGTTTGAGTTGAGGATATTTAAAGGGTAAATTACTACATAAAGAGAGGATTTTCCCAACCCAGCTTTTATTATAGAGGAAAGATTCTTCTTTCTGCTGTTCTACTCTAATATTCTCCAAAATAGGTTTGTTTCTAAAATTATTTTTTTTCATTTGTTTAAATATACACGATTATGCAGAAACAGAAGGATATATCCCCACACTTTCTTTTCCCTCCTAGATTGTAAAAAATTGATGATATACTAAGACATAAAAATAAAATTGGGCTACTTTCCTGCATTTCTAATGTTTTAAAGGAGGAATAGAAGGTGCTGTCCTTGCAGAATTTTGAACAGAAATAGGGGAAACATAAAATGAGGCTTAGTTAGGGTAGTTCGCTTTAGCTCAGAAGCCACTGTATGATTATTATCTTTGCCTTCCAGAGTATTTTGTGCTATAAAGAGATTTTATTTCTAAATGACTGATTTGAATCCATTGTTCTTCATATTCCTTTGCTACTGGTCAAGGCATCTTTAAATCTGAGTCTTGGGGGTGGGTTTGCCTAGAAGTTTGCTTTGTATCTTTTCACAACCGTTGTTTGTTGTCCCACCATGGTGCTCATCCTCCTGGCCAGAGATTTGAATTGGACTTCTTTCAGCGTATATCGTCCTCGATGCATCTGTTCTTGGTGGAGGGGATCGTTGAAGACATGTAGCTTCATATCTCATAGTACAGTGGTCCGAGCTCCTTACATCTGAGGACAAAAAGACAATTGCAACCCATTCTTACAGACCTACAAATGTTTCATGGATTACTTTGAGGGAAAAATCACTGTATTAGGTGTGAATTCTGCTTATATCTTTTTCATTTCTTCTCTCCGCCAACCCTACTTCCACCCTCCCAATTCCCTGCTGCTTGTGTTTTGTTACTAATGACATTTCCATGAAAACATCTTTGTTCCTTGTTTTGTGTTCCTGCTGTTTTTTTCCTCTTTTGAAGTCAGTCTTCTGTTTTTACATCACATTTGCTGTATTGATGACTGTGACATCACAAACACAGACTGTGAGGAGTCAGGTTACAGACAACATCAACAGCTAAGGAATAAAGATCTTAAATATCCTTCCTAAGGAAGAGGAGAAGGGTCAGAATTGTTTCCAAACAAAGTTTATTTCAATGCTTTTAATCGGGTCTTTTAAAATAAAAAACTAAACCATAGTCACTGTGATCAGGGAAACTATATTAGAATGCTGTTAGCAGCAGAATCCAAATTTATATGTGATTGAAGCTAGCAATATTGGTGGTAAATAAATAGTGGTCCCTATTGCTAGGGCCTAAGAAATCATCCTTGCTAAGTAAAAACACTCAATTATTTACAACATTGATATTAGTCCAACTTGATGATGTAAGGGTAGACATATCGTGCATGGTGAATTTTGGATGGGGGAATAATAGCCTTAGAAATTTTAAGCAGAAATTCCAAGTCTTCTTACTAACTCAGAAAAGTGTGTGCTAGAAACTGCACATTAATATGGGAAATTCAAACAGGACTACATCTTGGCACTTGTCAGTTTTAAAAAGACTGGATTAAAGGAGTAAAATAATTCAGAGCAGCTAAACATATTGAGACTTTTGTTAGTGAAAGTAGCCGAAAGAAAATGTGCACTATTTTTCTCTACAGAATATTTGTATTAATGCGGCCTCAGCAGAATGTGAGGTTTTTATCAATTCTTTCCATTCATAGAACCTTCAGTTTCATGTCACATTCTGGCTTTCAAACTGCTAGTAACTTTTTTAGGTTTTTAAAATTTCTAAGAGAAAAGATACACCCATAAACGGCATCAAATGAAAACAAAATATTCATATTAAACAACTGCCAGCTATTTCACCAGATAGTATTTTTGGACTGGTTTAAAAACTATTAGATGTTGGTACAATTTAACACCCTTTTCCTTTTCCTGCAATGTGTATTTTTTTTAATTTAATTTAAATAATTTGGTAATGTGTTGGCTTTTTTTGCATGGCTCTGAGGAGGAAAGAGGGCTGATATATGCTTTTCCATCTCCTGGAATTTGATGTTTCCTTAATGTAATTTTAGTTACATTTTGCATTTGGCTTGGCAGCAGGTGTGACTTGAAAAATTTAATTTTTTTAGACTTGCCATAAAAATAAATATGGCTAATTTCTCTGGAGCTGTAAGTGGGCTCAGTTCCATTGTTAGATGGATTTTCACCAACAGATACTTTGTTGCTGCTTTCCTACTTTGTGTGTGAGACTTTAATACAGTCACTCTTTAGACACTGTCTGGGCTCCCTTTGGTGGTAAACTTAACACATGAAGATTTGTTACTTTACAAGAAAGTGTATTAGTTGGTGTGTATCCTTGTGGAGTTGTGTTTTCATGAAAAAACACAATTAGTATTTTATTTCTCTGGTACATTTTACCTCTTAACTACTTGGCTAGCCAATCAAGCACTGACTATACAAAGAAAAAAGCTAGCTAGAAAAAGAAAAGGTCAGTGTGTGGTATTTCCAAAAACAATCCAAAGAGGTTTTTGCAGGGGAGGCTAGCCCCTTAAAAATGGCTAAGTTAAACAATAGAGTTATTGATGATTTTCTGTAGTTTCCTAGCGTGGGATTAAATGTGAGAGAAGGAAGAGGATTAAATTAATGTTAAATGTGTTTTGTTTAACATGGCCATTTAGTTTCAAACTTAATTTTTGTTGACGAATAATGTAAGTGCAATTGACATGCAACTCAAAGGACGGAGAGATTTGGAAGCTAACTATTCATTTTGTATTCAAACTTTTCTGTGACAGTTTGTCTTGTGTTTAGTACATTTCTGATCATAGCACAGTCATATTTTTTCATTTTCTAAACAAATAATTGAAAAATCACAAGTGCCTGTGAAATATGATATGAAAATAAGACTTTCAGTACATAATATGTATCAAAACCATAATCTCCCAAACAGAAAGAATGGATTTATTGGCCTTGGGGGGGAATCTCCTTTTATGACCTTTTCCTCTTATCCCATGGCTCGTTCTTCATGGCAGGAGCCCATCTGTTTCCTTTCCCCCTACCTGTCCTTCATGCCAGCTATTAGCATTAGAGCAGAACTAAAAAAGTAGATTACTTTTTTATACAATTAGTTAAAATTATTAATAGGCCACATTGTAAGAATGTAAGTGTAAGAAAAATCACACTTACTTCCTTACTGAAGAAAAAAGATCATCGCAAAGCTATATACTGTTTACTGGTTTAATTACATCTTGCTCAAAGGAACCAAATACCTACTTTATGTTCAATGGAGAGGAAATCCTGTGTTTGGGGGATAATTTAGCTAATGTGCGTGGCTACCATTTTAGCACATGCTGAGTTCTTCCTGCTTCAGTGTCCATTTTTATTTGGAAAAGTTTTTGATGAGGATTTCAAAAGGTACTATTGTCTTGTGACAGTGGCGAATGCCAGATGCTTCAGAGAGAATGAAAAGAACAGGGCAATTGTTGAGTGATCCGTCCTCTGTTGTCCAGTCCTATCTTCTGATGTTCAGAGGCTTGTGGGCACTGAGAGCACTGATCATGTTGGCCAATAGCCATTGAAGGACCTATCTTCCATAAACTGATCTGATCCTTTTCTGAACTCAGCTATACATTCAGACTTCACAACAACCCCTCTGAATGAATTCCACAAGTTGACTGTGTTGTGTGAAGAAATACTTCCGTATATGTGTTTTTGTTCTGCTGCCTATTAATTTAATTGAGTTCTTCTCTATTTGCTTTCAGTACACCATTCATGATTTTTTAGATCTCTATCATATTCTCCCCCCCGCCCAATCATCTCTTTTCTATAATGAACAGTCCCAGTCTTTTAAATTTTTCCTCATATGGAAGCTGTTCCATACCCTAGTCATTTTTGTTTCCCTTCTCTGTATCTTTTCTAATTCTAATATAATCTTTTTTGAGATGGGACAACCAGAACTGTACTGAGTATTCAAGATGTGGACATACCATAGATTTATAAAGTGGTATTATGATACTTTCTGTCTCATTCTCTATCCCTTTCCTAATGATTCCTAATACTCTATTTGCTTTTTTGACTGCTGTTGTACCTTTAGCAGATGTTTTCAGAGAACTATCCATTTTGAATCCAAGATGTCTGTCTTGAGTGGCAACAGCTAATATAGACCCCATCATTTTGTATGTATAGTTGGGATTCTGTTTTCCAAAGTGCGTTACTTTGCACTTATCAACATTGAATTTCATCTACCATTTTGTTTCCCAGTCACCGAGTTAGTCAGATCCCTTTGTAATTCTTTGCAGTCAACCTTGGACGCAACTGTCTTGAGTAATTTTGTGTCATCTGAAGATTTTGTCGCCTCCCTGTTCACTCCCCTTTCCAGATAATTTATGAATGCATTGAACAGCACAGGTCCCAGTACAGATACTGGGGGGGATCCACTATTTACTTCTCTTCATTGTGAAAACTGACCATTTATTCCTACCCTTCGTTTCCTGTCTTTTAGCCAGTTACTGATCCATGAGAGAACCTTCCCATTTATCCCATGATTGCTTAATTAGCTGAAGAGCCTTTGGTGTGGGATCTTTGTCAAAGACTTTCTGAAAGTCAAAGTACAACTATATCAACTGGATCACTCTTGTCCATATACTTGTTGACTCCATGCCTCACCAATCTATTAGAATTCTCGGAAGATTTCCCTTTACAAAAGCCATGTTGACTCTTCCCCAACATATCGTGTTGATCTATGTGTCTGATAATTCTGTTCTTTACTATAGTTTCGACCAGTTTGCCTGGTACTGAAGTTAGATTTACTGGCCTGTAATTGACAGAATTGCCTCTGGAGCTTTTTTTAAAATTAGCATTACATCAGCTGTCCTCTAATCATCTGGTACAGAGGCTGATTTAAGCAATAGGTTAAATACTACATTTAGTAGTTCTGCAGTTTCATATTTGAGTTCCTTCAGAACTCTTGGGTGAATACCATCTGTTCCTGGTGACTTCTTATTGTTCAATCTGGGAGGGTTCTTCAGATTTGTCACCTAAAATAAATGGCTACGGTGTGGGAATCTCCCTCATGTTCACCACAGTGTGAAAGAATTCATTTAGTTTCTCTGCAACATTCTTGTCTTCTTTGACTACTCCTTTAGCACCTTGATCATCCAGTGGCTCCACTGGTGGTTTGGCAAGATTCCTGCTAATGATGTACTTCATTTTTTTTTGCTGTTAGTTTGTGTGTCTTTTGCTAGGTGCTCTTCTTTTTTGGCCAGCCTAATTATATTTTTACACTCGACTTGCCAGAGTTTATGCTCCTTTCTGTTTTCCTCAGTAGGATTTGACTTCCAGTTTTTAACGGATGCCTTTTTTCTTCTGTCTCTTTTACTTTGTCGTTTAGTCATGGTGGCACTTTTTTTTTTTATCATCTTGCTGTTTGTTTTTTATTGGGGTATACATTTACTTTGAGCTTCTGTTATGGTGTTTTTAAATCGTTTCCATGCAGCTTGCAGGCATTTCACTCTTTTGTGACTGTTCTTTTTAATTTCCACTTAATCAGCTTGTTCATTTTTGTGTAGTTCTCTCTTTTTTGAAGTTAAATGCTCGTGTGATGGGTTTCTTTTGGTATTTTTCTCCCTACAAAGCAGTTAAATTTCAGTATGTCTCATCTTGGGGTTTTTTCTCTTTCTCCCAAATGCTGTAGAACAAAATATAGTGTAAGCATGTTTTGTAAAACGTTATTCTCATTTACTTTCTGTCCAAGGAATGCTCATTCACCATAAGTGAATATCATTTAAAGGGGTAATTCTAATGCAAAAAACATATTCTCTAGAACCTATGAATATTTAGAAATATTCAGGGTGATTTTTTAAGCAGTGTCTAATAAAAAGGCACAGACGATCAATTAAAGAGCATAGATTTTAAAAAAGTGAATGTAAGGTGTAAATATCATTTCTGTCTTTACAGTATACATCATGACATTGGAATTATGTACATTTTTTTTCTACTTTAGCCACTTACAATATGGTTAGCTTGTTCTTCAGTATAAATTTTCTTTTGCTTTGTTCTGTACCTTCATATGAAATGTTTCTCTTTGTTCAGGAAAATAGTGTCACATTGTAGGTTAAAGAGCCACATCAGCAATTCGTGCTCTCCAAAATGTATATACTCTGTGATATATTAAATAATCTAACAGAATACACTTTGTCTGTGTCTGCTTCAGTGAACCACGATCTTGCATTATCATGAGTTTGCTTGTATGGGTGGAGGGGAAGAGAACTCCTTGAAAACCCCACTAAAACCGGAAGTTATTTAATCTAGCATAGTATCAATAGTCCCTACGTTTTGAAGTTGTGACTTCTGGTACATTTAATTATTTGATCTGTTGCTTTAAATTAGGGGTGAATTCTGTTAAAATTACTTTTCCATTCAAGTTGCCTTATAAGTGTAGCTATTGAATGAAGGTGGTTCTTAGACATGAGCACCTCTAAGCAAATATAGTTGAAAACTAGAAAATGGCCCCATCCTGATCCTGTAGGCTGCTGTATGTGGGTCTGACGAGAAGGAGAAATTTGCAAGGTCACGGCTGTATGTGTGTTCCTATGTGGTTTTTTCCTAGTTAAAGCAGTTTTGCTAACTTTAAGTTTTGTGTCAACCAGCTCTTGAAGAGGAGAGGAGTAATAATCACATGCTGACTGCTACCGTGTTAAGGGCTTGACCTAAAGCTCCTTGAAGTCAGTGAAAGTATTTCCACTGACTTCAACAGGCCTTTGGATCAGGCCCCATATGTGTTTCTTTAAAGTGTGCATAGGCAAGCATCATGCTCAGTCAAGGCTTCCCCTATCACTTCTGACTGCCATCTATATTGAAAAAATATTAGTTTAGTTTATTTATAGTGTAAGGGAAATCTCTTGCTTCTACAGAGTATTTGCATAATACTAAAGATATGACATCGTATTATCTCTAGGAATTAGTAATGAGTTATGGAGCTTTCACTTTTGGTTTGTTTCCAGTGCTGGTCAAAAGTTGTTAGTGTCTGTTGCCTGTCTGAAACGAATAGGTGATTTTAGCACCATTTGCAGCGGTCAGGTGATTACATTATAGAAACCACCCTCAGACTTGGAACTAAGTGACACCCTTGTTACTAGTCTTGGTAAAGAGGCCTAAATAAATATCTGCATGTGTGTGGTGTCTGGACTTCTTGTTGCTACTGGTGGTCTCTTTTTTTTTTTTTTCTTAGAAATGAAGTATATTGGCTGGGCAGTGTGGGGAAATGTTTATAGTCTGCTGTGCTGTACTTGATTAAATTGAATTTAATCAATTTCCCTTTTTTAAAATAGAGTATTTTGCCAAGTCATTTTTCTCATGGCAATCATCTAGCAAAGGTGATTAAAATTAAATGGATATTGCAACTTTAGACTTTTAAAGGTTTTAATTTATTTTAAAAATATTTTTCATTGTGTTTAGTAATCTAAAAAATATTTGTTTGCTTTGACTTTTGTCTTTTTCTCTGACAAAAATTGTTCTTCAATTCCCCTAGACATTTTATGGAGCATATTTGAATATGGTCATCAGATTTCTTTTTGGTCTACTTGCAGAGAGATCTGATGTAGTTAACTCTTGCTGTAGAACCAGCAGAGGGAGCTCAAATGCACAAAATTAAGAATCCTTTTTGAGGGGAGAAAGGGAAAACTTGCCCCAGTAAATGGAAGTTTATGTGCATATTAGGAGGAAGCTATCACAGAAAGTATTTAAGAACTTGTGTCCTTCCAAATCATTACGGTTTTAGAGAAGAATAAATTTTGAATCCTAAACTACTTGATAATGTCTTTTAAATTATCAAAAAGTCTTGACACCTTTTTATATTGGAAGACTAACCAATTATTCTTTTTCTTTCCTGTTTTGTATCCGGTTGCTTCATGCCTCCATATCTCCTTCATAGGAAGTAAGTATCTTTTAAAATATTAAATATTTTTTTATAATTTGAAAGTATTTTCTAAAAGTACTTGATTTGTGTGTGTGTGTGTGAGAGAGAGAGAGAGAGAAAATTGGTTTTCTTATGGTAACAACAAATAACCCAACTTAAAGACATATTACTACAGAGGAAAGTGCCCAAGTATATTTTTCATAATAGCAAAATAGTTTTCAGCGATAATACCACAGTATAAAATGTATGTTTCTAAAGGCTGAAATAATTTTCACATATGCTGATTTATAGTAACAAAAACATTTTGTCAGTAGGTAGGTAGGTTTAAAACATGTTGTGGCTTTCTTAGAGCCATAAATACCAAGGGATGATGTGCAACTTGGTCAAAATTGAACTGATTCTGATCCTCCGAGAACTTTGGGTCAAATTGTATCCTCTGTTTGGCATGCAAGGAATAAAATAGGGGCAGGTTAAATCACAGAATGCCTGGGAAAGACCTAGTGAAAGGGAAAAACAACCGTGTAGCTTTTTACTGTGTAGCTTTTTGATACCACTGGGCATCTGCAGTCTTGTCTCTCTGTGCCACGTATACAAGACACAGTGGTAGCCTGTGGAAAGAGGAGTGTGGCCTTTGGGAAGGAAGAAAGGTAGGAAAGCTCATTATACATGGCATCCGTAGCAAACTAGTGCAAGATTCAGACTCAACTGC
This sequence comes from Emydura macquarii macquarii, assembly GCF_026122565.2. NCBI lineage: Eukaryota > Metazoa > Chordata > Testudines > Chelidae > Emydura > Emydura macquarii. The sequence goes on along the minus strand of NW_027131614.1, from coordinate 26,084,415 downwards.
ACACAGCTGACACCACGCTGCGTGACTGGATCTTTGGCCACTGGGTTTTCAGAATGCAGCCCTGTGCATTCTGATGTATGTGGTAAGTGTTTCCTGAGGATAATACAGTGCAACTTTAACACAAGGAATATTGATCTGATCTCCACTTCCCCCTCTTTGTGTTCTGCAGGAGGGGAGCTTATATAGAGATTGCTAAAGTTGGCACATCAAATACATGTATGAAACAAGCATAGCGATAGTTAAAGTACTTACTGCTCAGTAGCTGACATGGATTCCTTTGTAACTCAGAGAGTGGTTACAATTGTCCATTTACCAATTGGCCAGTATTTGAAGATTAAGATACCCGCTATAAAAACAGTATTGGCCATGGCTGAGAGATCCTATATTTTGTTAATTTATCTTGTATTATTTTAATTTCCTGATGAGATGTCTAAACACAAGTGGTGTGACCAGAATCTCTCAAGATGGACCAGAAGCAGAAATTAGAAGAAAAATGCAAAATGCAAACTTTAAGACACACACACAACTCTATCTTGTTATACCATGCATAGAATTCAGCTGCCTTTGTAGTTAGCATCTTCCAACCAGCATCCTGCTGAAGTAGTCTTCATTTCTGACAACGTTTCAGTAAATAGAAGCTCCAAGAATCTGACATCATTATCAGTAGCTTCAAGTTATATATGTTATCACCTGAAAAATGTAACTTGAGAAAAATCATTTTGCATTGCTCAGTTAAATGCCATATGCCGCTGGATGTCAAACAGTAATTCAATAAGAAAATTTCTAGAGAGAGGCATGCATCGTATTTGAAGTCTGTCTTCACTGATCTTCAAACAGTAACAAGATCTTTTAATGTATTCTGCTTTACTGCTAGTACAATAACTGTACTTGTAATTTACTCACATTCCTAGTCTGGTCACATAGTAATATATCAGCTCAAAGCCACATGTGGGATTCGTTTTATTTACAGGAAAAATAAAATGTTCTTTTTAAAAAAAAAATCTTTTAAAATGTTATGTTGTATGTTTAAAAATTTACTATTTAATATCTGACATGATTCATAAGCAACAGTTTTAGCTATAGTATTGGTTTTTAGTGAAGAAAGAGTATGTACACTGTCTGAAAGTCAATATAGAAGTGAATATTGTGGTAATGTGGTACATTAAATAACCCATAATAAACATTACACCACTATTCTCTTTTGAGGACACCTCATAACTACTTATAACTTTTATTGGAACAACAAATAAGTGATCATATAATCTACCTTGTCAAAGTTAATTTACATACATTATGGACAAATTCTGCTTTGAGATACAGCCATTGAACTCAGTAGGAACTGTGTGGACATTAAAGGATAGAATTTAGTTCCTAGCAATAAAATCTACCAAAAACTTCTCAAATAGTTATGAATAGGGACTAGTGTAATGTAAAAAAATTATAATGGACTCCTGAACCATAATTCACACACACTTTATTTCCTAATTTAGTTTCTGATGGACTCTAAGTCCCAGGCCCAGGTGTTTAGCTGGGTATAGCCTCAATCTTGCAAACATGCATGCTTAATTTTACACACGAGTAGTTACACATAAACCAATTGGACTGTTCATGTGTGTGTTAAGTTAAGCATATGTGTTTGCAAGATTGGAGCCTATGTGAAGAAACAAAGTTGGAAGTTCAGTCTGTGATCATAAGTATAGCAGTGTGTCTGGGGAGATAGATATGATGACAGTGCACCTATAAACCATGTCGTTAACTTTAGTTGTTCCATTAATATGAAATAGGATAAGTATGTGAGTGCTTCCTGCTCCCTCACTATCGCCCAAATTAACTTTTCAGAATAATATGAATTTAGTCAGAGCAAAAATGCTTCCTTTGATATTCACTTACATGTAAAATCTGATCCTGTATACATTACATAAAGATATTTGTACAAATTAAATATTGTGTTAAAGTATTGGTTTTATTTGACTATTTTAAAAGTACTTTAAAATGCATTCCAGTAAGATATTACATACAATTACTAGTCCACCAAAAGTATAAAATATGTGTTTGTATCTGTAGTAACTTACACTGGCCATGTTGGGAAAATATATCCTAAGTAATTTTAAATCCTGTAAGTTCCTGTTCTTCCTGGGCTCTTTATTATTCTTTTGTTGCCTTTCATCCTATGGGATGCAGCTGCCCTTGAACTTGGTACGGTTTTGATCATTCATGTGCAGCAGCCACATTGTCTGTAACATTTTGAAAATGAGGCTTCATGGTGTTGTTTGTGAAGTAATTTCACATAAATATTTGGACTTCGGTTCCTTTAGAATGTGGAGCTGGTTGCTGTATGAAGAAAAGCATAATTATAATTCACAGACATTTTGCCTGAAGCCTAGGGGACAGATGCATATGATTAAGTTTGAAACTGGCCTGTTGTTGTAATGTAGATGTCTTCAAGGTTGGGAGAATTTAAAAAAAAAAAAAAAAACACGGCAAGGCAAGCATGAGTTTAATAAAAAAAGACAGAGGGAATAGTTTTACAAGAGGCACTCGATCTCAGACTGCTTTATTTTTGCACAATTTTATTTTTCAGTGGAACCTCTCCATTAGCTTGTCTGAATGCAATGCTTCATACTAACACTCGTGTAGGTGATGGAACGTTCTTCAAAATCCCTGGGAAGTCGGGACTCTATGCTCTCAAAGTAAGTTGAAATTTTTGCACATAGAAAGTACATAAATTAATAGCTCTATGTATGTCTCAATAGATACAAAGGTAAACAAATTAGATTCTTTGGGGAGTAAATGACCTGAAAGTCTTTCTAACTGTTTTCGGATGTCTTGTAATGAAAGTAGGCATGAATGTTATCTCAGAAAGAGTATATGTGTTCTTGAATTTGGCATATAGTGAGAAAACCGTGTTGTAGCTAAAATACTGATTTTTCAGCATTGTTAACAAAAAGGCCTTTGTTTTATAAGCAGTGAGTTCAAGAGGATCACTGACTTTTCTCATGAAGTAATAGGGTTAATATTTGATTTTTTGAACAGTTGAAGACTATTTGCAAGTTCAGTATAAATAGCTTATAAGTTACATGTAATATTTTAAATCAGGGAATGTAATTACGATGTTAATAGCCTGCCTGTTTTGATACTAAGTGGTGGTGGTTGTAGTTGTTACTGTCAGCTTTTTATTGTGTGTGATATGTTTTGTTTCTTTTTGTGCTGGTTGGAAAAAATATTTTTCCGGATACCCCTGATCAAACTATAGTGGCTTCATACGAGAAGTGTGAGAGGGTGAAGAAGGCGCAAGAAAACAATAATATGAAATTACATGTTCTACAGACTAGATTTAGTCTATTCAATTTTTTGGGGAAATCCTTTGATATTTGTGGTAGAAAAATAATTGTGCACAGGTATAGAAACAATAAAAGCAGTATGGATAATGCTGCTCTTTAGAATTAAAAATGCACTATTTTTTGATTAACAATGAATAGATTTCAGAATCATCATTATCTTATTTGCAAAAGGAAGACTGTTTAGTTTGGTTTTGTCATAAATCGGAAAATATCCCTGGCTTGAATCCAGGTATTTGCAATCATTCCCCTGGCTTGCAAGTTCTAGGTTGCTGCAGCTATTTGAATTCAGGAAATAGGCACAGGCAAAAGAGAAACATTAAAAGATTTGTGTTTCTCTTGCAGCACTTAGGACATTCAGCTAGATAATTAGAATTTATAAGTGCAAAACAAGTCTGTTCCAGCACAAAAAGTGCAAGGAAATCCATTTTGAGTTAACTTTTATAAAAGTGTGAATTGTGACTTGACACGACAGCTTTTGATTTTCAGGTTGTCTTGAAAAGGTCATGTTTTACTTCTTTCCATAAAGTAACTCTTATACAGGAAGCAGATTAGTTTTTGAAATGTAGACACTCAAATGTGTTGAAACAGTTTACCTTTTGGAGAAACACAAGAGTAATATGAACATTTTTTGTTGCTGATCTTAAATTATTTTCCTCCCCTCTTTTTTTAAACTGAAGAAAGAAGAATCTACATGCCCAGCAGATGGAACATTGGATTTAGGATGTGAATCTGAGTTAGATGGCACTGAAATGGCTGAGACAAACACTAGTAATGGAGAAGAAAATGGAGGTAGGTATTCTTAATTTCACTTTACAGGAGCTACTATGGAAAGAATATATACCGATTAGGTTCATTATTCATGTTTTCAAAATAAAATATGGTTGTTTTTGCATCTAATTAAAACAGTTTTTGAGCAACAGCTTCCCTATTTTGTTCTTAGGGTCTGAGCCAGATGAAAAAAGTGGCTTTTTTGTTTTTGTATTTAAAAGATAGGTGTTTAATGGAGAAATTATGGAGTATTTACAACGTTTTGGGCAGACCTATTTTTCATTAAGTATTTCTCCCCTTTCCCCCCTCTAGTACATCACTTGCCTTCTTAGGCCCCGATCCTATAATGTGTGGGTGGACTCTGTCCTACACCTGTACAGAGCCCCATTGACTTCAGTGAGACTTTGCACTGGTACAGGGTTCCTCCAACACAGTTCTTTGTGTAGGACCGACATCTTAGGTTTATAAACCCTTTCAGGCAAGGATCATGTCTTTGTGTTTGTATGGTGCCCGTCACAATGGGGGCAGTGTGACCTAAATCTTAAATACCGATACATTGAACAATGGTACTTTAAAGTGCCAACCCTAGAAATAAAGCTTTTGACTTTTAAGAGGTAATAAATATATATATAAAGAAAACCTAATCCCTCAAATTTTCAGCATGTATAAACCCCTAAACCAACTAGTGACAAATAGTGGTAAATGCTGTAGCTCTTGAAGATTAACCAGCAAAGTGTTTATATTGTGCATACTTTACAGTACATTGGAAGTTTTCATGGCTTTATGACACTAAAATAGCTCTTTTTGAACATTTTCTCTCTTCTGCCTTCCTTATTGGACCCTGACCAACTAGTAGACTGCAGCCTATCTTTTTGGACCTGCGTGTGTGGGGAGGAGGGAGAGGGGTATGGAATATCCATTATTGGATTTATATAATCTTTGTGGATTCTATTACTCAGATAAATATAAGGAAAGCTAGAACAAGGAAGGATGTTCTAGTGGTTTGGGCACCAGCTTAGGATATAGTAGTCCTGGGTTTATGTTCCTTCTCTGCCACAGAATTCCTGTGTGATCATAAGCAGGTCATTTAGCCTCTTTGTGCCTCTGTTCCTCATCTGTAAAATGGAAATGATATTTATCTACCTTGCAGGGGTATTGTGAGGATAAATATATTAAAGATTGTGAGGTGCTCAGATACCATGGTTACAGGGCCACATATGTACTTAAGATAGACATTTGTAAGTGGAATGGTGAGGTGTGTGAATCTGGATAGAGCTGTAAAGGGCATAGATTCATAGACTTCAAGGTCAGAAAGGACCATTATGATCATCCAGTCTGACCTCCTGCACAATGCAGGCCACAGAACTTCACCCATGCACTCCTGTAATAGACCCCTAACCTATGACTGAGTTACTGAAGTCCTCAAATCATGGTTTAAAGACTTCAAGGTAATGAATATCTACTAGCAAGTGACCCGTGCCCCACACTGCAGAGGAAGGTTAAAAATTCCCAGGGTCTCTGCCAATCTGCCCTGGGGGAAAATTCCTTCCTGACCCCAAATATGGTGATCAGCTAAACCCTGAGCATGTGGGCAAGACTCACCAGCCAGACACCTGGAAAGAATTCTCTGAAATAACTCAGAACCCACCCCATCTAACATCCCATCACAGGCCATTGGGCATATTTACCGCTAGTAGTCAAAGATCAGTTGATTTCCAAATTAGACTGTCCCCTCATACCATCCCCTGCATAAACTTATCAAGCTCAGTCTTGAAGCCAGCTAGGATATTTTGCCCTCACTGCTCCCTGTGGAAGGCTGTTCCAGAACTTCACTCCTCTGATGGTTAGAAACCTTCATCTAATTTTAAGTCTAAGCTTTCTGATGGCCAGTTTATATCCATTAGTTCTTGTGTCCACATTGTTGCTGAACTTAAATAATTCCTCTTTCTCGTTGGTATTTATCCCTCTGATGTGTTTATAGAGAGCAATCCTATCTCTCCTTAGCATTCTTTTGGTTAGGCTAAACAAGCCAACTTCTTTAAGGCCATGTCTCTACTGACTGCGGCAAATTCGCCACCGCCAGATCGATCTTTCTGGATCGATTTAGTGGTCAGTGTAGACCCACTCAATTGATCAGGAAGTCGACGCTGGTACCCCCCCCTCCCCAAAGTAGCATAGCGCTGCGTTGATGGGAACGCTGTTCCCGTTGGCACAGCGCAGTGTAGACAGCGCACAGAAGGGAAGCACAGCAGTCGATGTGAGTTACGCAAGCTACTCTGCGTAGTTTGCATAATTCCTGTCGACTGCTGCTAAATTTTCAGGTAAGTGTAGACCAGGGCTAAGTCTCCTCTCAGAAGGCAGGTTTTCCATTCCTCAGATCATCCTAGTAGCCCTTCTCTGTATATGTTCCAGTTTGAATTCATCTTTCTTAAACATGGGAGACCAGAACAGCACATAGTATTATATAGTGGTACTAACATCTCCCTATCTCTGCTGGAAATACCTCACCTGATACATCCTACAGCTGCATTAGCTTGTTTCACAGCCACATCACATTGGCGGCTCATAGTCATCCTGTGATCAATCAATATGCCTAAGTTCTTCTCCTTCTCTGTCACTTCCAACTGATGCATCCTCAGTTTATAGCAATATTTTTGTTATTGGTCCATAAATGCATAACCTTGCACTTTCCACTATTAAATTTCATCCTATTTCTTTATTCCGTTTACAAGGTCATCCAGATCTTGTATGATATCCCGGTCCTTCTCTGTATGAGCAATACCTCCCAACTTTGTGTCATCAGCATATACTGTTAGATGGCTTAACTTTTCATTTCCTTGCTTTTGAGACTTTTATGTTAGATGTGTAATGTGCAAAGCCTTGACTTGTACACAGTATAGTGCTTTTTTGTGCATGCATGGCAACCAGCTAGCCTACATTGACACCCCAGTCTGCTTTAGACTCTGGGTAAATTGCTGAACTCCACTAACTAGTGTAGATGAGTTGAAGATAGCATCTAGCAATAAAAAGCTTGAAAAATATATAACAAATGTTAAAAAAGGGAAGTTGATACCAATGACTCTAAATTAGCACTTATGGAAAACAGACAACTGATAAGGGAATTTCAAGGTATCAATGAAAAATCTGTGGCTAGTAGTATTAAGGAAGGACTTTTAAGAAGTATTTCAAAAATAAATGAAATCATAGCAAAGTCATAAGTACATTACTAGGTAGGTATGGAAAAATTGTCAGTGATGCAGAGAAAGCAAAAGCATTGAATAAATATTTCTTCTTTGTACTTGGAAAGAAGCTGGGTGATGTTTGATGCCTCTTTTGCTTCAGTCTTCACTTAAAAGGGAAATGGTGACCAGAAACTCAACACAATATTAACAGCAGGGGGGAGGAAATGCAAGCTGAAATAGGGAAAGAACAGGTTAAAGAATATTTAGGTAAATTAGATTAATTCAAGTTGTTAGGGTCTGATGAAGTTCATGCTAGGGTACTTAAGGATCTACCTGAAGCAGTCTCAGAACCATTAGCACTTATCTTCAAGAACTCATGAAGGACGGTGAGGTCTCAGAGAACTGGAGGAGGGCAAATATAGTATCAGTCTTTTAAAAGGGGAGCAAAAAGGACCCAGGAAATTATAGACCAGTAAATCTAACTATAATACCTGGAAAGATACTGGAACAAATGATTAAACAATCACTTTGTAAGCACCTAGAGGATAACATGGTTATAAGGAGTAGCCAGCATGGATTTGTTAAGAACAAATCATGGCAAACCAATCTAATTTCCTTTTTTGACTGTGTTACTAGCCTAATGGATGTGAGAGGCAGTTGGGGTATGATTAAGGATAAGATTTTGTCACGGAGGTCACGAAAGTCATGGATTCCATGACTTCCAGAGACCTCCGTGACATTATTCCCTTCAGCTTCCACCCCGTGCTCTGGGGCATGGGGCAGAAGCTGTCAGGTTCTGGGGGCTAAATAGAGACCCTGGAGCTCTCAGCTGCCACAGGTGGAGAGGGTCCCGGAGCTCTGGGTGGCGGGGTGCAGCTCTTAACCGCTGGGTGGGGCCTGCAGCTCTGAGTTGCTGCCAGCAGGGACCCCACTGCAGTCAGCCACAGCGGGAGCCCTGGCTCCGTGCTGCCGCGAGCAGTAGGGACCCTGCAATCTCCAGCTGCTGCAGGTGGCCTTGTAGCCATGAGCTCGGGTGGTGGTGAGAGGACACCGGAGCCTCGAACAGCTTCAGGAGACCCCAGAGCCCTATCGGCCTCCACAGCATCCAGCTGCCATGGGGTGCCCCACAGCTCCCAGCTTCCACTGGGTATCCCACAGCCCTAACCCGCCTCGGGCTGCGGGGATACTCCGTAGCCTCCAGCCTCAGTGGTAGACCCCAGAGATGTCAGCCATGGCCATGGTGGATGCCAGAGCCCTGAGCCACCACCGTGGGGGACGCTGGAACCGCTCGCCATGATTGCAGCACCCTCCCCCTTCCACAGTGGGGCTAGGGCTCTCATCCTCCCCCCTCGGGAATTTGGTCAGGGTCCTCCACCCCCTACTATTTTTAGTAGAAGTCACAGACAGGGCTATGTAAATTTTTGTGTATTGCCCATGACCTGTCTGTGACTTTTAGTAAAAATAACTGTGACAAAATCTTAACCTTAGGTATGATATATCTTGATTTTAGGAAAGCTTTTGACACAGTTCTATATGACATTCTCAAAACAAACTAGGGGAAGTGTGGTCTGGATGAAATTACTAAAAGGTAGGTGCACAACTCAGAGTAGTCAGTCATCAATGGTTTGTGTCAAACTGGGAAGACATATATAGTGGGGTCCTGCAGGGGTCAGTTCTGGGTCTCATACTGTTCAGTATTTTCATTAATGACTTGGATAGTGGAATGGAGAGTGTGCTTATAAAATTTGTAGATGATACCAAGCTAAGAGGAATTGCAAGTATTTTGGAGGACGGGCTTACAATTCAAAAGGACCTTGATAAATTAGAGAATTGGTCTGAACTCAGCAAGATGAAATTAAATAAAGACAAGTTGAAAGCACACACTTAAGAAGGAAAAATCAAATGCACAACTACAAAAATGGGGCATAACTGGCTAGGTGGTAGTACTGCTGAAAAGGACTGGGATTTATAGTGGATCACAAATTGAATATGAGTCAACAATGTGATGCAGTTGCAAAAAAAGGCTAATATCATTTAGTAGTGTATTAACAGGAGTGTTGTATGTAAGGTATGGGCGGTAATTGTCCTGCTTTACTTGGGAGTAGCCTCATCTGGAGCACTTTTTTTGTCTCCCATTCTGGGCACTAGACTTCAGGAAAAATGTGGAGAAATTGGAGAGAGTTCAGAGAAGAGAAGAATACAAATGATAGATCAGGTTTTTTAAAACTATTATCAGGATTTTTTTGTTTTTAAATTGGGCATGTTTAGACTTGAGAAAAGAAGGCTGGGGGGAGGCAGACCTGGTAAAGTCTTCAAATATGTTAGGGACTGTATAAAGAGAATGGTGATCAATTGTTCTCCATGTCCTCTGAAGGTAGGACAAGAAGCAATGGGCTTAATCTGCAGCACCAGAGATTTAGGTAAGAAATTAGGGAAAAGATTTTGAACTAATTAGGGAAGTTAAGATCTGGAATAGGCTATCAAGGGAGATTGTAAAATCTCCATTATTGGATGTTTTTAAGAACAAATTGGACAAACACCAGTCAGGGATGGCTTAGCGTTACTTGTTCCTGCTTCAGTGCAGGGGCTAGACTTGATGACCTTATGAGGTCCCTTCCAGCCTTATATTTCTATGATTCTGTGTATTCAGAGTTTACAGTGGTAATGAAATACTTTATGTTCAGACATTTACTATAAAGGATGTTAAACAGCAACTGCTAAGGATAAACATTTTAAATCTCCAGGTCCTGATAATGTGCACCCAGGCATTGGCCAAGGTGTTCTCTGATTTTTTTAACAACTCTTGGAATACTGGCAAAATTCCAGAGGACTGGAAAAAATGAATGTTGCCAATATTTTAAAAGGGTAAATGGGATGAGGCTAACTATGGCCTGGTTAGTCTGACATTCCTAGGCAAAATGATGGGAAGGCTAATATGGGATGCAATCAGTAAAGAATTAAAGATTGCTGCATAACTAATGTTAGTTAACATAGTTTTATGGAAAATACATCTTATCAGGCAAACTTTATATCACTTTTTGATGAGAATACAAGTTTGGTTTATAAAGTACTGACATAAAACAGACTGTCATAAGGCATTTGACTTAGTACCACACAACATTCTGCTTAAAAAAGAGCAGTGTAGATCCATTGTAGCCTATATTAAACAGATTACGAACTGCCCAACTGAGTGAGTAGGAATCATTAGGCAAAAGGGATGCTTCTAGTGGAATTCTCTGTTCTTGGTCTAATGCTATTGAATATCTTTATTAATGATTAGGAAAAAAATTGTATAAAATCATTGGTGTAAAGTTTATAGATGACAAAAGTGATGGAGTGGTAAATAATGATAAGATGAGGTCAGTTAGGCAGAGTGGTACTTAGCCTAATTTGGACAACATGCATTTTATTACAACTAATGCAAGTTCATACATCTAGGAATAAAGAAAAAAGATCACACTAATGGGATGGAGATATGAATCCAGTAAAACAATAACTCTGAAAGGGACATAAGGGTCATGGAAGATAAACAATTAAACCTGGGTTTCTAGTGTGATGCTCTGGCTAAGAAGGCTAGTGCAATCTTTGGACATATAAGTAGGGGAATATTAAGTTGGAATAGGGAGATGGTATTATTTCTGTATACAGCATTGGTAACACCATTACTAGAGTGCTGTATCAATTTTTGATGTAGAAAGAGTGTAGAAAAGTTCAGAAGAGAGCTACACAAATTATTTGAGATTTGGAGACCTGCCTTACGATGAGACACTTAAGAAGCTCAATCTAGTTATTTTATCAAAGAGAATATTAAGACATATCATAGTTGATAAATATCTACATGGAGAGAAGTTTTCTGGTAAAGAGCCCTTTTTAATTTAGCAGACAAAGGCTTAACAAAATTCAATGGCAGAAAGCTGAGACTAGATAAAATCAGGTTAGAATTAAAGCATACATTTTGAACAGGGTAATTAATCATTGGAACAATTTACCAGGGGAATGTGATGGATTCTCCATCACTTGAAGTCTTTAAGATGTGATGTCTTTCTTAACAAAAAACAAACAAAACAAAACCTCAACCGTAATATGTGGGCCTCATGCGAGAATAACTGCACATAATTTTCTGGTCTGTGTTGTACAGCAGGTAACACTAGACGATCATAATAATCTCTTTGACCTTAAAATCTACAAGACAGGGTGATAACTGGAGTAATCTTCTATGTTGAGAGAGTTTGTTGAGCATGGGGTCTAACAGTATCTTCTTTAAAAATAGCTGATACCCAGAGGGAGGCACTGAGTTAACTGGCCCCAATGTCTGTACACTTGCATTCAAGTCATAGCCTTCGGATTCCTCAGTACCTCACTGAAAAATGCTTGTTGAAATTCAAGTGGAGAAAAATCTGCTTTGCTTTGAATCTGAGGAATTTTTTTAGAAAAAATAATTTGAGAACTCTTCAGTGATAAATGTGATTGTTTCACTGAATGCCAGGCTAACAATTTGGATTAATTAGGCTGATGGCCATCTCGAATGGTTGCACATCAGGATTTTGCAGATGTTATGGGGAAACCTTTCTTCATTTCCCGCACCATCATAGCATATGTTTAAAAAAAAAATTATTCATGCTCCAGTTGCCTCATTGGGAATGAGACTCCCACCAGCAGCCCTCTAGCAGGCTTTCTTCTCATTAGTTGTAGGTCATCCAAGTACCATGACAGCATGCAAAGATGAAGCCAGCACTTAGTGCTAAAGATCCAAAATAATATAGTCTAGGATAAAATATGGCTATAATTTCCTACTGTGCCATCAATAGTGTGGTCTGGAGTCAAAACAGTATTCATCTTCAGATTGTCTGTCTGAAGCCCATTAGGATCCATCTGCCACAGACCATTAAAACTTGTCCTTCACTCCACTCAGAGGAGGGCATCATGATCTCAAGGTGGAGGTGATAGTGATTATCACTTCAAATCCCAACCCAGACATAGAGTCTAAAGTGTGACCAGTCTAAAGGGTTGGTTGTTGATTACTGACCAATCATATTTCTCTGGTGAAAAAGTTGGCTTGTGGAATGAGGATGGATCCTCAGTTTTCTGGGATTTGTGGAGTTCTTAGGTTCCACTATATTTTGTGCTGCATTGGTTACTTTAACCTGAGCATATCATTTTACAGGGTTTTTTGTTTTCTTCCCCCTTCCACCCCCCCAAATTGTGTTTGAGCATTTCCACTTACGTTTTCACAATACTACTATTTCCTTTATACAAAGACCTATGCAGTCACTTTAACTCCCAAACTGTATTTTGTTTTATAAAGAATGATGCTAACAGATTGGAGAAGTGAACTGTTCAGATTTTGCAAATTAAGCTCTGCAGATCAAAGAGTGACTTAAGTGAATTGCTTGATATATCAGTGTTGACAACCCATGACCAATTATGTCAAAACAAGTATATATCTGTGTCACCCAAAGAAAATAGATGGAATTTTATGGGATATTTTAGTCAGAGATTTGTATTTTTTTCTGAGGATGTTTTCTATGTAGTTTAATATTTAAGAGTGTGGATACATTTTATTTGAGGTAGACTACAGGTTTTAGCATATGGTAGCAGCATTAATTTGTTTTGTAATATGGCTGTTAGTAGACAATCTTTCTCCTCTGCTGTGGTTACTATAGCAAGGAAGGAATTGTACTGCTGTTGATTTTTCTGGTCTGGTTTTAAATCAGTGTGGCCTGTCTGAAATCAAAATCAACTGTTTCATTTATTTTGGAAAGATGGGGCTTTTTAAAGCATTCAGGGTAATTTTCTTCTTCCATAGATCATGAATAAATGTGCTTATTATTATTCCTAATAACTTTCAATGTTGTAAATGCATAATAATTTTGAGTTATGTTGCACTAAATGTTTTTTGGTACATTGATATACTTAATATTTGTATCCCAAGCCTCAATTAATCTTAAGATTTTGGAGAAAGTTAGTGAGCCATACTGTCAAAGGTTGGCACATTCATTTTATGTTTTATTTACCCCCCAAAAAAAAAAGTTCTGTATCCTCTTCACTATGAAGAGAAGTTCCTGCTAAAAGGAGAAGAGAAAATGGAAGGGAAAAAGTTATATAAACCTTGTCTCAAGTATTTTGAGCATATACATTTTATTTTTTTTAAACCATTTCTCTCTCATTTTAGGCTCTCTGAAGGCTCAGTAAGGAATTCTTATCTTCCACTTCCTTTCTACCTGAAACCTAGCTGCTCTGTCAATTCATAAACTTAACAGTTTATGGCCTCACAGCCGTTTTTTATTCACTTCCTCCACTGGGTCCTGTACCCTTGGAGGAGATGACATAGAATAGAACACAGTAATGCTAATTATATCATAGAATAAAGTGCCTCCCTTGCCTTAATTCTGCTTGCTTCCTTTCTCTTCCCCTATTTGCTCTTGGTACTAGCGGTGAATAATTGCTGACTACCCAGATGTTTCTGTCACTCTGTTCCATGCTACTCAACTTTTTTTGCATGGTCAGCCAGTTGTATTGTTGCTGTTCGTTTATAATCCTGAGAGAACATAGGATCCCGCACTAATGATACAGCATGTGTGCGTATGTGGCAGTTCCGTCTACTTATCACTGATGTACATAGATGTGTGCCCTGTGGCTTCTAGCCCCTCCTGCTTGTAACTTGTTTTCTATTTCACTCTTCTTCATTCTGTTTTGCATATTGGAGCTGACTGTTTTGTTGCTGAGGTGTTGCTTTTCTCAGTACCACCATTCCTCTTGGAGAATTGTTTCTCCTCTTTGACTTTTCCCTTTAGTTTTGCTTCTGTATCACTTCTGATTCTCAGGAAGTAAGATAATGGATTTAATCCTTCCTATTCTGTATGGTTACAAATATTATGGCTTTGTCCTGAGGTTTTTGCATCAACAGTTTAACATTTGCTTTATGACCTCTTGTCATTTGAATGGTGATACAGCATCACAACATTGTGAGTTTGTATCATCCCCAAAGTAAATTAAGAACACTTGAGTTTATATCCTGCAAATGGCATCAACATTGGAGCTTCCCATTTATATAAGGGGTGGGTAGGGTTCCCAGTCACCCTGGAGGAATAAAATATATGCTGAGTGGCAGAACCTATTGCATCTTACTTTCTTATGAAGAAAAATGTGGTTTTGCTGTCATTTTTTTCTAGTTAATTTGTTTTTATAACAGATTCCATTCTTCTGTCCTTTCTTCCTTTGTTGGGTTTTTTGTACATAGAACAACTCTTGCTTTTCCTTCAATTATTTGACTTGTAAGATGGGGTCCAGTCCGGCCCCACGGTTGTGGCCCTTCCTCAGGCCCAGGCTCGGAGGAAGGCCACTGCACCTTCCTACAAGGGGAATGTCAACGTCTGATGAGTCTGGTGCCCCAGCCCTCAGGCAGGGCGGGCGGGCGGGCAAGCGGTCTATCGCCCCGGCCCTCAGGCAGAGCGGGTGGGCAATGTCCTCTGGTCGGTAAGGCAGGGGACGGCAAGCGCTCCCTGGGTGGTGAGGACAAAGGGGGAGGGGAAGGGGACACAGGCCCACCCGACTCCACTGCGTCCCAGCCCAGGGCCCTAGCAGTGGAAAAAGGCGTTGTCACTGAGTCGGCGGGGCTTGCCCCGTCTCAGCCATGGCTATAGCTGTCCCTGGGCAACTTCCTCTCCGTATCCCCAGGTACCTGTGTCCGCCGGGTCCTCAGGGTTGCTGGGGTACACGGCCCGGGGTAGACTCATTAGTCCTTCCTCGTCCACAGGCGGCGAGGGGCAGCTCCTCCAGGTCACAGGGCTCGGGGGATGGCTCGGCCTCAGGCAGCTCCTCTTGTTCCTGTCCCATCTCTGGGGGCTGGGCATCAGGCAGCTCTTCCAGGTCGGGTTCGGCCTCGGGGGGGATCTCCCAGCCCTCAGGCTCAGGAGACTCGGTCCAGTCACTGGGGCCCAGGGGCCTGGCCCAGTCCTTGGAGCTGGAAGACCTAGGACAGTCTAGGGGGCCCAGAGGCCCTATCCAACCCTTAGCGGCTGGCCACTTGGGCTGTTCCGGGGCCCTCTGCTCCGGGAGGTGTTCGCTTGGGCCAGCGGCCTGGCCTGGTTCAGGCCTTTGCTGCAGCTGGCGGGAAGGCATGTCTGTCTCCGGCGGCAGCTCTCTCACTACTGAGCAGCGGGGCCTGCTTTTTGTATTCACAGACCTGGCTGGGGGTCCGCCCCTCTGCTGCCAGATTGGCTGGCCAGCGGAACCTATCACTGGTTGGCTCCCCGGTTGCCGGGCAGACTGAACTGCCAGTCTTTTTACTGTCCAACCCCGCGGTTGTGGCCCTTCCTCAGGCCCAGGCTCAGAGAAGGCCACTGCACCTTCCTACAGACCCCTCTGCTTTGCCAACAAAACAAACTGGCTATTTAATAGAAATATAAAAATAATGAAAAATTCTTATTAAAAACAAAAAGGATGTGAGAACAAAAGTTGAGCAATTTAAAATATCAGGTTTCAGTTTTTGTCTTGTGTGCTTTGTCACAAGTGCTCAAATATTGCAGTGATGGGGTTAAATAAATATTTAGACTAGCTTGTTTGTTTGCTGCTGACACCTTCTTGCTCCTTTAAGTAGTCTCTTTGATAGTGAGCTTTGCTGATCATGTGAAAATACAAACCACGTGATTCGGTTGAGCTCAAGGCATCTTTTGCCCAGCAGCTCCCCTGGGTACTGTGAAGCATAATTTCAGCATAAGCAAAAAAGAAAAAAAGAGACCAATTTCACTTATAAAGCTTCTGGCAAAACTCACTTCCTAATCCACTATGAGAACTGTATTGACATAATGGCATAACTATAAAGAGTAGTTCTTTTTCTCCCATTTGTGAGATGAGTATTGACTTTTCTTTCCCCCAAGATGAAAACAAATGTTCAGTATGTTGCCAGTTATACCTGATATTGGCAATGAATTATTGGCAATTAAGTTGTCAGAATTCCCTACTTTATCTTATAAATAACAAAAAAAGTTTAAATAATATTAATGGTGGGAGGCAATATTGAAGACAAAGAATTTGAGTGGCATTCAATTATCTGCTGACTCCACTGAGCAATAAAAAGAAAAACACACTAGGGCAAGATAAAAGTGTATGGCCAAATTCACAGCTGACATATGCCATTGGAACTTTTCTGAGGTTTCCAAACCTGCTTTGATAGATGTGGTGCATGCCATTGCACATCTTGGGAAACCATCTACTGGGCTATGTACACATGCATAGTTTTATAGTAGATATTCCAAGATATGTGGCAATCTAGGCTGTGTATCTGAGGGCAGGATTGACCCCAGTTACTATGTGAGCATGGGGAAAATTATCCAAAATTCAAATTAGTTCTAACACTGTTTTAGCTGGACTGGTATTTGAAACTGGTGGGAGTAGCAGTATAGACAAAGTTTCCACATCTGCAACCATTTTTACAGCCATTTACTTATCTGCTGAAGAGTAAGTCTAATAGGATTTCGTGGCTCTTTTTGTAGCCTTAATATTGCTTAAATGCAGTTGGATTTAAAAAATAAATTAATTTACTTTGCTTTTTCATCCTAGAGACCCTCTCATAAATGTACATTCAGGCAGCTGTTTAAAGCAAGTACTTGTAATATTAACTCATTAAAACATGTATTTTTAAGAGCGCTGAAAAATAGCGACATATATTTGCCTAGGAGACCAAACTCCTCTTTGTGAACTATTCCAGTCTCATTTAAATAAGCATGTGTGTGGTGGTGGTTTACCAAACAATATTTACATGATAGACGGGGATGGCTCCTTAAAAGCCATTACAATCTGTTATGCACTTACATATTTATAAATATTTTTAGAACACAGGGCCATCAGTGTCTCTTTTCTAAATATATATTCAGACATGTAATAATCTTGTTAAACTTCCAGGGGAAAAGAAGTTACTGTCTACTTCTATTTAGAAAATACAGTGAGATGTGTAAAATATTTCAATTGCCACTTCAGGGCTTGATCACCTGGAAAATATCCACGAGTTCCTGAGCTGCACAGAAGGGTACAGAATTTGGTTCCACAACAGACTGGCTTATTGAAGAGAACAGTTTGCTGAATCGGGGAGGAGAACCCAGGGTGCTGGGGTAATGTGGAGGAGAACTCAGTGTGTGTAACTGAGCTTCCCACACTCCACAACTTGTTTCCTGGCCCAGTCCCTGTTGCCACTTAGAGCCTGGGTGTCTACAAGGGGAAATTTAGTAATATAATAATACCGCTATAGTTATACTGATATAACTCCTATAACTGGTATAACACTCTTAATTCTGGAACACAGCTCTCGCTTTAGGCTTGAACATGATTAGGAACAAAAATTTGTGAAGCGATGCATTAGAAGTTAGGGTATGGCTGAAAATTCAAGTCTGTACAGACATTGGGACTCCATTATTTTCATGGGCCATCAGGCATGGAGACTGCTTTCTGGTCACAAGGACCTCCTATTCCATTTTTAGGAGCACCGTAAGACCTCAAGTGCCAAAGCAATGCTATTCTTAAAATGCTTTTTGTTTTTCATAGTTTGTCCAAAGCAGATACCTGAAGAAGCGTCTTCCAATCGAGACTCAAGCCTTACTAACACACCAGTGCAAAGCAAGCTAGTGTCTTCCTTCCAGCAGCACACCAAAAAGGCACTTAAACAGGTAAGCTGGTATTTATTGGTGGTCAGGTGGCTTTCTTTTAACATATTGATCAGGACTATTTAAATAAGAAATCAAAATAGAAACCACAAAAAGATTTTAAGACCTTTCTAATAAAACTACCAGCAACTTATGTAGCTGGGCATTTTTTTCTTGATCTGTAAACATCTGCAATAAGAATTATTGTGGGAAAAATTTTGAAGCTGTTGTGTTCTGTGCACTAGTGCTGTAATCCTACTTATTATTTTATACTTGAGGGTTTTTTTAAATGGTTTCCATGCAAGCCAAAAAGTTTTGTGTACTTTATTGTCACTTCCCAAGTTTTGTTTCTACGTTTTTGTTGACCAACTTTTTAAAAATAAAATTCCCAACATAGATTTCTTGAGAGGTTGTAGCACTGAGGGGTGAGTGTACTTACTGTTCAACTCCTACATAAAGAATGTGTCCACATGTTGTACTTAATGCAAAAATACAGTACCTGACAGTGTCTTTGTTTTGAGTAAACTATGAGTTTGGATGGGTTTGGGCTGCACAATAAATAATGAAGCGTAGCACAGGTGACTGAGTATTCATGGTTTGATGTAAACTGAACAGTATAACAATGTGAAAAATATGTTCCAAACAGTGCTAATTAATTTATTCTCACAGCAGAATGAATGAAAAACCATAGAAATGGTTGTTTAAAAACATCACTCTAATTCTGCTATTTGTCAAAGGCAGAAATGGTTCCCAATTCTTAAAAAATTTATATTCTCAAATAAAATAAAATAAAACTTCTCGTAAATACTGGTGTAATGAGGTTGTGTTGGTTTAATTTGTCCGATATTTTGTTTCCAGGTTACATTTAGCAAAAGAAAATGGTAGTTGAAGCCAACTATCTCAAATGCTAGGCCATTCCGGAGTTGCTAATTTAGGCCCCTATTCAGCAAAGCACCTAAACATGTGCTTAAGTCCATCCCTGTTCAGCAGAACATTTAAGCACATGCTTAACTTTATGCACAAGGTTAAGTCCCATTAAAATCAATAGGATTTAAGCATGTGCGTGAAGTTGACTTTAAACACATGATTTATGTGAGTAGCAGAATAAGAATGGTTTGCTAAAATGGAGCCTTCAGGCTCAGTAGGTTAGCAGAACTTGAGCGGTGGGTGCAGCAGACTTCGCTAATTCTGTGGAATATGGATGGGTTCTGAGTGAGGCAAACAGTGTCTGGAAACTTCATTTAATTTAGATTTTCTGTAATATGTGAGTGTACTGAAATTTCGAGTAAGCCACTGCTGTTCTACATGAGCTCCTAACCTTCAGAGTAGAAAAGAATCAACATTTATCTAAACATTTAGGCTCAGATTTGTCACTTACCTGCTTTTGGGGAGAGTGGAATGGATGGAAAACACAGAAAACTACAGTAAAACAAATGAACAGAGACCAAAAGCAATTATAGAAGCTTAATTAACATAAAATATCATATCAGAGATGGAAGTCCTTTCAAAACTTTCTGTGGGACAGTAGGTTTGTAGGAGTAACAGAAGGTTTAAGTAGTTAGTAGAAAGAATGGAAAGCAGTTTTAATTAAGATTATGATAATTAGATCTGATGCTTCAGGTTGTGAGTTTATTATTACAGCTGTCTGCAAATAATATTTTATCCCATGTACAGCATTGCACAGTTGGGTAGCTGTATTTGGGGTGATGGGGTATTTTGCGCTTTATTTGCCTAAGGTTCATCGGGTATCGGCCACTGTCACAGGCAAAATGCAGTAATCCAGTGTTGTAACTCCTATTAAATATAAATAGGTGAATGAACTTTCAACAGCAATTTTATTGAAAATTTATTCACCGACCATATATCCTCTCGTTTTTATTGTTTTTATGGACACATAATGTGTCGTCTTTGCACAAAGAAGAGCCGGCAGAATGTTTGAATACACAGAAACGTTAGGCAATTGTATGTGACACTCCATCAACTGCTATCAGTTTATTGGTTCGGTTCTGCAATAACAGAAGCTAAGCCTTCATTGTGCTCTTAGTAAGAGCTGCTTATGCTGTATACTGTCACAGTGACCATTTGTCTCATTGTACATTGATTTTTTCTTTAATAAAATAGTCCCTCACAAAATGACAGTCCACAGAGCATTCTTTCAACCATTTTTTTCCTTCGCCATATTCTATTGTTTAATTTTTGCTCATTAAATGTAAGTGCAAGTCAAGCTGATAATGTGTAATGTTGCTTGAAGATCTGACATCGGATCAGGTGGTCTACTCTGTTAATATAGTTATTAAACCAAGTTGGCTTTAGAGTATTATGTCCAGATTCTGGGTTGTTTTATAATAAAGATTTCTAGAAATCTCTTGTTTTAGACCTCTAAGAGTAGTCTTAACTTCCCCTGCAACATTCTGCATTTTAAGACATGCTTCACCTTGTGTATTGGGATTGGTTCCAGCATCACCATGCTTCTGCAGCTATGCTTGTAGTGTAAGAGGGAGGGCATTTTTTTGAGCCCTGAGCCCTGCCCATGACTGACTCAGAATGGCGGTGAGGGATGGGACCTGTTGCTTTTAGTGCCTGTTGCTCTCTCCTTTTCGGGGATAGGGGAGATTTCAATGTGTTTCACTCTCAAAGAGTCTGTGTCATAGCTCACATCTCATGTCCTCAGCTTGCAAGATCCGTATTTATCGTCCCAATCTCAGGAACTTTTTAACATTGCCCTTCTCTCTTCTGTTACACTTTTGGGGCAAATGTTTTGAGTATTTCAGTCTTGGGTGTGTTTCCAGTGTGTGGCACATTTGTCTCTTCTATGGAGGGTTGGGGGATTTTCACCACCTGACTTTACTCTTGATTATAACTGAGTGGAGGGTCTAACAACTTGGTCCCAGTTCATGATGGCTTGCTCTCAAATGGTTCCAGAGCTAGAACTCCCATTTGTATTTGGCTTCTGCTGGCAGGTTCTCCTTTGCTAGATTCTTATTCCTTTCTTGCTTTTGGAGGCAGATACGTGCCACACTACCTTTTTATCCGGCACTGTTGGGGAAGGGATGTGGCATGCCAGTCCCATGTTGTTTTGCTCTCTGTGACCTTGTCTACACTGGAGGATTTTGGCCTGCTAACCAGTGTGGGGATCTCCTGCCATGCCAGTAACACACTACACATCACACTGCTGCCAATGGAACACAGGTGATCACATCACTGTGTAAGCTGCACTTGCTGTGAGCAAGGCTAACTCAAGTATGAACCTCACGTTCTGGCACAGCAGCTGAGATGGTGCAATTACTCCATCCTCTACTATGCCTCCTTGGTAAAATTGCTCTTCTGGTCAGTTTTTCTGCAAGTCCCTCACCTGTGCAGAATGGGCTGCTGTACCTCTTTAGATCTCATGGCATACATGTTCTCATGGGCATCCACTTCTTTGTGACTGCTGTGTTTATCGAGCTGCTCTTGGAGCATTTCTCAGAAGAAGCCATCATATGAGCATATCTACAGACTGGTCTGATGCAGATGACACAGGGCACTTTTGAACCTCTGGGATGGTGAAGTGATAGTGTCTGCTGAACTCATTGTGACCAGGTCTAAAAGCATTTTGCCCACGAGCTTATCACCTGTTCCATGTTAGTGTCAGGAGAAGATAAAGAGACTGAAGCTGCTGGACAACAATGCTTGGGATGCCAGTAGACCTTCCAGGCAGGGAAGAAAATCTGTCTCATTTTTGACACTTTGGAATTAATGGAGCGGAGTTCCTTTTAACAGCACCAAGGCTCCTAGCTGTGTGCTGTGGGGAGAAGAGGAGGAGGAGGACACCAACATCCAGGCCTAGAATCAGAATGAGGACCAGGACATGTCTGCAACTGTGCTGGGTCCTCAAAGCCTCTTGATTGAGACAGAAGTTCCAGAGACAGCAGCCAAGGGGGTTTGGGAGGAGGTGATGCTCAGGAGATATGGGGACATCCGCACAAGGTATGTTGCTGCTGCTGTTTTTACTGCTTTGGGCGTTAGCTGCATGTTTGATGGCTGGATTCATCTGGGTGCCATTATAATGGTTGCGAAATGGGTAGATGCAGTCTCTTGTTTGGGAGGAAGGCACTCTTCCGCTTGCTTTGTTGTGGTGGCAAAGATGGCAGTTCCATACTCCTTCCTCCAGTGGATGCCCTCTCCATATGCCCCACGCATAACACCCCTTTTGTCAGCTACACTTGCTGTTTGAAGTAAGGATACAAGTACTTGGCAAATTCTGTATAGCTGTTACTGAGCCATGCCACAAGACCAGTCTCAACAGGGTGACCAAGGAGGGAAAACTAAAAAATAAAGTTACAGAAACACAGATATATTGAAAATGGCAAAACGGAGTGCTTTCAGAAAGCTACATGATGGGCCAACGGCTTGGTCCACATGCTGCTTTTTGGCAAGAGTACATAAAGCACATATCTATTTCCAACCACATTTCATGCTGTCTTTCTATCAAACACATGGGACATAGGCGTAAGTTATTATCAGATAGTAACCTGCTTTAAAGCAGCTATAGTTCAGAGGGGTGAAAGTATGGCTCTGTCCAAGGCCCTTGCTGCAGCCAGTCAGCACAAGACAGTGGCCTACCAGATAATGGTATAATTTAGCCCTAATTTTCCTAAGCCATTTTAAAAAGAAATATTCTAGTAAAGAGAATGCTGTAGTTTAGCATTCCCCCTTAATTCAGTTCCCAAACTCCCTGACTGTCATATAAACTCACTTTACCCCCTTCAGCTCCATTGCTCATCCTGTGTTACGACTTGAGAAAATAAGCAGAGCAAATATATCAGCCTTCCCACACTCACCCTAATTGGAATTCTTTTTCTTTGCTAGAATCTAGTGGAGAGGTTATTTCCAGGCATCTTGGAGCCTGCAGTAAGTAACCTAGTATTAATTTGACTGTACTACAGTGTACATCCTTTACCTTCTACCAGCAACACACTCAGACCCCTTCCAGCTAACCCAAAATTTCATGGGGGAACAAAAATAAATAAATGTTAGGGAGAAGATCATTACCATCTCAAATCCTAGCACAGGGTGTCTTCCTTAAGGTTTTGGAATTCCATAATGAGCTGAAAAATGTTACTTGTATTGCATTCCTTGGTATTCCAAGGGGTCTAGTGTATTAATAAGCATATTAACCATATCCTTATGTTTCATTTTAGAAACCACCACTGCATTAAGGCCACACCTGGGAAATGCTAGCCCAACATAAGCTGAGAGTGATCAGACATCTGGCAACACAAGGGGCAGAGTGCTTGACAAATCTTCGTGTCAACAGGTGAAAAATGAAAGAGATGAATTGTTTCTTTACCTTAGGGAAACATGGAAAGGGACAGTGATAGAATTTATGAGATGCAGCCAAGAAACAGAAGTGTGAGGAGGACAAACTAAATTGCTTTTTTGAATGTCAAGATAAATATAGGGAAGAGGACTCAGAAGTCATGACTGAGAAATATCATGACTGAAAAGTGAGGCTGGAAGCGCAAGTGTTCCAGAGGTTGCTCTTCAGGGAGTACACGCAGAGCCTGAAGGCAAAGTGCATTGTGTAGCCTTCCACAGGTCCCTGTGCGTGGACACCAGCTCCTCAATACAGTGCCATGGCATGGGATAGTGGCAGTATTTATAGAACTTGCCTTCTATTCATTTCCATGGTACTCAACCTCAGCCTATTATCAGGGAAAAGAGAACAGGAAGAGATGCATTCTCTGTTCGTATTGTGTGTAACAACTAACTGTGTGTGGGCATGTGGCTGATTGTATTGGGTGCTTACTGCAGCTGGCCTGCATGTTTTGTGTTTAAATAAACGTGGTTTTCAGGATTTTGTTCTCTAAAATTTCATTAAGTGGAGTTTTTTAAGCTTGAAAAACATTACCATATTAAATGTTTCTGAGCACCCCTTTCCTTCACCATCTCCCTCACACAAAGTCATAAAAATGTATCCGTGTATTAGCTACTACCTCAGGTCAAATCCACCACTGATGCATTGCTGGGGTCAGCTCTTGAGACAAGGAATAAAAGGTCTCTTTACTTCTTTAGAAGTTCTGCAGCCACTTTTTTTTCTCCGAAGTCTTGAACAACTCTGTCCCAGCAGTCTGTGGTGATGGTCCTATCCCAACTGTGGCACTTGACTTGATAAACTTTTTTATGCAAATCTTGGACCCAGTTAGGCTTGGATGAAGATGAATCGAGCTTTTCTCTCTAAGTTGCCCTGTGTTTTCCATGCACTGCTCACCTAGGTTTCCAGTGGAACATCCCCTTCTTCCTCTCCTGGGCCACATGTAATGTTTGACCATTAATTTTCATGACCTCCAGCAAAAAATTCTCCCTGAGCAAAGAATGAGCTCTGTCCATTCAGCCTGACCACCACTTTGAAAATATGTTACAGAAATGGCTGTATTTCTAAAGGAGGTATGGAAGTTGGACCACCTTCTCTCATGACTCCCTTGGGTTCCAAGAAGCCTTTCCAAATCTCCCACAACTCATTACTTCAGGAAGCTATGCTGGGAGCTGTGGGATAGGCACCTGATGGCAGTATGCCTACAATGTTTACCCACAAACAGCATGCCAGTCATAGGGCAGACCTGCAGTGAAACAAGATGATCTGATATGTTTTATTTGGGAGAAATGAGAGAGAATCTAGCTGGCCATATCCTTTGTGTGTTCTGTGCACTGTGGTTGGGGAGTTTGGTTTAAAGGAAGATGGTGATTTGGTTTCTATTTTAATTAACAAAGTAGTCTCAGGGCATGTTTGCATGGCTGAGAAGTTCAGACTATGGGGCTGTAAATTGCAGTGTGTACTGGCACGTTGCGCTGCAACTGTCCCGTGTAGATCCTGCAAGTGTGAACTAATTGATATCTAGATTTCATTGACACAGTCCTGTTTTGTTATTAAAATAAAAAGAATCCTAAAATTGTAGGACTGGAAGGGACCTTGAGAGGTCTTCTAGTCCAGGTCCTTGCAATCATGCCTAAAAAAATCCCCAAAAAATCAAGACACAAGCTGCTTCCTATGTAGTGTGTTTGCTTTTTGCTAAGTTGGAAGAGAAAATTTCTCCACAGAACATTTTTCAGTTGATTATTATTAACCACTTAATACTCCACAAATCAGTTTGTATCAAAACAAAAAATATCTTCTCTTTTGAAAGCAAAAACATTAGTGTGTCGATGCATATGCCATCCTTGTCCCTATTCATGTGCAAGTCAGAATGGTTATTTAACACAAACATCAGCTCTTTTGTCTTTGTGCTGTTGAAAAGCAAACAAAAAATAGATTTACTTTTGTACTATAATGAACTGTGGAAATTGTAGCTGTGAATGTATGATCAAGCTTCTTATAGAAGAAGTAATGCTGACTTAATACACACATGCTGCTGTGTGTGTTGTTATACTACACCTCCATGCCAGTGCTTGTATGCATAATGTTCAGTTGTTAATTTGTATTACAGTAGCATATAGATGCCTGACCAAGAAGGGGATCCTTTGTGCTAGCCTGTATTCAAACACATTGCAGAAGAAAGCCCTGCCCCAAAGAGCTTGCAGTCTAAATAGACACAAAAAAAGGTGGGAATCCAAACAGACACAGAAGTGATGTGCTCGAGGTCATGCAGCAGCCCAGTAACAGAGATGAGAATAGAACTCAGGTCTCCCGAGTTCCAGTCCAGTACTTTATTCACCGGACTGCATTGCCTCTCAGAGTTGTTTACCATTGACTCTTACATACAATATTGATGCTGTTCCACAGGTCTAGTCTGGAAAGAATAAATTCTTTACATGTATTTGGATCTTACTCTTGTATTCTGCAGCAGTTTTCATGAGACAGTTTTAACATAACACTATTGTACATAGTGGTTAGTGTTGCGTTTGTATATTTATAATTCAACATTTTTAATGTGTATTAAAAATCTTAAGCATGTAGCAGCCTCATAAGTATCTTGGAAGTATGTTGAATTTTGTTGATTTGTAGTGCTCACTGCTGCGTGTGTGGTGGGGGGAGAGAGGGGGTTTAAGTACCCATGAAAAAAGTTGTCAGTGGGATTTTAATTTAATGGAGAAACAGCAGTTTCTTAATTTGGCTAACAGAATGGGAATAAGAGAAGGGACAAAGATCGAATTTATGGTGATGTGAAATGAATTGATTATATAAATCTATCTGTTCCACTTTTTCCAACTCACAATCCATGACCATGGTGTAGACTCATTATTTATTTTGCATAATAGATTTTCTTCAGCACATCATAGATCCTGTTTTTCATATGGCAGAACAGAAAAATTCTATAGCCTAACATTTCTGATCCATAATGTGTGAAATTTCAAAGGTTATGTTTCATGATAGGGATTTCAGAATATATACTTGACATTTATAGAAGAAAGTAGCAATCCAGGATGACATTGCCTAATGCAACCAAGTGTTACATATCTATGTTGTTAATAACTGAATTTTTAACATTCTCAGCATGTCATGCATTTATTCTCAGATAGAAGAGTTTTTTGCATTTTTTATCTCTGTGCCACACTGTTTCGTTATGAATTGTAGAGATACAGAAAAATGAAAAGTCATCTCTTCTAAAATACAGATTTCAGAGCAGTGCAAGGGATAAACACAAAACTTGATACTTTGCTTTTCTAGATTTTGAGGGGAACTTACACTATATTTAGGGTGCATGATTTTTCCTCTCTCTAGTTACTGTTTGGCTTGGTATCATTTTCTTTTATTCCTTCCCTAAGGGAGGCTTTTTTCAGTTGTTAGCAGGAGGAAGAGCCATTTTCCCACCTAGGTCAGAAAGTTTTTCCCACCTTAAAATGAGTTAAATATAATTGGTCTGTGGTTTAGGAAAAACTATATAACCTCCAGTACATCGCTGCTCTCTAGAAAAAGAAATGAAAAGCAAGCTTCCCTTTATGTGACTACTTTATTGAAATCAGTTGGGAATTAGAATTCTGCAGTTAGCACAGTGGACTGTGTTTCAAGAAATCTGTGTTCTTTTTGACTTTGCCTTTTACAATGTCTAGACAAGTCACTTTGCATCAATTTCCTTAACACATACATTTGTAAGGCATTTGAGTTCTTTGGATGAAAGTTGCTAGATAGGTGAAAAGTATTTTGGTTGCTTTTAATCAATTATTTTTATTGCTGAAAAAGTGAACATAACTTCATTATGCTAGGCATTGTAAGGAAAATTAATTTAATATACAATAGACTGTCATTATTTTTGCTTTGAGTGGGAAAATGGAGAACATTTCATGTTTATCACATGCAGAAGATCCACAGGCTAAACTATGACCTTTACAAATCTGTTTGTGGAAAGTTTGATGTATGCACTATTTTTTTTTAAATGCCATTTTAAAATGTTTAACTTACCTACTATCTGGTATTTCTTTTTCCTGTTTCTCTCTATTTGTATTATTTTTACATTTGTGTATGGTGTCATTGATAGATATTGTGCTGTACAGAGTGGTTAAAGAAATGATCTGTGCTTCTAGGAGCTTACAGTCTGTGTGGTGGTGGGGAATTAAACTGTTTTTCCTTTGTCATCTACCTCAAAAATAGATATTTTATACATAATTAGATGTATTTTTAAAATAAACACATTTTTCCATTTAAAGAGAGAGTGTATATTTGCACCTAATTTCTCTTCTAAAAATGGCTCCAAAGATCCCTTCACCTTCTTTCCCCTTTTGCAGTTATCTGCTCTGCCTTGCAAGCTGACAAACAGCCCAGCGAGGAGTTCACATGTCTCTAAATATGTATCTCCAGCATTTGTCCATGTTTAAGATGAAGAGTTAGTCTTTAAGGCTCTTCTATACTGCAATAAAACACCCACGGTTGGCCTGTGTCAGCTGACTTGGGCTTACAGGGCTTGAGTGGTAGGGCTATCAAATTGCAGTGTAGATGTCTGGGCTCAGGAACCCTTCCCCCTTTTGGGGTCCCAGAGCCCGGACTCCAGGCTGAGTCTGAACGTCTGCACTGCAATTCGATAGCCCCATAGCCCCCATCAGAATATCTAAGATAACTCAAGATCTATAACTAACTCAAGTAAAAACTCAATGTGCATATAGGTTTATATCTTTCATCATCCTAGGGTCCAATCCTGCACATAGGCACATGTTCAGACCCTTACTTCATTTCCTCCACTGGGACTCCAGATGGAACTCCAGACACAAGTAAGGGCCCATGCATGGTGATAAGTTTCCAGGGTCATTCCCATGGTTAGCTGCTTGGTTGTTAAATAGAAGACCATGGGTCTCAAAGCAATAAATTATGAAAATTTAAATTAAAAAAAATCTGAGTGGCAAAGAAGTGTAATTTTGTATTTGATGCCCAGATACATTGGTGATGGGGTCATTAGAAATGCCTAAATTAGATTGAAATAGATTAAAACTTCTTGTTGATGGAGAATGCCCCATCTCTTATATTCTCCATCAATGGAGAATGCCCCATCTCTTATTTTCTCCATCAAGCTGTAATGCATCAGAAAACAAATATGCCTTTGTTGCATTTTCTGTATAACTCATAGGAAATGCTGGTTGCCATCAGGTGCTGATGACAAGATTGAGGTCTGTGGTGGATGTGAATGAGTGCTCCCGAATGGCTGTGCTCAGTCTTGGTGGGGTTAAGGGCACCTGCTCAACTTCATTTTAGGGGTTATTGCAGGTTTATAATCTCCTCTCCCTGCGGTTCAACACATGTATGAAGCTGCAGAAGGAGTTAATAAAGAGATATAGGTTGTGGTTACATCCATATACTGATATCACACAACTTTGCTTCCTTTTTAATTAATCCTTTGTGGGCTTTTTTTTTTATTTACTATCTAAATGACATTGCTATTTGGATGAGTGACATCTGGGTTTAATTTCAGCCAAGCAATATTATGGATTAAGGGAACTGTTTTGAGACCGTTTTTGGCACTTTGTACCTGCTAACATGGCTGCCACTGGTGAGGTGCATGTGAAATTTGGGGTTGGTCTTGCCCGCTTTGTTTTCTGCTTGTGCTGACCTTTGGGGCGGCCTTGTGGTGCAGATCTGAGCAGCTTGTCTCTTTTGTTTGATTTCCAGATGTTGTTGTTTGGTTTTTATTGTATGATAAGCACCCTATAAATACATTAATGAAATAGTTTAACTATATTTTTATGTGTCCGAATGTATTTTATAGCATATTATTAAATGAAATAGATATTTTTTTAGGTTTTTTGAAGTGTTCTGCCTATGTGAAATATTTTATGTATGTTCTACAGATGAATTACAATTACAGAATTAACTTAATAAATTAACAGTCACTGATGTAAGGACGAAAGGGATTATTCATACTAAACATGTTCTCTACTGGGGTATCATCTAAATAAACAAAACAAAACAAATCCGAGAGAAAAAGAATGCAATATTAAGATCACAGAAAATTAGACAGAAGATTATAGAAGATCAGAATTGAGTCCAATCCATTCTGACTTGTTCCAGACTTTCAATTCTTATAAATTTCTTAACTGACAAAAGTTCATATTTGTTCATATATTTCATATATGAAACTTCATATATGAAGTTCATATATTTTTAAAGA
This sequence comes from Emydura macquarii macquarii, assembly GCF_026122565.2. Taxonomy (NCBI): domain Eukaryota; kingdom Metazoa; phylum Chordata; order Testudines; family Chelidae; genus Emydura; species Emydura macquarii. The sequence continues at coordinate 26,054,917 of NW_027131614.1, read as the reverse complement.
CCTTTGACTCTGTCATTTTCTGTCCAAAGCAACCTGACTGATATTCATTGTTTCTAAACTTCTAAAATATTTTTGTATTACATTATTACCCCTGTAGTTGATCCATTTCTGAAACACAAAAGCAGTCCCAGTTGTAGAGATTTATTCTTGTATAATTTTTTCCTGGATTTGCCAGAACACCATCATGTTCGTGTTCTGAAGGTTAATGCCCAAAGTCAAGCAGACAGACGCCAAGTGCTGCAAGGTTTCCAAGATTAGGACTGATTCCCTTCACAGAAATAAATGATTCCTGCCATGTTCAGTGATTTTGTGCAGCACTACTCACGGCTGAGTGAGTGCATCAATACTGTAGTCCTTACATGCTGTACATACTGATGACACTCTGTGTTAACTTGATTGACTGAGCAGTATACTGGAGAGGATGCACCTGCGAGAGATGTGCAGACATACACATTTTTATTCTGGTTTCAAAACATTTATTTTACATTTATTTTACTTGGATGTCTTAGTTTCAAATTCCAGGGGTTATCATGTTGTACTGCTAAGGTAGAACAAACAGTTATATGCTTCTTTGTTGTCAAAACTGTATTGGAAAATGCTCTAAGGTGCATCTTCTTTATCTTTTTAAAACCAAAAGCCTGATTTTTATGCTTTTAAAAGAAAATGACATAAAGGGGACTAGTGTGAAGTCTGAAAAATCAGTATCTATGTAAAGTACAGTTATCTTACAAGGTACTATTTAATGATAGGCAAATTTCTCATGTAATCCACTTAAAGGCAGTATTTTTTGTTACATTTTTATGTTTTGTTATCATTTTTATAGGCTTTAAGACAACAGCAGAAAAGAAGAAATGGAGTCTCAATGATGGTAAACAAGACTGTTCCTCGTGTTGTTTTGACACCATTAAAGGTGTCTGATGAGCAGTCGGATTCACCTTCAGGTAAATAGCTAAAGGACTGTGTGAAATATCAGTTCTAGTGACAAAGCCTTTCTCTGAGTGAGATCCGTAGCATACAAAATTTAAAGTTGTTGCAAATAATGATAATATTTCCACACAGTAGTTTTGTTTAACTTCTTCATTTCCTTACCAAATCTAGTGAGTCAAAGATGGAGGGTTTTTTCTTTGTTTTAATATATAAATGAAAGTACATAATAAAACAACAATTGATAGCAGCAGCAGCTTTAAGGGAATGCAAAGCAACATTTTTGTTTGGCTGTGGAACTCTAATGGAAGACCACATGCTGGCATTCAACGCCATCAAAAAACAGCTCCTCTGTGAATGTGAATTTGTGTCTCAGTTCTCCATTGCAATACCAGAGATCCTTGTATTAGCTTTTTTGTTCTGGCAACATTCTTATCACCACAGTACAATCCTGACCTTTAGTTCTGGTTGTTAGCTGCTTCATTTTAAAAGGATCCTGCAGAGATGTACATCCACGTTTATCACAGATCGATGATTGTTTTCCAGGTATACCTCTTTTGTAAAAGTTACTTTGCAAAGAAATGATTTTTTCTTCTTTGATTGCTTTATTACTCCATAACATGGAGCTTAATTTTTTTAAAGCTATTTCTTGGGCGTCATAGCAAAGAATTATTTATATTGGATTAGTGAACATCTTGTTTGACTGCAGAGTTCAGCAAACTTTAGTTTTCATCACTTAATTGATTTATTGAGATTTTCCTTCTATTTCCTCCAGTGCTCAGGAATCAAATTGTGACCAAAAAGGTACATTACCTTTCAGCAAGTATTAGATAAAGTACATGTTGCTCTTGATTTTAAAAAACCCAATTTTTGTTTTTGTTTTGAGAGGGGGAAGGAAGTGCATCAGTGTAATGTTTTTCTGTTTTGTTTTTTTTTAATTTTATTTATTTAAGGATCCGAATCTAAAAATGGTGAAGCAGACTGTTCTGATAAAGAAATGAAACATGGGCAAAAATCTCCAACTGGAAAACAAACAAGTCAGCACTTAAAGAGATTAAAAAAGTCTGGTTTAGGTGAGTAGGATTTGGCATGTCTAAAGTATCTTATTTGTTACTATAATACTGACGTTTTTATAAACCATGTAGTCTCCCTTTAGAGAGTTCCTTTTGTCTCTGTAATATGTGGTTGCTATTATCATTGCAAAAGCAGACTCTTCCCCAGTAGCACACCTCCTTTGATGACCAACTCATCCCTGTGAACTCTGCAGGGTTGCCTTCATATAGGAATCTTTTTCCTAGCATGCCTTTCTGCATCTGGCCTTTTAAATTTGACAGATCCACGCATCTGCAGCCCAAAGGAGCCATTTTGTAACTAGCTGCTACTTGCTGCATTACCCTCTTTACTAGCTGGAAAGTATTCTTACCTCCTCTTATGTTCCCCCCCCTCCCCGTCTTCTCTTTCTTATTCCTGAAGAAGAGAATGGCACATTCTTACATACTTGTCAGGAGAAACTGTTTGTTCAGTTGTATTTTCCTATTCCATCCCATTTTGAGACACTGTGCCCTCCTTTTATGTATTATTTTGAAGCTATATGGCTAGAGTGCTAAATACCATTTAGTAATTCATACATTTTACTTTTACATATTGCTTATCCGGTTGAGTGGAGGATGATCTGTAATTATTGTAAAATCTTGTCTTAAGAGATTATAAAGTAACCTTTCAAAAAACCAGACATTCCTATTCTGTTGTGGATTGTTTCTGTTCTCTAGAAAACAGTTTTCTGTTCACATACAAACTAGGGTGTTCCATTTCTCCAAATTCTTGGCTCAGCTGTGCTCCTGTCCCCAGTTTAGAAGCATCTGTTTGCAGAATAAATGTTTTTTCAAAGATTGGGCTATGTAAAACAGGATAATCACATAACTGTTTCTTCATCTTCGCAAAGGATTGTTCACATTTAGCAATCTGCTGAATCCTTTTTTACATGTATTTGGTGTGATCTGTTGTTAGAACAGCCATCTTGGAGAAGTTAGGCATGAACTTTCTATAGTAGCTGGCTAACCTTACAAAGGATTTAAATTTCCATGAACCTTGGTCTCCCTTAGTGTCCTGACTTTGTCTTGTTTTAGTTTTAGTTTTATGAATCCATTTTCTGAAAAAATAAAACCAAAAACAAACACTAGAATTTTATTTTTCTGTTTGCTAAATGTGACTTGAGACTGATTGCTAAAAGTAATTCTCAGCCTGCTGCTCATAGGTGTACCAGATAGTTCACTCAACTCTTGCAAAATAACAGTCCATCATTGAGTTATGTGACTCAATTTCATACATTGTCTTTCAGCACACTATCCATCAATCTTTAAAAAGTGGCTGGTGGCCCACATAGGCCAAATGGCATTGTCCTTAAATAAAAAAAACCAAAAATCTTAGGGTGTTGGAGCTTCCATTTTACAATGGGATGCTGGGTTTAGGGTGATATTCCAGTAATCTTTGTCTAGATGTAGGGTTCAGAGATATTTTGCCATGTCCATTTTCTCCAGTATTTTGTCAACTCCTGGCATTGGATAGTTATCTAATGTAGAGAGAGCATTCATTTTTCTGAAATCTATACTGAATCTAATTCCCTTATCTTTTGGGGGCACAGTAACCACTGGGGAAAGCCATGAGCTTCTGGAGGTTTCAGGAATCTTTAATTTGAGCGAGTTTTCTTTTTCCTCTGCCAAAGATTTCATCCGTTCAGATATACGCTTGAATCTTTGTCTTATGGGTTTATGGCCCTTGATATCTATTGTGTGAGTAAGTATCATAGTGTGTTCTGGGATACTAGTAAAATAATTGCTATATGCCGTTAAGAGTAGGTCCAAATCACAATGCTGTGCCTGGTTCAATTCCAGACATTGCTTAACTATCTGAATTCCCAGAGATTTCTCCAGTCTCACATATATTTCTTCTGGTGCACTCTCTGATTTACTTGTCATATGCCCTCCAAGAAAACCTTTGACCACTTTAGGGTTCATTCCACCCTTTTGAATACATTCACACAATATATATTTTGCCCTTGTTTACCAGGTGTGGTAATTGCACAATATACAGGATTTTTCAGTCTCATGACTACATGGTCCATTCCATTTTGCTACTAATTTAGTCTTGATGCTGTGAAGCAGAAGCAAAACTTTTTCACCTGCTTTATATATAAATTCCCTTACCCCTATTATCATACCATGACTTCTGATTTATCGGGACTTGTGGTAGATTCTCCTTTGCCAGCTCAGTAAACTGAGTGAGTTTTTGTCACCTTTGGGGTGTAGTCTATAATTGCGGGGCTCTATTTTTGATCTGACGCCTGTTTCCAGTTCTCTGATAGCCAGGGGTCCTTTAGGTTGATGGTTATAAAATAATTCAAAAGGTGGCTGCCTCTGGTATCTTTCTGTAAGCAAACAAAAGAAATCTCATCTCAGTGTTTGGCATCCTTCTGAACACATTTTTAAGCATATTGTTTTCAAGATTTCATTAGAATATTCTACTAGCATATCATTCTGGGAATGATGTGTTGTGTTGTTAAAGCAGTTAGTCTCTGCCGTAATACTGAATTTAAGTTGATAGCACGGCAAAGGAGCCAGCACAACATGTGTATGCCCCAGATCTGTGAAGAAGATGAAACCTGATTTTTTCCTATAGCTTCTTGGGCTATTCGCAATTTCAGGGCACTACCCTCTGTCCACCTCAGAATGTCTCATTCTAGAGGAGATACTGTGATAGCAACTCTGCAGTATTAAATTCATTTTCAGTTGTAGGAGCACCTTTTCCCTTTCCCTGATTTTTTTCCATAGAAAGGGAAGGTATTAGTGGGAGAGAACAATTTTTCTCCAATTTGCACCTAAAACATGAAGACAGATGCTTTAACTTACATTGGTTAAAGAAAGGAATGTAAATGTGTTTAAATCATATACATCATCACATACATCAAATACATCAATACATCGTATTATATTTGGGAATTATGTTCTTTCTGCAGTTGTAGTTAGTGGGTAGAACAGATGGTGAAGATAATTTAATGTGATGCACACATTAAAATGAGCACTTCTTCCACATGATTGTCCTTTGTAATGGGATTCAATGGTTGTAATGGCTGTGTTGGAAGCATAGGTTATATAAGATTACACTATGCTGAAGACAACTAACCCTTATCTCACCAAGTCAGTATTGCTTGTTGAAAAGTAACAAGAAATTGCAGGAAAATTTATGGGATACTGTGAGTTTCTCTATTCATTCAGTGGAGAAAACTATAGAATTTGTAGATTGGACAATATCATAGCTTTTCAGCAGAAACCAAACAGTAAAGCTCTTAAGAAATCCAAAAAAATCAAATTGTAGTACTTTTATTAATATTATTTTTGATACTGAGTCCAATTCAGCAAGTCTCTTAATGTCTTTTTGCCCAAGGTTCCCAATCTGTAAAATAGGGATATTTACCCTCCTTTACAAATCCCTTGGAGATCCTCAGATGAAAGGCCCTATATAAGTCCTGAGAATTCTTATTATTAACAACAATGACAATAAAAGAAAATTTCCAAGAGACTCCTTGGAACTTGGGTCTGATTCACCTTGTTGCTTGGTGTGATCTTGACAAAGCATCCCTTTGCATGACCTTTGAAATATTAAAAATCCAAGCAAACAAGAATTTTGGGTGGTTAGCCTCAGCTGTTTGTCTTATGCACTTCTACTGAACCTTCTGGATATAAATCTACTTTTTTTTTTAAATCTTCCCTGGAACTTGCAGATTCTTTTGGACTTGCTGGGACTGGTCAGCTAATTTCATGTGTCTTCTTGTCTCATTTAACAGATTCTTAGTGAGTTAGTCTGAGATTGCAGAATGTCATTTACATCTTTTAGATTATATGAAAATTCAGAAGAATATGAATTTCTTTGCACTAAATTACTATCTCACTCCTTTGTGATCACATGTCTCAAGTTGTGATATTCACTAAGGGGTTTTTTGAGGGAGAATAAAAATACAGAAGAGTGGTAATATATAGAAAAACAAAATGATTAGGTTAGGTGGACAACAGCGTGCTGCAGGTGCAGGAGCGCAAATAACATCTTCACTCGTTGTAGTAAAGTTTCACGCACTTGCGCCAATTCAAGCAGCCACATACGGTCTAACAAACATTGTCTTGTGTGAACTAATTTTGCTTTGCAATAGATGCTTTAAAATATATTGGTGAAATGACAGGAAAATGTACTTGTTTAGCTAACTCAAAATATGCTAACTTCTAGTTCAAGAAAGAGAATATTGTTCATGGTGTAGACTGGAACTTGGATGTCGTGAAAGATGAGGAAGTAAACACTGGGATGTAAAGAAGGAAACTCCTAGAATCCAGAAGGCTGTGTTCCTCTTCACAAATCTCTGGCTTATTGGAGTGCACTATAACACACAAAATATAAATAATTTTTGAGAAACAATTGTTGTTCCTGTTCCCTCTTCTATCTGTGGTAAAGGTGAATGTGTTGTGTGTTTACTCCAGGACATTTGAAATGGACCAAAGCTGAAGATATTGACATAGAAACACCAGGATCTATTCTAGTGAACACTAACCTGAGGGCTTTAATAAACAAACACACCTTTGCTTCCTTACCTCAGCACTTTCAACAATACCTCCTGCTTTTACTTCCAGAAGTAGACAGGCAGGTAAGTAGAAACATAAAACATTTGCTTCCTTACTAATAAGCCCTTTGTTTTTGAAGTAGTTACACAGTCTGACTTGATTCCGCTCAAAATCATTCAAGACTGAAACTTGCAAAATAATTAATGTTTTCTTAATTAAAACGAGCTGATATAGAATAGCTAATGTTCACCTGTGTCCAGATCACATCCTGCCTCCCTGCTGCCTCCCCCTTGTCTCTAACTTCCTTGAAACCCAAGCCACTCCATTCCAAACTGTCCAAAATGCAACTGGTCAGATTACCTTCCTAACTGTTGAATCCCTCTACTCGCTCCCCTTTGCCTTCTATATCAAGTTTAAACTTCTTGTCTTTCAAGGCCCTACACAGATCTCATTTCTTGCTGTGTTCCCCTCAGCCTCTGCATTCCACCAACAACATCAGCCTTAATGCTTAATTTGCTACTTCTCTCACTCCTATCTCCATGCCTTCTTCCACACTTCAGTCTGTTTTGGAACAACTTCTCAGTTCCAGTGTATTGAGGCCCCCAGCCTCTTGCCTAATTCATATTCCTATTAAAAGACTCATTTCTTGCATGAGCCCCATCAGTGCTCACTGAGTCTAGTTATGTACCCACTCGATTGGAGATGATGGGAGTGCTGGGTGGAGGAGAAGATAAAATATTCACATTACTAGTTCGGGTTTCCCAAAGTGTGTTGCCCTCTCTGGATCTGACTTTTAGACTGTGAGCTCCTTGGGGCAGGGAACCTCTGTGTCTTATCTGGCACATTGTTAGCAGTTAGAACAATAGTAATTTAGGCTCCAGTTCAGCGAGGTATTTAAACACTTCCCTGACTGAAGCACATGTGTAATCTCATTGACTTCAGTGGGACAGTGCATGTACTTAAATTTAGTTACATGCTTAATTACTTTTCTGAATCAGGGCCTTATGGTGTATGCATATAGTCCGTGAGTTACATTTCCGCTTTGTGCTCAGTCCACAAAGGTTTTGAGTTTGTTATCGCCCCAGATACAGAGCCTGGCTCTTAGGTCAAATTGTTGTGACTCATGGTTTTAGCTCTTGAAGTCCTTGGCTCATTCTTCAGTTTTTATCAAGATGGCAGATGCCACAAAAACACAACAGAAAGCAGTGAAATCAAGTCCGTAAGACAGAGAACTACAATATAAGCACTGATGTCGATTGCCTCAACATCTTAACACATTATATACTATATTTTAAAGACTCTTCAAACTATGTGCTTTGTCAATAGGCAGTATTTGAAGTGGAACATTAAAAGCCAGATCCACAGCAGAAGTTATGTAAGATGATTTATTCTCATGCTCCTCAGCTGCACTTAAAATTGGTATCAACAAAATTAAAAAGGACAATTTTTCCTCTGGCAGAAAAACAGACCTAGATTTAAATTTGTTATGCAGTTAACTCTATTGATAGTTTTCAGTTTTCTAATACTGTTCAGTTAATGATTCAGAAGAGTTAAGATTGTCTGTTAGATACAGTCATATTTCCTATCCAGTCCATTTAGAGCTAAACATTCACACTTCAATGTGTAAAACTACAGGCATTATTTATAAGCCTCTTAAAGTGATTATTAAAAGATAGTGGACCACAGTACTGACTTGCTGCCTTACTTTCATTTAAGATAATATATTCAATAAAAACTGCACCCATGCTCAGTATCAGGGAAAATCTGGTTTTCTCTTCGAGTGATTGCTCATATGCATTCCACTATAGGTGAGTGCACGCCCCGTGCACGAGTCTGCGGAAGCTTTTTTGCCCTAGCAACCCCGGCGGTTCGGCTCCAGTGCCTCCTGGAGTGGCGCGCATATAGCACGGTATATAGGGTGCTGCCGACAACATGGGCCCTCAGTTCCTTCTTTCTGCCTGTGACGGTCAGTGGAACGCTTGCCCCTTGCTTCATCGCAAGTAGCAACCTCTAGACTTTTGTTTGCAGTTAAGAGTTTCTTGTTTTAAGTAGTTAGCATAGTGATTAGTGTAAATAGTAGTAGTTAGAACAGTTAGCCCTTAGGGGCTGTACCGGAGCCATGCTGGGCTCCACGGGGTTCAAACCCTGTGCGGCTTGCTCGAAGGTCTTTTCGGTGAGTGACTCGCATGATCGCTGCCTCCGATGCCTCGGAGAGCAGCACCGCAAAGACAAGTGCCGCATTTGTAAGTCATTCAAACGCAGAAGGACAGAGACGCCCACCTCCGGGTGATGCTGATGGACTCAGAATTCCGTCTGGACTCGGAGCCCTCCAGGTCGCCGACGGCACCGAGCATCTCGTCGGTGCGCAGCGCTCCCCCAGCTCCGACACCGGCACCGACAATGGCACTGACCCAGAAGGTGGTACCGAAAAAGAAGAAACGGCCTACGGCCGTATCTATAGACTCCCCCCTGCGAGCGGTACAGCAGGGGGTGATACAGGAGATGCCCCAGCCACGTGCCGTCGAGACCACTCTGGCACCAGCATCTCCTCGCAGGGAGCCTCCCCCAACCCCGAGGGGTGGGGCAGTGCCCCTGCAGGGGCCATCGACGCCGGAGGCGTTTGCAGCAGCACATGCCCTCATGGCCATGCCTACGCCCCTCCCTCGGCCGAGGGATTCGGGGATGGCGTCTCGGGGTAAGCCCACGCTGGGCTACCCCGGTGGGCGGAGGAGACGGGACTCGGAGTCTCCCCCCAGACGGTCAAGGAGGGGGAAAACGGGAACCCCCCCTCCTAGCTCCGACCACGAGTCGTCGAGCACCTCCACACCGCGGCACCGGGGGCGGTCCGGGGGTTCCCAGAGGAGCCATTCCAGCTCCGCATCGAACTGGAGGCGATCATCGGGGTCCGGGCACCGGTCAGTAGCCACCGAATCGAGGGAGATGGGCCACTACCCTCGATCCCCGGTCCGCAGCTCCAGCTGCTGCACGAACTCACCTAAGCATGGCAGGCACCGCTCCCATTCCCCGGAGGAGCCGCGGCACTGCTCCCATTCATCATTGGGCCCCCGACACCGACCATGATCCCCCGTCCCGGTGCCGAGAGATATGGTACCGACAAGAGATTGGGAGCACAGTCCGGTGCGGACGCACGGGACCCAGACGCAGGCCGCCTGGCACCGGTCCAGATCCCCGGCTTATAGCCCGGTGGCCGCACAGGGAGACACACACCACTCCCGGTCCAGCAGCGGCCGTCATCCAGGGCGCCGTGACAAGCGAAGCCGGCGCTCTCGATCCTGGACACCTAGTCCAGCGCGGGCTTTGACACCAGACGCCCCTACGCTGCGTCAGCGCCCTCTCTCCCCGGTACCCAGGGGACAGGACCGGCACCGCTATAGCCTACGGTCCCGAACGCGCATCCCGGTGCAACCTACGGCAGCGACGGGGGCCCCCGCATCGCGTCAGCGTCCTCAGTCCCCGGCACACAGGGACAGTTATCGGCACCGACACACCTCGAGGTCCCTAACGCGCAGCCCAGTACGACGTCCGGCACCAACGGACATCTCTGCACTGCACCGGAGTTCTCCCTCCCCGGCATGCAGAGACCATCATCGGTACCATCATACCTCGCGGTCCCCGTCGCATAGCCCGGTACAGGCCCCGGCACCGGAGCTCTCGGGACCAGAGTTAACCCTGATACCGTGCCATGGCTCGGACAAAGGCCGTAGTCCAGAGCACGTTCACCCCAGGTCTGCGGCAGACAAACATCATCGAAAGCCCGAGGCACCTTGCCGGTACTCATCGTCCTCCAGTTACTCGCCCCTCCCCCCCATCAACCCAGCAAGCACCACTGCGACCCCTCGCCCTTGTCGCGCAGTACATCCCCAGCAAAGGGGCAGCGCAAGAAGAGCCGGAGGTCCATCAGCCCAGCTCAAAGAGGGACTGTCTCATACCCGGCACCGGGCCCGGTACCGACTTGGGGGCAGGGACCCTGGCCGCCGCTGACAACCCAGGGAACGGGGTCTATGCCATCTATGGGGGCCCAACCTCCCCCCCCACCTCTAAGCCAACAGGACAACGAGTCCGAAGAAGAGTCGGACCCCATGGAAGGCCCCTCCACAGGTCCCCTGCCTCAGTCCTCCTCCTCCTATCCCCGTGACATGACATCCAGGGACCAGAGGACCCCGCTCCCAGACTTCAAGGCTCACCAAGAGCTTTTAAAAAGGCTCGCAGAGAACTTAAAAATCAATTTAAAAGAGCTCTCCGAGGAGGAGGACCCCATCTTCGGGGTACCAGCAGGCCTGTCCAGGCTCGCATTCCCGGTTCACGACACCTTCCCGGTTCACGATTGGCTCGCCTCAGGCTCAGGCCTCTTCAGGGGTGGTTAGCCTCCGTTTACGCCCCGGCCAGACACTCACTGGGCAGAGTAGTCACTGTCCCACCCCAGGTCCTAGCGTCCCTGAACTGGTGGACAGACCCGAGGGAGGTCATGAAGGGAGTCCCATTTGCGGACCTGGTTTCCTCTGTAACACTGATTACAGATGCTTCCGATGTAGGTTGGGGGGCCCACATGAGCTGCGACCTCAGTACACAGAGTCTGTGGTCAATACAGGAGCGGAGCCTCCATATAAATGTTCGGGAGCTCCATGCAGTCCTTCTAGCCTGCAACGTCTTTCTCAGATTCCTGAAGGGCAGGGTGGTACAAGTCCTCACAGACAACACCGCAGCGATGTTTTACATCAACAGACGGGGGGAGCACGCTCCTCGGCCCTGTGCCAGGAGGCGACTCAACTGTGGGACCTTGCGGTGAGGTACGATTTCCATCTGGTTGCCTCTCACCTCCCAGGGGTCAGGAATGACGAGGCGGACCGCCTCAGCAGATCGTTCTCACCCCGCCACAAATGGTCACTCCATGGGGAGGTCACAGCATTTCTTTTCCGACCTGTTTGCGACAATGCGGAACAAGAAATGCCCAAGGTTTTGCTCCCTACGCGGTGACGAGCAGGGCTCCATCTCGGACGCTTTCCTGATAGCCTGGTCGGGGCTCCTACTGTATGCTTTTCCCCCAGTTCCACGACTTCCCAAAGTCCACTTGAAAATCAAGAGGGACAGAGTGGACATCATCCTGATTGCACTGGCCTGGCCGAGACAGCACTGGTACAGTATGCTGCTCGACCTATCCATCGCCACGCCGATCCCGCTCCTGAGGTGCTACGATCTCCTCTCCCAGGACCAGGGTCGCCTGCACCACCCAGACCTGGACTCCCTCCACCTGACTGCATGGAGGCTCTGTGGTTAACAGAGGGAGAGAGAGCTTGCTCAGAGCAAGTCCAGCACATCCTGTTGAGAAGCAGGAAGCCTTTCACTCAGGTCGTGTACCGGGCAAAGTGGAAGTGTTTCACTTGCTGGGCGGAGTCCCGGGGCATCTTGCCGCTGAGCTCTACCATACAAGCCATATTGGAGTACCTGCTGCACCTAAAGACGCAGGGCCTGGCCCTGGCCTCCCTGAGGGTACACCTGGTGGCCATCTCGGCCTTCCATTGCCCCGTGGAAGGGAGGTCTATCTTCTCTCACCCAATGTCCATCAGGTTCCTTAAGGGGATAGAGAGGCTATACCCGCAGGTTCGTGACCCGGTGCCTCTCTGGGATTTAAACCTGGTCCTTACTGTTCTCACAGGACCCCCCCTCCCCCTTCGAGCCTATGGCTACATGCCCACTGCTCGTCCTCTCCTGGAAGGTAGCCTTCCTAGTAGCCTTTACATCGGCTAGGAGGGTCTCCGAGTTAAGAGCCTTGACCTCAGAGCCCCCCTAAACAGTTTTTTATAAGGATAAAGTACGACTGAGACCCCACCCGGCCTTCCTGCCTAAGGTGGTGTCCCAGTTTCATTATAATCAGGATATCTTCCTCCCCGTGTTCTTTCCTAAACCACACGGCTCAGAGGAGGAGCGGAGATGGCACTTGCTGGACGTCAGGCGAGCCTCGGCCTATTACATCGACCGGACCAGGCTGTTCCGGAATTCAACGCAACTGTTCGTGGCAGTTGCGGACCACATGAAGGGCTCACCTGTCTCCACTCAGCGCATTTCCACCTGGATCACTGCCTGCATCCGCACCTGCTATAAGAGGGCGAAGGTGCTGCTACCGGGACTGGCGACGGCGCATTCAACCAGAGCCTAGGCCTCCTCTGTGGCCTTCCTGGAACGAGTGCCCCTACAGGACATCTGCAGGGCAGCAATCTGGTCATCAGTCCACACCTTCACCTCCCAATACGCCATCGTACAGCAGGCGAGAGAGGACACAGCCGTCGGCAGAGCCGTGCTGAGAAGGGCTTCTCGCCAGTGACTCCTACCCACCACCAAAGGTATGGCTATTTAATCACCTATAGTGGAATGCATATGAGCAATCACTCGAAGAGAGAAAACAAGGTTACTTACCAGTAACTGTTGTTCTTCGAGATATGTTGCTCATATCCATTCCACACCCAGCCTCCGTCCCTGCTGTCAGAGTCGGCAGAAAGAAGGGACTGAGGGCCCGCGTGGTCGGCAGCACCCTATATTCCGCGCTATACGCGCACCACTCCAGGAGGCGCTGGAGCCGACCCGCCAGGGTTGCTAGGGCAAAAAAGCTTCCGCCGACTCGTGCACGGGGCGCGCACTCACCTATAGTGGAATGGATATGAGCAACACATCTCGAAGAACAACAGTTACTGGTAAGTAACCTTGTTTTTTTGAGTTTTATGCATGGCTTTTGGCATGAAAAAAAGAATGTTTTTTGAATTAGGCCCTACATTATTAAGAATTTTTTCAAAAACATTTCCTTCTAATTCTTGTTTCAGTAAATTTTGATATAGTACATATGAGTGCAACACACAGTACCACAAAAGTAAACACAGTCCCCCCAATGGCCAAGAAATGAAGTTACTGAAAGAATACCCCATTGACCTCAGACTCTCACAGCAATATTTTTATCTTTATTTTAATGCTTTCCCTATGCTTCCTTCTGTCTTTCATGTGTCTGAACAGAACCCCATGCTCTTTTTGATGTGCATTTGGAAAGCAGGAGTGGGTGTACATGTCTGGGAATAATGAGCAGGTTTGGCAGCTGGAAGAATGATCATTTCAGGGTTCTTGTCTCTTGGAGGATGGAAGTTCTGGAGGCGTATCCCTGACCTTTATTTACAGAGGTTGTAATACCAAGTGTGGGTGTTTCCTGCTGCAGCATCTGAAAAGGTGCCCCATAAGGCATCCTCCTGTCTGTAACAGGAGTGGTCAGATCAAAGTAACAAGACTCTCTCATGTCTGTCTGTTTGGGATGCCGGGGTGGGGATGGGGTGGGGTTGTCAGTGAGACTTAGGGCCTGTAAGGTTTCTGATCTCCTAATCCCTTACACTGAGGCAGGCTGGATTTCTCTGCCTTTTCCGCTTTCTGTAGCAGCATGTGTTTGCACAAGCCCTGCTCCTGTCCCAGTCCTCCCCAACCCCAGAACCAGTAAGGCTATCTCTATATTTCAAGCAGGAGATGTAAAGTAAAACCATTACACTTCTATTTTTAGTGTGCTATCTCAATCAGAGCTAGTGCAAATACATCTCCTCGAGCAGCAATTTACACCTCCAGCTTGAAGTATGGACATACTCAGTGAATACCAGGGAAGGTATTCCTTTATCCCATCCTCCCACCAGGAGCAAAAGAGAGATTTTGAGGGGACTAGATAGACATAATCTGAGGATGTTCATCTTTCATTGTTTCAGAGGGCTACAGGGAGCTGAAAAGCTAGAGTGGCCGTCCCTCTGTCTGCAGGGGAAGTGGGAAATCGGAGTCCTGGCAGACACTCGAGCAGTGTCTCTTGCTGCCTTTATCCCTCCTACACACCTGACTTCACCAGTCGTTTCGGGCAGCTTGATTATTTGGGAGTAGGAGAGCGTTAGTGCCTAGTGACCACTCCAAGCAAGCAAATATCTGGTGAAGCTGATCTCTGATCCCTTTCCGTGCCCAGCTCTAAGACCACCTGTACACTTCCTTGCTAACACTAGAAAAATCCAAATACCACAGAATTTTTTCCACAACTTTTTGTTTGATAATTTTTACATGCAGTTTCACTCAGAAACATTTCCCCCCTTCCCACACTATTGTGCAATCAGCAGTTGACTGGTGCCATCCTCCCCAGAGATGGCTGCATTTCAGCAGTGCTATATGGATATACTATCTGAAGTGCTGTGATGAAAGATGCTTTATAAATGTCATATATCAATACTATCTTTATTAATATATGGTGATCAATGAAATAGACTGTTGGGTAACGGCAGGCACATTTATGCTTTATGACTGCTCTAAATAGAACAACTGTATGATGAATGGTGAATTGTCATTTCTGTCATAAATACCATTTTTCTAAACTATAGAACTCCGCCTTCTTACATAAGAATGGCTATACTAGGTCCGAACAATGGTCCATCTAGCCCAGTACACTGTTTTCAGACAGTGGCCAATGCAAGGTGCTTCAGAGGGAATGAACAGAACAGGTAATCATCAAGAGATCCATCTTCTGTCGCCCCCATTCCCAGCTTCTAGCTAACAGAGGCTAGAGACACTTCAGAGCATGCTTTTTCATATCTACCCATCCTGGCTAATAGCCATTGATGGACCTATGCTCCAGGAAGTTATCTAGCTCTTTTCTGAACCCTGTTATAGTCTTGGCCTTCACAACATCTTCTGACAAACAGTTCCACAGGTTGACTGCGTTGTGTGAAGAAATATTTTTGTTCGTTTTAAACCTGCTGCCTATTAATTTCATTGGATGACCCCTAGTTCTTGTGTTAGGAGAAGGAGTAAACAACAACACTTCCTTATTTACTTTCTCCATGCCAGTCATAATTTCATAGACCTCCATCATATCCCCCCTTAGTCATCTCTTTTTCTAACTGAAAAGTGCAAGTCTTATTAATCTCTCCTCATATGTAAGCTTTTCCATACCCCAGTCATTTTTGTTGCCCTTTTCTGTTTCTTTTCCAATTTCACTATCTCTTTTTTGAGATGGGGCAACCAGATCTGCACACAGTATTCATGATGAAGAGACAATATGGTATTTTCTGTCTTATTATCTATCCCTTTCTTAATGATTCCCAACATTCTGTTAACTTTTTTGAGTGGTAACATCTAAATTAGACCCCATCATTTTATATGTATAGTTGGGATTATATTTTGGGACTAGATCTGGGTGGAAAAAGTTATTTCCATTGCCCAGAGGATTTTGTTGTTTTGAAATTTTGGTTTTTTCTATGGTTTTGGGGGGAACAAACCTATTTTGAGATTCTCCGTGGAAGGGAATGGAGCCCTAGCTCTGGGGACAATCCACCTGGTGGGCTGTCCTAGAGCCATGATCCCAGGATACATTGGTGTCCCTGACACAGCAGCAACCTGCCCAGAAACAGGGGACCTGGTAGCTCTGGGGACCCCTAGTCTGCAGGGTGGACTGCCCTTGAGCTGGGGATCAAAGAGCCGCAAGCTTAGGAGCAGGGACTCCCAGGACTTCCGGGCTGTTGATAAACTGTATGGTCAATTGCTTGATCACACGTTGGTTTGTTATTAAATATACTCAAGAGACCAAACAAACAATGTTAGTCAGGTTTATTAATATGGTACAGGAAAAAGGTTCTGTATGCTATCAGACTCCAAGAAGCCATCCCTTGCAGCAATGTTGTATGTACCTCATGCAAAGGTGTGCTCCCCCATTATACATTTCAGATAGTATTATATATAGGATTTTACAAATTACACATCTCTTTACACATCACTAAAATTCAACCCATCAGTTTATCCCAGTTCCTTAACTTGGCTTTGTTCCTTCCTTATCTTTGTTTTGGAAACTAGCATTCTATGTACTGTTCTGTGAAGGTAGAACAAACGAAGATACCTTGATTTTTGACAAGTCTTTTATTTGCTTATGCCAAATACTTACTTTAGCAAATGCAAGGAGTTATGGGATACTTCGCATATGTGAACAAGATTATGGTATAATCCAGTTTAGGCTGTATCACTGTTACAATATATGTGTTTAATTGTGTTGGTGCTTAATGCATACCAACATATATATATGGTGCCAATAATACATAATATTGATACATATTTATATGCTACCTAGCATATATTCATCAACAGGGCTCTTGCCTCCCTATCAGCCCTCCAAATGAGTTTGCAGGAAACCAGGTAGGTGTTGAAACCAGCCTTGCAGGCAGGTTCTGTCAGAATGTTGTCAAAATCAAACCATCTCCACAGAATGTTTAAATTTTGACAAACTGGCAATTTCTGATGAAAAATGGTTTTGTCAGATTTTTTTCTAGCAAATTGTTTTAATTGGGACATTTATGTTGCTCATCAGCAGTGTATTTTGGACCAAAGACATCAATGCTTTTATTAGTAGTTTGCATAGAAGCCTCAATCTAATTGTCTGAAGACGCTTTTGACACACGTAACTATCTCCAGTAAATAGACATGTTGGGAGCACAAAGTCTCCATCTAGATTGCTACACTGCATTGGAATCTTTTACAACTAAGTATCTGTTAAAATACATTTTGTGTCTGTGTGTGTGTGTGTGTGTTGGGTATATATCATATTGGTTCAGCTCCACTGGTGCTAGCTGTGGAAGTTGTAATGTGGACAGGGCTCTAGGTGTCTGCTGGTGTGTTAAACACTGTGCTGTCTAGCTTAGCTTGGAGCAGGTCCCTATAACATGTTGTTTAAAGGGTTGGTAGCTGTTAATGTCTTGTGTACACCCTACTGTTGCTATTGCTGGTGGAGCTGAAATGTTGATAACAGTGGGGAAAATATCCAAATCTAGACAGCACTTTGGAGAGGAAATGCCCTTTTAATGACCTCCTGCTTAGAAAAGGGTCACCCACTCTGATTAATTCAGTTTCAGCAAGCTGCTTTCCCTCATTGTCACAGAGCTGAGCAAAATGGCCTTCCCACCCATTCTTTAGGAGCACTGCTATCAGGGGCCCACCAAATCTGACTCGCTTCTGAAGTTTGGGAATTTAGCTCTTAATCCCATGTTTTCTTAGGGAGTCTTTAGTTCCTTTGAGTCTGCCTCTGATGTCTTAAATCTGTCCCCATGCCCTCTGCGAGGTCAGTGGGACTTTCATCTAATGGTACATCACAGTACACCTTGATGCCTTCTCATAAGACCTGGATACCTAGTTAGTGTAATGATTTTAACTTATTTTACAGATTTTATCAGCTCCAAAGCATTTAAGACAAAAATGAGCAATAGCAAAAGGCATAGCAAAAATTAAATCTCCCCTTAGCCATGCTCATTTTATATAACTGTAATAGAAATCTCTTGGTTTGAGTTCAAGTCAGCCTTACAGTTTGCAGCAAGAGCTAGATAGTCATTTGGGCACAAAATTATTTGTTTAAATACTATTAAGAAAATACTTTATGTGATAGTCAGGCCAGAGGGCCTCGAAAGGGCATACCAGGCCAGAGTGTGAGCCCTAGAACACCAAAAAACCCTTTTCCTGCGAGCAGAGGAGAGATGATTGTACTTAAACCCTGCCTTCCCTAAAGGGAGAGGGGGAAGCACAGGAGAAGGAAGCTGCCAGAAGGCTTGTGGCAGCTGGAGGAGAAACTTCCCCTAGGCTAGGAGACTGTAGTTCTCTGCAGCCAGAGGGGCAGAGAAGGAAACAACCCTTGGCCCTAGCCGGCAGGAGGGAGCCACTGTAAGGTACCTCCCGCCCGGCCTGGGGGGGCACGTTGAGGGGAAAGGACAAAAGACTTGTTCAGCCTGGGGAGATGGGGTAACCGGTGACTCCCTGGCCCACTACAAGGGGTAGAAGCGTGAGACCCACAAGGGTGAAGCCGGCTGTTTGCCACATTAAGTAATGTAATAATTCACAAGAACGTGTGAACGTTTAAGGTTCATGACTAATAAATTCTTGATACCAGACACTGCATAATGTCTCCTCTTAAACCAAAAGATTATCATGAGTCAAGACCTTCCTCAAGCACTTTTTGTTTGTAGATCAGTGACACCAGAACTGAAGCCTGTCTTGAGGGATAGTGCCAGTACTATTGATCTATGACGCTGTAACATCCTGTCAGGTTCAGGTCAGCTCTACCTAGAGAATATTTTGTTTCTGTTTCAGGTCACTGCCCCACTCCATTGGGTTAATGCCGGCACGTCACATCTAGAGCAAGTCTCCATGCTAAAATTCTTGTTGAATTTTTCATTGAAAAAAATGTACAGATCGTTTTTTAAATGAAATAAGTTTGTGATTTCATATATTCCTTTCAAATAGGCAAAGCGATTTAGAGCCCAGTCACCTACAAAACTTCATTTTGAAAAACGCTTTGCTTTTGCATAGCTCAAGACAAATGAACATCTATAAAAGTAACTTCCTTTTGTAAGCCTATTTTTTTTCCTGCTGAAATTACCTGTGCTGAGGTTTAGCTACTCAAGTATTTCTGCACTGTTGAGTGAAGGTGATGTATAGTACATATCAGCTGCAATACTTGAGTGGAACAAGGTGAGACAGAGATGGTTTGGCAGCTCTTTGTCACATGGTTCTTGTCAGTTTATTAATACTTTAATACTGTTTTAACATATAGTCCTGCTATAGTAGGAGAGCACAAGTTCAGCTTCTGTTTCATACTTTTTTTTTAGTAGCACAACCCATCATTTTCATGGCTTTCTTTGCAGTGTCTGTACTTCAGGCAAAGATTTCACATTTTCTGCAGTGTCCCACTAACCTTTTTGTGTTATGACATCTTTCTATTCAGAATTCATCCTTTGTTTTGTGTGTGTTACACATGATTCATTTTAGATTTGTATCTGTGGAATTATTGTGAAACAGTAGTTATATCTTCCCTCTGACACCTTCTCAATTTATATTTGTTTTTAACTTCACTGACCGCTCAGTCGATCCAGAGAAATCGATCTGACGGCCCTGAATTTGCCGCCGTCAATGAAGACCTAGCCATAGGCTCTTAAGTGCCTATGCCACTTTTGAAAATGCTAATTAGGTTCCTATGTCACCTGGGCACTTTTAAAAATTGTACCTTTACCCCACAGAACAGTATAATGGCTGCCTCAAAATTTAATTTGAGGATCCAGTGTTCCTAATCTCAGTAGAAACGTATCTCTCAATGGCACTCAGAATCAATCTCTGGATAGTGATTTCACACCTGATTGCTTTTGAGTGTTCATAGTATTTTGACAAATTTCATATTTCCAGCTTGCTTGGATTACTGTTAAGTGACATGGTGGAAAATATAGCCATGCCCTGTCTAAACTAATCTTCCCACCATTGCTCCCAGTGGTGAAGTTGTGCTAGTGTTAGTGCAACAGTGAGAGATTTCCCAAAACCATGCTAGTGTCTTGCCCTCCCCCCGTCTGTCCTGTGTCCGTCTCTCCCCCCCCCCCCCCCCCAAAAAAAAAAAAAAAAAAGTATGAAAGTGAATGGAAAGACTATAGGAGTTGGCTCAAGCTCTTAACTGGGACAATTGTCAAATTCAGTGCATTTCAGTTAAGCTAAATATGTTAATGGCATTCTTGCTTATTTTTTTGCAGCAGGGCACTGTCATGCTACGTGCTGTGCAAACACAATAAAATGTGAACATTTTGTTTAAATACCATGTTTTTGGAGTCTCTACAAACCTATTCACAGTAGCTAAAGAGTGTGAATTGGTGTTTGCTAGCACACATAAGCTTACTGCTGTGGAAGCTGTTTTCTTTGTGCTGGGTTATTAAAGCCCTTGTTGCAAGCTGTTGTCACACTTCTTTGTAACATGTTTCATATCCGCGCACACAAGAGCTTGCTGCAGTGCAGAGGTCTTGACAGACCTATTGCAATTGCTCTTGGTTTGAGCAAGGCTCAGACTTGGTTACAGCCTGTATTGGGACACTGCAATGTTACAGTGTCAGCTGTATGTTGTGAATTCATTGTTGAAAATGTGCTGTTGCAATTGCTCTTGCCACACTTGCTCTATCCTCCTACAATTTGTACAAGCAGCCACTCTGAATAGTGTACCATGTGTACTGTACTTCTAATTGCTTTTTTTGTTTTGAGCTAGTGCAGCTTCTGTAATTTTATGCATATGAGTTTTCTGTTTTATAAGGTGTAGTGCAGGCGATGGCAAGCTTTTCTTGTTTAAGAAACGGATTTTTGTGTGGAATATTGTTTCCATTTAATTTTACAAAAGGTACTGTTTACGTTGGAAAATACTAATTTCACATTTAAAGAAAGTTTGGTACAATACCTCTCTAATTGTGAGATGCTCCTCCTACAATCACCCTCTTAAGGGACACCTGTTGGGAGCTGTGGTTTATGTACACACGATGACTGGTACCACAGGGGTAGCTGATAGTGGAGCTGAGCAACTGAAACAGCATGACTAGTGAGAACACACTACATAAATGCAAATTAAAACAGGAATCAAGTCTTGTCTCAACAATATGCTGGTAGTAGAACAGTGAATCAGTGTAGCCATCAGTGGAGCAGCCTGGGTGCTAGACTGATGGTGGGAGACTACCCTAAAATTCTTAGTTTAGACAGCCATGTAGCATGGATTTGGCGGATGATGGAGAGAGAGAAAAGGCGTACCCATCCCTCTTTCCCTGTGCCAAGCAAACCTCTACCTCTTTCCTTTTCTCCTTTTATAATAAAAATATGGCATTCTACAATAAAGGGTTGGATGTGGGAGAAAACAGCATTTGCTGTTGTATCTCCTTTATTGTTTTCTCCCACCCCTAGCGCATTCCCCTCCCCCCCTGTATTTTTACCACAAAATCGCAGTCCATCAATTTTTTTTTTTAATCTTAGTTGAGTGCTACTTTATTTTTTTTTAAATAATTTTCTTTTTCATGGCTGCTTCTTTGTCTTCTGGATTGTTTGATCTCATTTTCTGTGTCATTTTTCTCTTTTCCCAGGGGGACACAGTCTCCTTATCCTTGTATTTATTTATCTTCATAAGACACTTGTCAGGTAGAGAAGTACTGCTATCCCCATATTACAGATATGGGAACTGGGGCCTAGATCCTTAGATGTATTTAAGCACCAAAGTGATTTGCTCAAGGTCACACAGGATGTCTAACAAGCAAGGAAATGAACCTTGGTCTCATGAGTCTAAGACTACCACCCTAGCCAATATGTAGAGAGGCAGTGATATCTAATGGTTAAAGTAAAGGACCAGAGAGCAGAATACTATTCAAAGTTCTGCCATTGACTTTCAGTCCTAGAGCAAGTCATTTAATTACTTTGTCCCTGCTTCCTATCTGTAGTATTATAAACATAGGGATGTTGTAGATCTAATTATTATTTGTAAAATATTTGAGATTCCCAGATGAAAAGTGCTTTAGAAGTGCAGGATATTATCGTTGTGTTCTCTTGGCATTGGGTGAATTATAGCAGGGGATTTGGGGGGAGGGGGTGTTAATTGTAGTTAAGACTATATTTCCATTTGAATCTCTATAATCAGGGTTTTATATACATGATTAAATACTTACACCTGTCTTCAACTACAGCAATTTTATTTTTAATAATTTTGTAAGACTTTTCCTGTTTAACTTAAAATTATTGCAATATCATAATGTGAAATTGTTTGCTTGTTTAAGATGTTTATTTGTAATATTCCACTACTCTCCTATTTTTCAGGAGGAGATGTATACATGTTTTATTTTTATTAGCAGGTTAGGCCTAAGGCATCTGCTGCTTTACACTTATTTTTTTCTACTCCTCCCTCTGTCTTGCTTGATGACTTCACCATTTCTCACCTTTTCAAATTCTCAAAGCCTTCTAAAAAGGCTGCTCTTCATTCATGCTTTTGCTGATCACAGCCTTATCTTCAATTCACCATTATTTGTTAGAGTGGGTGATATCTTTAATTTTCCTCATTTTATTATGATCTTTATAAATTTCTCTACTTTGTAACTTGTTCTGAAGCATTTGGTAGTGATACTGGTATGACATATGCTATAAGAGAATACATTTTAGTTGTACTTGTCTAATATGTATGCAATTAAAAGATGCTGTTTGCTTCATATGTTCTTTCCTTTAATTTGTTGTAGCTTGGTTTTAAAACCTGCCTTATCTTTTCATTTTGCCAGATTTATTATTCTGTTGTAGTCTTCATTTAGTTTCTTGTGTCTCAGCTCAGCCGGGCTGGATTCCATTGTCTTTTTTGACACTACAGTGTATTGGAATGAATATAACTATCCCAATTGACTGCTTGATTTAGGCAGGATCTAAATTAACCATGTCACATTTCACTTTGAAAATATCTGTTTGTACTTCTGCAGTCTTACTTGGTGTATTTCCTACAGTAAGGAAAAGGGCTTCTTTTTGTTGATTTTTTTTTTAACTCTAAAAGAATCTATCCACTTTTTTTTGCTACATTATAGCTCTTGTGGAGCAAAAGTTTTTCTAGCAGACGCTTTTCCTTGGTTTTCTTTCATGTCTCCCCTTCAGATTTGGATTTTTTAGCTAAAGTAATATTTAGCATTATCTGCATAATCTGTCTCTCTTTTATATACATATGCGACCCATTTTTCTTGTGTTATGTTGATGATCACTTGTAGTTGCTTCCTGCTCTGCCTATGAGATAATAACCATATTCTAGGCTAAATAAACAGTGGCTGGAGACCTCGGTAAGAGACATTGTTACTGAATAAGCAATAATATTCAGATTTACCATTGCACCAAAAATGCCACAGCATTTTGAGGCATAATTTGCTATTGGTTTAATCTTTTTCTTGGCATCTAGATGAAATGCGAAGTTGAGGTTGGCTGTGTTTGTGAACAAAAAGGTATTGAGTTCTGAGGACAGTAAAGAGTCATCTGCATAGATTTGCATACAGTAGGATTACTGGCAACTATCTTCATTTTGAGTCTTTATCTGTTTTGGCATTCTTGCGTTCTTCAATTTTAATGTAGTGTGCTTTATTGTCAAAGAAATGTCCTGATTAGCCACACATTCCCATATGTTCAGTTTGCGTAACCCTCTGATTCTCTTTATTTATTTTTTTTGAAACTCAGAACCTCCCTCTCCTTCTGAGACTAACAATACTTATTAAATACATTTTGACAGTCTCCAGAAAATATAGGTTTATCTTCAAATTCCCAGACTGTTTTCTCTGTATCATAAAAACCCCACGTGTATGTGTACACATAACCACACACAGCTTCACTTCTGTGTTTCAAATTAACCCCTCCAAACAGTTCCTTATCTTCAGTCAATGAAATACAAGTTGCTGCCCTTCTGTCTCTGATTTTGGCAAATATCACTGTTTATAAAATGTTCTGTAGTTTCCAGCTGCTATCATCTCTCTCATATTTCCACCCTCCATGTCTTTGAGAACCTGAAATGTGTGCTTTATGTTATATTTCATAATTTTCTGCTCCTTTATTCCCCATTTTTATTGCTCATCTACAAATGTACTTAGGTCTTTCTTTCCTTCTGCTTATTTTCATAGGATGCATCATTGTTTTTATTTTTAAATATCAAACGATTGATGATGGGGAAGCCAGTGAAATGTCATAGTGGAGTTATGTGATGAGTCAATTTTAAAAAGGTACTGCCTAGATTGGTGGCTTTGCGAACTGCATTTGGTCTGCATACAAATGCCTGTTGCTATATATTTGCACCATTCTTGTGAGCAAGGATATACACTGGTAAAGTGGCTTCATAACTTTTAATTTTTTTCTCTTCCATCTATATGAGCTCTCTTGCCCCGCCTAGGCCTAGATACTTTGCTTTAAAGTGATACATTGTGAAGGCTGGGGTTGGCTAAACCACCCTTCCACAATAAGTTGGTGGAATTGGTATATTGATTTGGTCTCTGGGTATGGTGAGGACTGGTGTTTAATACATTAAACAATCTGGAAAAGCAGATTAACACTGGTGCCAAAATTTGCTGATGACAGTTATTTAAATAGCAGAGTATGAGAAGGCTGAGAAGCTACTGAAGGCCCTGGCTAAGGTGGATAGCTGAGCATGGTTGTCATATGAAATTTAATGTAGATGAGTGCAAGGTGATGTACACTGGAAGGAATGTTTTGAAATACCTTGTTGAAGGTTTCTAAGCTAGCTCTAACCACTCAGAAAAAATCCTCTAGCCAATGTTGTGGACAACTCAGAAAAAACATCCATTCAGTGAACAGAAAAGCAAACAAAATGTTAGAGATGTCTATGTAAAATATATAGAGATGATGCTGAAAGAATTGTGTCTTATATGAACTGATAGTAAGCCATCATCTTCAATATGTTGTTCAGTTCTGGTCATTCCATCTCAAAAACCATATAGCAGAAATGGAAAGGGTCCAGAGAAGGACAACAAAAACAGTGAGAGGTATGAAAAGGCTTCTGTATGAAAAAAGAATAAGATAAGGATAATGTAATTTAGAGAGGAGAGAAATAAGTGATGACATGGTGGAAGAATATAAAATAATGAACAGTGTACGGAAGGTAAATCAAAAACTTCCCTTCAATCTTCTTTATAATACCGGAATCCAGTGAAATTTGAAAGGCAACAAATTTAAAACTGATAAAAACAAAGTATTGTATTTTTATACAGTACACAACTAAAACATGGAACTCCTTGCCATACCACAAGATGATATTGAAACCAAGTATTTATCAGCTTTCAATTAAAAAAAAAAACCAGATGCTTATATGACTAACAACATCTACGGTGAAATTAAATGGGCTAAAATATTTGGGAGAGGTAAAAACCCTCATATTTCTATGC
Organism: Emydura macquarii macquarii; assembly: GCF_026122565.2. Taxonomy (NCBI): domain Eukaryota; kingdom Metazoa; phylum Chordata; order Testudines; family Chelidae; genus Emydura; species Emydura macquarii. The sequence goes on along the minus strand of NW_027131614.1, from coordinate 26,029,653 downwards.
ATATTCCAACTAATTCCTGGTGTTAGGAATAAACCTTCCTCTAGGGCAGCTTGTCTAATAATTACCCATTATGGGGTCTCTTGCACATTCCTCTGAAGAATGAACAGTGTGATTCCTGCTTCTATCAAGAACATGATATGAGACTTGATGGACCATTGGTGTGATTTGGTATGACCAACCCTATGTTCTTAACTATGGAGAATTCCAATACCTTTGCTGTTGATAAGTTGTTTAGCAGAAACATTAGTATTTTATCAAAAATGCAGCCATTGTTTTGGAGAGCTGATAGATTTGCAGGGGCAAGTAGAGAAGTTTAAAATGAAAACCACTATTTTGGGCTTGCCAGTCATGACAGTGTCCTAGTCATCTGCTTCCATTTGCTGCAGTCTGAGCCTCCTGAATGGGTGGCAGAGTGGCCAACAATAGAGAGGTGACATACAAGAATATTGCAATTATTTCATATGCTAGTTAGAAAATAATGGGAAAGGTTCTCCAACTCCTTAAACAGGAGGAGGCATCTCATGCTGAAGGCATTTTTCAGATGAATAAAATTTAGAGTTTTGTAATAGCCACCCCATGCTTTCATATGGAGAGCTCAAGGTTGTAGAGGACTCCTTGACAAAATGGGCTCCCAGGAGATTTGACCAAAGTGAAGGCCAGGAAAGAACATTACTGTGCAGAGCTCAGTCTGAAAGGAATTGAGGCAAAGCTGGTTAGGAATTTCTGAAAATTGAATAACAGTCTGATTGTTAAACAGCACAGAGACTGGAAGGAGCAAATATAAAGCTTGATCTATTTAGGTTCTGTTTGCATACTGAATGCCCTGTTCTGTTGAAGTGGCAGCATATTTGTTTTAAAAAGACTTGTAGCGGACAGAACAGGTGAACTAATGATGGTGCTCTACACAGCCATCCTGGAGATCGGGGATTCAATTCCCAGTATTAGTCTCTTGCTTCCCAGTCTAACAGTAAGGCAAAACTCTCAGCATCTGGATCAGGAAGTATCTTGCCTTGCTCTTTGATAGCCCTCTCCAGCCAAGGAATGGGAGGTACTGTCATACCATAAGCATGGGCCCTCGCACCCATTCTCAGCCATCAAGATAGTGAATGGCTATTCTGAAGGGTATAAAGTTTTGAAAAATCTCTTGTGAGAAAAAGCAGCAGGATAGAGTTTTGAGGGACACCAGGCTGTATTTGAGGGCATGCACTTTTGCAATTTAGGGGACAATGTGTGATCCAAGTAGTGTGTAAACAAAGCCAGAAGAGTGCCTTATTTTCCAAATATTGTATGATCCCAACTGTTGGGTGCTTCTGAGATGGTCCCAACACCTCTAGTGAATTGCATTGTAAAGCAGATTGTTACATAGCCTGACAAGAACAAGTTGAGTGCAGTGCCTTGACTGGAAGGCAGATCAAGAAGCTTAAATGAATAAGGAAGCAAATGTAACTGCATTCCACTTTCAGGCACCTTCTTGAGCACCTTTCTTATAACAAGGAGATTATGAATTAGTCAGAGGAGAGTTTTATAGACAAAGGACTGTGATGGGATGTATGGAGCAGACAAAAGTAGTACATTACTTTTTAATGGGCTATTTAACCAACTTTAAGGAAAAATTAAGGTTTGTATTTGAATATAGTATTGAGACCAGACATGGAATTTTTCTGGCCTGGTAATATGTAACTTCAGTGCATTGTGCACTTATTCGTGAATTTTGTACTTGAAAAAAACAAGCAGTTGCACATATTAAATAAGTAATTATGCATGAAACACATGCAGTGCCTATTTTCTATATGCTACTTTGGAGGCTTAGAAATATGTGTCCTCAGTGTCCATCACAATTATGTGACTGTCCCCTCCACTTCACCAATGCTTCATAAGCTCTTTTCCACCTTACTTTAAACTGCCACTTAGGTATAAAATGCTGTCTCTCTCATCCACAAGGCAAGTCTTGTCCTCCTCAAGACCCATCTGTAGCATGATGCCTGTGGTAAAACTGCCAGCTGGTTTTGACGAGGTGGGCTGGCCTGTAGAGATTCATTAGTCTCTCCTTTTGTTTAAAAATAACACATCTTGTCTATTGAACCTCATGAGCCTATTACTGTTATCCTGCCTTGCATTGCAAAGAGGTGTATGTTGCAGACATTTTTTCTTCATTTAACTTGTGAGCTCTCTGAGACAAAGGAATGTCATCTTATATGTTTGTAGAGTAGTTCAGGTCCAGGGTGTGTCTGACTGCGTACATGGGCCTTATGACCGACTGGTAGAACACTGTGTTTGTCCTGATAGATAAAAAGTCCTGATCATCACGTTGGGGAGGTCTGCATGACTATCCCTTTTTACCAGATTTGGTAGTAACAGTCATCCTACTGGGAATTTTGTGGAGCTATAGGGCATCCTGTACACTACAATGTACTTGTGGTGATTTTGTCCTGGGACTCAGGCAATATGTGCATATGGTCATACAGTTCTGTCTTTGGAATGAGTCCTCTCTTGCACTGGAGATTGGTTGTGGGGAACATAGACACTGCTCCTTTCCTGACAACTTTGTTACGCGATGTGATAGCAAAAGTAAAATGAGTTAAGCCTGGCACGTTATCTAATCCAATCTCTGATACAAGTAATGTCAGGTGTTGCACCTGTGGTTGAAAGGTGTTGGTTTCAATATTGTCCACCTTCCTTATAAGCAATACGAGTTGCAATCTGACTCCTGCTACCCTGTCCTGCAAAGTTTCAGGTCTGAGAAAAGGGACAGGAATTAATTTCCTGTTCAAGGCTTTTTGTCAGAGGGTTGGTCTTACCTACTCTTTCTCCTTTTCTTATTTATAACGAAAGTAGGAAGGTTGTGATGTGTTTAGACTACCAACCATTGGGGCTGTTTGTTTCCCTGGGCTGCCAAATGTCCTGTGGGAATTTGCACTCCATGTCCATGGCAACTGCTTGATGCAGGATTCATAGATTCCAAGGCCAGAAGGGACCACTGTGATCATCTAGTTTGACCTTCTCTATAGCACTGGCCATAGAACTTCTCCAAAATAACTCCTAGAACAGATGTTTTATAAAAGTAGCTAATCTTGATTTAATAATTCAGTGATGGAGAATCCACCATGGCCCTTGTTTAACTGTTCCAATAGTTAATTACTCTCACCATTAAAAATGTAGGCCTTATTTCCAGTCTGACTTTGTCTAGTTTCAACTTGCAGCACTTTGATCGTGTTTTACCTTTCTCTGCTAGAAGAGAAGAGCCCATTATTTAATATGTTCACCATGTAGATACTTAGACTGCAATCAAGTTACCCCCTCATTTTCTCTTTGTTAAGCTAAATAGTTTGAGCTCTTTAAGGCCACTGCGATAAGGCATGTTACAAGGAGGAGGGAGAAATATTTTTCTCGTTATCCTCTGAGGATAGGACAAGAGGCTTAAATTGCAGCAAGGGTGATTTAGGATGTTAGGAAGAATTTCCTGTCAGAGTAGTTAAGCACTGGAATAAAATGCCTAGGGAGGTTGTGGAATCTACATCATTGGAGATTTTTAAGAACAGTTTGAACAGTCATCTGTCGGGGTGGTCTAGATAATGCTTGGTTCCGCCTTGAGTGCAGGGGTACAGGACTAGCAGACCTTTTGATGTCCCTTCCAGTCCTACAATTCTGTGTTTTCTCATTCTTTAATCATTCTCGTGGCTGTTTTTTGAACCTTCTCCAATTTATCAACATGCTTCTTGAATTGTGGAAATCAGAACTGGACAATAGTATTCTAGCAGTGGTCACACCAGAGCCAAATATAGAGGTAAAACAAGCTCTCTATTCCTACTAGAGATTCCCATGTCTATGCATCCAAGGATCGCATTAGCCCTTTTGGCCACATTGGGAGCTCATGTTCAGCTGATTACCCACTATGACCCCCAAATCTTTTTCAGTCATTGCTTCCAAGGATAGAGTCCCTCATCGTGTGACTATGGCCTACATTTTTTGTTCCTAGATGTATACATTTACATTTAGTTGTATTCAGATGCATATATTTTTGTTCGCACCCAGCTTACCAAGTGATCCAAATCGCTATGTATCAGTGACCTGTCCTCTTCATCATATACTACTCCCTCAATTTGTGCCCTCTGCATACTTTTTCTGTGATGATTTTATCTTTTCTTCCATGTCATTAATAAAAATGTTAAATAGTGTAGGGCCAAGAACCATTCCCTGCAGAACCCCAGTAGAAACACAGCTATTCAATGGTGATTCTCCATTTGCAATTAGATTTTGAGATCTTTCAGTTAGCTAGCTTTTAATCCACTTAATGTGTGCCATGTTAATTTTATATCTTTCTAGTTGTTTAATCAGAATATTACCTGGTACCATGTCAAATGCCTTAGAGAAGCCTAAGAATATTGAATCGATACTATTATCTTTATCAACCAAACTTATAGTTTCATCAAAAAGATGTTATTTTGACAGGATCCATTTTCCATAAACACATGTTGATTGGGATTAATTATATATCCTCCTTTTATTAATTGAGTCCTCTATCAGTTGCGCCATTATTTTGCTCAAGATAGATGTCAGACTGCCAGGCATATAATTTCCTACGTTATCCTTTTTTAATATTAGCACAACATTTTCTTTCTTCCAGTTTTCTGGAACTTGCCTGGTATTCCAAGATTTATTGAAAATCAACATTAACAGGCCAGTGAGCTCCTTTGCCAACTTCTTTAAAACTTACAAATAAAAGTTATCTGGACTTGCTGATTTTAAAATGTCTAATTTGAGTGGCTGCTCTTTAACATCCTCCTGAGTACCAGTGGAATGGCAAGCGTATTATAAGATATGACTGCATCATCTGCTTTTTCCCAAATACGGAACAGAAATATGTATTGAACACTTCTGCCTTTTCTGCGTTGTTATTGATATTTCCACCATTTCTATCTAGTAATGGATCAATACCATTGTTAGGAAACAAATACAATCATTATAGCTGGTAGCCTATGTGTGATAGTAAGCATTTTTTGCAATCCAAAAAAGTGTGTGTGTTTCTGAGTATCCACAGTTCTGTTGTTATGAAGATTGGGGGTCTCTAAGAGCTGCTGCTCAATTTGAGTGTGGTAGTACAGTGACTCTGGAGGCCTGTTGTTTAACTTGGACTTGAAGGCACAGGAAATGGCAGCAATATTGCAGAGCCACTGGTTAATTCTGGCTAAATCATATTTTCCACTTACATACTGAAAGGTATCGTTGCATATTGTGGGTATATATTAATATGTAGGTAAACCCCTATTTCCCTTTCATCTATATTTGGTTAAATGTTGAACTTAATTTTTAAGTAGGAAAAAGGAACATGTTTTTCATGAAAATTTTTACAGAACATTTTCTGGTCAGATTTTATCCAAAATACCCTTTTCCACAGCCTCATGGTAGAGTATTTGTAATAGTGAGTCCCCTTCTGGTTGGGTGTGTCTGCAGTCTATAAACAGCCCTGGCCTTGGTTTCAGGTTTTACCCCCAGGGCTTCCTCCCTGCAGGCAATAGTTTTGCCCTCTCTGGGCCCTTCTGGCCCCAACTCTGCAGCTGCGCCACTAAGTAGTTCAGATCCCCTTCTGATCCCCATTGTAAGCCACTTCCCCAGTGGCCTATGTGGGGGACCGGGACTGCCCACTACTTCAGGTCCCAGCCCAGGGTCTCTAAAAATAGCAGCCATGTGCTGCCATGTCCCTTTAACAAAACTGCTTTCGGTTGCCTGGGCCACTTCCCCATGGCCCCAGCCTTCACCAAAGCTTCACCCTTACCTCAGGGCTCTTTTATGTTCAGGCCCAGCAGCCAGCCAGGAGCTCCCCTGTTCCCTGCCAGCATTGAGCTGTCTGTAGTGCTGCACTTCCCTTTCTCCAGCCAGGAGCACCATCAGAATTCCTCTGGGTCCAGCAAAGAACTGAGCCTGGGCTTCATGCAGCCACTTTTATATTAGCCTGCAAAGCTCTGATTGGCTAGTCGCTTGCCGCCTCCTCCTGGTTGGCTGCTTTCCTGCACAGTCTCTCTAGGCTGCCTGGGAAACTTAGCACCACTGCTTCTTTCCTGGGATGGGTGTGGCAGGACCCTGAGGCCTCCAGCAGTATTTTATGTCCCTACATATTTACAAAAATTGTGGCTGTCCCCACTGAGACCCTTACTTGTGTATAATTTAAGATACATTTTTAAAGAAAAAGATTTTCAGCTTGTAGTATTACCTCAAACTGCTTGCTTCTCACCAGCATTAAGTACTTTCAAAATCAATGTTATACCAAAATAAAGAGAGAAAAAAATGTATTTTCTCACAGCTCCCTGTCCTCTTGCATGTAATTCCTTTTAAATACCTTTGGGGAATTCTATAAATTATAGGCTTGTTTTTCCCCCAAGAAAAAAAAAATAAAAGCACAAAAGGAGTGTAATAGTGGTTCATAAAAACTGTATAATTACATGACAATGCACTTAATTTAGAACTAGTAATAGAAAAGCCTTTCCTTTTAAAGCTGTGTTCTTTTTTAGTAATGTAAGATACCATTGTATGATCTGACAATGTATTACTTTCTGAGTTAATAGTGCTCAGACATATAATTTTATATTTAAGAAATATATGTGGTACTTTACAGCAGCTATATTGAAGTAATAGTTAATGGTTTTGTAAATAAATGGGAGAAAGTATTGATTTTAGGGGAAAAATAATGGATCGGTCAATTCAGTGCCTCCTCATGTAACAGCAGCCGTGTGGGGCAGAATGCAATCATGAATATTGCTGTGTCCCTACTGAAGTGCCTACATTCACATTCTAGGAGAACTACAAAAGATGTCACCACATTTTATTGCCATGCAGATTCTGCAGTGGGAACCATCAACAAAGGAGTTAAACTAGACCTTGATAGAAAATTTCTAGTCAGTTAAGTTTTGTGTTACTGTTTGGCATTTCCATGTCTTGTTATGAAAACAGCCACTGGGGCACGACAATCTTTTTCTTAAATAAAAAAAATTACTCTTAAAGTTTCTGGTTTCAATTCTTCATAAAAGAATTGTGTTTTAGACTTACCGCCACCATTGTGCTTACTTAGACAAAACAGGAATTCAAAGCCCAACAGAAAAAATATAAAGCTTTCAAGAAAGTTTGGTGTTCCAGCTCATTAACACACCATCTCTGTTGGACAACATTTCTTAAAGACCATAAAAATTAATAGTGTATTTAAAAAGTGGCATGTTTCTCCAAATTCTAATTTATCTCTAGCTCTTAATTGTTCTGTCTTTTTGGACAGGATATAGAAGTAAATGCTCCCTTTGGCTTTGGAAATTTAGATTCTTCTTATGCGTTTTAATTCAGGTACAAATGTATCCTCTGAGATATGTAATACACACACAGGTTTAGATGCATGATGCGTGATCCACCGCCTAACAACTTGGGACAGAAGGCTTCTTGGTCCTCTTTCACTTGGCTGTTATATTGACAAGAGGATTAAAAACATAAATTTCTGACAATTTTTTGTTTGGAACTGAAATATTAGTGAGGAGAGTGGGGAGAAGAGGGCATGAGAAAGGTGTTTTATTTTTTCTAGCAGTTGGACTCTTCCTTATTCCTCTTTTGCTCCATTGAAATGGAGGAAAGTTCAGTGTTCTAAAGCAAGACACTACTTATTTGTCCTGCTGCAATCCTTGAATCCATTTCCTTATTGCTCTGTGAAGTGACTTGGGCTGGTTGGAATATAAGAATTCTGTTTCACAAAAGTTTTAAGGTTTTGTTATATTTTTTCATTCTGATGCAGAATGAAACTGAGACCTTCTGAAATTTTGTATTTTATATTTAAAAAAAAAAAAAAAAAAAAAACAAAAAAAAACCCAAAACCAAAATGGAAGAGGGAATCCAGAATAGCAATAGGCCACTGATTCAGGCAGAATGTGGGACACCCAGGTTTAGGTCCTTATCTGGTCTGTCTGATTCAGACCTGGGACTTGAACCTACATCTCCTACATCTTATGGGAGTGCCTGAACCACTAGGCTATTGGCTCTTTCTCTTAACCTTCCTGATGCAACTGTCATCAAAACTGAATTTGGGGTTTTAAGAGGGGTGCTGTGCATGATTCAGAGTGGGGACTTGGCTCTCCCACATCTCAGGTGAATACCCTAACCACCTGTCTATTCAGGGGCACATTCTCTCTCCCCGATCAAAACCAGACAATCTTTCCCAACTAAATCTTTGTCGAAATGAATATGCTTCTGCAAAAAGTTTCAATGTCAGCAAATCTGCAAATACTAAAAATGTATTAAAGTTCCCAGCTAGTAATAGGAATGACTGACGAGGTCATCCTGTCCTTTTCCTTGACGGTATAGGATTGTTTCCAACAGTACATGCTTTGTCCAACTAAATATTTGCATGAGACAGTATCATATAGAATATAAATATAATAAATCTGTGTGCTCACTGTTCTCTAATGTGATTTTCATCAAAGCAAGACTAAATCTTAACAGACATATTTAATTTGTAAATGCTTTTTACTTAATGCCCATAGTTATTTTCCTTCTAGAAACTGAATACCACACACCTTGAAGTCAAATAGGAGTGTTGCCATGGTCTTTAATAGATTCAAATATCAGATGCAGTGATTTTATTTCCCTGTAATAATTGATCCATTATCTTCCTAGATACAGAAGTTAGATTAGGGTAATTGTCAGGATCATTCTTATTTCCTGTTTGGAAATCTGTGTAGCATTTACTTTTCTCCAGTGTTTCAGCATAATTAGATTCAATGGTTAGAATTAGATCCATTCAATCTTGAAATAAGATGCAGTTACCTAATAATGAGGGTATTAAACTTTTGAATAGCTTACCAAGGGAGGTGGTAGAGTTACCAGTTCTTGGGGTCTTTAAGACATGTTTTTATATATCTTTTTAAAAGATTGCTTTAATGCAAATTCTGGGGGGGGGGGGGAAATATCCATGGTCAGGTTGGGTGGTTGTAGTGTTCTGTCCTAGCCCTAGAGTCTGTGAATCCTGTTTATTCCCTCGCTTCGTGGTCCATGGAGAGAATAGGAAGCTATGCATGCCCTCGTCATGCTCTTAACACTTTCAGATCTGTATTAAGACTCTAAGACTATATTAAGATTATTAATGACTATGAACAAATCTCATGCTTCTGGGCTTCAGCCAGATGGCCGCTGGGGTCAGCAAGAATATTTTTTTCCACTGATGAACGATTGGCCAGCTATATTTTGGTGTGTGTGGTGGTTGGGTGTTTTTTGTTTTTTTTCTTTTTGCCTTCCTCTGAATTATCATGGAGGGCCACAGTTGGAGATGGGATACCAGACTTGGTGGATCAGTGTTCTGAAGTAATATAAAGAATCCTCTTTCTTAGATGGTTGGCTGGTGTATCTTGACCACATGCTCAGGGTCTAAAGCTGATTGGCAGATTTGTGGTCAGGAATAAATTTTCCTGCAGGTCAGATTGGCAGAAACCTTGGACATTTTTGCCTTTCTCTGCAATATGCAGCACAGATCACCTGCTAGGAACACTTGAGCATCTCTCTCTTATCAATTTCCTGCCATTCCAGGGATCTCAGGCATAGGTGGTGCCTCAATCTTCCCTGTTTTCTGCCTGTGCACACAGCAGTTTAGTGTCTGAGGATTGCAATGCTTTAGTCTATCAAAGTTTACGGGGCTCAGTAAGGGGTTTGTGGGTGAAATTTAATGGCTTGTGATTATACAAAGGTCAGAGTAGATAATCTAATGATCCCTTCGGGCCTTGAACTTTACGAAAGCTATGAAATCTTGTGTATAACTTTTCAATAGTTTCTGAGGCACAGTAAATTTGTTAGCTCATTTCCTTTATGCTATAGGTTTTGTGTCATTAGACCAGATGATTTGTACATTGTATGTTCAAATTTTTCAAGTGTTCTATTATCTGTTCTTTTTCAATAGTTAGTTTCACAAGATCTTGCTTCTTTTTTAAGTGTTCAGTATTCTCTATTTTTCTTCTTGAATACGGATTTAAAAAGAAGTCGAAAATGTCAGCTATTTTTTACTTCTTATTAGTTTAGCCTCTCTTATTCACTTTAACCTCTTTGGTTATCATTAACTCACTTATCTTTTCTGCCATCCTTCTTTTCCTTTGAAGCTTTAACCGATTGAGTCTGTTCTTCCTTTTCCATTCCCAGTACAGATTTTCTTTAACCTCAAACTTTTGAGCATATGTTATAAAGTCACAGTAGCTGGCCAACTCTTGTGTTCTTTTTCAGAGGAAATTTTGACTGCTGTGCCTTAATTATTTTGGGCCGGCTCCTCAGTTTATGTGAATCGGTGTAGGAGCTATGCTGATCAACACCAGCTAAGGATCTGACCCACTATCTCTTGGGATTCTACAGCCTTTAACTATGTCAGTGGACTTTAATGTTTAATCATACTGTACTTTAGTAGATTTCTCAAACTCCCAAAATTTGCTTACCTGAAATCTTTTACTCCTGCATCATGTCATTCCATTCCTTAATAAACTGAGTCTAGTTAGTAGTAGTAGGCTTCCTTATTGTTCTTTCAGTCTCAAACAGTTCCTTCAGATTAGTTTAAAAAAAAAAAAAAAAGTAGATCATGGGCATCTTCTCCTCTAGTTGGAGTTGTTTCACTTTTTGGATCATTAAATTGTTTTCTGAGTAATTTAGGGCCTGTTTGTTTAATATCCGTTCCAGTTATATATTTTTTTTCCCAACAGATATTTGTTAAAATCTCCCATGGGCATTGGAACCTAAGAAGCTAGTTCAGGAATTTTTTATTCTCTCTCTCTCCTTGTAGTCTATAAGTGATATCATTTCTGCTTTGTTTTTCATTCCTTGCATCTTTACCCAAAGAATTTCTGCACCATGTATTTCATTATTTAAACGTATCTCCGTAGTAACATGTAGAAACTAAATTCTCACCTTCTTTATCAGTTCCTCTTTCTTGGATGTAGATCATCTTCTCTATTTGGAATCTCTACTTTGGTTCATGCTAGACTCTTGAGGTTATCAAAGTCATGCAAGGCTCAAACTTTGATCCCCTTATGCATAGGGTGTAGGAGCTTTTCAGCAACAGTATGTTAAGCTTTGGAGCAGGAAAGAAAGTAGCATATTACTTGCCAGCAGTTGCTTCTATTGTTTTGACTGTGAGGGGAAATGCCATTGCTGTGTTCAGCCAAAAAAGTTAAGCAGCCTAAGGTCCCAACCCTGCAAGGAGAATGATTTAGGCAGACGCCTGTGTCATCACCAAGCCCTATTTAAGTCACTGGGGGTCCTATACAATTTTCCTTGCAGGATTGAAGCACCCTGCTCCCAGAATCCATCTTGTTCAGTTTTCCTGTTTTCACTATTTTGAACGTTAAAACATACTCTTCCTTAGTCTGTAAAACAGAATATTATGGGGTAGGGCATCAGCTGTGAAACGATTAAATTAGTAAAATTGTGCTGGCGAGTGATAGCAGCATTAGTTGTAAATCAGAAAACAACTGGGTATATATGGCTAAATATTATTAAATGCGGCTGTGACATCTGCTCCCTTCTCTCGATTTTGGGCGGGGGAGGGCACTTGGAATTACATTCATAGTTGAAATTAGTGTTCCGGCATGCTGAGAAGTGTGCCACTTTGCACCAGCAGATGACAGAGAAAGCAGTCAAATGTTTATCTCTTAGCAACCTCAAAGGATGTATATTGAGCACTAGGTACCTTTGAACTGAGTAAATTGGCTCCTACTAAACCCGTTTCTGTCTGGTGTTTTTATCTTTTATTTATTTATTTATTTATTTATTAATTTTCCTGTAACAAAATAAATAAATAATTATAGATGCAATGCTACCTCTTATGCATTTTATTTATTGATTTGCCTAATTAATAAACTACTATCTACAATATTTCAACATGCACCCATGAAATGAGACGAAAATAAATGTCTATTATACAATAAAGAGAGACTCAATACTAGAATTGTTTTTAATCACTTATTGCAGATGAGGTAGTTAAAATAATATTTTCACAATAACTGTTTTACATATGTAGAAAGTAAAAAAAAAATTACTATTTTAGCACATTTCCACCATTTTCACCCTTCTGATGCCTGTAAAATTACATTTACATGATCTTTCTTGGTTTTGTTTTTATTGATAATGGTATACTAGGTTTTTTGTTTTTTTCTCTTTTAATGTTTTTGTTAAGGAAACTTTTTTTCTCTGCCCTTCTGTCAGCAAGTAGGGTGTATTAGATGGCATGGGAACTAGGTTTCTTCAGCACAGAGAAATATGCTAAAGTTACTGCCTTCATTATATTTAATTAATTTGTTTCTGTACTGTATTCCAGGAAGACAAACAAGTACAATAATGATCAGGATTTTTGGTTGTGTACAACAACTCTAGGCATATTAGGGCCAAGATAGATGGCTGTGATTAAACCACATCAATCGGTTATAAATGGAGTGATCATCAGTAATACTGATGATTTTTGAAGTAGGCACATGGATGCTGGATTAGGCCACTTGCATTTACAATAGTGACTATAATGAAAATGCTCTTTTAATACTAGTAGTTGATTTCCTTTGTTATTCCCACTTCTTATCCCTCCCCATTCCCCTTAATTGGAACTCTATTCTTATGTAATCTTAGTTGATGCTATTTCTGACAGTGTCTTCTGCTACCATCGGCTTATTTTCTAGATGGGAAGTGATGGAGTTTTGCGCCTCAGTAGTTCCGCTCTAAATAATGAATTCTTTGCATATGCAGCACAAGGGTGGAAACAACGATTGGCAGAAGGTAATTCTCTACTTGTTTTCAGATTTACCAAATATTAATTTTGATGAGGGATGCCTTTGTTTCTTAGCCAAAATAAAAAAGTAGATTTGAGAAACGTTTTTAGAATGGAAAATGCAATACAACAGAAATTCAGCAACAGTAATTGCTGATTCAGTTTTGAATTTATTCTAGAGAACTCTTTTCAATTAATAATTTTATAGCTTGCTATGGCAGCTTATTTGGGCAGTTTAAAAAAAACCAACGAAATAAGCATTTTCATCACTGTCAGCTTTGGAAACATAAATGCATGTGACTAAATCCCACTAGTATACTTTGGAAATACCAAAGTTATATGCTGATTGCAATCTTGCAGGTCACACTCACTTTTGTTTTGCATTGAATCACTGTTTTGATGGCTATAACAAAGGACAGTATATCAGTGTATCTTTGTGTAAAATATAACGCTCCCATATTAGAGTAAACCTTGACTACTTTTATTCAGTATGTTAGTATTTGTTTTTTAGGAGAATTTACTCCAGAAATGCAACTGCGCATCAGACAAGAGATTGAAAAGGAAAAGAAAACAGAACCTTGGAAAGAGAGGTTCTTTGAAAGATTTTATGGTGAAAAGTAAGTATGGACCAAAAACACTTAGTTACATTTTCTTTTAGAAGGAAATGAAAATATTGTTCTGTGCGTCACATAGTTCGTCACATATGTTGTAAAACTTAATAAACCAGTGTAGTTCCCCAGTATAATAAATTGTGAGTAAAATTATAGTGGCATGTCAGCATTTACATTAAAAATACTTTTTATGGGATTCAGAACTCAACCAGAAAAATTCATTCCGGGCAGAATTTAAGATGCGGGATTGGAACGTAGGAATAATTTTTATTTTAAATGGATTATAGCAGGCCAATTTTTGCTTGAAATTATAAACAAGCTTTTACACAACCTAAGACCAATAGAAATGTTTCTCTGACATTTTTAAAAAGTCAGGTAAAAAAAATAAGTCTCCTAAGGTCTTTCTGACTCGCTCATTCCAGCATTGTGCTAATGCACACAACCTGGAGGTGAAATTGACTAGAGAATAACCTCACAAAAGTAAAACTGAGTAGTCTAATTTTATTTTCTGAGATGAGCTACAAAAAGGAAAGAAATATCATAAGAGGGGTAAAGTGAATTAGATGTATCAGTCCAGATGCTCAGCTGGTGTAAGTCATCATAGCGCTGATGTCAGTACAGCTATCCCAGTTTACATCAGTTGAAGATCTGGCCCTTAAGTTCTTTCCATTTTAAAAATCTAATATAGGTAAGGAAATTAGTTAAATGTTTTTTTAAACCTGAGAATGTCCTTTTAATTGGCTTTAAGAATGTCAGTCCAGCTGTCTTTGAGTTATATAGGTGTTAAGATATTATATTGCATTTTTTGTTTTTTACGTTATTTTTAGTGCACACGTAACCTTTAAGTGGCTTCAGTTTATAACTTAGAATACATCCTGTGTAAAATTTGTGTGGATAATATATGTGCTTAATAGAAAAGGCCCAGAGGAGCCATTATGATATGTGGGAATGTTTATATTTTATTTATTTTAAAACAGCTTTTGTTTACTTAAGCAATCAAGGATATTCAAAGACCAAAACCTACATATATACATAAAGTCAGGATTATGACAGTAACTGAAGTGTTGTGCCTGGACATTGCAGTATATATACTACCTTACACAATCCATTGATTTCACACCAGTGCAATATTTAGGCAAAACAAGGCAGTGGATTAAAGGACTGAATTTAAAGTTTAACTTTGTTTCGTTGCTAACAGCTTTCTCACAACATGAGCATTATTTGAACATCATTTTTAATCTGTTAACATACTGTGATTCCTTAGTGTAACAGAGAGCTGCTCTTTTTAATCAAGTGGCAAAGCATTTTCCTTGAAAGCCTGGAGACCTGGATATAGTCCAACTATAGACCTCTTCATGTAAATATATGTATTAGCTAGCCATTTGTTTAGGAGTGTAATGGCCTTTAATTATGCATGTTAGTACAAAAATCAGAGTTACAGAACTCTGCACTAAGGGGGAGAGGGCTGTTTTGAAGGGTTGCCTTGGGACTTTCTACTGCAATTAGAAGCTTAAGCACAAACTAAGCAAAATGCTTAGCTTATTTTAAGGGAGACTGTGTTCCAAATGCATTGATGAGTAACATGTCCATAGGGGGTAGTATTAATTATTTTTAAAGGAACCAGCAATCCTGCCTTGCTAGCTGAAGGTTGAATGCCACAATGGCCAACAGGTAAAAGTTCAGTCTGCAAAGACAGTGACACATGGTAGTTGTGACCATAGGTTTTTGACATCCAGATACTAATTCAGGGTGTTATAATACTCACAGTTCCTTCTGACCATTGAACTGAACCTGTTTTTCTTCATGTTTGTTGTCTGGCTACTCTGTTGCATCTGCTATTTCACCCCTCCAAGTCGCTCTACTGCTTGACCTGTCTCACGTGTTGTTTTCTTGGTGGACTGCTGTTTGTCTGGCAACTTCTTTAGTAGCATTCAGTTTACTTATTGCTTGCCACCTTGTTTTGACTTTGATTTTTTAAATTTGTTTCAAATATTGTTTGGATTGTGTGCTTTCAAATGCTTTGATTCCATTGAAATGGAAACCCTTGATTCTCTGATTCCTCATGAGCTATTTGGCCACAAACTGGATTTTACCTTGGGATCTGACTGATTTTCCTCTACAGTCAGTTTGGTGATTTTGTTACGGCCTTAGCTGAGTTAACCACTTATAAATATTCCATTTACCTGGCTCTCAAGTTTCATCATTACCTAGAGATGAACCTTTAATAAATTGAGAACCTTTGGGATAACCCAGTTTAAACCTGCTTTGAATTCAAAGCTTTAGATGATACCCCAGAGCCCTTCCATCTATTTGTTGGATTCTGTGCATTACACAGTATATAACAAGGTCTCCTTCCTATCATTCACATCCATCCATTTTATTTTCTGTTTTCTCCATGACCATTCTGGTTCTCTGACTTTGAAATAGTAAATCTTTGATCAATACTGGTATACTTAATCATAACCAGATGATGTGTAATTCCAGGTATAGAACTGTTTGCATTTTTAGAAAAACATGGCCTTATCCCATAGTGGCTACCTCTTTTCCTGCTCTGAGATTAATGTGGCTGTGGTGATGCTAACAGGCTGTTATCTCTAGGCATTGGCTTTAAGCTAGTACCCTCTGAATTTTAATAGTGTTTAAAACCCCTTAATTAAATACCAAAATAGTCGCAGTGATTTCTCTTTAATATGGATTACTATATCATTCTCCATGTACCTTTGATGGCTATTTTTAATTTCAAGTCTGGCTATCAGACTTTACCAAATAATTCCATACTTGCCAATTATAAGCACTTTCAGTACAGTAAACACCTTTACCATCGGTCTGATACTTTCCATGTAACTGCAATCTTGGGGTCTGTCTTTTTTTAAAACAATGGAAAGATCAGCCAGTTGTGCCTTAGAACTTGTCTCCACTACATGTCCAGGTAAACGTAAGGTACACAAGTTATATTACGTAAGTAACTTAACATCAAGTAGCCGCATCATCTCCACTACACTATACTATGAATCTTCCGTTGACATAGCTTATGTTTCTCGTTCCGGTGGAGTACTGGAGTCAACAGGAGAGTGCTCTCCTATTGACTGAGTATGTCTTCCTAGACCTGCTCGATTCATGCTGCTGCATCAATAGCTGCGGTCCAACTAAGCACCATAGTGAAGACAAGCCCTTAGGTCCTATGATCTTAAGCCTCTCCTTTGTTGCAAGCTTCTTCCTTCACTGTTCTGTAAGACAGTACTATTTCTGATGTTGGATAAAACTGATTTGTCTTATTATGACTTAAAAGATGTTCCCATGGGCTTAATACCGCCTCCTTTTTATTAGTATCTCTTTCCCTTCATTGAAATTATTAGGATGCCTGTATTTGAGTATCATCTCTGTGCTGATCATATTCAGCTTTCTCTTGCATTTCCCAATTTTTCTGCAGATTTATTTTTCTATATTACTATATTTTTCTATTATATATTGTATTTTTTCCTATATTACTTAATGATTGATAGATATTTTATGTTGAATGCTCCAGAATGTCCTCATATTTAACAGGGCTAAAAACAAGATCTTCTTGCTGACTTTCAGTTGTGCAGTACCTTTTCCCTCTGCCCCCTTCTCTTTTTTGAGACCGTCTTTGCTTCTCCATTCAAGAGACTGAGAGTTCTTTTTGGTTACTGATTTACTGATCGATTATTTTTGTAACATGATTTTTATTGCTGTAGTCAACAATGCCATCTATTCAGTATTTCAAAAGTGTGCTACTAAAAACATTGATTCATTCCATGATTCTTTATCAAGTAATGTTCCTATGGGTGCTCCACTCTAGGTGTATCTACGCCCCCATGCTGCTGATTGGGAAACTTTGGTAACAGTCCGTCCCACCCACGCATGGGCTGCTCCCTGCCTGCCTGGAGGCCAGCCAGTGTGCGCAGGCATTCCCTTCTCAGTTGCTTGTCAACCACCCCGGACTAGAGACTGAGCTCAGAGCGGTCTATTCAAGGATCATTAACTCCCTTTATTTTTTTTAAATTTTAGCTTCCATTGAAGCTTTTTCCTTTACCTTGTTTGTTTTTTGTTGGCCATACCAAAAAAAGAAAGGGTTTGCCTCTCTGGTGGTGGGAGACCTCCCTGGACAAAGGTATCAAGGGTATGCCTGGCTCTCCAGGCTTCAAAAAGTGCCTCAGTTGCAAGGAATCTATCCCAGTGACTGATGAGCATTCGTAGTGCGTTTGTTACCTGGGAGAAAAGCACAGTTCACAAAGGTGTGGTTGGTGCCAAAAACTAAGACCTAAGTCCAGGAAAAACAGAGTGTTAAGGCTCAAACTCCTCCTCCATGGAGTCAGCCCTTCCCTCCCCTCCGCCCTGGTGAGAACTCTCGCTGCAACCTTCTACTTCGAAGGCAGGTGATCCCAAAGAGATGAGCTGCTAACTTAAGGCTGCTAAGAAAAGATCTGAGTCCCCCCACTGTGAACTCCATTCGAGCTGGCTCTATCGGTATCATCGGTACCGATGATGCTGAAGCCGCCTAATGCTGGTACCTAGGCCACATGCAGTATCAAGCTGACAGAACAAGTTGGTCTGCCCAAAGACCCAATGGGCATGGCAAAGAAGTATCAGGACCACAGGGGTATGAAAGGCATAGAAGATCTGCCCTGGGGAGGCTATGTTGGCACAGATGTAGGTACTGGCACCAAACCCGGTGCTCATGGCACCGATGGACCGTATGGCCAGGTCCACATCTCCAACTCCTTTGGTGCCTACATCTTGGTACCGACATTCAGGACTGGTACCGACACTATCTACACTGCTGGATTTCTGGTGCGCGACGGCTCTCACACTCGTCCTTACTCAATACCAATGCCCTGGCACCAAGTTCTCCCAGAGCATTGAACTCGCTGACATCTCGCTGCCATGCACCGCTTTTCTCATAATGGGGGTCGGAAAGTGAACTAGAGGACTTGGGTTCCCACCATTCTTCTTACCCGCCATATGGGACCCAGTCTCACTATAGGACCAGGCACTGATCAAAGACACGCACACAAGGATCGTGACAGACATGTCCTGCATGTATTATATAAACTAACAGGGAAGTACCAGATCTCATTCCCTTTATGTAGAGGCACTAAAACTATGGAACTGGTGCATCTCCCACAACATCCTAATATCAGCAGCTTACCTATCGGGAATACAAAACACGATGGCCAACAGTCTGAGCCGCAAATTGCCACATGACCATGAATGGAACATAGTCAGTAATACTGCACAGTATATTCCGACGATGGGGAGACTGGTATTAGAACTGTTTGCTACTTATCAGAACAAGAAATGTGCACAGTACTGCTCCAGAGTTGGGATTGGATGACACTCCATGGGAGATGCTCTCCTCCTTCCTCGGGACAAGGGCCTTCTATACACCTTTCCCCCATTCCCTCTATTACTGAAGGTTCTGTTGAAAATAAAAAGAGAGAAAGCAAACATCATACTCATTGCTCCCACCTGTTCCAGACAAACGTGGTACCCTTATCTCTCACAGCTGGCATTATGTCCACTGATAACTCTCCCCATCACTCCTTCCTTGCTGTTACAGAATAAGAGATGCACACTTCATCCTATTTTGTGGATTCTGTGACTTTAAGCATGGGTCCTTCATGGTTCCAGGACATAGAGACATCTTGCTTGGAGGAGATACAGGAGTTGCTGTTACACAGTAGAAAGGGAATTACTCATCATTCCTACCTTCAGAAATGGAAAACGTTCCAGATCTGGTTCCAGGCAAGCCTATTGCAGCCACCCTACCAATTGTCTTCAGCGAACTAACAGTCAAGAGTTAGTCTAAGGTTCATCTGGCAGCAATTGCAACCTTCCACCAGCAGGAAGAAGGATACTTAATCTTCTCCCACCTGACTACTAAGAATTTTTGTTAAGGGCATAGAAAACCCCCTCCCACAACCCAGGTTCCTCACTCCCCCAATGGGATCTCAACCTAGTGTTAAAAGGACTGACTAGACCGCCTTTTGAAACCATGGCCACTTGTTCACTAACTCACCTTTCCAATAAAATGGCGTTCCTCATCGCCATCATCTCTGGCAGAAGGATAGGGGAGATAGCAGCTTTGATGGCGCATCCCCCTTTTACTGTGTTCTTCCCAGACACAGTCACACTTAGACCACATCCAAAGTTCATTCCCAAGGTAACTTGTGCATTTCATGTGAATCAGCTTATTCAACTTCCAGTTTTTTATCCCAAATTTCATGAGGATAATAGGGAAGCCATGGTCCATATGCTCAACATGAGAAGAGCCTTGGCCTTCTATCTGGACAGGACAAGGGCTTTCAGGAAATCCCTGAGATGTTTCCTGTCCATTGCAGATAGTTCAAAAGGCAGCAGTCTCAACTCAGAGACTCTAAATCGGTCTCCTGCTGTATTAAGCTATGTTACCAATTGAGTAAGATAGCTCCCCCGTCTTCAGTATGCATGCATTCTATGAGGTCAGTCTCCTTATCCGTTGCCTTCTCCAAGGGTATCCCTATATCAGAAATCTGCACAGCAGGTACCTGGGCATCTGTGCATACCTTTGCAGAACACTATGCCATCCTGGGGGATTTGACTGCAGATGCCAAATTTGGTGCCACAGTACTATCATCTGTATCAGATTCGACTTCGAAGTCCTGGCCTCCTGTAGTGGGCACTGCTTGGGATTCACCTACAGTGGAGCACCCATAGGGACACTACTCGAAGAAGAAGAAGAGGAAGTTATGTTGTGCAGTATTGGCGGTTCTTCGAGATGTTTGTCCCTATGGGTGATCCACAACCCATCCTCTTCCCCTCTACTTCGGAGTTCTGAGTTTGACTTTGTGGTAGAGAAGGAATTTTGTGGCAGAGGAGGGAATGCCTACACATGCTGGCCTGCCTTGTGGCAAGGGGTGAGCAGTGCATGCGTAAGTGGGACGGACTGCTACCAAGGTTCTCCAATCAGCAGCTTGGGGGCACAGACACACCTACAGTGGAGCGCCCATAGGGACACACATCTCGATGAACCATCGTTATTGCACAGGCTGAGAAACTTCCTCTTATTCCACACTTGAGCTGTTAGTGTTGTCCTAAATTAACTTCTTTTTTCCTCTATTACCCGTTGCAAATTATTCAAAACCATTGCTTGCTTAATTTCCTGATATCCTTCATTCTTTTGCACACCACTCACTTATTTATTCAGTTACTTTGTCAGCTCATTAAATAGAGGATTGAGATCAAACTTCTGTTGTTGACATAGGATCCTCAACACCCTCATACCTACCTCCACAGTCTAGCATTTGTGTATTTTTCAGCACTCTGGAGTATCATATTGCTGCTGGTCACCCATGGCCTACTTCAGTAGATTCTGACAACTTTCCAGCTCCATTGTCTTTGCTCAGAAATGAGGCTTCAGAGGACCTTGAAGGATCATGCTCTTTTTATGTTTTCTCTTAGTATATCTTGTTTCTACATTCAGTTGTCATTTTTCAACTTAAACCAATGACTTTTACAATTTGTTTACAATTCTTAGCTGTGTTTGGGGTTTTTTTGTGTGTGTGAAACAATAGAATTATATATAAATTAATATATAGTATTTTAGATAGGAAACGGATTAAAAAAACATCCTAAAATTGAAGTGTAATCGAGGGTCCACACTGACTTTTTGCACTTCCATCACTAAAAATACACAGATTACAAACACATCATTTATTTTGTACTTAAGAACGTTAAAGGTTTTTTTATTATAGAGAAAGCTGATGAGTTGTGTATGCATGGACCTAAATATTTAAAAAAAAAAAAAAAAAAAAAAAAAAGTTTATTATATTAAAAAAAATGCTGCTTTTTTATATGCTGCTGAAACAGAATGGAATAAAAAACATCTAAGCTGGCCACTGATATTTTCATACTTTGTGAAGTAGACTCTTGATTGGAAAACAAATGAGGATGAAATGGGGTTATTTTAATTTTTATTGCAAAAAAAAAAAACAAAAAAAAAAACATGAAATGATTAAAAGTTTCCAAACCAAAGAGAAACACTTGCATTCCTGGAGGCAAGAATGAGTTTATGAAGTGCAGCTATAAGGAAGTGTTGTCTGCTAATTTAGGCAAAAATTATATTAATAGAAATATTTTTCTGAACTATTTTTAAATTTCAAACAAAAACTGTTTTCAATGAATCTAAACAATTCTTCTACAATACTTGAAGTGCTAATATTGCAACATTGTGCTGGCATATGAAAACCAAAAAGTGAAATGGAGTATAAATAAAAGTGAAACTAAGTAGTCTGCTTTTTATGTGCAATTTCAATGAAATGCCAAATGGTTAAATAGTAAAAAATAAATTTGCATTTTTAAAATTCCTGAAGCTTTACTAATCAAAGATAATATTAGTAATACAAGTACTGAAATTTGTTTTCCTAAATATATAAAGCCAGATCCTCAGCTAGTGTTAATTGGCATCACTATGTTGGGTCTACCCCATTATTTTTAATCTGACAATACTCTTTTAATGGCATGTATTCAGTAAAGGCATAGGACAAAAATCAAGTCATTTCTTAATTCTGTCTGTGATTACATAGCATTTTAACTTAAATGGTTTGTATTTAGGTTGGGAATGTCCAGAGAAGACTCTATGAAGCTCACTTCAGCACAGAACAGTGATGAAGATGAGAGTAATTTGCTCTGTGGATCTTCTAGTATCCCTGGTCCTTCTAAACAAACAACCTTTGAGGACCATGAGCAGAAAAGCATGAAAATTCCACCTCTGCCTGAAAGAGATTTCTGTCAGTCTCTTTGTAACGTGGAGCAGGTTCCAGTCAAGGATCTAATGGGGGAATCCGATTCAGAGGATATATTTGTACCTGAAGAATCTGTAATTCAGGAAGAGATTGCTGAGGAGGTTGAGACAAGTATCTGTGAATGCCAAGAGGAGAACCATAAGACAGAACATGAATTTTCTGAGGAGCCAGTAAGCCCAGCTGATACCAATGAAGAAGTGGAAGCAGTGCCACTTGCAGAAAACTCAGCATCCTGCGTTGTGATGAATGATGTAATTGATACTTCATCTCACATTGAAATTAAAGTGGAGTTGAAATCAGAATGTCCTCAGGAAGAAATGTCAGTTGTGATTGATCAGCTGGAGGGCTGCTTATCACCTGCACAAACTGCTTCATCTACCAACTCTGTCAGTGATACAGCAGAGAAGGATTCTGAGTCTACAAAAGAGCTAAGTGCTCCAGAAACACAAAGCTGTGCTCTAGAAGGCTCATTGTTTAGTGATGGAGGCATTGCTGTGGATATGGACCTACAGAGTGACCCTGATGAACAGTTATCTGAAAATGCTTGTATTTCTGAAACTTCGTTTTCCTCTGAAAGCCCAGAGGGACCTTGTATCAGTATTGCATCTCCAGGAGGTGACACACAGTCCACTTCAGAGGAACCCTGTACTCCAGCATCTCTTGAAACAGCTTGTTCATCTGAGGCATCCAGCAGTGAAAATGTTGAAGCTGATAATCACCAAAAGATCATTGAGGATAGCCTTCATACACCGTTAATGTCAGAAATATCTCCAGTGTCCACTTCACCTGTAACCTCAGAAGCATCTCTGACATCAAACTTACCTTTGACATCAGAGGCATCACCAGCTTCTAATTTACCTTTAACATCAGAAACCTCTCCAATGTCTGATTTGCCTTTAACATCAGAAACCTCTTCTGTGTCTTCTGTACTTCTAGCTTCTGAAACATCTATGGCAACCAGTTTACCTTTTCTGTCAGAAACATCTCCACTTTCTAATTCCCCACAGAGTGAAAGACTTATTCTGCAACAAAGGAAATCACCATGTTTATCTGAAGAATCCCTCTCCCCTTTAAAAGAAGAAACTTCATCCATTCCTAAGGCATCTCAGGAGGAAAATCTTGTTGTGCAAGAGAAACAGATTCAGAATACAACTGAAACTATGAAATTGGGTCCACTAGCAAATATACCTGAAAGTTCAGTATTGGAAGAGCCCCAGAGCAAAAATCTTAATCATCAACCATATAAATCACATACTGAAATTGAGAAATCCTACATTGCTTCCATTTCAGAACTCTCTTCTCCAGAAGTGATCAAAATAAAAAATCATAATGTTCAGCAAAGAGCTGAAAAGAAAGGTATGCTCTCACCATTAGAGGTATCTGTCCTATCAGAAGGGACAGTGGGCAAAAGCACTGAACTCCTTCCAGTTAAGCCACATGATAAACTGTATACCTCATCTCTAGAAAAGACTTCATTCTCAGAAGTGTGCAGAAGTAAATCACACAAACAACAAAGCAGTGCACAGAGCCGGCAGGACAGTTCCCATTCTTCAAAGTTATTAGAACCCACAAAATCACCTGAAGTAAGAATTGAAAATAGAGATGCAGAGATCCCAAAGAGGAAGACTGCAGAGCTGCACAGTTTTGGAATCTGTAAAGAAAAGAGAGCTAGAATAGAAGATGATCAATGTAATCGTAATGCTCCATTGACGAGTTCATCCGAGAAAGATCAGCCACCCAGAGAAGAGCCGCGAGTCCCACCCCTCAAGGTAAAGTGATGGTAAAAGCATACTGAGTCAAGGCTAAAGATGAATTATCTCCCTCTTGCTGATTGCTTCTGGTTTTCTTTCTGTGTCTCTTAAATATGTGATGTAGGGAGAGAAAGGTAAGCAATTACCAGTACCTCTCTTTCTGTGTTTCACAGATTTTGAGTTACATCTTTTGTTGCAAAGGTACTTTCATGTGCAGAGAAAGCAATCCAAATATATTTGACTTAAAAATAAATCCATGGAATTTTCTATGTTTCTTACTATATTTGCTAATTCCCTGGTCTACAACGTTTATGATTAAGCAAGGGCTTGTTCTCAGTCTATTTTTCTTTCTAGTTGACTTCCCCAGGGAAGTCAGAATAGTGAACTTGTTACATCAGAGCCAGTTTTGTGACAGTCAGTCAGTGCCTCAGTCCTTCAAAGGGACCCAGACTGAAGCAGAGGGGCACCGTACAGAGTAACAGCCTGTGCTTGCAGATCACTTTGTAGGACTGCAACATACGATGGCTTAAATACAAGATTTCCCTGTAGAGTTAAGAGGAGGCAGAAATGTAGCTGTAAGGAAGAAAGTCTTTATTAGAATACAAATATCTTTGCTAGCAGCAAAGCAAAAACACCAAAATACTGGCTAGATAAATTGCTTTTTATGTGTTTGTCTTTTGTTAAAAAGTTAGTTCCATTTGGAAAGTTCTTCTTTTAACCTGTGAGAACAAAAGTTTTATTTGTATTTATTTTAGTCTGTTTCCTTGTCCCTCTTAGTTTTGTTCATGATGACATTGGCCAGCACTTAATTCTGGTCTACTTAACTCAGACCACTGGCTTTGTAGTATGAGTTCCCAGTTATTCAGAGCTGTCCCCCCTTTCCATTTATTTGTAACTGCTACAATCATTTAACATTGCTAATCTGACCAGGAGGGCAAATACAGTAAATGTTTCAATCACTAGTACTACAGCATGAATTAACCAGTAGTTGATGAGCAAGGGTACAATTGGAAGCTAGCCCACTCTGAATTTAGTGGCACTCTTGTCTTTTTTGGAAAGTCTACAGCCTAATGCATGAAATTCTAACCACTATCTAATTACAAAGAAAAGTAGAGCACTATGGGAAAAAACATTGTCATAATAATTTTTAAAATTAACAGTCAAACAATAGTTACCATTTTATCAGTCTTGATGTTGCAAAGTAGGATTGAAAAAAATCTGCTTCTGAACTGGAAAGCAAAATGTTTCAAAGTAGTATTTTAAAGTAGTAATATCTTTAAGAAATGTGTAAATTTAAGTGTTATTAACTCAACTATTGAACTAACCATCTGTTTTAAAATTAGAGGAGGAACAAAATGATTCAAGAGATTAGTTTTGTCTGTAGGTTGCTAGTTCAAACCCAGTTGAAATATTAGTGACCAAAAATCAACACTATCTGCTGGGTATTCATTGGTATATGTGAAATTAGTTTGATCTCCTTCTATTTCGGAGCTGAGAAGTTTCCACATTACAAAACCACCACCATAACTAGCACTAATTGACAGATTTGGCAGACAGGCCAAGAATTGAATTGCCATGTAGAATGAATTACTCTTTCCCTCCAGGTCAGGATTGATACCCCATGGCAAAACTGTGTGGGGAAAGTTACGCTAACACTGTCTGTGCTGTTCTGTGGAGATGTATAATATTTAAATTACTACATCACTGAAACTTTGAGTTTCACTGCTTTCTAATAGAAAACCCGATTCTTTCAATCCCAAACTGCATCATCAAACTGGTCTCCTGCTGGGGAAAATGGCAGCTTCTACCAATAGAGACAGCCCCACAAACATTGAAGGGAGATACTGAAACACAGCAGCAGGCATTTCTGAAAAATATTTAGGAAAATCATGTTAATACGTATTTTTATTTGATTAGTATTTAGTTCTGTAAGGTAGTACCACTAGTAACAGCTACCTTTCCTTGTAAGAATAACCCTTCTTACGTCCCAAGTCATTAGGACTCTTTTGTAGCTTTCATTTCCTGAAACTCATGTTTATCACAAGGCAGCATTTCCTACAAATGTTACGTAGCCCATCTCTCTTTTACTCTCCAAAAGAAAGTCACCATGCTGATCAATGAGGCCCCACTAACCTGGGCAGCTGAGAAATGTGTCCATTTTAAGAGGTCACAATGCTATTTTTCCTGGCTTGAGGTGTTTAATAGAAGTGCATTCCACTGACTCTTGCTGGAGCTTGTTTTGGATGTGACCTGATGACTCTCAGGTCCCAATCCTGGAAACACCTATGCATGTGCTCATCTTTCCGTATAATATGAATAATCCCATTGATTTCAGTGAGATCATTCATGTGCGTACATTAAACATTGCTTAAATATTTTCAAGATTGGGGTCTTGGTTCTCAATACACAATAGTGAGAGGTGATGCACCAGAAAGGTACGACAGTAGGTGTCCTAAAATTAGGGTGCTCAGGAGGGAAAGAGACATCTTTGTGATTTACCCTTTTAAGGCACTTTCAGTAATTGATCTTTCGTATGGTATGAATTACAGAATCCTCCTAGCTAGAGGAAAAGTTTATTGGTTGTATTTGCTATTACAGGAAATGTCGGTGTAACACGGGCAAGGTAAGCAGTTAGCAGTGCCTGAGTGCTGTGGAGTGAGAAGCAAAAACACTATATGATGATTATTTTTCAAACACTTGCAACAGGTGTTAACTAGGAAGCCCTTTTTCCAGTCCCATTGCACTGGACCTGTTGATCTCCATCTAAATACAATATAGATTAGGAAGGTGGATCGATTATATCAGATAACCATTATATTGTATCACATTCAATCAACTTTCCCTCTCAACAAAAGGGTAGGTCTATGGAGGCTAATTCAGGTATTCATTACTTCTGTTAGAGGATAATAAAATAGTAAAATGAATATCGTTAACTTTTAGCATTTTTCTGTGTAACTACACTGCATGGTAATTCTAATCATAGAGTTCAAGGCCAGAAGGGACCACCTGATCATCTCGTCTGACCTCTCTTTCACTTTATTATTATGCTCTGAGCCTTTTAAGTGACTGCAGAGAAATGTAAGATGCGTGATATCTCATTAAAATTGTTCTCTTTTTCTTCTTTTAGATTCAACTTTCAAAAATTGGACCACCATTTATTATCAAAAGTCAACCTGTTTCGAAACCAGAACCTAGGGCTTCTCCGAGTACATCAGTCAGCGGCGGGAGGAATACTGGGGCTAGAACTCTTGCAGATATCAAGGCAAGAGCTCAGCAAGCCAGAGCCCAGAGAGAGGCTGCTGCCGCAGCTGCTGTGGCAGCAGCTGCAAGCATAGTCTCTGGAGCAATGGGGAGTCCCTGCGAAGGTGGGAAGACAAGAACGCTGGCACACATCAAGGAGCAAACAAAGGCCAAACTATTTGCAAAGCATCAAGCCAGAGCCCACTTACTCCAGACCAGTAAAGAAGCAAAGTCACAGCTCAGTTTAAAGGAAAGTCCGTCATCCTTAGAGACCTTGACTTCTGCTGAAACAAAGATTGAAGTTTCTACTGGTGTCATTATAGTTAATCCTAACTGCAGGTCTCCTAGCAACAAGTCTTCTCACCTCCGTGAGACTAACAATTTATTGCAGCAGTCACTTAACACAGCTGCATTACCAGAAACTGCTACGGACATATCTGTGCACAGTTCTGATGAAAATATACCTGTGCCACGTTTGTGTGAGAAAATTATCTCATCTACCTCCACTGAAAATAACAGTGTGCCACTGCTTTATAATAAAAATTCAGTCCCGGTGTCTATTTGCAGCACTGCTATGTCGGGAGCAATTCAGGAACTTCCCTTTGCAAGTTCGGTTGATAAATCCTCTGTTTTAATGTCTGTTGACAGTACAAACACAACGATTTCGGCTTGTAATGTAAACGTGCTCAAATCCACCCAAGGGGCTGATACTCCATGCATAGCCCTTGTATCAAAATGTATTGATAACACTATTGTTCCAGCCTCAATAGACAGTACAGTCTTATCAAATTCCATTGATGAGAATAGGTTGCCAATATCAAGTAGCAGTGCGAATAATGCAGTCTCCAGTCAATATACCACTATGCCAACTTCGTCCATTGCAAGTAATTTGTCAAATCATCTCCCGGGTAGTTCTGTACTGATTCCCCCAGTGAGGACTGCTACTAGATTTTCTTCTGATAAGATAGCCATAACTGGGTGCAATGAACAAAGTACTGTTTCCATTAATACTACTGTTAGAGCAGCTTTAAGCTGTAGTGATGCAGCTGCAGTGGTAGACTCGGTTGCCAGGCCACCCATTTCAATGTTTACTGGTAATATGGTGACAATAAGTTCTTATGACAACACTACTAAATTAAGTGCTGACAACTTAGAAATAAGTTCTGGACCACGAAACCGAATTGATCTGTCTGGTAAATCTCAGCCAGTGAACTTTACACAAACAGCCATGAACAGGTCTATCCCTTGTAAAGTCATTGTTGACCACACGACGACATTAAATTCCAGTTTGTCACTGGCTGCTTCGATTGAAAATGCAGAAAACAGCATAGATCTGCAGGGCAGACTTGTGAGGGCAGAAGCTGCCTTACAAAACATAGCACGTCCTCAGGTGTCTGTAATAAGCAGGCCTGAAATAGTCAGTAACGAGAGTCTTGAGCACAGTTCCAGCTTTTTAACTGCTGCAGCAAAGCAAGAGGGCAAACACTTGCAGGCAGCTTGTACAAGTCTTCAAGAAGTGCCTCTTACTCCTCAAGATAAATTAATTGAGGTTGTTGCTGCCAATCAAGGTTTTGTGGAGCAGTTACGAGGTCCTTCGGCCTTTAAAAGTGAAGCAGATGCTGCCTGTGTCAATCAGTATAACACTAATAACAGAATTTGCTGGCATGATGAAGAGGCAATGCATACAGACCAGCCAGTGGTCAACCATCTTAACCCAAATAAGCATAAAGAATATACAGAGCAAAACTGTTTAAAAAATGTCAAAACTGAACCTTCAAGTTACACACAAATGTCAGAGTTGCAGTCAAGGAGTCTTATGACAAGCATCGCTGTTCCTGTTAAATCAGAAACTAACGAATCTGACAAGTGCTTTAGGATGGACACTGAAGATTTTACAGCACCAGAAATACCTAGCCAGGCTGCTGAAATAGCCACAAGTGCACAGCCAACACAGACCTCCAAGACATCTGTTACAGATTCCATGGAGGACTCTCTGTCATTGACAACAGAAACCCTAAAAAGAGTTACAAGTGCTGGAAGCTCTAGCTGTCGTTTGTCATCAGTCGAGGCCAACAATCCTCTAGTGACACAGTTACTGCAAGGCAACCTGCCTTTGGAAAAAGTGCTTCCACAGCCCAGATCAGGAGCCAAACTAGAAATTAACAGGCTTCCCTTGCCTTTGCAAAATACCTCGTTGTGTAAAACATCTGCATCTGAGAGAAGTATGGTTGAAAATCCTTCCAGCTCACGCAGTCCAGATGGTAAAGGATTTACACCGGGCAGCATAGCCGCACTGCAGATTAGAAAGCGTGAAAACCATCCAAAAAAGAGGATGGCTAGGACTGTGGGGGAGCACACGCAAATGAAATGTGAGCCTGGGAAGCTGTCAATGGACACAGATGCTAAAGTGGCTCCTTGTGTAATCAGTTCCAACACGAATCAACTCGGGCATGGTCAGCCATTTAAACAAGAATGGCTAAGCAAACATGCAGTTCAGAACAGAATTGCTCACAGTCCAGAGATCAAGCAGCAGAAGAGGCCACTGCCTTCATGCAGTTTCCAACAGAACTTATTTCACGTTGACAAAAATGGCAGCTTTCATGCAGAAGCTAGTACCTCACACAGACAGCATTTTTACCAAATGTCCATGGCTGCAAGAGGCCCCATTCCTACGGCAGCTTTGTTGCAAACTACTTCAAAAGTCCCATCTGGCTGCAATGCATTTGCTTTCAGTAGGCACCTGGAACAGAAGGGTTTGGGAGAGGTCAGTGTTTCTACGGCAGCTCACCAGCTGAGGCTAGGAAGTGTTTTTTCCTCTAATATTCAAATGAAGGAAGGTGATGACATTGCCAATGCCTCACAAACTCTACAGAATAAAACATTAGTGCATCCTCCTCCTCCCCCTATTCCTAATGCAGAAGTCCCATCTGATCAAAAACAACCGACAGTTACTATGGAAACCACTAAAAGACTCAGTTGGCCTCAGCCAGCAAGCATCTGTAGCAATATAAAATCTGAACCTATTTCTTTTGAGGAAGGCTTAAGCAGCAGCTGTGAACTGGGCATAAAACAAGCTTCCTATGATCAGAATGAAGTAAAAGAACAGTTAAAAGCATTTGCATTAAAAAATGCAGATTTCTCTTCCTATTTACTTTCTGAGCCACAGAAGCCTTTTACCCAATTAGCTGCTCAGAAAATACAAACACAGCACCCACAGCAGCAGCAGCTCTGTGGAAATTATCCAACTATACACTTTGGTAGCACAAGCTTCAAAAGGGCAGCATCTGCGATTGAAAAATCTATTGGAATTTTGGGAAGTGGCTCAAATACTGCCACAGGCCTGTCCAATCAGAACGTTCAGATTCCAGTTCAGAAATTTGCTGACAGCAGCAATGCAGATGAACTGGAACTGAAATGCTCTTGCAGGCTCAAAGCGATGATAGTGTGCAAAGGCTGTGGGGCCTTCTGCCATGATGACTGCATAGGCCCTTCAAAACTGTGTGTCGCTTGTTTGGTTGTACGGTAGAAACTGAGTCAAAGATGCAGTATCCCTTGTCAGCATGGGCAAACGGAAAAAAGAAGTGGAGAAATTGTAACATTTTAGGCCATTTTTTTTACTGGTGATGCTTTGTTTCAGAATTTAGTTATTTCTGCTGGCATGACATTCCCTGGAAAGAAGAAGAAACCCTTAGAATTTCTTTTTAAAAAAATAACAAACTTGTTACTAAGCTTCTATGAGCTTTCTTGCTGTCTAAAAGAAAAGGTTTTAAAATGTCATTCCTAGCTTCTATTTATTTGCACAAAGTGCAGCACACTATTTCCCCACTGATACACATAACATACCCTCCAGGTTAAGAATAACAGGCTTGTGGTATTCTCATGATTTCTAACTGCTGGTGTACTGCAAGTGCAGAAATAACAAGATGACTAACAAATTGAAAAAAGACTACTTTGTGTAAAGTAGCTTGGTGTTCTGTTACAAATAAGCCATCATAGCTACTAAATTGCCTTGCAATTTTTCTAACGATGATTGCTTTCTTGAACCCACCTTTTCCATCCATGACTAACTTATAGACAGTCAACCTAGCAAAAGAGAGAAAGACTTTAGACAAATTTAATTAGAGGAGTTTGCTCACTCCTACACAAAGCATTATGGAGGTAAGATTTTAATTGTCGGCTGTTCTTGTTGATGAGAGTTAGATTTGTAAATGTTGATGAGCTGAACCATGTCTAGAATCTTCTTGGCTTTACTGGAGTATAGAGAAAGTAACTACTTCTCCAAAGAGCTGAGCACCCTCTCTTTTTCCCTCTCCTCCCTTGTACACCTATTGAGCTATCTATCCCAAACACATATATATGGGTCATATCTATGTAACAAACAGGTTTTGGATTTTAATAGTATTTCCATGGCCTAAGAGTAATTCTAAGGTATAATTAATGATTGAGGAGAGATTCTTATTGTGTGTTGAACTGAATAGTAGAAAATCAGTTATTTTCCCTCCTATGTGATTTACTATCTATTTAAATATGTTTCAGAGTTTTGACTTTTAAAAAAACTTATTTTCAAAAATAACTTAACACTACCTTTTTTCTTAAAGGTTTCAGACCACTTTATAGTATCTTTTGGAGACCTGGGAGTAAAGAGGTGGTTTTTTTTTAAAGGGATACTGCATCTTTTAAATAATCTTCAGTATTTATCAAGTACTGTATTTATGTTGAGGACTACAGCTGCATTCCAGATGCATTAGCCACCATAACATCAGAGGACAACAATAGTAATTTTGGGGCCCTATCCACCTAAAAGGAAAATATTATAAAAGGATAAAGCACATGCAGCTGTTGGGGAGAGGAAAATATCTTGCCATTTTTTTACTCCAGATTCAAGAATACAAAATGTGCAGTATGAGTACCCCATATGCTGACATATGCTGTGACCACCCAATCAAATATGAGCATAGCGAACAACATAATTTTACCATTGCAGTAGAACCTCACTAATGCATACAAACCTTACCATATGCACAAGAAACTGACATTCTCTCTCTAGTTCTCAATGAAAGGTGGAAAAGCAGTGAGTTGTGGGGTCTCATATTGCTTAGATTTTTAGTATTTATACAAAACATATAACTACACATTTACTAGTACATTTTGAAGTGTTAACATGAACAGTAAAACTGTGAAATGAAAAAGTACATTATATGGTCCATTATATTTGTTTATGATCTTTTCTTGCTTACTTATTCATAATTCTGTAGTTTGTAATCAGTCTCTCTGGCATCAGTGCATATTAGCAAGGTTCTACTGTATATGGGAAACACATTTATTTTCTTGTGGGACCATTTTTACAAACATAAAATATACTGTTCCTTTTGATTGTCTTAAAAATGAGCTGGAACACTGTAGGAAGTACATTCCTGCTATAAGTTCTGTGGTGCAACTAGAGTTCTATTTTACTGTAGTAGTGACATCTAAATATTAATTTCTGACACCATGTGATACAAAAACCATTGCTAATTACATTAACAAAATTGTTTTGATACAGTATATATTTTCTGTATACAAAAGCGCTCCTTTATGAAAGGTGAAAATCGACAGATTTTCCACTTTTTCAAACCTTTCTGTAGAATGAAAAACAAACCAAAAGTAAACACTTGAAAAGTAATTTCCAGTGGTATGCTAATAGCTACCCAAATGGGAGCTATGATGGTCACATGGATAAACGAGTAGATTGTATTCATGCATACCAAACTATGTCTGAGGAGCCTTCTGTATTGGAATTATATCCTATTGTATTTACACATGGTATAGGTATACAATATTTTATTCTCTTAAATAAACAGAGTGGCCAGTTCTTAGTATCATGATAACCTGTGTTTATATGAACCCTCTGGGAGTCTTTACTTCTGTCCACTATACATGTATCAGTATCTGTTTCTACTTGTAATTTGAAATACATTCTACCAGTGACTGACACAGTATTGAAAGAAAACACAGCATCCAAAAACATTTCATTTTGAATGACGGATAAGGGTCTGAATAATATGATATAACATTAATTCGTGTCATAGTGGTATCTTTGTACCATGGCTGCAGTTTGCATATTTAAGATAAGATAAAATGTTATATAAAACTACTTTGGACAAAATGATGCTAAATAATTTAACACAATTGACCAAACCCCTTCATGGTGCCATTACATTGACTTCTATTTGACATCAGGGGAGTTGCATTAGGAATGAATTTGACCCACTATTTAGAAACATCTTATGATTGGTGTTAGTGATTTATAGTCATAGGGTAAAATTCCAAAAACACCTAAGTGATTTAGGCACCTGAGTCTCATTGACTTTCTATTTGAAAATGGCGCTTATGCTCCCAAATCATACAGATGCTTTTGAAAAATTTACCCATGATCTTAATTTAAATGAGAATATACCTAAAAATAGAAGTGAATTTTGGATTACTCCTGTTTTGCCTAATTTTGTCCAGATTTCAATCCCTGTGTCACTCTGGTTTCTAGTGATCGTGCAGTTTGCACTGTTGAGCATTTAAGGTTTATGCACTGAAGAGTAGTGAGGGGAAGCATTACTTAAGAAGATGCCTGTGTATGTGTGTATGTGTCCGTCCATCCTTCCAGAAGGAATAATTTATTTACACACGTGCATTTTTGGAAAATATCCAAAGTTTTTTCCTTAGTTGCAGCACTTTTGGGAGAGAGGGAGAAAGATTCTTGTGCTCCTTCCTTCCTTTTTTTAAAAATCTGCATATTCCTGATGTATGTAGTTAACATTAGGGCATTTGTAGTGTGTATGTTTGTGTGTTCCTGTGCAGAACTAATTTTCCAAGAAGAAATTTCCTATTCCCTTAGTTGAAATAATGTTAAAAAAAAATGGTGAACTGGGCACTCCATATCAGCATTCTGTTTACCTACTGAGGTTTAGCACATGAAATTAGTTAACTTAAAAATAAGGTTGAGCCATAAAGCAAAATTCTCTCTCTTTTCTTGATGAGGGTGGTTTGTGTTGTTAGGGTAAGCTACAGGATGTTCAGATCTTTTCAGGGCCCTGAAATTCCTTGCACAGTTTATAAACTGATGCATATGGTGCTTCGTAATGCAGTTTCTGAAGTAAAATTATCGTATGCTGCATCTCCCTTTCCCTTACAAACGCACAATTTCATAATAGTTATTGTAGCCTCTGGTTTAGCAGTTTCACCAAGGTGTGGTGAAGTACCAGGATGAATACTCAAAAGCTCAGAAATGTCATCTTGAAGGGATTATTTTAGCTGACATGTGAATGGCCCTGCTTTAAACACTGAATGACTACAGTTTTGTGACTGCAACACAGCAGTTTTTTATCTGTGTTTCTGTAGAACATTGGAGGAAGCAAAAAATAATATTCAGTGTGGATAATCATGGACCTGTGTAGCTAAATGTTTCTGAATCTAAAAATCCTGTTGTCTTCAGTCATCATGCTTTTGTCACTGTAAAACCAACAAAAACATTTTTAGTCTAATTTAAAGGAGCTGCTTCTTTTATAGCACATAATATTTCGCTTTGTACTATATTTGATAGTTACAGAATAATTTAGTCTGTAGAATAACTTTGTCGTATTTGTACTGTTCATGAATGTTACAAGAAAAGTGCTTTACTTTGTTGCCATAATTCTCTTGTACTGTTGTAAAATATTTCTTCTGCTTTACAGAAACCTAACTCAATTCACTATTTCAGTACAGGGTTTTTTGTGGTTTTTTTATTTTTTTATTTGTCAGTATTTTGAATGTTTACATCTGTTTGACATTAGCCATTCAATGCCTTTTTAGGGCAGTATTACTCCTGGAGTGTAACAGCAATGTGAAATCAACCCATACTTAACATGCATGAGAAATACAGATGTAAGGGGGAAATGCCTACAATGCATAGATTTTTTTTTTTCATCAGCATATGGAGAAGTAAAAAACCCTCCTTCAGTCCTCTACCAAAGAAAACATTATTCCCACAGGACAAGCTCAGAAATTATTCTCTGAATCCTCGGAAGGGGGAGTAGTTGATTTCTGTGGGGTTGCTACAATTTATTACTGTTAAGCTTGCTTTGTTACCTGACTAAATGTGACTGAGTGCAAGAAGCATTTTAACAATTTGTTTTAAAGACAGTGTTTTCTTTAGAATTCAGGGATCCTGCTTTCTTTAATGGTGCTGTTCATTTCTTATTTAAAAAAAACAAAACAAAACATTTGTCGCCTACAAAAGTGACCACTCACAAAACGATAAATTAAATAAATTGAGCTGTCTCCATATTTTCTCTCTTCTCCTTCCCCTTTTTCCCCTCCCTGGTCCCCTGAAAATAACAACTTGGGCTTCAATATTAAAATATTCTGGAAAAAATAAAGAAATAAAATATATTTGTCATATGTTTTTCTTTTATGTTCAGTGCATTAGGTGGAGTATTCTGTCTGTGCTAGTTCATTGAACATTCCAGTCAGTGAAGGAGAAACAGAAGCAGAAAATCTATACTTTTTGAACTTGATGACCATTTATTGTATGATTAAGACTGAGCAGCATCTGATATAGCATAGCTATGACCATACTGACATAATGAAAATAAAACTGGGTGATATTATATTGCGTTTTAAGTAGAAGACTTAAAGAACAGATTAGCTGCATTGTCTTCCAGTGCAACCCCTAGATATGTGCCATGTATTTTTGGGAACCTGACTATCAGTAACCCCATCCAGCACAGATGAACTCTCCATCCTCCTGTGAGTCATTCCCTTCTTTACCCCCCCCCCCCCTCCCCACCAACAAAGAAGTTAAAAGTTAATATCCTAGTGGCCCTTTGATTCCAGGCTTCTAGTTCAAACGTGTTCCCTGATGATGAAACGAGAGTTTGCTTATAAAACCTGCTAGATCCCTAGGAGCTAGAAATAAGAGTAGAGAAAGTCATTACATTAAAAACAAAACATTTCAAGAACTGTTTCCTTGCAAAGAGAGCTTTGCAAACATAAGCCAGTTGTTAGGGTTGAGGGGTAAGATGGTGAACAGCAAGTAATATTTTCACAGGCTCACTCAAAAATGCTAAGACAAACACTGCCTGAATCCTCAATCGCTTGCTGCACCTTTCCATTATTATTATTATTAGACTTGTGGTACAACTTCAGGATCCCAGTCATGGATCGGGGCAACATTGTGCTAGGCACAAAACAAACAATGAAAAAACAGTGCCTGTCCTAAATAGTTCATAATCTAATGACAGTTACTGTGATTCCCCCACCCACCTGACAAACTCACCCACCTCCAGTTGTGCTTTGCCAGGTTATCTAAGTCTACCTGGAGTCCCTGACAGGGTCTTACAAAGCCAAAGGCCAGCCTTGTTTTATTTAATAATAATTGTTCAGCCATAGGCTGTAGTAGCTTTTATCTTAACTCTTTAGGTGAGGAATTCACATCAGAATTTTTACACGTTTAAGAGCTACCTGTTTACTGTTGCACCTATGTTAATTTTAAAAACCTTGTAAAATGCCTTTCTGCAAAGTTTTATTTAAACTTTTTAAAATAACATTTTATAATATTTTGTGTTTCTGGAGTATCTTCTGTCTGAGCATCCCACTCAGTGTTTCATTAAATTAAACTTCACACCAATCCCTTGAGTTAGCCTCACTTTTACAGTTGGAATACAGTTTTACAATTCGGGAAATTGAATCTGAAAGAAATGAAATGGCCAAAGGTCACACAGGAAGTCTGCAGCAGAACTGTGGGGAAAAAAAAACACATTTTCTGCTTCCTGGTCCTATGCTTTAACCAGGGGATTATTTTGTTTGAGTTTAAAATAAATTATGGGTCGTTGATCATTTTAAAATAAAGGACAATGGGCCTAAACTATCTGCCATATTGAGTGGTGGGGAAGGGGGAGAGAAGGAAAATTTTTGACTTTAAAAATATCAGCAGTGCAGTTTAATATTCCTGGAAAACCCTGGGGGTGGGGGTTACCTTCCTCTGCAGCATGGGACACAGGTCACTTGCAGGTTTAAACTAGTGTAAATGGTAGATTCTCTGTAATTTGGAGTCTTTAAGTCCTGATTTGAGGATTTCAGTAATTCAGCCAGAGGTTATGGGTCTATTACAGGAGTGGGTGGGTGAGGTTCTATGATCTGCAAAGTGCAGGAGGTCAGACTAAATGATCATGATGGTCCCTTCTGACCTTAAGTCTATGAGTCTACAGTGCAGTACAGATTAATGTTTGTCCAGATTTTTCAACATTGGTCTGTGTCTGTCCAGAGAGAGGATATCAGTACTACCAGCAGATGGAGATAGGAGAAATCTTGTCTGTCTAGGCAGGTAGAGTGCTCTTTTTTCCTTACTAGTTTTCTCTCCTCTCTCCATCAATCTCTTCCCCTATGTTAAGATTAAATAGTTCAGTGTAGGGTGTTCTTGGTGAATTGTTTTATTTCTCATTCTGTGTTCACATGCACATGGTGTGGAGGTGGCTTTATAGTAGTGGTGTATCTCATCTCTTCTGGTTGGCAGGGATCACAGTATGAAAATGTGACCCTATGGTTGTATATCCAATAGCCAGCATTCTCTTCAATGTGGAGCTGTGGTTGGAGTCAAAAGAACCCCTCCACCCCCCCTTCCTTGACTTGTTTAGCAGTAAGACCCAGATTTCACACACTCATGGTTTCCTGTCCTGCAGTGTCTGGCTCAACAGCCTTTAGAAGTGTCAGACCTGTAGGAAGTAAGGTGTAGATACTCACAGCTGCATTCTTTCTAGCAAGAATTAGAATCTTTTTTCTCTGTCATTTACTGTGCCACTCATGGAAGGAAGCACAACTCTGCCTGACAGAAGAGACAGCATGAATAAACCGCAGCAGTGCTCTTTGTATTGATGCCCTTCTAGGATAAACATGTTGGCATTTTCAGTGTCTTATATACAGAAGGCCTTGCTCTACTCTTACACAGTATCTTCCTGTAAATAAAACACTACCTTCTCGTGGGAATTTTTAAGTGACAAGAAGTGCAGATGGATCCATGGGCTTTGGCAATCTGTTGGAAGCCCAGAACCTCACTTGGGAACAGTTCACTGGCACAAAATAGCGACAACCTGGATGAAAGTGAGTCCTGTGTGTAATCCCCCTTCCCGAGCTCCTCTTCCTTTGTGGCCTTGCTCTTGGTCTCCTAATAGTGCTCAGCTCTACCTTCATGTTCTTCCAAGTAGCTTCTTCCATCAAGAAGCTGAGAGTTTTCCTCTAAATATTGCTCAGCATTGTCGGGTAGGTACAAGTAATAGATGATGATGTAGGCTTGATTGTCCCGAAGAAGAGAAATTCCTTCTGAAGAGAAGCTGGATATCTTGGATATTTTACCACTTTAGAAAGAATACTTTGGTGTGTTGAACAGTAGGTGTCCCTTTCTGTTAATGTAAAAGAGAAGAGAGTCGTTATTTTGGAAACCATTCTGAACCTTCAGCCCAATGCACAGTGGAACATGAGGCTCTGTGTCACCTAAGTGAGATGTCCTGGCTTGTAAGCAAGCATCCAGTGGGGGAGATGTGTTTTTTCAGAATGGATGATATGCCTCTCCACAAATAGGAGGAGATTTACATCTTCCACATATTACAGTTTGGGCTGCCTATGGCACAAGGGGTGAAGGCAAAGTTAAATCCCTTAAGGCAAGGGTTCGCAAACTTTTTTTGCTGGGACCCCCTTGGAAAATATTTCAGGCTGTGATGATCACCACCCCCACCCCCCCCCCATGCCATAACACCCTTACCGGCATGTGCAGAGGCTAGGGTGACCAGATGGCAAGTGTGAAAAGTCAGGACAAGAGGTGAGGGCTAACCGGCACCTATATAAGACAAAGTCCTGAATATTGGGACTCTCCTTATAAAATCGGGACATCTGGTCACCCTAACTGGGGCTGACAACTCGCAACCCCCCACCCCCCTAATAACCTCACAACCCCCTGAGGGGTCATGACCCCCAGTTTGAGAACCCCTGCTTTAAGATGTGGTTGTCTGAGACCATGATGTAAGCAGTCGTGTCAAGAGGTTGGAGCTGGAGTCAGAAATCAGGAATTAGTGCTGAGGGTCATTGTTAAGTTACTTGGAGTGGGGCAAGACAGGAGCCAGGCTGTGAACCAGCAGGCACAAGAGCTATCTCAGTCATTGATGAATGCTTTGAGCAGCCACTGAGTTGCTGCTGGGGTCAAGAGCTGGTCTTCTGATTCTTCTAACTAATCAGGTAGTGTAGCCAATCAGATAGCCTGTTGCAGGACAGCTGTGCTTGTAGCCTGCCCAGAGGTTGGCACTGCTGCAGGCCCTAATTCCTGGCAGCGATCGTCCTGACATTCATTCTTGCCCTTTTTTAGGTTGGGCAGAAGAAAGGCTTGAGCTTCAGCTTCCTTTGGGTGTGAGCAGCTAAGCCTTATAAGGCAAGGTAAAGCATTCCTCCTTGGGTTCTTATCCAGAAGTAATACTTAGA
Organism: Emydura macquarii macquarii; assembly: GCF_026122565.2. NCBI lineage: Eukaryota > Metazoa > Chordata > Testudines > Chelidae > Emydura > Emydura macquarii. The sequence continues at coordinate 25,990,019 of NW_027131614.1, read as the reverse complement.
AAATTGTGAGTATTTACAAGCCAACTAGTCCAAATTACATGCCTCCTAGAGTTTTAAGAGAATGTATCTAACAAGCATACTCTACCACCGAAAATATTTTTTAAAGCACTGTCAATAACGAGGGAGTTGCTATAAGATTAATGAAAGCAAATGAAGTTCCAATTAAAAAAAAAAAAAAAAAAAAAAAAAAAAAAAATAACCCTGGTTATTTCAGTTTGAAAAGTCCAGCATCTGTCTATGGTAAAATTATGTTGCAAATATTAAGAAAGGACATATAAATGTCTACAAGAAAATAGAATTATGACTAATCAGAAGCATCACTCCAAAGTCTGTATGAAGGCAACGAAGGCTATGCCACCTATGTTGACAAAACTTGTTACTCAGGGATGTAAATATTCCACCCTTCTGAGCAACGTAAGTTATGCCGACATAATTTTGACGCTTGCAGAGATGGCTTTTTTTTATGCCGACAGGAGAGCTCTCTCCCATCAGCATAAAGCGTCTTCACCCAATGTACAGCTGCGCTGCTGCATGTGTAGACATGGCCTAAATAACTGCTGGGTGAAAATGAGATACTTCATTTTAAATTCCTAAATGAGGAGCCTAACTTTAAAAAAAAAAAAAAAAAAATTCACAATAAATTGATAGATACAGTAGATGTCATATGTTTGGATTTTCTTTAAGCATTTGATACTTTAATTCAAATGGGGTTGGGTAGAGAAACTATGTAGACTGAAAAGTGGCTATAAGATGAGACTGATGGGCTATGGAAATGGCCATTTGATTTGGAGGACATTATTATATGTGGTGCTACAGGAGTTGAGGTAAAGTTCATTCTTATTTGATATCTTTTAAAGATTCAGAGGGGGAGTAAATAGCACGTTTTTGAATTATGGAGATACTAAATTGTGGGAGGGTTTATAAATACCAGGGCCAGTGGGTTTTAAGTATTTAATACAAAGAGACCTAGAAACTAGGAACCTAGGCAGAAAATAATGAAAAACAGCTTGAAAAAATAGAATTGAATACATCTGAGGAATCAGGAGTGTGGTGGGTTCTTTTCTTTGGTACCTGTTGCTTTAGTACCCAAGTAAAAATATTGTATTAGGAGGTTTCCAAAAGAGCGGTAGCTATGGGGAAAGTGGGACGTGTGGGATGAACAAGTTGGTATGTATGTGTCATGGCATTTCTGGGGAGGGTAGGTGTAAGCGTTTCGGGCTCCGTGGGAGGCCACAGTGGCTTCCTACAGGGGAATAACTCGCTCTTGGCGAGAGATCAGTCTAGGCAATTTGCCCTCCAGCAGGGCGAGTGAGCAAGGAGTCTATCGCTCCAACCCCTAGGCAGGGTGAGCAGAGGCGGATCGCTCAGGCCCTCAGGCAGGGCAAGGCATCGCTCCAACCCCTAGGCAGGGTGAGCAGGCGGATCGCTCAGGCCCTCAGGCAGGGCGAGCGAGCAAGTAGTCTATCGCTCCAACCCCTAGGCAGGGTGAGCGGAGGAGGCAACAGCTTTCGGCGGGGTCAGGAGAGCAATTCTCCTGGGGTGGCTAGGGCGAAGGGGAGGGGGACACAGGCCCACCCATCTCCACTGCGTCCCAGCCCAGGGCCCTAGCAGTGGCAGAAGCGGCTGCCACTGTGCCGGCGGGGCTCCCGCCGCAACACACTGGCAATACGGCGGACTCAGCCACAGGCTGTGGCTGTCCCTGGGCTACTTCCTCCCCCTGACCCTAGTACCTGCTGCGTCCGTGTCCCAAGGGTAGTCCACCTGGGGTAGCGTTGTTAGTCCTTCCTCGTCGACCGGGGGTAAGGCAGGAAACTCCTCTTCAGGAGGCAGCTCCTCCAGGTCGTTGTAGGAGGGGAGCGGGTCGGCCTCGGGCAGCTCCTCCAAGTCCTGCCCCGCTGCAGGGAGGGGCTCGGCGGCCGGCAGTTCCTCCAAATCTGGCCCGGCCTCCGGGGGTGTCCGCCACTCGGGCTGCTCTGGGGTCTCGGCCCAGTCTGGTGGTCCCAGAGCACGGCCCCGGGGTTGGGGTAACTCGGCCCAGTCGTCCTGGCCGGGTTGCCTTGTCCAGCTCCTCGAGGGCCCTATCCAATCCCTGGGGCCGGGGTTCGTCGGCGGCGGCTAGGCTCCGGCCTAGGCCTCTGTTGGCGGGGCAGCCCGTCTGCCTCTGCCGGCAGTCTGGGCCCTACTGAGCTCAGGGGCCAGGCTTTTGTATTTCCCCTTCCTGTTGGGGCTCCGCCCCGGGGCTGCCAATTGGCCTGGCCGGGTGGCCCTATCACGGCCCGGGTCCCCTGTTGCCGGGCAGACTCTGGGGCAGGGTGTGAATTGGGCCAATCAGAGCTCTCGGGCCCTTCCCCAGGCTCTGGCTCCGTGGGAGGCCACAGTGGCTTCCTACAGTAGGACACTTATTTTTTATTTTGCAGGGTTTGTTCCCAGAAGCAGTAAGGAAAGAAATGTTTGCCAAGTGTATATCATTATGTCTCCTTCATATCCTTTGCACCCCACATGACACAGGAAATAGTATCAAATCCACTCATTCACACATACTCAGACAGTCACAGTTGTTCTCTCTGTCTCATGATTGCAATTAATCAAATCTATTTAATATTTAAATGGGAGAAAACATACAAACTTCCTAATACAGTGTCAAGTATCTGTGCCTAAACTTTCAAAAGTGACTAGTGATTTTAGGTGGTCAAGTTAAGATACCAGAAAGAGCCTGCTTTTCAGAAAGTGGCCTGTGGAAAAACAGGCCACTTTCTGGTGTCTCAGTTTGGGAGCCCAAAATGACTAGTCATTTGAAAATTTAGGAAAAGATGAACATTTAAAAATAATTACTTAAACATCAGAAAATGTAGCAATAAGTATAACTATGCTTATATTAACATAGGGTGCATACTAACTATTCACAAGCAAATACCGTGAAAGGAAGATTTGGTGGATGGGAGAATACATTAATATTGTATAGGAATGGCTGAGACATTGTCAGTTTTTGTGGAAAATACTCAAGAAATTGGGTGGTGGATGATAGAGAGGCCTTTTTGTCTTTCCCCTTCAAGACCTAGCTAGTGAGAGGCCAGATTTTGCCACCCTTCTAAATGTTAAATGGTACCTTGCTCTTCTAATTCCATTTATTTCAACTGGGCTACTCATGGCATAAGTTACCACTCCTCCTGAATAAGGGTATCAAAATCTGGCACAAAGAAATATTAACAACATGTAGCTGACTTGTTTAGAAGGAAAGTTGGTTGGTGCAGAGTCCCCAAGGATGAAGTTGGGGAGAGATGGTTAATGTTGGGTTGAGATATTGGAGTGGAGGGATCATAGGATTCCCAAGAGAAAGAGAGAACATGAAAATTTAGTCAGGTTGTGATGTGTAATAGTTTAAACACATTCACATCCAGGCATTGTTGTAGACATCTAGGGATGTGTTGTAGACATTGCAAGGAACACGTGGGTCTCAAAGAAGACCCCTTCCTCACCTCGCGCGGATGTCCTGACTAGCAAATTATTATAGGTGAGTTTTTGTAGTGGATGAGAGAGTCCCTGTCCTGTGCATTATGAACCATCCAGGTTTTTGGGGGGGAGACGGGGGAAAGGAGTCAGACTACTGTTTGTAGCAGATTAGGAAGTGTGGATAATACTGGCAGCTGTCAACGATCGTGTAGAAGGTGGTTTGGTCCATATTGTCACACATGATATTCCAGGCCCCTTAAACAGGTTGAAGATAGTGAGTTAATGGCAAGAGATCACATGTACAATAAAATGTACAAGATCAGCAATGACTGGTGACTTCAATTATGCAAATATTGACTAGTAAAATGTCTTACTGGGATAAAATTAAGAGAAACAGTTTCCTGACATCTCAATCCTGCCTATTCTTTGTCTGTGTCACATAATGGTATAGCTATTTCCGTCTCATTTCGGTTGTCGAATTTAGTGTGTAGATGCTGCATGTTGTTGGTGGCCTGTGTTACACAGAAGGTCAGTCTAGATGATCTGGTGGTCCCTTCTAGCCTTAAATTCTATGACTGACACCATAAGTATTATCATCACAGCACAACTAGTTCTGAAATGCACAAGAGAGGCTACTCTTCACATAGCCTTAAGTATCAGAGCCAAGTTAGCTAAATATGTAACTATAATAAAGCCATGAAGTAATTGTGATCATAATATAATTAAGTTCAATATTTCAATAGTGGGGATTGTACCAAAAGCTTGCATTAACACACCAGAATTTAGAAGACTACTTCAAGAAATAAAGAAATTATGAATGAAGTGGCTGAACTGCTCACAAAATATACAACCTATCTTTAAAATTAGCTGATATACTAGAGGACTGGAGAATAACCAACTAAAATTCTGCGGGTGAAAGTCTATTTAAATAGGCCCTAAGGATATGTCTACACTGCAGACTGACGTCGATTTACTTTACTTTAAATCGACTTTCACCTGCAAAATTTTAGAAGTCACAGGAGTGTGATCACACCACACTCCTTTGCTGGGCTCTTGCATCCCCACTCACCACACTTGGGTCGACATTCAAAGCAGTGCACCGTGGGTAGCTATCCCACAGTGCAACTAGCTCAGAGGCTTTTGGGAAGCTTGTCATCCTCCCATGCTGCAACGTGCTTCTTCCCCCTCCCTTCTTGTCTCAAACAAACTGCAAACGTTTTTTCATGCCATTTTTCTGTGCCTCACGCACACCTTTGCCGGAGAGACATGGAGCCTGCTCAGCTCTGCACTATCGTGAGCATCACAAATACCTTACAGCTTATCCTGCAGTATTTTCAAAGGCAAGAGAGGAGCTGCAGCACAGAAAATAGCGATGTTACTGAGGCCATCCTGCTACAAGCCATAGAGTGGAACAATTCCCGTTTGCTGCAGGCTGTCATGCATCATCTTTAGTCCATGGAGAGCCGGGTCTGGTCCCACAGACACAGATTGGTGGGATCACATTGTTATGAAGGTGTGGGATGATGAGCAGTGGCTGCAGAACTTTCATATGCGACAGTTCACTTTCTTTGAATTTTGCACAGAGCTGTCCCAAACCCTGAAGCACGTGAATACTCGCTTGAGACCAGCTCTGACAGTGGAGAAACGAGTGGCCATCGCTCTGTGGAAGCTGGCAACCCCAGACTGCTACCGGTCAGTTGGGAATCAATTCGGAGTCAGTAAATCCAAGTGTGCAGGGCCATCAATAGGCTTTCTCCTAAGAAGGGTAGTGACTTTGGGAAATATGCAGGACATAGTGGATGGGTTTGCCACAATGGGGTTCCTAAACTTGTGGGGGAGCACTAGATGGCACGCATATCCCTATCCTACCACCTGACCATCTTGTCACAGACTACATAAACCAGAAGGGATACTTCTCAATGGTGTTGCGGCCTTTGTGGATCACAGGGGACATTTCACCAACATCAGTGTGGGATGGTCCAGAAAGGTGCATGACGCACGTATCTTTAGGAACTTGGGTCTGTTCAATAAGATGCAGGTGGGCACTTTCTTCCCTGACCAAAAAATAAACATTAGGGATGTGGAAATGGCAGTAGTGATCCTGGAGGATCCTACCTATACCTTGCTCCCTTGGCTAATGAAGCCCTACACTAGGCACCTGGACAGCGAGGAGGAGTGTTTCAATAACAGGCTCAGCAAGTACAGAATGGTGGTGGAATGTGCATTTGGCCTTTTAAAAGTCAGATGGAGTTGTCTGCTTACGAGGCTTGACGTCAGTGAAAAGAACATCCCATGAGTTATATCTGCGTGCTGTGTGCTCCATAATTTGTGTGAAATGAGGGGGAAAAGTTCCCCCAGCGTTGGGCTGTGGAGGCTGATAGCCTGGCTTCAAATTTTGAGCAGCCAGATTCCAGCACTATGCTCAGAGCCAGCTGTGGAGTGCCTCAGCTTCGGGAAGCATTGAGAAACCGGTTTTGCAATGAACTTCAGTAATATACGTCTGTGCTATGCCTTTATTTCCCATTCCCCAACCCTCACGCCAGCGGCCCCCTCCCCTTCTCTCCTCACCCAAGCTATGAATGAATAAAGACAGATGGTTTTTAGTGCTACAAAGTTTTATTTGTGACCTATTTTAATGGGAGGAAAGGAGGATAACTTAACATTGTAAAGTGTCACTGTGCAAGCAACTGTGGTTGTGTGCAGTTCTTAAAGGGGCCATTGTGTCCTTCTGTTCGCCTCCACGCGTGTGGAGTGCAGCACATACTGCACCCTGCTCTGTGTCCTCCTAGACTGCTTGGGGGGGGGTAAAGCAGTAGGTGCAGAGTGGAGGGGTTGCAGAGGGAGTCTGTCCTGCTACTGCTCTTCCTGGAGCTCAACCAGACACCTCAGCATGTAAATGTAAATTAGCTGGAGGTAAGCCGGGAGGTGACAAAATCTGTGGGCAACACAAAATTAGGTTAGTTGAGATTACTGAATACGGGGGGGGGGGTGGGGGGGGAATAGAAGAATCTAAGAAAGCCTTCATACAGATATTTCCGAGTAACTAAAGCATTATGGGTCTGATTCGCTGCTGCTTTGCAGCTTGTGTAATGATTGCCATTAGTGCAAAGTGGGTGTAAAAAGGCTATCAGATCACAATGGTCATTCATTATGTCCACTTTGAACTCATGTCATGCTAGTGCAAATGAGTGTGCAATGTGCAAAGGAGTGAATTGGACCCTCATCCTTAATGATGTGGCTTCTGGGCAGCTGATGCCAAAGGATTACTACTGGGAAATTAAAAAAAATGTTTTCTGTTATGCACACAGATATTCTGAAAATCTACTAAAAAAAAATCCAAATCATGGTGGTGTGTGTGTTTTGATTGACTAGCTATTTGCTTAGAATGTACTGATGTTGGATTTCAATCAGAATGATTATGCAGAAGGATTATGAACATGCCCAGGAATCCCTGCACACTTAACCAGTTAAACAAAGTGCAAAAAGATCACACTCGTGCTGTTTGATAAAAGCACAATGCAATGATGCCCCCTGCCAACTGGCCAAGGAGAAGCTTTTGCTGAAGAAAAATTAATTTTCTGTTATCCTACCTAAAAGAGCAGAACCCAGGTTTGACAGACACAGTATTTGTAGAGAATTTAATGTAAACCATAGTGTTTTGTTTTGTTTTTTAAATCATTATGGTGTTTGGATGCTGAGAATTCTTTACTAAATATAAGGGCATTTGCAGGTATGAGATTGTTGTAAATTTGTATTTGGAAATTATGCATAATGAGGAAATGTTTTATACAGCGCCAATTGTCAGAGACAATTTTTTTTTGGGTATACTCTGTTTTGGATTATAGTCGTGTCCACAATTTTAAATTTACAATTTTAAATGTCACTAGTAAGCTGTCTACCTGTTTGCACCCACAAAGTAAGGGTGATACCCTTACTCACATTGATAGATGTACTCCATAAGTAGTACCATTGAATTAACTGGGAAAGCCTCTAGAATAAGATGTTACCCAATGTGAGTAAGAGTACCACAATTTTGTCCCTAAGAAAGTGGGTGTGTCCTCATCTTTATTACTAACTTATTGCAGTTACACTTGGATATGAAATTGACCAGCAAAGGCTTGGGTTAAAGCCTGGCTGAAAATCAAACTCATAATGCTGAACATATATAGCTTAGGTTCAGATCAGTGGTAATGACATTTTATTAATCCTTTGATACTGGGATATGGATTTCCTGACCTAATTCATCACTGCAATTGTAGGAAAACTGGAATTGCAGGTCTAATGCAGCTATGGTTTTGGTCATCATAATCTTTTTAATTGCATTTCTTATTAGTCATTGTTATTTGGTTATTTGTCAAATTTGTTCTCTAACAGAAACAGAAAGGTTGCTGCTTTTGCTGTTGACTCCAGAGTTACTTCTTTGCTGTTTGTCTTACTGGAGATAGAGATATTTCCAGTGCACTTTGGTTTCCTTTTCTTCTGACTACACATACATTATCTGTTTAGTCTTATTTCTGAAATGCCCAAATTCCGCCTTAGAGTAGACAGGGAAATAAACAGAAAACTATGACTGGGGGAGGGATTGCTGACCCAACTATTTGTGAACCTTTTTGCAATTTTCTCTGTTTTCTGCAGAATCTAAGTTTCTGACTTTTTCATGAATTAGAGCATTCATAGTATAAATACTTTCACTCTCTTTATTATTGCAACTGCTCTCTCATGTCTTCTTTCCTTCCATGCTCCTCTTTCCTCTACTTCTCCTCCATATCTGCTTTTCTCCTTGCTACTCTTTCAAACTTTGACCGCTTCTGTCTATCTTCAGGGTTTGCCATGGGCGTCCTCTGCTACATATGCTCCTGCTGAACTAGTTCCTCAGTTCCATTTTCCAGGTTTGCTGTCGCTCACATTCTGGAAATGGCAGAGGGATTGGGTCTGTTCGGGTATGTTGATGCTGCAGTTAAAAACTTGTGCGTGTCCTGTGCCAACTGATTCTGGCTCATGGGGCTCAGGCTAAGGGGCTGTTTAATTGCGATGTAGATGTTCGGGCTCGGGCTGGAGCCCAGGCTGTAGGACCCTGTGAGCCTGAGCCCAGACACCTACATCACAGTTAAACAGTCCTTTAATCCAAGCTCCGCAAGCCCAAATCAGCTGGCACGGACCAGCCCCAGGTGTCTAACTGCAGTGTGGGTATGTCTATACAGCATTTTGGAGCCCCTGGGAACAAGGCTTCCAACGTGGGCCAACAGAGTCTAGCTAGCGGAGTTTGCTCTAGCACTCTAAAAATAGTTGTGTAGACAGTGTTTTGAAGTTGCAGCTCAGGCTCTGAAGCCCAGCCTGGGAGGTTCACTCCTGCAGGCTCAGAAATGCTGTGTAGACATATCCTTAGAACATATCTTCATGGTGAATAATTCCGGAACAGCTAGTCCTATTAACTCTCTGTGTGGACATTCTTATTCTGGAATATGAGTATTCACACAGGGAGTTAATCGGGAATAGCTATTCAGCTTGAAATTCACACCCTATCTTAATCTCAATTAATTTCCCTGTGTAGACAAGCCCTTAATATAGGCCCCTACCATCACTAATCTCTCACTACTGCTTATCCTTAAAGCAAGGTAGGGGGAAGCCTAGAGTATGGTGTGTTTTGAGAGCAGCGATGGTTCTTATATGGACTGGTATGTTACACTGGCAAAATAACCACTATATACAACCACTATATGATATCAGTTTAGCTTGATCTCTGGTTATATTTTGTTTCCCCAACACTTTCATATGACAATGGTAAAGAATGACAAAAACTTGCTTTCTTCCAACACTGAACTAGAAACTTTATTAGAATAAGGCAAAAGCTATTCTGTTTCTCTCCCCCTCCTACTATCTTTCATTATATCGCTTCTGATAGAACCTTTTCTAGGCCTTCTGTCTGGCTCTCTGCTACAAATTTAAAGAAACAATACCCGTATCTTTGCAAATCCTAACAATATTTCTTATTCTTGGATTATACCAGCCACAAGAAAATAAAATATCATCAGTTTGTCAAAAGGTCATGCAATGAAGAGAGACGTGGAAAAACTTCACTTAAATATGCCTTTTGTGCCATCTGTGGCCTTTCTAAGACAATGTGTACTTAAATAAGTTATGAAAGTAAACAAGCTGTCTTCGTGGTAATTTATCTGCACCACTTATCTATCAGTCCTGCCAGTGGGTGACCAACTATCCAACCTAAGAACCCAACACCGTTTGTGGTATAAATCATGAGCTTGAGAATGGTGTATGATATATCCAAATGGGGTCAGTCAGAATAATGTTTTTTAGTGGATAACAGAAGGTTAAAGGTTTTATTATAAAAATAGAAAATGAATCTAGAATTTTGATAAGTATAAGTTTCTTGTTCAAAACTCACTTAAAATAATAAAAGGCATATAACTTTGGGAAGAATTATTTAATTTAGCCTCAAATTATTCAGGCACCACACAGGTAGCTGTAATTGCTAATAATGTTAAATGTCTTTCCTGAAGTGCATGCTGAATGAGGCAAACTGCCTCATTATTTTCACTTATTTTTGATGCCTTGATATAGCTGTGGCAGAGGTGACTGGACTCAGGAAGGTTTGTTTAAATGGAGGTGCAGATATAGAAAGCAACCTTTTAAATGGACAGTCACAAGTTGTCTATAACTGATTCTAAGTAACCTAGTCCTGAGGTTCTCAATTTTATGAAGACATTTGGAACTAGAATTGCAATATAAAAATAACTTCTCAAAAATCAAAAGTTTTACTAATGGAGTTCTGTCCTGGGCTAAAGATATCAGAATGCTGATAGTGAATACATTTGCTCCTTTTCATGACTTTAACTATCTATATAAACTTAATAAATCTCCCTTAATAGAATAAAAATGAAGTGTTTTACATTGCTGGCTAAATTTACCAGTTACAACATTTTACATGCATATGTCATTTAAGCACATGACTTACCCTGCGCCATTATTTTTATCCATTTTATGGACTATACCGTATTTTTGAAAATGGCATCTGAAGTTGTGCTGCTAAATTGTTTGTTCACATAATCTGTGTTTATTTAAAGAAGTGGACATTTTCTCATGTAATTCAAGTAACTGCATGTCTAATCTAATGTACAAATGCTGGTTTCATGCAAATTCTGCAGTAATAATCCTAAAGGCCCATTTGAAAATGTACCTCTCTTCAATGTATTACCATTTATTTTACTAGAGTGTGTTTTGCTTGTGTGTTTAATGAATTACTTGCATCTTTTACTGATAATATACAAAGCTGGTTAGATAAAAACTAGAGCATATCTAAAATACTATGTAACAGAAGCATAAAATAATATATAACTAATAGAAAGAAAAGAAGTTGACAGCAATTAATATATATTAGAAGCTAAGGATTATAGAAACTTGATAAGGGAAGCAAAAGGACAAGAAGACATCTATGGCCAGCAGAGTCGAGGACAATAAAAAGGAGTTTTTATGTATATTAAGAACAAAAGGTATAACAATAGTATTTAATACTAGATGGAAATGGTAGAACTATCGATAATCTAAAAAAGGCAGAAGTGTTCAATAAATATTTCTATTCTCTATTTGGAGAAAAAGCTAAATTCTGTATTCATATCATGTGATGATAATCATGATGAAATATTTTCCATTTCAACAGTAACTCAACATGTTGTTAATCAGCTAATAAAGTTAAATATTTTTAAATCATCAGGTTCACATGACTTCCAGTAAAAAATTTTAAAGGAGCAGGCCAAGGAGCTCTCTGGACTGTTAATGTTGATTTTCAATACATTTTGGAACACTGGGGAAGTTCCAGAGGACTAGAAGAAAGTTATTATGCCAATATTGTAATAGGGCAATTTTAGATCTGTCAGCATGATGTTGATCCCGGGCAAAATAATGGAAAGGAGACCCTACTAACAAAAAAATTACAGGAGGGTGATAAATTCTTGAACATCAACATGAGTTTATGGAAAACTGATCTTGTCAAACTAACTTGATGTCTTTTTTGATGAGATTACAAGTTTGATTGATAAAAGTAAATATTTAGACTTCTGTAAGGCATTCTGCACTGCTATGGACTGGGGACTGACTAGCTAGGCAGCGGTTCTGCAGAAAGGACCTGGGGGTTACAGTGGACAAGAAGCTTGATATGAGTCAACAGTGTGCCCTTATTGCCAAGAAGGATTAGTAGGAGCATTGCCAGCAAATTGAGGGAAGTGATTATTCCCCTCTATTCGGCATTGGTGAGGGCACATTTGGAGTTTTGTATCCAGTTTTGGGGCTCCCCAATACACAAAGGATGTTGGCAAGTTGGAGAGAGTCCAGAGGAGGGCACCAAAAATGATTAAGGGGCTGGAGCACGAGATTTATGAAGAGAGGCTGAGGGAAACAGGCTAATTTAGTCTGCAGACGAGAAGAATGAGGAGGGATTTGATAGCAGCCTTTAACTACCTGAAATGGGGTTCTGGGGAGGATGGAGCTAGGTTGTTCTCAGTGGTAGTAGATGACAGAAGTAGGAGCAATGGTCTCAAGTTGCTTGGGGTAGGTCTGGGTTGGATATTAGGAAAAACTTTTTCACTAGGAGGGTGGTGAAGCACTGGAATGGATTACCTAGGGACGTGGTGGAATCTCCATCCTTAGAAGTTTTTAAGTTCTGGCTTGACATCTGGCTGGGATGATTTAGTTAGGGTTGGTCCTGTTTTGAGCAGTGGGTTGGACTAGATGACCTCTTGAGGTCCTTTCCAACCCTAATCTTCTATGATTCTATGATTTTGACTTGTGATTGCATGACATTTTGATTTAGAAACTAGAATTATATAAAATCAGTATGACATGCCTTAAATGGATTAAAAACAGGCAATCTGATAGGTCTCAAAATATAATGGGAAATCTTCATCAAATGGATGTGTTTATAGTGGGGTCCAACAGGTTGGTTTTTGACCCTGTGCTATTTAACATAGTTTGCATGTGACACACAGATTGGGGAGTGGTAAATAATAAAGATGACAGATTGTTGATAGAGAGAGATATGGATCACTTGGTAAACTGGGCACAAGAAAAAATTTGTTTCAATATGGCTAAATATAAGCTCTTACATCTAGGAAGAAAAAAATATAAGTCATACTTACAGGATGGGCGATTTGGGGGTCATGGTGAATAATCAACTAAACCTAAGCTCCCAGTGCAATACTCTCGGCCAAAGGGCTAATGTCATCCTTGGATGTATAAACTGGGGAATATTGAGTAGGAGTAAAGAGGTTATATTGCCTCTGAGTTTTGCACTGGTGAGAGTGTGACTACTACTGGGATATTGTGTTCAGTTCTGGTGTCCACAGTTCAAGAAGGATGTTGATAAATTGGAGAGTTTTCTGAGAACCACAAGAATGATTAAAGATTGGAAACCCTGCCTTATAGTGATAGACTTAAGGAGTTTGATCTGTTTAGCTTAATAAAGAGAAGGTTAAGGGGTGAGTTGATCATAAGAATGTATATGGGAACAGAGCTTTGATAATAGAGGAATCTTCAATCTAACACAGCAGTGGCATATGGAGAATCTCCAGCACACGGGGGCCAAGCCTACATTTGCGCCTCCCCAGGCCTCATGCCCCCTTTTCCCCCGCAGGGCAGGAGGGGTCCCAGCGCCACCCCCCAGCTGCCCTGGGGATGGAGGGTCTGTACCTGCAGGGGGCATGAGGCGTAGAGGGGGTGCAAATACAAACTTGGCTCTACCACCCACCTCCCCACACTTACCTGCTACACGGCACCCACCTTTCCTGCAACAGTCCCGCAGCCTAGCACTGGCTTGGATGGGGTGGCCACACCACAGAGCCTGGGGAGGGGAGCCTCAGAGCTTCCTGCGCCCCCTACCCTCCACCCCACCCTTACCTGCTGGTGGGAGCAGCTGCCCCTCAGCCTTGCCCTCCGCCTGTTGTGAAGGGCCGACCCGGCACCCTCCCTCCCGTGGGGGGGTGAGGCTGCCCCATCTGAGCGAGCACCGGCCTGTGAAGCTGGAGCAGTGGTAACGGTGGGGGGGCATCGTGCCAGCTCTTTGCAATGGGCGGAGGACGTAGGAGGCTGAGGGGTGGCTGCTCCCGCTTCAGCTCCTGCACCCCCACTCCTGCCGTGCATCGTGAAGGTCCTGCCCAGCCCCAGGTCTTACCTGCCGGCAGGAGCAACCGCCCCTCAGCCTCCTGTGCCCTCTGCCCCTCGTGAAGGGCCAGGGGGGTTGAGGCCACCCCATTCGAGCTGGCGCCAGGCTGTGGGGCTGGAGTGGCAGGTAAGTGCACTCCGGGCCAGCCGTTCATGATGGGTGGAGGGTGGGGGGTGCGGGATGCTCTGCACCGCCCAAAGTTCCTGTGGCCATTGCCCCCTGCACCTTGTGAAGGGCCGGCCTGGCGCCTCCTCACAGGCCAGCACCTGGGGACCTGGCCCTCCCTGCTCCCAATGGCTGGAAGTTAAAGCTAGACTAATTCAGACTAGGAATAAGGTGCCAATTTTTGATTTACGAAAGGTGGCGATAGATTCTCTATCGGAAAGTTTTTGAATCAAGATTGGATGTTTTGTTTAAAGATATGCTTTAGTTCGACTACACCTATTGGACTTGAAATAATTCATTCTGGGAAGTCCTATGATGAGTGATATAAAGGAGATCAGACTAGATGATAGCAATGGTCCCTTCTGGTCTTAAAATCATCTATGAATCTCCGTATATTTTGCTAGGCCTTTTGTTTTTAGCATAACTCAAGACGGCAGACTGCATAACCAAAATTAATTTACCTCATTTACCCATTTATATTTACCGTATGGTGGGACAGACAATTTATTAAATTATTATTACTAGTCATCAGCACAACACAGTAAAGCAAATAAGAGCTGTTTGAGGAACCAGGGAGAAAAGTTATGTTATGTGGAAGCAATATTGTGCAGTGGTTTGAACAAGGGATGGAAAGTCAAAACTTATTCTCACCTTCCCCATCAAGTCACTTTGTGATCTTGGACAAGTCATGTGTCAGTTTATCCACCTGGGAAATGGATGTAATAATATTTACCTGCTCCCACTAAAGTTAATGGCAAAAATTCTATTGACTTCAATGGCACCAGATTGGGCCATATGCCAAAAGCGTGTTCATTCATAAAATGTTGAGAACTCTATGAAATTCACCTTTAAAGGTCTCAGCCTCCCTAAATCAAGGCTTCAATTCAACAAAGCAATTATACGTACACTTAATCCTTAACACATGCCTAAGTGGATCCCTCTTTAGTAAGACAGTGAAGCATGTGCTTAAGTGCTTAGCTGAATGGAGTGTTCAAATATCAAAATACGTATTTGAAATTGTGCTCTGTGAGTTTCTGAAATGAGCTGCTTCCTGAGGGCCAAGGGCCAAATTCTGCAATCCTTATGCAGACAAAATTCCCATTGGATTCGGTTGGAGTTTTACCAGCACAAAGACTCTACGTTTTATGATTTGGCTTTGAAACATTATCTTCTTGAAGTTCCATTTGTAAATATTTAATAAAATAATTCAGAGCATGAAGGAAAAAATTCAGCATCCTCCAGCATAACTTTAATTACTAATTATGTGGGAACCTGATAGGATTTAATTTCAAACTGCAGATTCAATCCCTGACCTGCACCCAGCTACACAGAAGGTTTATGCTATTATTGTTAATGTGGTGGTGTTTCAGTGTGGATCCAGCTGAATTTTAAAATTCAGTGCCATTAAAAATACAGGCCAATTAATATTTTTGGAAGAGAAATGGAAGAAATATCCATATTGATTTTAATTTTGTTTATTTCTTTGGATTTTTATCTGCAGCAGAAATATTTGTAAAAAATCCAAAGATAGAACAGTACTAGGGGAAAATGTTTACATCCAATTATTCTTGTGCCTCTGGATCCTAGGGGTGGCAAGCTTTTTGTCTGTCAGACCATTATCTGCCAGGTGGAATTTATCACCACACTTTGGTCACTCAGTTATTTAAAACAAACAAAAAAACCCAAACCCAAGCACAGAGTGTGTGTCTTGTTGCACTATAGCTATTTGAAGCCCTTCGTGAATCGCCTGAGTAAGTAAACCGGCATCTGTTGATTTTATTTTACTGGATTTATTGAAATCGGGAAATTAAGAACTCTGGCACACCAAACCCTTGCCTACCCCACAACGAAATCATTCCCCAGAACTTCCACCTCTGTCTTGCTCTATTATGAGAGCTCAGTGGCAGGAGATTGCAAATGTCCTTTTGTTTCATTGAAGTCAATGGTAGTGGAGGGTGTACAACACTTCTGGAGATAGGCACTTAAGTGAACCCATGGCTGGTGGTTGGGTGTGTGTCTGTGGATAGATGATAGATCACTCAAGGCTTAGGTTGTCACTGCTGGCTAAACAATGGTTTATGTTTACAACCTTTTCAGTAATAACAATACTAATACCTTTTTTGCAATCCATGTTGGTCCCAGGATATGAGAGAGACCTGATAGATTTAACTTCACCTATTACTAGCCCAATTGTTGTAATGAGCCAGTAAATCCAGTGTCCTGTTCTGTCCGTGCTTTTTGGTGTCTATGAATGTATATTGGGGCACCATCACTACATTCTCAAATGAACTCATACAGAAAAATGATAAAAGACAAAAACACCATATCACCCCAGAGTGAACAGTTTTCACAGAGTGTTCACTCCATATTTCTTCTTTCAATACTTGTCCTCAGTGGAAATCTGCACAACACCTTCAAAAGGTGAGCCTGGGAACTTAAATTCATAACTCTGCTAGACACCAGAAAGCATGGACTTAGACACTGGGTTAATGGCTCATTACAACAATTTGTAACACACCACCCTGCCTGCTACCTTTAACTGCCCCACTTCAGACCCCATTATTCATAACAATCTAACCCCCAGTTGCCCACTTCAAATGACTGCCTCCAGCATGCCTTACCCCTTCTGCTTGGCAGTCTGTCCCAACTTGTATTTAGCTCAGACACTCTGCATCCTTCCCCCAACCTGAAGATGAGTTCTGTGCAGCTCGAAAGCTTGTACCTTCCACCAACAGCAGTTGGGCTAGTAAAAGATTTTATCTCACCTACCTTGTCAATAATAATACTTTACACTTAGATATTATTTACAAACCATGTGTGACAGGGTCAGACTAGAAGGCTACCAGAGAGTGCTACTATTTAAGATCTTGTGCCCGCCCACTGCTAAAGGTCCCTCCCCCAGCCTAAGAAAAGGAGCCACTGGACCCGGGACTCAATTGATTTCGGGGGGACAACTAATGAGAAAACAGGAAAGGGCGTGAAGTTCATAGGATCAAATGGAGGGAACCAGAAAGGGACACCAAGTAGAGAACCCGGGCAGCGCCTACTGCTCCCGGAAGGCAACTAGGGAGCCAGTGCACATTGCCCAGAGGAACTCTGCCCAGATGCATGGACAGATGGAGGAACGGAAATAGGCCCCGCAGTCGCAGAGCACCCCCTCAGCCAACCTCCTTTCCCTGGTGTTATAGATGGCCACCTTGGCCAGCGCTAGGAGGAGGTTGATGAGGAGGCCCCACAACTTTGTGGGGCCCCGGGTGGGGTGTGCATAGAAGAACAGGTGCAGGGAAAAGTATAGCCAGAATGTCAGCATGAGGTTCTGGAGGAGCCGGAACAGGGGCTGCACCCTGGCGCACTTGAGGTAGATGGGCGCCAGGGTCTCCCTCACACCACAGAAGGGGCAGATGTCGGGGCAAGGGGTGAATCACACCAAGTACACGCCCGTGCTCATGGCTTCATGAAGGAGTCGCCAACTGATGTTCCTGGTGGGCCGCAGGGTCAGGGTGGAATAGAGACTGGCCCACTGATGGTCCTTGCCCTCCGTGGGTGGTATCAGGTCCTACCATTTGGTGTCTGGGCGGGACACAAGGGCAAAGAAATGAAGGGTGTGGAGCATGAGCATGTACAGATGGTCCCTGGGCGTGGTTCGGAAACGGACCGGCTGCAAGTCTAGCTCGGTTCGTCAGGAGAGGGCAACTGGCGGGCACGAGAGGCCAGGGCC
Source organism: Emydura macquarii macquarii (assembly GCF_026122565.2). Lineage (NCBI taxonomy): Eukaryota > Metazoa > Chordata > Testudines > Chelidae > Emydura > Emydura macquarii. Next base: position 25,972,515 of record NW_027131614.1, on the reverse strand, counting down.
TGATGAAAAGCTCCGGAGGACTAGGACTGAGGGGGGGGGCGAGGAACACCCTCTCGCAGGACCTGCTTGAGGTAAACCCGAGAGTGGAAGGCAAGGCTGCCTTCACCTCCTGGAGTATGCACCAGGGAGTTCGAAGAGTGGAGAACCCCATGCGCCAAGCCTGCGCCTGGGGATCCACCCAGTCCCTCTGGTTGTAGTCCAGGAGGCCTCTGATCCTGGTGACGCCTGCCAGGACCAACCTCCGTCGCGCCAAGGGGGCCTCCGGAGTTGGGGGTTGTGTAGCAGGGGCTCCACAAGGAGATCCTCCCCCTCGGCAACCGTGATGGACCTGGAGGCCGAGACCAGCCTCCAGGTTTGGACGAGGTCCTGGTAGAAGACCAGCAGCTCGGAGAGGTCTCGCGGAAGACCTCTTGGATGGAGATAAAGGAGCTGCCGGTCGTATCAGAGCCCTCAAAGGCAGCAGAGAAAGATGTGCGCTAAGTGGCTCCACACCATACTACCTGCATTATAAAGAAGTCTCTGCAGGGCCTGGAGGTGGAAGGTGTGAACCTGGATTTGGAGACAGCCCAGGCCCTGCCCTCCTTCCTCCAGGGGGAGACTCAGGATCGCTGCAGAGACCAGTGCAGTCCTGGCAAAAAGAACGCCAGAATCATCTTCTGGTGGTAGGTCAGGAACCTCGGGGGTGGAACCAGGGTGTTGAGCCAGTGCCAGAGCATGGACAGGACTAGGTGGTTGAGCACCAGTGCCCTCCACCGAAGGAGAGGCACCAGAGCAGTCCTGTCCACCTCCACAGCCGCTCAGACACCGTACCCTCTAAATCGTGCCAGTTCTCTGCCAGGGTGGGATGGGTGGTGAAAAGGTAAATGCCCAGATAGAGCAGCGGACCCACACTCCACCGGATGGCTTGAAGTGTGGGTGGAAGAGGGAGCTTGTCCGCCACCCAGCCCCTACCATCAGGCCAGAGCTCTTGATCCAGTTGACCCGGGTGGAGGAGGCCGCCGAGTAGATGGCCAGGCAGGCCTCCAGCTGTGCCAAGTTGCCCGGGTCCTGGACCACCAGGAGTACGTCGTTGGCGTACGCTGACAGAACCAGCCTCAGCTCTGGCTCACGGAGCACCAACCCCATCAATCTCCGGTGGAGGAGATGGATGAACGGCTCAATGGCCAGAGCGTACAGCTGACCTGACAGCAGACAGCCTTGACGCATTCCTTACCCGAAGCTGACCAGTTCGGTCAGGGTCCAGTTGAGCCTGACCAGTCACTCTGTGGATGCATACAGCACCTGGAGAAAAGCCCACAAAACAGGCCCCAAAGCCAAAAGCCTGAAGGGTGCCCAGGAGATACCCGTGGTCCATCCTGTTGAACGGCAAATGACAGACCATCCCAACACCCAAGCTCCAAGCGGTCCCAGACCAAACAGAGGTTGTCAAAGATTGTACAGCCCGGGATGGTGTAGGTCTGGTTGGGACGGACCATGTCCTTCAGCACAGACTCCAGGCTCAGGGAGATGGCCTTGGCTATGATTTTATAATCCATGCTGAGGAGCGAGATGGGACGCCAGTTCCTAAAGTCACGGAGGTTCCCCCTTCTTGGGCAGTAAGGTGAACACAGCTCACCTACGTGAGAGGGAGAGCACTATGCTGCCTTCAGACTCAGCCCAGACGATGGCGAGGTCTGGGCCGAGGACATCCCAGAACATGTGGTAGAACGCCACGGTCCGCCTGTCCATGCCTGGAGATTTATTTGTGGGCATGAGACGGAAGGCTTCTAAAAACTCAGCCAGAGTGAGCGGTAGCTCCAGCCAGTCCTGGTCACCTGTGCTGACCATGGGGAGTTCATTCCAGAGCACCTTGCAGGTTCTGGCTTTGGTCAGATCCAGGGACAAGAGGCTAGAGTAGAAGGCCCTGGCCCTTCCACGCATCTCCGCCAGATCTGTGAGGGGAGCACTGTCCTCTGCTAGAAGGCAGGTGACATGCTTTTTGGTCTCCCTCCATTTCTCCAGGACATAGAAGAAGTAGGAGCTGCGATCCATCTCTCGAAGGAGATGGATGTGGGATTGAACGAAGGCACCCAGAGCCTGAAGGTCTTTGAGGGCCCTGATCTCCTCCTGCTTCTCCCAGCACACTCCACAGAGGGATGGATCTTCGGGGCTGGCAGCCAGATGCCTCGCCAGCTCTAAGACCTCCTGCTCCAGCTGCTCTATCCCCACGTCCCTCCACCGGTTGGCCTCCTGAGTGTAGTCACGGCAGAAGAGCTGGGTGCACACCTTCCCCACATCCCACCAGCGCCGCACTGAGGGAAAGGCATGCCTCTGCCCCTGCCAGGCTAGCCAGAACTCCCGGAAGGATGCCACAAAGACCACGTCCCCCAGCAAGCTGTTGTTAATTTGCCAGTAGGCCAGCCCTGGCCTCTCCACCATGGTCGTCATATGGTGATCCGAGAATGGGACTGGCTGGACACTGGAGGAGTGGGCCCGTGAAAGATGGTGACGATAAATAGATGCGGTCCAACCGGGAATGGCGCCACCGATCATCCCCCAGCTGGACAAAGGTGAAAGTAGTGACATCGTCCGGGTGTTGGTCGCACCAGACATCCACCAGGGAGTGATGGTCCATGATCTCCTGGATGATGTCTGCGGCAGCCTGGCACTGCTTGGTTCCCATGAGATCCTGTTCCTTGAGGGTGGTGTTAAAGTCCCCGCCCAGGACCAGGCACTCGTGGGGATTCAAGGTGCCGAGGAAGGTGGACGCCTGCTGAAAGAAATGCACCCGCCCCGGGCCCGAGTTCGGGGTGAAGATATTGACTAGATTCAATGCTAGCCCCTCCATACGGACCGGAGATGTAGCAGGTGGCCCAGCACAACCTCAGCAACCCCCAGAACCTCAGGCTGTAGGTCGGGGGAGAACAGGGTGGCCCCTCCACCTGCATGGGCAGAGAGATGACTAAAAAACATCCTGTCCCCCAACTCCCGCCACCAGCTGGCCCCGGTGGCTGGATCCATATGGGTCTCCTGCAGGAACACCACAGAGTACCCTCCTTCCAGAAGGAAGGAGAGCACCTGCGGAGACCCATCCTACAGCCCCGGGCATTTAACACAGCAAAGATGGTTGGGCCATAATGAGGGCTGGGGAGGATCTTCATTGGCAGGAGTGCCGGCAGCTCCTGTCGGGCCCCACAGCAATCCATGACCAACCCCAAAGGTCATCAGGGAGTCACAGAAGCCACGGGCCCGCTGGTAGACTATGGCAGCCTGCCTCCCAGTTCTTTTGCCCTCCCTTAGTATAGCCCACATGGTCCAGAGAAGGAGGTGGAAGTCCCCCCAGTGCTTCAGGGCAAGCTGCACCCTGTCCCTGGCCCCTTGGGAGTCCGCCAGGAAAACGTGCAGCTCGCCCTGCAGCGCAAGAAGGTGCGGGGTCAAAGAATCCTGGCCATCGTCTGGCCAGGTCTCTGGGGTGGCCCCTCAGCCAGCCGAGATGGGGAGACAGGGCCGACGTTGTGTGCGTTGCGCTGCCTGGCTCGGCCCCCAGCATGAGGTATGGTGGAAGAGGGAAAACAGCAGCCTCGGATGGAAGGGGGAACATGACTACTGCCTCCCAGGAGTTGTCAGATGGAAGGGGGAATGACTCAATCCTGGGGGGGGTGGCAGCATTACGAGGGGTGGACAGAGAAGGGACGGGGGTGGTATCAAGGATGGGATTGGGGTCAGGGGCATTGGCAGGGACAGAGGCAGGGCTGGGATCAGTGGCCCGGTGGCCGAGCCACCGGTGTGCGGCTCCACTTGACCCGGCACGGGGATCAGGAGCATGGGTTCAGGGGGAGATCCCTCACTAATGCTAGGCCCAGGCACCATGGTGGACTCGGCGCCCGTAGCCACAATGGCAGGCAGGGTGTGACTCGGGCCAGGGCCTTCGGAAGGAGGGGGCAGCGGTCCTGCCGCAGATGTGGGCCCAAGGTCCAGCTGCTCGGCGCCAGCTATCACCTTCGCAGCCTCGGCAGCTGCAGGTGGAGTGCTATTGTCAGCCGGGCAGATGGAAGGGTCTGGGATGACCTGGAGGCGAGGGCAGGAACAGTGGTCTGGGGGAGAAAGGAAGAGGAGGAGGCGATGCGAGGAGGTCGCCGCCTAGATCAAGGCCCGCTGGCAGGGGGTCATCCTCCCCCTGGGTGACTGGGGTCAGACCCAGGTACTCGATATCCTCGAAGATGGCAGCAACCACCTCAGCGCCGATGGGGGAGCAGATGACAAAGGGGCAGGGGCAGCTTCCTCTGAGGCCTCCCTAGGGAGGGAATATAGAAGGGCCTCCAGGAGCGGGGCTGTGCTGACCCTCTTCACTGCTGCGACTTCCTCCTTGACCGGCACCACCCGCTGGACCTCGTCAGGGGGCGCAGCAGAGAGCTCACTGGTGGCAACCCTCCACAGAGATTTTAACGGGGCTTCCTCCCTGTCCAAGGTGGCGGGGAGGTCTTGTTCCTTTTTTCACTTACCGCTTCCCCTTGACGAGCACCCAGCCCTCCAAGGTGTTAGCAAGGGCGATGGCGTTGAGAGGGTAGGGGGGGCGTGACAAGGCGACAGGAAACCTCCCCATGGGGTGAACCCTCTCCCAGGCCCGGAGCCAACCCAGCCACCCTCTCCTCTGTGGGCCCTGCCCTAGGACATGCGGGGGCAGCAATGGGGCCTGGCCGCTTGTCTGAGCATTATGCAGGGGCTGCCCCTGTGTCCTGAGCGGAGAAGGAGACAGGCACAGGAGGAGTAGGAGGGTTGGCTATGGGGGCTGGGCGGTCAGGGTCACCAAGTTGCAGGGTCAGCATCTGTTGGGACCTCAGTGGGGCCTAGGCACTCCTCTGTGCTGGGCCACGGGGCAGTCCCTCCAGATGAGCAGGGGCACAACAAAAAATGGGGGATTACGGGGGCTCACAGGTACTGAAAAAGGCTTGGGTGCATTGAGGAAGTAGGTCAGGGTGGGGTATGGCAAGCAGCTAAAGGTGGGGGGCAATGGGTCTGGCTCATGCCAAAGGCAGGATAGGGAAGAACAGAGGACTCCCAGGCACTGGGGTGGGACAGGTAGAGCAACAAATGCTGAGGATCTGGGGTGGGGCAGGGGAACCAGACAAACCCTAAAGGAACCCCAGGGAAAAATAGGAGTGGGGAGACAAAGTGGGCAGCAAGGGGCAGGTGGGGCAGGCTACGAGGGGAAAGGGGGGGGTAAACTTCCTCAGAGAGGCTGGGGGATGAAGCGGGGGGGGGGCCTCCAGCCACACGTTACAGGGGAAGGGAGGGTATGTCCAAGAGGGGTGGGAAAGAAAGCACATTTGCCCATGTGCACTTGGGTGGTGGTAAAAAAAAGTCCTTGCTGCTGCAACAGTCCCAGATGGTGCAGGAGGCAAGCGGCTGAGCTGAGGGGTGAGGAGGTGATGCAGGTGGCAGAGGGTGGCTGGGATTGGTGGAGGGGGCAACAGTGATGGTGGGGTGGGGAGTAGATGTATCGGGAGGGAGGGCTCCACGCTGATCACCCCCTCTCCCCACAGCAACAACAGGATCTGCCCCCACCACCCCAAGAGCAGAAATGGCACAGTTACTCAGTCCAGCAATGAACAAACCCACTCCACAGTGTCCTGGAATGGTCTGAAGAGCTCCCTCAGCAGCGGTGGTCTTCCTCCTCCTCACAGACAGCAGCAGCAGGCTCCAGGTTGGTGGCAGCAGCAGAGACCAGTCAGCCAGGCCAGGCCCCACACAGGTGGTAGCAACAGTGGTGGGGCCACTTGTTCCCTTGTGGGAGGCAGGCCAGCAGAGCCCCCCCCCAATAGCGGCAGTGGCAGCAAGAGGTGCAGGGGGGCTGGCTCCTACAAGAGAGTGCTAGCCCAAGGGCTGATATATCAGCTCCAGGAGCAGCAAGTCCTTTTCCCTGGTAGGAGTTGTGAGAGTGAGGTGAGCTACGGAGAGTGTGTGAGCAGGCAAGATGCTGTCAGAAACCAGAGGGTTTAGGAGACGGAGCAGAATACTGGCAGGAGAGAACCCTGCAGGTACAAAGACTGCAGGAGGGAAAACCCTGCCCTCAATGGGCAAAGGACCTTTCCCAGGCCTGCAGACCTGAGGGAAACCCCCCTGCCAAAAGGGGACGATAGAACTGGACATCTGGTTTGGCACTACCATGCCCAGTGGGGCTGTCAGAGGTCAAGAGTCTCCCTTGGCAAGGAGGCCAGGAACGGCCTCTGTCTGAGCAGGGTACAGACATTAAGTCAAGGGGCATAGGGAAGTAACCCAGGGAAGCTAGTAGCTTTCCTGAAGCCACAGCATGAGGCTGCTACTTGTAGGTTCCCTGGGTTGGGGCCTGGAGTCAAGGGTGGGACCAGGTTCCCCTTACTGGCCATTCACTGGAGGGGCAAGAGCCCCAGCGAAAAGGCAAGGACCTGTGAGAACCAGAGACATGACTGGGACCCAGCAGGGAGCGGCCATCTTAGAAAGGTTGTATTATCCTCCCCCACCACTAGAGGGTGGAAGAACACTGAAGGGTGAAGCAGTTCCTTGACCTACTGCTAGAAGGAAGTGCTGGACCCACCGTGTTAGAGGACGAGCTTTGTCACACATGCTATTTTTCTTTTACAGGTGAGGAAACAGAGCAATGAGGTGGTGATTTTCTGAAACTCACACAGTAAGTGAGTAGCAGAACTGGGAATAAAATGTAGGAGTTCTTGTAATATTTTGACACCATGTAATATTTTTGATTGTGTGCATGCTTATGATGCTTATAATTTTCAGACTGGAAATAAAATGTAAATTTTTAATAGTAGTGAAAATTAACTATTAGAACATTTGCCAAGGATCATGGCTGATTATCCATTGCTGCCAATTTTTAAATCAAAGAATTATTTTGGGGGAAGATCACAATGTTATCTTCTGGCCTTGGAATATATGAACCTGTAAACAGCAGTTCTGCACCTAAGACATTATTCATTTAGCGAGACTAAGATAGTGAACCCTTTTACTGGTGATATGTTCAGCTTTTAAAAACATGAACTACACCACAACTAACAATCAGCATTTCACAACGATCTAACTTCTTTCAGTTAAACAGAACTTATTAGGCTATCTGTAATATTGCCACTTGGCAAATACCAGTAATGCTGCAGTTATTATTCCCTCTCCTCTGCTCTACCAACTAGACCACATTTCCTCCCATGAGGAAATGAGTTTAATGAAAGGATGCTAAAAAATTAATCGAGTGCATATTCATAGATGAACTTCAACTCTCTGTCTTGTTTTAAAGTTCTATCACAACTAATCCTCCCTGAAGGGTTTCTTATTTTTCTAATTTTCTATTCTGCTTCTCAATAGTGAAATAGTCCCTTTACTTACTGGAATTGAAGCTACAGCCTCCTCCAGTTGGAGGAAGAACAAGATATGGAAAATGTATTCTCACTCCATCATATGGAGCCGAATTAAAATATGTTACTGAGGGAGACCATTTGAATAATTAGGGGAAAGGTAATGCTGCCATAGTGAATGTTTGTTTGTTTGTTTGTTTATATGTTTAACCACTTGAATGAAGGATTCTGTAGGGAAGATTTGTAATGTATTTCAGTGCAGAGAGACTTGCAGTGTTGCAAATTGGCTTGTACGTATGTTGCTGGAAGAGAAACTTATTTTGTTCATTAAGTGGATTCATGCGAAGTTGTCTAAGTGGGAGATTTCTTAGTTTGCTATTTTTCCGGCTCTCTTTGTCTCTTTCCCTGTTTCATTTTAAAGATGCATCCTGCTGGCAGGGATTATGTTGTAGGTCGAGGGCTTTTACTAGAACTGGGACTATATTTGCTCAAGCACAACACCATTAGCCACAGAAGTATTGTAGTACACTGCTATACTAAATTGACTGTAAATGTCTTTAGTTCTAATTGATAACAGCACATGCAGGGCATCAGATTATTATATTATTATTTAGTGAGAATAGTGTTAAGGTAATTCTGGTAATGGAATACAGGGTGCTGAATTATTGGGGTGTGTTAACATTCCCCATAAAAGTATAAAGCTTATGAGGGCCTGGGCAAAACTACTTCAGAGGATCTGATTCATGCATAGTATTAAAGGTGGTAAATGAGTAGGTAAGAATATCCTTTTGTCTGGAGAGAGAAAACACTTCACAGATCAGGGGAAGTCCTGGCTGAACTGTACCTTTGTGTTGTGGAGCATGATAAGAACAAGAAAGTCTGTGCTGTAGGGAAAGATGGCGTTTTGAACAAGGAAGGTGGAGGAAGCTAAGGCCAGAACTTAAGGGCTAGAATGCTGGAAGCAGGCAGGATTGGGGTAAAGTGCTGGAATACTGGTGTTACAGTTCTGTAAAGCCTTGGTGTAATGTGTGTGTCACTTTTGTGTCAGGTCTAAAGGGTCTGCGTATATATTATGAATAGAATTGTCCAAGCAGTAATAGTCACACACTCTATCGGCCAGATCCACAGCCCCTTGATGTCAATGGAAAGACTTCAGTGGGCTTGGGCTCAGGCTCCTGCGTCACCAATTTGTCTCCCAATGAGGAACCTGCCATCTCTAAAGTACTAAAATCTACATAGCCGGACAGATGGGATGACATGATTATTATGAACTTAGTCAATATGAAGCATCATTCCCAGTGGTTTGGGAATCTCAACTATACAATCAATCTGTCAAATACATTTTATATTATATCTTGTTTTGGGGACCAAAATACTTCCAGAATACTGTTGATCACGATCTAACAGCTTAGCCTAGGTTGGCATGCTTAGAATTTGCCAGATTGAAACAACTGATATGTGTATGTTATGAAGCTCTCCTGATCAGCCAAATGCTAAATGGAATGGTGGTGTCTTTCTTATCAAAGGAGCCAAATACTGAATAAAAATAGAATTGTAAAGCTAATATAAAATATATTCACCCACAGAAAAGTCTGGGAGTTTCAAATAGTGGTTTAATTTCCAACTTTAAATAAAGATCAGATACTGATCTTTCAGGGGAGTCAGTTTTATGCGTCAACTTACCAAATCATTAATGAATAATTTAAAATTCATATTAGATTTAGAGAAGTGGAACTGTTATTAGCTAGGAAGAAAATTAAGAAAAAAATAGTAACTAGTAAATCATGAGACACTGCTAGATTTTATTTCTGCACTTTCAGTGCAGCAATTCTCGACTGATGGGTTGGTTTCCTTTAATCAGAACGGAGAAATAGATGGATCAGTTATGGCTAGAGAAATGTTGGGTCATTCTTTAGTCCTCCGGTGACAGCTTCCTTCTTTTTTTCCCCTCCATCTCTTAAGAAGTCAGTTGCAATAGGTGCTACTCTGTTATATTTTTTGTTTCTAATCATTAGGATTCTTTGTTGTTGTTTTTTTTTGGCGGGGGGTCTTTAAAAACACTAGATGCTAAGGTCTAAATGGTTAAGAAGTGTGGAGTACACGGATCCCACTGCAACTGCCTACCTGTCGACCAGTCTGCAGTTTTCGTACATCATGGCTTTTCACATCATTAATGAGAGAGCTGTAAATCAAGTTCTGGCCCCAAACGGTTCACCCATCCACAGTATTGGAAGACTGTCAGGTATGGAGCTGGGGAAGCAAGTGGACTGTAGGATGGCTTTTTCTCAATTCCAAACACTACTTCACACTCTTCAGTGTGGATTTAGCCCCAATGTTTCTGTTCTTAGACATTTTGAATGCTGCCATTACTATAGTGTGAGTATGTAAACGTAAGTCCTGTTTCTTGAAATCTGTAGCAGGAAACCAACCAAGTGAGCAATTGGGGAGGATTCTTGTCAAAAGCTCTGCAGTGAAACACAGAGAGAGGCAGAGTAGCTTTAGAGATAATACTATTTTTCCTTATTCTGATTAAGTTAGCCATTCAGTGTTAGAAGAATGTGATTCTTTCTCTGATTCTCTGTCACCTGACTCATGATATCTACATGTCAAATCAGCTTTGGTGACCCCTGCTGGAAAGCATTTAATTTTTATCCTAGATTTCTTTGCAGAAACTAAAGTTGTGGTGTTTTGGGCGTTTTTTTGTCTCTCTCCCTTTATCCATAACAGAATTGTTAGAAGGAAGGAAAGAAGGAAAAAGGTCCAAAATCTTTTATGTCCAGACAGGCATTGAACCACAATGCAGGTTACTATGAAACAAAATTCCTCATTTTCTGAGCCACCTGCTGAATATAGTGAGGGAAGAAATCAATCCAATGGCCAGAACAAGCATCTCCTTAAAGACTGCCATTAAGTGGAGTCCAGGAAGGCTAGCTCTAAACTGCTTGCTGTTAGCCAAGAGGATAGACTAACTGGAGTCAGACTTCCAGGATGAAAAAAGCATCTGGCTATTGAGTCTCGAAACAGAGGTATCAGAATCTCAGATGGGATATAGATCCCTGATTCTCTCAGCAGATCTCAGAATGAGTGGCAGGATGGCATTCACCATTTTGGAAATGGTTCAGGTGGACCATAGAGCCCAGTTCATGAAGGGAAAAATTTTTTAGCAGTCTGAGATGTAAGAGATTTCTGCCAGAACTTTCTACTGTGCAGAAGAATAATTTTGCTATGGTCAAAGGCAGTATGGCCTCTACTATCTCAGCCAATTTTATTCCAGGAAAGATTCCCAGAGCTTCATCTACAGCACAGACAGACGCCTCCCCTTAATGGGCCAGTTTCCCAGGAGACAGATGCCTCCATCTGTGAAGGCAGTCTGAGAAAGCTGTTCATCCAAGTAAAGAGGAAGCTAAAATTGTTGGAGTGAAAAGAACATTTCTGCAACCATGTTAGTAATCAAATATAATCTACTCATGTATCAAATCTAATTTCAATAGGTAAAGGGGTAGACTGTATTTTTGACTCTCTCAGGAAGCTTTTCTGTTCTGTATTTGATTTCTTCACTCTTGTATCCTCTGCCTTGGCCACTCAGTACGTGTCATTTGTGTGTAGTAATGCATGTGTTGGTTGGTTAGTTGGAGAGTGTTCAGAAGTCATCTGTATTGGAAGGATAGGATCATTCAGGGACTCCTTTTCCAATACATTTTGATAACCCAATTCACTAGTATCATATTATGTATCATACTACAGGTTCCCCCATTTATTCCACAAACCTTGGCCTCTCTATGTAGCCATTCCCCACCCCTCTGGGCTTGCTGTAGCACTGCTCTCTGGTCTACCATTAGAGCTAAGTCCCTATGGGGAGCTCTGGATACACCAGTTCCTTAGTGTTACTACCTCAGCTGTCCTGTGTTTGCATGTGACTGGGAGAAACTGAACTGTGATTAGAATTGAAAGGGTGTGTGTTGTGGAGGCAAGGAATCTCAATGTATATTGGGGTACTATGTTGGTCCAATGGTGAGGACAATAGCCTAGAATTTGGGAGATGTTGGTTCATGTCCCTGCTCCACCACAGACTTTTACTGTATAACCTTGGATGAATCACTTAGTCTCTCCATGCCTCAGGTCCCCATGTGTAAAATGAGGATAGCAGCACTTTGCTTTCTAACAAGGGTACTGTTTAGATAAATACGTTAAAGATTATTGGATACTCAAATGCTATGGAAGGGGAGGGGTCTAAACAAATACCTAAGACAGATGTTGTTTGAGTGGTAAGGTACTTTAATCATAGTTGATGTGGATGTGAATGTTGGCTTCATTTGAGATTTCCTGGATTGTTAGTGACACTGTTGCAAGGGAATACAGCTGAGCAACCATAACCGTAAATTGAATGTGTTTTGTGGGGGATATACACACAGAATGACAGGCAATCCTATCTTTAACTTGAGAAAAGAAATATTACACCACACTGCAAGCAGCACTAAAATCCAATTTCAAAAAGCAGTCATATAAATGTTTATAAAACATAATGTATGTGATTCTTTGTTTTTTAGTCGGTTTCCCAGTCAGTGAGAATGTCAGGAGATATGGGAGTGTTTGTTTCTCTAGAGCAGTGAGGAGCATTGCATGCCACTACAGGAAAGGATATGACTATTGTTTTGCAGCCGTCAATGGCATTTGTAGCCTGTAGTAAATATGGACAGTAAATTACACCTTACATTCTATTGACTAATTCCATCTAATATACCAGCTTTGTACAACAGTATGTCCCCTGGGCTATTCTGCATGGTAATAATAGCATGTGCTCTATCTTGTACATATTAATTTTAAATTATATTTACATAATGTGTGAATGTAAATCAATTGGAGCTTGACATTCCTATTTCAGAGTAGGAATAGCTAGTCAATATGAGCTCCTATTATTGACTGGGCTATTTGCGTGTCTGATATGCAAACTGTACAGCCAATGAATATCAATATACAAGAGCCTTCTCAAACATCTTACAGTCAAAAGTATGAAGAATTCACTCAATGTAAAAGCCAGCCTTTCATGTTGAAAGGCAGCTGCCAATGTTTTGGTGTAATAAATTCCTCTGTCAGGTAAAGTATATTAAAAAATGCAAAATACTCAGTGTTCAAGGGAAGACAGAATGTATGATTTACAGTACACTTCTGAACTGCAGTGTCTCATAGCCCAGCATTCCTTTGTTTTGAACACATGCATGTTATGTGGAGGGAATTTGTGAGAGAACATCACTGGGGTCGGAACCCAGAATACAAGCTTAATTTACTAGGAAAAGAATTGGATAATATGCCCAAGAATTGGATAATATGTCATCATTCTAAGTCATGCTTAGAGTTCACTTTAGTTACAGTGTGCACAAAAGAACAGGCCAAATCTGTTACTGATAGATAAATATTAAGACTCTTACTATGGGCTCAATTGTTGACACTGTCACAAACCCTGAGTAAGATGCAGTGTATAGCTGCACTGCCCCCCGGAGCAGACCAGAAACCAGATTGTGACTTTGAGGATCAGTCTGGTTCCTTGTTCCATCTCAATTTCTAGGCAAAGAAATATGTGCCAGTCCTATACTGGTGCTGATGCCTTCCCCTGTCCTTTTAATATTTTCACTCAAAGGATTCGTTTGAAAACCAAATGATTTGCTAAAGCTACCCTCCCTGTAAAAAATGGAGTTCCTAGGATTTGATTTATTTTCCATCTTATGACTCCTCATGCTGCGTCTATCAGCCTTATGTTGCCACTCATTACTTTTTAACCCAAACTTACATTTTACATTCTTTGACATGGATATCACAGTCACAAAGGCAGATTTCTTCCCGATGGTACTAGAAGATGAATGACTGTGGGATTTTGTGTTCGTGTACACATTAATATGCATGCTGGGAAAAGCCCTGTGGACAGAGAAGTGCAATATTGCCTACGTAGGAACCAAATACTCCTGTTTCTTTCCAAGAGAAGAGGAGAGCCTGTGACTGAGGGATATGTCTGGGGAGCACAGAAGCAGGGAACACCAGTGCTCCAGAAATCCTGTCTCCCTCACCCTAATCCTGCATAAACGACCCAGGAATGGGAAGAGGACAGCCAGCCAGATGGTAGATCTCCACCAGATTCTTCCCCACACCCAATGTCAGAAGCTAAGCTATGACAGTGAATATGGGAGGTTTCCAGGGGCAAATGCAATTGTAGCTGGTCCAGAAGCCACAAGGAGCTAGGATAAGGGCACAGGGAGCAGCATGGTGGCAAGGGGGCTTCTGTGGGGATCCCTTTTGTCTCTGGAACCCCTGAGAGCTGCACAGTTAGAGGGCGGTATCACCCATTGGTTGATCACCCACACCCACCCTAACAGCATAATTATCAGGTAGTGACAAGTTTAAAATTTGGAATATATTTCTGAGCTTTTCCCAAATGCACTCCCTATTGACAACAAATTGATCTGTGGTACAGGTACTATGCCAGCATGCCACCAGGAACAAAACACAACTTTGAAGAAACTGTGTGGCTCTGACTTGTCTCAAGCTGGCCTCAAGCTTTGCATGATTATTTGAAGTGCAAAGGAGTGGAATACTAGGCCTTGCATTTTTATGTGCTCTATCACAAAATAGACTGCAAGCTTAATTTAAAAATAGACCACAAAGCTGCAGATGAATGCCTTACACCGTCAGCAATAATGCTAATATGGTTCCATGTTGCCTGGTGTGGCCATTTATCTTTCTGAAGCACTAGAAGATTAAGGAACAAGCATTTTTATTTTTAATTTGTGTGCTATAGCCAGCATAAATACCGACGCATTTTGGATCCTCCTGTACCTACTGAGTTTAGCTGCTATGCAGAATTGCAGCCTCTTTATATTCTTGCAGACAGAAATCTAGAATACAGATGAAAATAATGCAGGTATTCCAGAAAGAAAATCAATATCTCTAAAGGAGAGAATAACATGGTAAATAAATACAACATCAGAGTCCCAACTTTTTTTATAGTTCAAAATATAATTTAAGTTTTAATTGCTCTTTTGTGCTGGTCCATTTGATCACATTATTTTGCTTGGCTCTGTGTGTGAGTCACTGGGCCAAGCTCTGTAAAATTTTGGTGGAAACATATTACATAAATAAGTAGATTAAACATTATAATTGGCAGGAATCTTGTACCTTATTATCCAGCCTAGGAAAATATTGGAGAAAAAGTTTATTCTGTGGCTTTTTTTGAAAGTAAAACAGGATTTCATGGAGGAGGGGTTTAGTAGTTGCTGGTGTTTCCAAAGTTAGTGGGTTTTTTTATGTACAGTGATATTCCAATTGAGTGATTGATTACTAAGGCTTGGTCTACTTAAAATTTAGGTTTACATAGCTGTCAGTCAGGGATTTGAAAAATCCACACCTCTAGTACCACAGCTAACCCACCTTAACGCCCCATGTACACAAAGTTAGGTCAATGGAAAAATGCTTCTGTCAATCTAGCTAGCATCGCTTGGGGAGGTGGAGTTCCTACAGCAATGGAAAACTTCCTTCCATCTGTGTAGGTCATGTTCACACTACAGGTTGTGCTGGCGTAGCTACAGCGCTATAGTCGCCATAGCACAGACATGGACTAAGTCCATCCCAAGTGCATTCCCCATATTTTCCACAGCCTAGTTTAATTTGGTCTGAGTGATAACAGGGTTTCTCTGATAGGGACCAATCCTGCAAGGTGCTAGCAACTCTTGCAAAATACCTAGTAACATCTGCTGCCATTAACTTCAGTAGACGTTGATGGTACTCAGTAGCTTTCAGGAGGTTCTCATTAACAGGCCCATTGGATCGTATTAGTCTGGAATATTTTCTCTTTGTTAGGTATTTCCCTTCTCCTGCGCACATTCAGGAAGCATTTGATTAAAATGGCATATTAACTTTTCAGCCCCATCTATGTCAGGGAATGGAAGCTGAATTGAAGTTGCCAGCAACATTTTGTAGCCCCTGTGTTGTCTTTCAGTGGCCTCCACTTCCAATTAACAGTTTTGTGACATGTAAATCATATTAGATGTACCATGTTTAAAAGAATCCATCCGTTCACCAATCTTTACATTTATGTAGTACTGTGCCTCCCAGCTGCTCAGCATGCCAAGAGAAGTGCAGAAATCTGGCAATGATTTGGACGAATGTAATCCACGTCTCACTGCAAATCCAAGAACATTTCCAGCAGTTAACACAGTGCAGTAATTAGGAAATGCAAGATAAGTAATTTAGTGTGATTGTAGCATTTTTGGAGCAGGGATCATCTTTTGGGGGGAGGTGTGTGTGTGCGTGCGTGCGTGCGTGCACGCGCGCACAGAACCTAGCACAATGGGGGGCCTAGCTTTTAGGCACCATACCAAAAAAAAATTATTATAAAGGATGTGGTATTTGGATTATTTTAAAATATTGTATCATTGATAATGATCCTCTGCTGTGTTTTATTGTTTAGAAATGCTACATATACTTCAGTTGCAGATGCTATCTATCCATATATACACACACAGCATGAGAATGCATAATTGCAATAATAAAATGAATATATAAATGACTTACATGAGAGTTTTGGCTGTGCAAGGAATGCAGGATTTAGCCCCAAGTATTTCTCTATTTACAGTATATTGCACCAGTCACTGTAAGATGGCACCAAATACAGGAATTTTAAACTTGAGTATTCTTTCCCAGCCATGAGGGGTAGGGGAAGATATATTCATGGTGAGGGTTGGAGTGTTTTGTGTGTCATCAACTCTGACACAGACTGACAAATCTTGCCTTGTTCCCTAAGAGTGGATAGTTATTTTCATTTTTCTCTCCTGATGCAGAATTCCACAGCTGAGCATCCTTCGTTGAGAATTCCTTGACCCAGCTCTGGGTGTCAACAACTGTATTATACCTGGTGATCACAGCATTTTAGAGTGAAGTGAAGATTGAGGTGGTCTTTCAAAGTAACTGGATATTAGTCTATTCAGGACTTAAAAGATGAGGACCAAGACCTTGAACTGAAGTCATTGTGGAATGGGGAACCAGTGTTCCATGTTGGAACAAGGTTCCTCTGTCCAGAGAAGGTATGCAACCCACTAGTCAATCTGTGTTATGTGGACCCCTCCGTACCCAAGCTACTTAGCAAGGGAGTGAATTACAGCCCCCAGCTACAGAACCAGTATTTTAGCTCAAACTGTAGAGACTCATGCTTTTAGATCCTATTGCCCTGTTTCCAAAGATGACATGAGCCCTTTTGTCCACAGTGTTGCACTGGGAGTTCATGTTCAGTTGATTATCCACCATTCTCCTAAGTTTTTTTTTTGTTTTGTTTTTTTCCAGAATCACTGTTTCCCAGGATAAGAATCCGCATCCTGTAAGTATGGCCTGCATTCTTTTCTTCCTTGCTGTTGGACTCTATTTGGCCATATTGAAATATACATTGCTTGCTTGTGCCCAGTTTACAAAGTGATCCAGATTGCTTTCAATCTGGTAACCTGTTCATTATTTACCCCTCCCTCAGTCTTCCTGTCACCTGTAAACTTTAAGTCATTTCATGTTTTCTTCCAGGTCATTGATAAAAATGGCAAATAGTGTAGGGCCAAGAACCAATCCCTGTGGGACTCCTTTAAAAACATACCCACTCCATGAGGATTTCCAATTACATTTTGAGCCATGTCAGTTAGCTTATTCCTATAAGCATTTAATGTGTGCTACATTAGTTTTGTATCAGTCTAGTTTCTTAATCAAAATGTCATGCAATGCCAAGTCAAATGCCTTACAGAAATCTAAGTATGTTATACGAACACTATTTTCTTTATCAAGCAGATGTGTAATTTCATCAAAAAATGTTATCAAGTTAGTTTGACAAGATATATTTTCCATAATCTCATATTGATTTGCATTAATTATATTACCTTCCTTTAATTCTTTATTAATGAAGCCCTGAATCAATCAAACTATTATTTTGCCTGGGATCGATGTCAGACTGACAGACCTATAATTACTTGGGTGACAATTGCTGGCAATTAAGCCTATTGCATCTCACAAAGTCTCCTGAAGGCTCTGTGTAATTGTGCTTTGGTGAAGGGGAGATTCTACCCACCATGACCCTCTGAGATCTGTCTCAGAGAAATGAGCAGTCCACTTGATTCCTGCTAGGCACTACAGATAGGCTAGGAGTACCTGGGAAATATCATGTTCGAGGAGCCAGAAAGGTCCATTAAATACACTGTGAATCTCCTACCACTGTCCATGGCTATAAGGAGACCATTCACTAATGCAAATGGATTCAAAACTGGACTGTAGCTAGCAAGATAATTAGCATCCATCAAATGTTGAGAATCATAAAATAATGCAAAATATGTTTTCAAATATTTTAAAAAGAATGAATGACAATTCTTAAAACTGCAGCGAGGGTCCATTTCCATAGGTCAGAGAAACTCAGTACTGAAGAACTCTTCTTGTTTCTACTATAGTGATAATTTGGTTATATGCTGAGATCATTTATCCACCTTTTCTGTTACTAGATTTCCCTCGCTCTCCCTCAAGGGGTTTACAGTCTCTCACTGATCTCTTGCTCCTTTTAGTCTGTAAAGTTGTAAAATATTTTATTGTCTATCTTGACATCTCTTGCAATTATCTTTTTATTTTTCTTATCCTATTTTCCTATTTCCTATCCTAATTTAACAGGCCTTTTAAATTTCTCTTACCATCATATTTTCTTCCCCCATCTGAACTGTTGATCTAATCTGTATTCCTATAATTTTTCTTCTAGAGCAGCTTCTAATTTACAGCCATAATTCTGTTTCCTCTGCTTTGAATGTTGTCAACCTCTACTTTTCCCCAGTCTTTCTTTGACCTATAAAACTACCTATCTTCCCAATCTGTCTCTTTTAAATAGCCTGTAATCCCTCAGTGTTAACTTCCTGCATCATGTTTCACAGATATAGCTTAGTCAACATTTTCTGCAGATATTTGCATATAAACAGTTCAGGACTCCCCTTGCAGAGTACTTTTGTTTATTTCCTATGCTAGGGGCCTCTTTTTTTTATATATATATTATACAGAAGGTCAGTTTATCATAATAGTTCCTTCTGGCCTTAAAATCCATGAATCTGTATTTCTTCTTCTACTTTTCCCTCTCCCTGTCTTTCTCCACAATCACTGATTTACTATTCACCCCGCTCATCTTTACTCTTCAACAGTACATTGGGTTCTCTCTCATTCAGATGAAGGCCCTCCTGCTTGTGAGTCCCATCTGTTGTGAAGTATGCCTCAATGTTCCAGTAAGCAAACCTCTTCCAGAAGCTACTCTCCATTTCTGTTCTGTCTCATTTTATTCAATGGGTGTTGTGTGGTGAATATTTTTGAGAAATCTCATCTCTAATTCCTTCCAATAAGACCTCAATTTTCCCTCTGCTTATATCATCAATATCAACATTAATGACCACCACTAATTTCACCACTACCCCACATAAAGTCTGTTCATCCATGCTGTGCTCCAGTTGGCCAAATTCATCTTTGGTATAAAGCAGATGCAACTCCGATAGGCTTAAAAAAACAAACCGTCTCCCACTCAAACAACAACTCTTCTCCCATTCTTAAACTTTAGAATTTGAAAGTGTACGTTAAAGATCCCCATGTCCATCCTAGAAGACAGATTCAGGACTAAATTCTGCCATCAACTTGACAGGTACTTGGAAACTACAATGATACAGGCCATAGAAGGACCGAGATAATAGACTATCCAGCCCTTTCACTGCTCTACTTTTCTTTGTTTCATCTGTCTTCATTTATCTTCCTTTTTTACTCTATTTTCCCTCTCCATGCTCATATGCTAGGAGAAACAAATGTCTGCAGTGTGTTAGGTCAGCACTATGCGGGAGGAGCAGCTTTACTTCATATTCCATTTTTGGCCAGAAACTGGATGGTCATAAGTGTCCTGCATGATGTCTGCTACATGTCCCTCTGTAATGGTTGGTCCTTGTAACAGGATAAGAAACTAGTAGTGTTACCAGCTAATGTCATCATTCTTTAGCTCAAATTCTTTTAGTCCTGGAGGTTTGTTTCATTCTGTATTGATGATCCATGTTGCAGGGGGAAGAAGGGCGGGGCGGCACCATTGTACTTGCATAACTGATGAACTTCCATTGTTCCTGCTTTTACAAGTCATTCTGGGGATCTAAAAATATAATGAAAATTTGTCCTAGAGGGCACTTAAAATAAGCAGTCATATGAGACAAAAAGGAGAAAGAGGGACAGTTACAGTCTATCCCATACCCAATAGTTTGCAGAGCACTGTTCTTATTTGGCCAACAGTAGCACTCCGAGTTAAAAATCCATCATGACATCTCTATACAGTGACATACACTAACCTTGGAGTACTGTTCCATGTTGTAAGAAATTCTCTGTGTTGCTTTGACTATGGGGCCAGCCACTAGAAGGCAATGTGATCACACAAACTAAGCCAAAGTATCGCACAAGGCTCCTACTGAAGTAATTAACCTGAAACCGACACTTCTCTCTCAGTAGAACCACTTCTGTCACCTGTATGTGTGATGGGGAGGGTACCATTAAAAACTCAATGTTTGTGTTTCTGCAGTGATTCCAGTTTTGTGATATTTCCAAGTCTAAGTATAGAAAAATACTGTGACTATTGCAGATAAACTGGGCATTTCAGTGCTGAGTTTTTAACAGTGTCTAGTGTGTTTCATTTAAATACTGTTCAGTATTATGTTTGCAAACTGACTAGCTTAGGGCAATTTACTGAAAAATAGTTAACTGCAAATAATAATTCTCAAGAAATGTTACTTGTTTCTCAGAAGTGCAGTTCTGAGAAAAAATAGTTGGTTCTGGAGAGTTGCTTCCTAGAATCATTAGTAATAAATAAATAACTTTCCCCATCAGGAACTTAATGCAGCCTGAGACCCAGTTCAGACTTTTCTATTGGACCAAAATAATATAAACAGGTTAAAAAACGCTGTTTTTGACCCAAAGCAGAATTTGGATCAGTTACTATCAAAGTTAATACATCCATGCAGCTTGGATTTTTGAGTTAGAAAATATGCACTATGCTCCTGTGGCACTCTTTTTTCATAATCTTGCATATATAGTCAAGAGTCCTACCAGATGGTCCTGTTGAAATTGTTGTATGAAGGCTATTTCTAAGTATTTTCTTCCTTTTAAGTTTCAATAAAACATCTAAATAGGGGAAAGTGGAGGAAATCTTGCTCCATAGATCAAAAGAATGCAGCCCAATTACCATGATTCTCTCTTATGAAGAAACTGAGTGTGTTGCCTGAGTGTAGGTTGTATGTGGTTAGTCTTGATATTTGTCAACTGCTTTTCTGACCGGCACTTGGAATTCCTCTCTGTTTGCCTTACCAAAAGTTCTTCGCGCGCAATTTGTCTTTTGTCTCACGTGTGCATAATGAGGATCTTTGCATTCATTTTCCTCGTTGTTTGTGGTTCCTGTGCAATCCCAATAGGCACCTGTCACTGGCTAAAATCTGAAATACATGCTGCTGTGTAGCTCAGAATGTTTCATTTCAGAGTGAAGAGGGGGGAGGGAGGAATCTCCCTTCAGCTGTTAAATAAGCTTTCCTTGGCTCTCTACAGCTCCATTCCTAGTAATCGTATTGGTTCCATTTATCCAAACACTTTTGTTTGTTCTAAAAACTCATTCACCAAGCACTGAGATTTCATTTAACTGGCCCTGATTGCAAGTGGAATTATAAAAGAGTCTCGTCATAGCTTTTGAGACCACTCCTTCTTTAGTATAAATCAGCATCTGTAGCTCCATTGACTTCAGGGCCAGTTTACACCAACTGATGGTCTGGTCCTTCTCCCCCTTTGTCCTTGGAGAATAAAGACTCTACCATGCGCCAAACCGATGGCTGTTCAGAAACACCTTGTAGCCATTCTTTGTTCTACCAGGCTCTACAAAGGCTTAAGCAATTGGATAGTGTATCAGTCATTTTTTCTCACTACCATTCTGCCTTTATGGCTGGGAATTTGTGTGTGTTGAAGAAGAATTGGCCATAAAACAGAAATCTAACTAGCAAGATTTTTCATGTTTCTTGCCTGAATAGCATACACGCAGGACAAAGGTAGGGCAAATCATAGCAGAGGAAGGACAAATCACTCCTGATAGACTCCTACTAATCCCCAAGGCCATTCTGTATGAGGGCAGGTGAGCAGAGTTACCTGAGTATCTCCTGATTGGTCGAGAGTGAGGTCAGGGTTTTGTTCAAGCAGGTGCAGAACCTGTTGTTTATTTAACAAGGCTGGCAGCTGTTGCTGCTGCTTCAGAGCAATTAAAGAATGTGTTATTCAGTAGGAGGTTGCCAGGTGCTGGCTGTCCTATATGCTATGACAAGTGGGGCAAAATTTCATGTAAACACCTGCCAGCATCCCAGGCAAACCTATACTAACGGGTTATTATGTACCTGCCATTAAACCATTTGTGGGTTTAGCTGACAGCACAGTGTGCACACTAGCTATCACAGTAAGGATTTGAAAAGATAAGAGATGCAAGTGCTTTCTTACTTTTGACAGATGCCAGACCAGGATGCTTTGAAACCTAATGATAGTTTCAGATGTAACCCTTTTATACAATGAGAACTAGCTTCTTGGCTGTTGTAAACTGGCGTGACTTCATTAACAGTGGTGAAGCTCCACTGATTTATATCCACTGATGATCTAGCCCTGACTGTGCACTGCAACTAGAGCCCAAGGATCAGCCCTGGTCTCCATTTTTGTGGGAGGATGTTTGTGCTCAAAATTGCTTGTAGTCCTCAATACTAACAGACATCTCACTGATTTGCAGATGCAAATATTTGTCACTATTTAACTGAAATGTAGGCACAGGTAAGTATTTGTGGGCACAAGTTCATGACTGGAAAAATAGAGGTCTTTGTTGCAATTGTGGCCTTTCACATACCTAAAGATATGAGATGAGGGTGATGCTAAGCTGATCCACATCAAAGCCTGAACCGCTTTTTATATAGTATATGAAGGGCTTGTATACCTGATTCTTGACAGTGAGGTGATTAGCATTCTGAACTGTATTCTTCATTACAAAAACAAGTGCTACTCAGAACTTGGGGGAAGGGGGAGAGAAGAGGAGGAATTTAAGCAGCTATCATTTACATAACTAAGATTTATTTTTTATCAAAAGTGCTAAAGTTAAACCAACAAAATCTGCTCCTCCTTGTGCAATGGTGTGATTCCACACACAAGGCACAGTTGCCTGGTTCCCAGCTACATGTACAGGAGTGTGTTTTGTATGTGCTAGCCAGCTTACATGGCTGTTTGTGTATTTTGGGGGCTACAATTGAACTGCATAGATTTGGCAAAAAAAAAATTATATGAAAATTACTTGTTTTGCAGCAAAAATATCCCAGAACTGCTATGTATATACACCATGAACATTTTAGCCATATTTCTTGATGGGAAATGAAAAACGTGGGGAAGGGAAGTGATTTTTTTGGGGGGGGGGGGGGGCTCCATTTTCTGTGACCAATGTAAGGTTTGCAATGAATTCAGAACCAGCAATTATGTGTACACACTTTTCTTTCTTGCTTCTTTAGTGAATGTAAATGACTTATACAATGCAAGGCATTTTTCACAAGAGGGATATATCTCATCTTGATTTTTTTCCCCCCCTTTCCAGAAACATAATTCAGCCATTTGACTCAATTTTCTCAAATCACAGCTAGTTTTATTAAGATCATTGAGTTCATGTGCCCTTCACCACTCTGGTGGAGGACCTTCATTAATATGCACCATTTGAGATTAAGGTAGCATTTAAAGGACTATCAGAGTAATGCAGAAGTTATTACACTTCAGAGGAATCACTCTACCACTTGCCCATGAAGTCCAGATTTCTGCTGTGACCTGCATTGCTTTTACTGAAACTGCTTTTAAAAGTGTTAATTTCTTTTCCATCAAGAAAAGTGTTATGATACAAATGTACCTTTTTATAGATGACCTCCTGTAGTTCCTGAGCATGTCGGGGGAGGGGGGAAGAGCCAAGGGGAGAAGTTTTCACATGAAGATAGGGATGGCATGTGAATTTGAAATGGAACAAAACAAAAAAAAAAAAGACTCGAATGTTAAAATTCATTTACTCAGTAGTAATGGAATTATTTCCCTCTCAAACTTAGAGTATAACTGCATTATCATAGTTATTCCTGTGTGGAACCTGTGAGTAAATGCTGACTCCTTTAATGGTATTGGCTGTACATTGCAATTTGAAAATAAAGCCCAAAATGGTATTTTGAACATACATTCTTTTGGCAAAATTATGTTCCAATAACAAGCAAACAATAAAAGAAAGAAGCAAGTATGTATCAGAAAAAAACGATTGAAGTAGGTAATTAATCAAAAAGGAGAATGAAAAGGGTCAGTTAGGAAAGACTATAGTGGGATAAAAAAGCCAATCAGAGGAGGTCTAAATGGAGGACATAACAGGTAGACTCCGTATTGCCACGAGGAGAAAGGGAGGTCTGGGCAACAGTGAATAGAGCAAAAGATTCAGTATAAATCCCCTGAGGGCCAAAACTGCACCCACTAAAGTCAATGGGAAAATTGCTGTAGGTTTCAACAGGTGCAAGATTAGCCCATAAACCGTCTACACAGCAGCAGCACTGCTGTACTAATTTACGGCAGTCCTAGATAAAGGTGATCCCTTTGATCTATTTTCTGATTGCTACTATATAAGGACCAAGTTCGTGGGAAACCACTTACCTGTACAAATAGGGATGCACTCCGTGTGAGCTCCATTGTGCTTTTAGTTCTCAGCTAACAACGTTTTCTTTAACTTCATTCTGTTTCTGTTACTAGCATGGTTCACAGGATGCTTTCTTGTGAGTGTGCTGCCAGCTGGCTTGAAGCCAAGCCTAACTATTGCAACCCATCTGGGGCAATGAGTCGGTGAAGGGGCAGCTGAAGTCTGTCACCTTGAATGCTTTGGCACATGACTGGGAATCTGGATGACAGAGAGCGGCATCACATGGAGTGGCAAATATTGCTGAGAAAAGGTTGGGAGGTCTGTGATCCAACATAACGTGGCCTGAGACAAATACTAGGTCTGGCTCAGGGTAGGAAATATGTTAATTCTATGACGAGTTGGACCAAATGCTCAGAACTAACCCTTTCATGCACCCCAAGGTACTACTGTTTTAGCTTGGAGCTATCTAACAGTACAGTGGTGAGGAGAACACGGAGCAGTGAGGATCCAGGCTGGGAGATGATGAGACAGGGCTGGGTTCTCAGAACCTAGTTGCAGTGACCTGAGATTTAGTGACTGCAACAGAGATGGCATTTGGCAGGAGGATGAAAATGAGAGCTCTTCAATATCTATGTAGGGCGTGGGTCTGTCCCTCTGGGTCAGTTGCAGAGGGAGGCCACCACTGACTACCCTGCTCCGGCAGGTATTGTCCTCTGGTGGGGCTGGAACACAGTTCAAGGCCCCCGGCAGGGCCAGGACCCAGTTCAGGGAAGGGAGAAGCAGGACGCAGGCCCACCCAACTCCACTGTGTCTCAGCCCAGGTCCCTAGCCATGGGTGTGCCTCGGAAACAGCAGAGTCCCAACTGCAACACGCTGACTCACTTTCCAGTCCCACAGTCCCTGGACCGGGTTCCCCACCCCTGGGCTACTTCCTGCCCCCTTTCCCTCAGGTACCTGGTGGGCCACGGCCCAGTCGGCCTCGTCAGGGTAGTCACCCAGGGTAGGCTGCAGAGCTCCTCAATATAAGTGGGGGGGGCGGTAGGTCGGGCATCTTGTCGGGGAAGTCAGCGTAGGGCAGTTCCTCCAGGCCCAGGCCCGTGAGGGGCCCCTCATCATCTTCTGCATCCAGCAACTCCTCCAGATCCTGGCCCATCTGGATCACCAGGTCCTCCGGGGTTACTTCTGGCCCCCAGGCCGCCAGCCACTCACTCACTGGTGCCCGATCCCAGGCCTTGGTTCGCTCACCCAGGTACCAGCTGCAGGTAGCTTTGGAGAGCAGGAAGAGACATCCTTCCCTTCTGGAAGCTTGCCACGGAGTGAGCTCCTGGGCCTTCCTTTTATATGTCCTGTCCCGCCCCCGCTCTTCATCCTCCTCCCGCCCCACTTCTGGGCAGGCTGGCGGACAGGCAGTCTCTGGCTCCACCCCAACAGGCTCGGTCTCTTCCTCCCTGTCAGTTTCAGAGGGAGGCCACACCCACTCACTACAACCACCTGTGCAGCTGATGATCATTAAATGGGGTGATTTTGCAGGCTTGGGAAAGAGTGTTCTTGTGAATGCTGCCATTAGTGTCACTAAAAAGGTAGACCTAGCCTCAGACAAGGGCAGACGTATCCACTGACCAACAGGAGCTGAAGTTTTCGATGAGCAGGCTCTGGCAGCAAGATAGAGAAAGTGCCAGGGGCAAGAGGGGAGCAAGATCCAGAAGGCTGAGCAGAAGACAGGGATAAGAAAGGAGCCAGGGAAGGGGTAGAGGCAGATGCAGATAATGGCCTAAGGGAGGAGAAAACAGATAAATGGAGGGAGAGTAGACAAAGTACAGGAAGAGAGTGAGGACCAAGGTGGAAGAAAAGGAAGTGAAAAATCCCTAATGAGCTGTAGGAAGATAAAGTGAACCAAGGAGAAGAAGACATAAGAGAGAAGCTAGGGTTGCTACTCTTCCTCCCAGACCCTACTCTATTGGGATACCATCTTCACTTGAAAATCTGAGGGGCTGCATGGAGAAACAAATTATCCTTGGCATGGAATTGCTTTCCCTTTCCTCAACACAGATTTATTTGTTTTGTGTAAAGCATCAGCATGCAATTCATTCATTTTTATAAAGAGGGAGCTAATCTGCATACATATTTGCATAACTTTACATATTTGCACACTGGACCCAGCCACCATCTCCCCCTACAATGCAAAATTCTAGATACAGTCAGAAGCCAGTAGATGAGTGCTATTCAGCCATGGGTTCCATGAGCTTCAGCTGTTTTTTTTATCGTTAGCATATTAGAAAATAGTTGAAAGGCCTAGCTAGAGAGAACAGTAGTGGCTGAAGGCCAGAATAACTGAGGGGCTACATGCAGCAATCTGCTCCCCTTTTCCCCTGCAGGTTGTCTATGTTTTCAAAGTGAAAACTGGACTGTTGTGCTGAGGGTTTCCCAGGGAAATGACAGGGTGATGGTGGTGGGGGGGATAATAGGTATTAGTAAGGAAGAAAAAGTGTTGCTCTCTTCCTGTACCCTTTTCAGAATGGAAAATTAGAACTCTTTATTATAAAGGGGGTGGGGGGACCAGTATTAATCCTGGACATTCCTTCATTGTTCTCACCGAGGACCAACTTCTTCTTTTCTGATCTAGGTACCACTCTGCCCTTGCTCACCCTACCCCTACACACTATCAAATCACTATAACCTCCTTACCAATGGACTCATTTTCCCATGCACTCCTACCCTGCCTGTCCTCCTCTCAGCTCAGAACCTAGAAGACCAGGGTTTTTGAGGAAGAAGAAATTAATTCCCTTTTCACATAATACAGGTCAGAGAAAAATGCTATAAAAGTTGCTTTGCCATGTTGTTCACTTTAGAAAGTGTGGCACTCAAATTCAATTAAATGAACTGTACATTCTGATAATTAAATCCTCTTTTCTTCAAGTTACATCAATTAGCATATAACAGAGTTGAAGAGAAAAAGCATTTGTTAGGATTTTGCCTTCAGCAGCAGGCAATGCAATATGTTAAGCCATCAAATCTTGCGTGTACTGCCGATCTTTTTTTTTTGCAGAGCACTCAGAAGAAATGCAACAGAGCCCATGATTAAACCTCTAGCAAAGAAAAGCAAGCCAGAACTTTAAGGCACAGGGACAGTGCTTCGGCTGTACATTCTATCCTGATAAAGAGATCCATAGCACTGTGACCAAAATCCCATTAAATGGAGTAGTTTCTATTTAAATCTTCCCATGACCTTTTCTGATATTACCTTACAAGAGAGGCGCATAACTGTCAGGCTTAAAGACTACTCCTCCTCTTTTCTTCCGTGAGCGGTTCTGCAGATTCAGACTGTCATTTCAGTTCAGATACTCAGGCTGAGTGCTAAACTTTTAGGCTGAACAAGGCTATGCTTCGGACTGTGGCTGAAACTCGAGCTAGTGTATCTTACCTGGAGAGAAAATATATGCTTAATTCTAGGGTAAGAAAAATTAGGCCTTTCAACTCCAGGAGAAGGCAGAGACAAAAAGAGAGCCAAGGTCTGTGCTCCAGAGGCTGGGAGAATGCAGGCATCATATAAGGGGTAGCTTGTTGAGAGGGAAACTGTCAGCTTCAATGGATGACCTACAGAAATACTCATATAGTCAGGTACATAGCCTGGCCTCAGCTGGAGGAAAGGCTTCTGGCACCATTGACCTGGCCTAAACCGAGGGACCAGAAATGATTCAAAGGAAAGGCTAGTGGTTGCTGATGTTACAATCATGTCCCCTTCAGGCATTTGAGGCATGCTGTAGTTTCTGAAGTGCACAACATTAGCTTCTTGTATGTTAAGCAATCGTATAGTCTATAGAGTAAACTGTAGTGGTTGCTAATAAAGTCACTCTTCATCCACCATTTGGAAATAGCTGTATTAGAGATACCCCATTCTAAATGCGAGGCAGATTGCAGCATCTCAGACATCACCATGTGGTAACTGTTGCTAAATGCTGATTGTTAATTGCAAATGCTGTGTCCCCACAAGGCCTCAGGGTCCTTCAAAAGGTTCAGGATTTGATTTGGAGAAACATGCAAACGGTCAAATGCCTTATTGTCCCTTTTTAAGCCTTGTCTCCCAAACCTGCACAATTACTGACACAATAACATTCCTATTTTTAAGTATTCCTTCTTAATTCATCTTAACTTCACCTACTAGTTGCTACTTTGTCTTCTAGAAGAGTTAAAACAATATTCCTTATAGGCAGGCAAAAATTCTCACTTGTTTTTTTCAATTCGTATGATGTAGAGTAGGTGTGATGGTAGACAATTTTAGCACCCTTTTCATATTTACTTGGACTGTGAAGTATATGGAAAAGTAAATTATCTTTGGTGCTTTCTTTGTAGAAATTATTTATTTATATCAATATCCATATATATAGTATCAGTAGCTCAGCTGTGTTTATTGTATTAATTGGGAATATTTTGCAGTTTCCTATATTGTCCTGATTTTTAGATGTCTTGTACTGAAAATTGTACCACCAATTTTGTCATATGCTCACAGGATCTTATATACAACTGGTAATGGTAGCATATGAAGCATATCACCTCTCTGTTCTTGTTTCAGTCCAAGTCAATAATGCCTGAACAATGTTACCGTCTCTGGTAGACATCCAGTGGTTGGTCTAAAATTATTTGATTGTCTCAGCCCAATTCCCCATGGACAGTGTCCACATCACAAAAACTACAAGTAGGATTGGCATCCTTATTGGCACTTACAACAGAGACACCAAGGATGGAGTAGTTATAGAAAATGAAATGCTCCCTGACTCCCAGAGGTGGTGTATCCAGGTCAGGGTTCAGCCACATTGACTGGAAAGTGCAGAGAAGCTTGTACTGCTGACCTGTTCTGACTAAATCACACTCCAGAGTTGTCCACTGGGCACTTACCCAAGAAGTAAATTCAGTAAAGAAAAAAAAAAATACATTGAATGGAGGTGTAAGAGGGTATGTGGGCCATACCGCATTTCTTCCATGACCACAGACTGCTCTGAGACCTTTTGGCTTGCAAACACCAGTATAGTTTTAGAGGTTTAATCCCTCCACCAACAAAAAGCAGTGCCTCCACACCTTTACACACTGTCTCTCAACTTTCTAACTCCTTCTCCAAAAGGGGGAAGTAAGGGGTGTTGACTCAAAGGACCCTCTTTTTTCAGGCTCTCAGACTTCTATTTCTCTCCTTCTCTTTCCTCCCTGTGCCCTTCTATGCAGCTTCCCTGTTAAGGGGGAATAGCCCCAATCTGGCCTGGTAATCAGGTATACCTCTGATCCGTTTAGACCTTCTCCAGGGGAACCAAATACATACTAATAGCGACCACAGTGCTGGTTCAGGTGCTAGCCCTCAGCACTCTGTCACAGGGAGGAAAACCTTTGAAATGTGATCTTTTTCAGGTATCTGGGCCCGTAGTTGGTTTCAAGGGTTTCCAATAACTTTCCTTGCCCCTGTTACTATTAAATCAAATCTCTTTGTTTAAATATGGCCTTGCTTCCTGTCTGCAGTGAAGTTGTTATGCTGGATTTAAGACACAATACTAATTACTACACCAAACATACCCAACTGGTGCCAGAAACACAAAGTTGTGACTAACAAAAAGCAGCAAGAGATGCTAGGTGTAAAGGGGGAGGAGGGGAAGCCACCTTATTCAAACAAGAGTAGCTGGGTAACACTGAAAAAACCACTGCCAGAGTAAGATTCTATAAGAATCTCTTCCAAGTTTGCTCCATTATAAGAGTTCCTCTCAATGTACAATATTGCTATGCTATAAAGCACACGGAGAACCAAATGCTTAGTTGTAACAAACAAAAACATCTCCTGCTGGGGCTTAATACTGTAACTTTTATTAGCAGCAAGTGACTGCAGTTTAGCCTTTTTCTAGATGATTACATTCTTAAGCCGATTGACTGTATTGACTAAAGGCAGCTGTGGAGCCACCCTTCCCTCGTACACACACAATGGCACGTGAAGAAAAGAAATGCTGGATTTGGTATGTGCAGGATAAGCTTAAGATTTTGATTGCCTGAGTGGAGGTGAGAAATTGGTTGCTGCCTCTCAGGAGCTTGGGATCTGTAAGGGCACAATTTCTACATACTTGCAAAACAAAGTGAGGCTGTCATGTGTTTGAGATTTGCTCTTCTGGTATCGTTCCCCAGACCACTGCTCTCAGCTGTGTAGGGGAGGCATGTACCACCTTACACATGGTGATGCACCATGTATCAGAGAACATAAGCACATAAGAATGGCCATATTGGGTCAGACCAATGGTGCATCTAGCCCAGTATCCTGTCTTCCAACAGTGGCCAATGCCAGGTGCTTCAGAGAGAATGAACAGAACAGGTAATTATCAAGTGATCTATCCCATTGCCCATTCCCAGCTTCTGGCAAACAGCAATCCCTGCCCATCTGGCTAATAGCCATTGATGGACCTATAATATAATTCTTTTTGAACCCCATTATACTTTTCTTTCACAACATCCTCTGGCAAGTAATTTCACAGGTTAACTGTTTCTTTGTGTGAAAAAATACTTCCTTTTGTTTGTTTCAACCTGCTGTATATTAATTTCATTTGGTGACCCCTAAGTCTTGTGTTATGAGAAGCAGTAAATAACACTTCCTTATTTACTTGCTCTACACCAGTCATGATTTTATAGATCTCTATTATATCCCCCCCTTAGTCATCTATTTTCCAAGCTGAAAAGTCCCAATCTTATTAATCTGTCCTCATATGGATGGTTTTCCATACCCCTAATCATTTTTCTGTGATGATGATGGTGATTACTTGCAAATGAGTAAGACTGTCTTCCAGGGATCTCAGTAATGGGTCCGCAGGTGGCTCCATAGTCAAATCCTAGACCCACATGTCTTGTCACAATAAGGACAGGTGTTTCCAGGAAGGATAGGTACAGTGTTGCTGCGTTCAATATTCTGATGTTCTTTCCACCTGTTCCTCTTTTCCTCTTCTACCTGTCGACAAGCTGTTTCAAAGTGTTGAGATCCCTATGACAAAACCTTCCTCCATTTTGGACAGTCCTGAGCGAGGGTCTCCCAAGTATTAATGTCAATGTTGTACCTCTTCATGTTTGCCTTTGAGGTGTCTTTGAAGCACTTTCTTTCCCTCCACGACTTCACTGACCTTCTTTCAGCTGTGAGAAAAGGATTCTCTTAGGGAGGAAGGAGTCAGGCATGTGAACAACATGACCTATCCAGCGAAGTTGGCTTTAGTTAATCATGGCCTCAATGCTAGTAGAATTTGTTTCAGCCAAGACGCTGATGTTTGTACATCTATCTCCGAGTAACCTGAAGGATCTTGTGAAGGCACCGTTGATGGTACTTTTCCAAGTTCTTGAGATGTCTTCTGTATGTGGTCCAGGTTTCCGAGCTGTACAGCAGAGTTGGGATAACAATGGCACAGTAGACCAGGAGCTTCACTTCAGCAAGGATGGCATGATTTAAGAAGACTCTCTTACTCAGATGTCCAAAGGCTGCACTCACATATTTCAAGTGGTTTTGTATTTCCACGTCAATGTTTTCCTTTGATGAAAGATAGCTTCCAAGATAGGCGAAATGATCCACATTCTCAAGTATTTGTCCATTGATTTGAATGGAAGGAGGGTTATTTCTCCATTTGGAGCAGGTTGATAAAGAACTTGCATTTTCCTGATGTTTAAAGTTAAGCCAAATCTCTCGTAGGCTTCTGAAAATGCCTTGAGAATGTTTGGAGATCCATTTCAGATTGAGCAACAATTGCATTGTCATCCACATACTGGAGCTCCATTAGGGATGTTATTGTAGACTTCATTTTGGACTTGAGTCTGTTGAGGTTAAAGAGTTTTCCGTCCATCCTATACATAATTTCAATTCCAGGAGGGCGCTTTCTGTCAACGAGGTGCATTATGGTGGAGATGAAGATGGAAAACAGTGTTGGAGCACTGACACAGTCTTGCTTCACTCCAGTTTTCACCTCAAATGGTTCTGTTTAGTTTCCATTGCTAACAACCATTGCTGACATGTTGTCGTAGAGAAGACTCAGAACACTGATGAACTTGTTTCAGCCAAGACGCTGATGTTTGTACATCTATCTCCGAGTAACCTGAAGGATCTTGTGAAGGCACCGTTGATGGTACTTTGTTTGGGCAGCCAATTCTGGACAGGATTTTCCATAGGGCTTCACGGTGATGATCCCCAGAGAGGTGCCCTTTTCTGTACCTTTTCCAATTCCAATATATCTTTTTTGAGATGCAAGCGACCAGATATGCACGCAGTATTCAAGATGTGGGTGTACCATGGATTTATAAAGAGGTAATGTAATATTTTCTGTCTTATGTAATGTAAAGAGGTAATGTAATAATTCCTGACATTCCGTTAGTTTTTTTTTTTGTTTTTTTTTTGAATGGTGTTGCACATTGGCTGGATGTTTTCAGAGAATTATCCACAATGACTCCAAGATCTCTTTCTTGAGTGCTGACAGCTAATTTAGACCCCATCATTTTATATGTGTAGTTGGGATTATTTTCCAGTGTGCATTACTTTGCATTTATCAACACTGAATTTCATCTGCCAGTTTGTTGCCCAGTCACCCATTTTGTAAGATCACTTTAACTCTTTGCAGTCTACTTTGGAGTTAACAATCTTGAGTAGTTTTGTATCATCTGCAAATTTTGCCAACTCACTGTTTACCCCTTTTTCCAGATAATTTATGAATATGTTGAACAGTACTGGTCCCACTACAGACTCCTGGGGGACACTACTGTGTCCCATTGATATCCTCCTTCCACGAAGTTTCTGTGATACCAATTATATCAATATCCTCATTTAATACAAGGCGCTCTAGTTCACCCATCTTAGTATTTAGACTTTTAGCATTTGTATACAAGCACTTTAAAAATTATCACTTTTTAGCAGTCTGCCATTATGTGATGTAATTGAATGGGACACTTGTTCATTTAACTGTTTCTCATCAGATCCTACTCACATTTTATCTTCTTCCATCCTCTCCTCCTTACTAGAATATACAGAATCTCCATTAATAGATCCTCCACTAATGGATGTCTCTGTCTGAACCACGTGCTCCTCTGTATCTGTTGGCTTTCCCCTAACCCTTAGTTTAAAAACTGCTCTACAACCTTTTTAATTTTATGTGCCAGCAAGCTGGTTCCATTTTGGTTTAGGTAGAGCCCATCCTTCCTGTATAGGCTCCCCCTTTCCCAAAAGGTTTCCCAGTTCCTAGTAAATCTAAACCCCTCCTGCCTACACCATTGCCTCATCCACGCATTGAGACCCTGCAGTTCTGCCTGTCTAACTGGCCCTGCGCATGGAACTGGAAGAATTTCAGAGAATGCCACCACGGAGTTCCTGGATTTCAGTCTCTTACCTAGCAGCCTAAATTTGGCCTTCAGGACCTCTCTCCTACCCTCACTTATGTCATTGGTACCTACATGTACCACAACCACCAGGTCCTCCCCAGCACTACACATAAGTCTGTCTAAATGTCTAGAGCGATCTGCAACCTTTGCACCCGGCAGGCAAGTCATCATGCGGTTCTCCCAGTCATCACAAACCCAGCTATCTATATTTTTAATGATCGAGTTCCCCATTACTGTCTTTTCCTAATAACTGCAGTTCCCTCCCCCAGAGAGGTATCCTCCGTACGATAGGATAGCATGACATCATCTGGAAGGAGGTTCCCAACTATGGGATTGTTTCCCTCTGCTCCAGTTTGATGTTCTCCTTCCCTGAGACTCCTCCTCTACAGTTCGGAAGCTGTCATACCAGGGATGGGACCATTCTACTGTGGCCCAAAAAGTCTCATCTATGTATCTCTCGGTCTCCCTTAGCTTCTCCAGTTCAGCCACCTTGGTCTCCAAAGCCCATATTCCATCTCTGAGGGCCAAGAGCTTCTTGCACCAAATGCACTCATATGCCATCAGCCCACAGGGCAGATAATCATATGTGCCATATTCAGTGCAATACACTGGACAGACCCCACTTTGTTGCTGGACTTCTGCCTGCATTCTCTTTTTAATCCTGCAGCACTTTCCTTTATTGTTTGGTTTACTGTCTTTAGTTTAAAGAATGTTAATGAAGTGTATCTAGGCCCCTCTCCTGCTGCCCCTGTAAACTCCCTCGCAAAACTCCCCTGTTCACTAGCTCCTCTGGTCACTTAGGAGCAGGCTTTTTAAACCTCTGGTTTTCCCTGAATAGCCGGTCCCCTGGTTAAGGGTTGAGGGTGCTAAAGAGCAGGGATCACAAGGTCATCAGCCTCCTGAAAGAAAAAGACAAAGGTTGGTGAATCAAATATAAACAGCTTGTAACATTTCTAAAGTGTCTAATACCGCGTAGAAACACACATGTAAAACTGACTAGATTTTCACAAGTGAATTAGTTACCTCTTCTGCAGCTGCTGCCATTCAGATCTTTTTCCCCCTTTATCAAAGCAAACACTTTGTTCTGTATTCAGTAGCCATCAGCAAGTGCCCTGGCACTTCTTCAGTAGCCATCTTGTCTGCTTCAATGTGAGGGTGCCGCATTAATGTATAGGACAAGGCTCTTCATATGAAATTGAAACAGTTCATGGATGAATTTATTAAGCCTGTGAATAATCTTTGAGCACCTAATCTGGAATAAATAGCACTGCTACAGTATATGGTGTCTAGATAAATTGCACTTTTCTATTCCACACACAAGGAATATTTGGTTGAGGAAATTACCTGTTAAAAAGACACCAATCCCTGTAGAATGAGCAGACTTTTAAGTAACCTGACTTGCATCTGAACGTGTACACACATGAGCCCAGAAGGAAGGTCTCCAGTAGAAGGGATTGTGTCAGGCAGATTACAGCTAAGACTGTACTATTTACATTTGGTTTGAAGAACAATGTGCCTCAGATATCTCCTTTACCTTATCTGCTATCATCTTAATGGAGAAAGCAGTCTCCTTCAACAAGGATTTAAAAGGGGGAGTTTTCTGTTCAGCATCTGTTGGTTGGCTGTAGCACAAGGTAAATAAGCATGGGTTGTGTTAATTAAAAATCTCTGATGGAGGGGGGGTCTAGTGAGTAAGTATTCTGCAGCTTTTATATCTCAGGTGGAGAGCAATTTGATTCTGGAAAAGTGTGCACCAAAGCAAGTTCTCCAATGATGAGACCCATCTTAGTCTGTGATCTTACACTCGCAGCAAGAAGCAAGTGAGGAATGATGGGACAATTGTTATACAAGCACAATAATTCCCATAGCTTTAAGCAGAGATGGGTCCAATCTACAAAAATTCAGAGAGAAATTTCTACATTTCCCTCCTTGACAAAGGTGTGGGGACATTTGGATGTAACTACTGGTTTAGGTCATCTCTAGTTCACACTAAAGCATCTGGCAAGCACAAGACCTGTTCACAGTAAACTGAGAAATTCCACAGTGCATGGCATATGATACATACAAACCAAACAATGCTTCCGAGCTGTGATCACAGCTTTTAAGTGATAGTTCCATGAGGAAATTAAAATTATTTTGTCATTTCAAACTGCCGTTTGTAAACATGGCTTACACAAAGAGGTATAGTTGCTGTTAGAGAAATGTCCAACCTCCTATTACTGCCTCTGAACTTGTAATAAGAGATGGTTCCTTTGTCAGGCTTTAATATAAGCAAAATTCAAACTCTGGATGTTGGCACCCTCTCTAATTTAAGAAATGAAGCAGGAAAAAATACCAAGTGAAATTATGACATAAGATGGTTTATGCAATTGCAGCTGTTTGGAAAGAATTGCCTAGCCCTCCTCTCAGTAATCTGCTGGAGAAGAATGGTTGATTTGGCTTTGTATAATGTAGAAATGGATTTATGCAAGTTGTAAGGACCCAGCCATGACGACAGTGGGTGCCTTACAGTATTACAGCACTTTAGTAAGATAAGAGGTCAAAACCTAGAATAAAGCTTGAGCAGACATAGATAATAGCTCACTGATAACGTCAGCCCCCAGATTATGGTTTGTCACCAATGTATAACAGATATCTATCCAATAATGAAATAAGGAGATACACCAGCTAAGCAGGTGACTTTCAACTTGATTGCAGTCTTATGATTGTGGGTCAGAGTAGAATCAAATGGACACATTTGAAACATTCTGAGGCTGGTAAGGGTTGGTACTGAGGTGCCTGAATTTAGAAGGGGCAAGAGATTAGAAACACTCCCCACAAAATTTCATAGAACTCTCTAAAGCATGGTTCCCAACCTGTGGCCTGCGAGCCACTTTTGGCCTATGGGGTCTTTCAAAGTGGCCCACGGCTCCCCTCTCACTGACTGCGGAAGGGAGCTGCTGCCTAAGTACCCAGGTGGAGCGCATTGCCAGTGCAGGCTCCTTGCTGCTGCCAAGGGGACGGGAGCTCAGCACTCCCCTCTCCTTGGCTGTAGCAGGGAGCACAGCAAAGCGCTTCTCCTGGGTCCCTAGGCGCTGGGTCCCTGCGTGAGCCAGAGGAAGGGAGCCACTGCCTAGAGACCCAGGTGGAGCTCATGGTTTCCTTGCTGCAGCCAGGGGGATGGGAGATCCTCCTCGCTGAACTCCTTCCCTCTGGCTTCAGTGGGGGGGGAAGGCGGTTGCTGGTGGAGACCGGTGGTCCTTCCGGGTTGTAAAAATTGTATTTGTGGCCCTCAAACCAAAATGGTTGGGAATCACTGCTCTAAAATGCATGTGAAATGGTGTGTCTGTAAAATTGAACACATACAAAATAAATGGTGCAGTGCTGTTGTACAATGTGGCCATCTCAAATGGAGGCCAATAAAGCTTTCCTACCACACAGTCATGTTTTCTCTATATGTGTGTGTGTAGTTCTGCACCAAGGAAGAACAGAAGAGAGATAAAGGGAATGGGTTAATACAGGTAAAATAGTTGTAAGAGACCAATTCTGCCACCCCCATCGAGTGGTTTCTTAATTATTTTCTTACACTGTTTATTTTTAAATTAACTTTAAACACATCATCCTTCACAGAATAAGCCTCTAAACCCCTTACTCAATCACAAAAGAAGGTTGTGGAAAACAATAGTTTTAGAGGTCAAATTTCTATCATTTTCTTTTTTCCTCTTTTCAGGTTGGAACTGTATCTTTCTCCTCCTGTTAAAAGAAAAAAAAGTGCAAATGTAGTTTGCAGGAAGGGAAAAAAAACAACCAAATTAATAAAATGTTTCTTGATCAAGACTGAAGGGTGTATCCTCATTTAAAAACATATCTATTGTTGATTGTCTCTGCCAGTAGGTGTCATGATACAGCAACCTGTGAAACTGTTCAGTAGTCTCAAGGGTTAAATTAAGACTAATAATTACCAAGCGCTCCCTAAATTATTAGCTGGTGCCGATTAAAATAGTGGTTTATTTTGTTAAGCGCCCCAGCAAGGGATTCTATTGTCTGGCTGATGCTGTGTTACAAATAAAAACAGCTGTCACTACTGAACAATTTTCTTTTTAATGCCTGTGTAATACAGTTATTTCCTCTTGCTCTAGGCATCCTACCTGTCATGGAACAATAATAATAAGGGGGTGAGTTTAAAAAAAAAAAAAGAGAGAGGCAACATCCTAAATCCTTTGTATTAAATTCTTCTATTTAACAAGAGGTTAGAAAGGAAATACACTGGGCTGGATTCACAAAAGGACTGTGGTGACTGACACGTTAGGTGCCTAACTCCCAGAATCAGGCCCTGCTGGGACTCACAAAACAAGCACTTGATGGCCCCAATCCCAATAGGTGCCTAAAATCAGTTGGCACCTAAATGTTTGCAGTAAACATTCCATTTCCATAGTGTCTGCTTCTGCGCATGCCCACGGTAGCCCTACGCTAGGCGTCTAGGTGCTAAGCCCCAGAACAATGCACAAGCTGGAAGAATGTTCCTAACTCACCTGTGAGTTCCGATCTGGTAAGTGTGCTCCCAGCTCACCTACCCCTATAGATGAGTTGACACACAAGGGCTTGGCGGCGGAAGGGGGTAAAGGAGGCAGGTTACTCACCTGGGGTGAGGGAGACCCCCCACTTCAATGATTCTTTTATTATTTGGCAACAGCTTCAATATTGGTCAGAGAGAGCAAGGAAGTATGAGAATAACACCATAGCCTGATGGTTAGCGCACTCACCTGGGAGTTGGGAGACCTAGGATCCCGCCCATTGCTCTGATGTCTTTTAAAATTATTTTGCCACAGTGGGACAGCTTTAACAGGAGAAACTGAGGGCCCCTCACCTCAGAATATCCCAGTGGTTGGGACACTCACCTGAGAGGTGGCAGATCACAGTTCAAATCCCTTTTTGTCCTCAAGTGGAGGGGAGGACTTGAATGAGGGATCTCCAACATCCCATGTGGGTTCCTTAACCAATGAGCTAAAAATTACGAGGGAGTTTCTGCTTCCCCCTCCCCTTAGTGGCTGCTTTCAAAAATGGTGCAGGCCTTCCCACCAAGAGAGGTTTTGCAGCGGAGAATTCCAGGCAGAGAGAGATGCCCTTCTGCAATCTGGACTTATGTGCCTATCTCAAAGAGGAGGGCAGGGCCTCTCTCTCATGCATGCACGCAGGGCTTGACACCTCCCATTGGCTGCCTTGTGAAGAGCTGCCCAGCATGCTGGCTTTTGTGAATCCCATTCTCAAGCACCACTCTCCCCCCTCTCATTATAAAGGGAGAGCAGGCACCTAACTCAGGCTTTGTGAAGTCCAGTGATTTTTCTACATGCCTAAAAGTTAGTTGTGATGACACTGAGAAACTTCATTCATTTGACTGAAAGCAGTGAGGTTGTAGGTGTAACTCAGAACATTGTGGCTATCTACACAGCTGCATGTCATGTTTCTCCCTGCCTCCCAGAAAGGATGGGGAAGATGATAAAGTTACATGGATGCAAGCGTTCGGAGAATTTCACAGTTTGCTGCCTGCGTTCAAGAATGAAACAGATGAACGAAGTGTGGGGACATTTTATAGACTCGTACACCCCTGCAGTTAGAGAGATGAATTACTATCAGTTTCAAAATAACACTGGGCACTTAGTCGTCACATTGTCAATGTATGGCACACACACACTGCAAAATGCCGAGCATCTTCAGCTGTCACTAAAATCACTGGGCACTGAGGTTGTTAGCATTGTACAGGATCAGGCCTCCAGTTATTCGGATGCGTACAGCCCTAAAACTCACATGTATATACACATATTAAAATTACTATTAGACCACTTGGAACAAACTAAAGTTGCTTTTAAAGTAGGTCAAATTGTTTCCCTCCTGATTTTAACACTGCCTCTTTAACATGCATCCTGTCCAAGAAATGTTACTATGCCAGGAGCATTGCAAGGCCCCGGAGGACCTTGGTGTAAGAATAGATGGAATTCCAAAATCTGACTTTTGCTTACTTTTCCCATCAGAGATCAGCTCATATCCCTCTTATTCATAAATGCACAGAGACAATCTGCAGACAATGTCCATACATTTTTGCAGGCTAGTTACACACAGGGGGCATTCTAATTACACAATGATACAAAATGCTCACCGGCAGTGACGTAATGCTAACTTTTATAGAGCAGGAGTCCTGTGGAAATCGCAAGTTGATAATTCTGTCACACAAGAGATTGTCTCCAAAATCTATCTTGTGTGTGACGTCATCATAAAAGCAAGCATCCATAGTCAAAACTTATTCACATTTTACCAGTAAATTTTATTTAATTTAAAATCTTTGCAATGGCAATTATGAGACTTTGAACATTAGTAATGAGTACATCTATTGTATCAACATAAAACCCAGCTAACTCAGCTTTTACATGCCAACCTAAGTTGCAAAGCATATTCAAAGCACACATGAATCTGGTCAAAAAGCCCAAAGTCTTGAGTCACCATTGTGTTACTCCAGTTTCAAGTTGATACAACTGTACTGAAACTAAATGAATGGTGTTACATTGCTGTGAAAGGGGAGTAGTGCAATAAGGAATCAAGCCCCAACTCTTTATACCTGAATCCATAATTTTGCCCATAGAAAACTTGCAATTTGAGCACAAACAGCATTTGTTTTGAATACACCTATCCCGTGGCCGTGCACCAAATGCAAACACGTGTTGTCACAAATACACCATTCTTGAAACTGTGGTCTCTGGGGCACAGAAACCAAAACCAAACTGTCATGCAATTAAAACAAAAACAAACAAACAAAAAGCCCCCTTCTAAAACAATTACATCCTTGGTACTTTTCAAGCTCATGATACCTAGTCCATTTTTCATTACTATCTAAGTCAGGAATTCATGGTATAGCTGCTTCCATATCATAGAAATGTTACCTGACTTAGATAAAACGCCAGCCCTCACCAACAGTTGTAATATCTTCTACCTGTACGATACACACACTATTTTTATAGGGCTTGATCCTATCCCACATAGGGCAAGATACACTGGTAACCCTCCCCCAGGCTCCTCAACTGCACAGAGCTGGGCACCCAACTCCACATCCATCCCTCACAACCCTGCCTCAGCTGCCTCATCCTTCACCCCCTGAGGCCAGGACTCCCTACAACCCTTCCCCCTGGAGCTGGTCAGCTCAACCCCATTGGGACCCAGGCATGCCCTGCACTTCACACCCCCTGCTTATCTCAGCCCACTGCCCCTGCCTAGCCTCCAGTAACCCACACATCCCCGGTCCACCACATGCACATTTCTGGATGAACTCCTTGCTGATAAAGCGGTGGCCATAGTGCAAGTCCAGGGGGATGGTGGTGGCTGGGTACGACAGAGCTGAGTAGGGTGACCAGATGCCCTGCTTTTATAAAAACAGTCCCCATATTCAAGGATTTTTCTTACCTATTATCCCCAGGGAGCAGCTGGGGAAGGGGGTGGAGTGCTTCCTTGGCAGCCTGGCTCGTGGCTGCTTCCTGCTCCCTGGAGCTCTGATTGCCTAGGTAGATGGTGTAAATATAATGGTGCCTAAGGTAGAGTGGGCTCTGCTGGTTGGGCCCCCACAAGCTTATGGACCCTGCCGCAATTGCACTATTTGCATCATTGTAGCAACGCTCCTGTACAACACCATTTCTTTATCGTGCCTAGCACGCAAATATTGCAGTTGGGAAAAGAAACTTACATGAAATGATCTGTTACTCTTCAGTGAGAGAAGCAACATCAGAGCAAAACATTGTATTGGCGATGTGTAAATCTTCCATTATCTGACCTGGCTTCATAGTCTCTGGATAGTTCTTGCTTTAAGGTTGGCGTATAGTTTAAGTCCACGCCCAGCATTATTAATGCATTCAGAACAAGCATTTTGTAGCTGTTACTGTGACACCCAAATGCAATTGCATTTATGGCAGAATCTCTGGACTCTCAGGCGTCAAAGGGTTAATATGACAAAAGAAATTAAGTCCTATTAAATAAAACCGACCCCCCCAGGATTAATGTAAGCAGAATAATTTAAGAAAATATTTGACTTTGTTAAATAATCCTAGACGATTCTTGTGCTGAAAGTGTGATGCTAAAAACAAGCACGCTTCATATAAAACTAAAGAACAAACACATCCAAAAGGCTCAACAGATCAAGCAACAGAGTGAAAACAAAAGACCATAGGGTTAATAAGACACAGCACATGTAATATTAATTGTTAGAAGCCTCCTCGGGGATGTCTATGCTTCAGCTGGGAATGAGTCTCAAAGACCAGTAGGCAGACATAGTAGAAGAGCTTACACTAGCATGCTAAACATAGTGTGGCTGTTTTGGCATCAGCAAAGACTCGGGCTAGGCACCTGATCTTGGAACAAAGGGGTAGAATGAGTTCAAGCTTGGATGGCTAGTCTGAGCCTCCATCAGTGCCAGAACAGCCACACAGCTATTTTTAGCATGCTAGCACTATGTGCCTACCCAGGGTGAGTGTGTACTTCATCCTTCCACCCCCTGTAGCGTTCTCTGCACAAATGACTGTTATTGTGGCTTTGTGTAGACAGAATGAATTCAGCCTTGTCTTTCTTTGCTTGTGGGGCAGAGGAGGTGATGACACAGGAGCCAAGGTTTGGAACTTTTTGCTTAAACAATATTCTTTGTTTCCATTTCTTTTTCCAGTGTGGAAAGAGAGACGAGTTATTCTCTCCCTAAGCCCTGGATTGCTCAGATTCTGAGGGCCTCATTTTCAAAGCTGCGGTGCACACACAGCTCTGACTGAAGTTGGCAGGAGCTGAAGTTTCTCAAGACCACTG
Source organism: Emydura macquarii macquarii (assembly GCF_026122565.2). Taxonomy (NCBI): domain Eukaryota; kingdom Metazoa; phylum Chordata; order Testudines; family Chelidae; genus Emydura; species Emydura macquarii. Next base: position 25,930,308 of record NW_027131614.1, on the reverse strand, counting down.
CAAACCAGGCCCTTAGTTTATAGTCCCAATGGTGCTGTAGGATTTACAATATTTTTACTTCACTCTAAAGCCTCCCGGATTGCAGGGCAATCTTTGTAATCAGAGATTAGTTCCATGTCTGTGACAAGAAGTCGGCATCGTGTGCATATTTAATTGTCACAAGCGGTGCTCACTTCAACTTGGTGTACTCTATGTATGTTTTACCCTTTCTTATTCCTTACACCTCTGTCTCCTACCCTTTGACTAGAATCTCCAAGTGACCACGTAACTCCAAACAGCATGTTTATCCTGGATCTTTGCCTCCAAATACAGATGCTTTTACATCTTGAACTAAAGGAGAATCTGCATTACTTGGCAGCAGTAGTAAGGCTTTTATCTTTAGAGTCCAACCAACCCCCTTGAAAGCAAAATACAGTAAGTACTTATCAGCTCGGTACGACTGCCAGGGGAACCAGTCTTGCAGTTTGAAAAAAGCACAATAAAATATGCATGATCTTCAGGGATATAAACAAAACAATTCTTTAATTTTTACAAACGTCTATACAATTCTGATTCTGCCCCTTCACAGGAGGCTCTGGAAACTTTCCTTGCTAGAATAGAAATATCCCCCCTCTATGCGGTACAATGACAAAGCTTGAGTGTTCCATTAACAGCAACGGAGCTTCCAGACACCCTGAAATCCAGGAAATTGGGTAAGGCTGCTGACTCAGCCAGCTTCTCTGTTGATCTTTGTAAACATTTCTCTGAACCTCTTGCAGGAAAACTGTTTACCCTGTTCAATGAGTCTCTGGAGAAGGATCTTTTCTCCTATACTTTGAGGGGGGCTTGATTTCAGTGATTCCCAAACCAGTCAGGAGTTCACGTGCTAATCTCCCTAATTAATAGCGATGTGGAAAATATTGGTCAAACTTTTGGCAGCTAAGCTGGAGAAAGAGGGGATCTAGCAAAGGCAGCAATGGCTTGTATAACATAAGACAGTTAGTAGATACAATAGTGGCGTAGCTTAATAAGCCCAACCCTCCAGGTACTTCTAGGTTGGGACACAAAATGTGCAGCAGCAGTCAAAAAAAGCTAACAGAATGTTAGGAACCATTAGGAAAGGGAGAGATAAAAAGACAGAAAATATCATAATACCACTATATAATGGCTATTAGCCAAGTTGGTCGGCGATGCAACCCCATGCTCTGGGTGTCCCTAGCCTCTGATTCCCAGAAGCTGGGAGTGGATAACAGGGGATGGATCACTGGATTGCCTGTTCTGTTCATTCCCTCTGAAGCACCTGGCATTAAACACTGTTGGAAGCCAGGATATTGGGCTAGATGGGCCATTGGTCTCACTCAGTATGACCAATCTTATGATGCAGAAAAGGCCTTTGATCAAGTGAACTGGGAATAGATTCTATTTTCCCTCCAGAGATTTGGTTTGGGGCCTGTTTTTAGAACATGGGCTCAACTTGTATATAAGGTCCCCACATTTCATATCTTAACCATTGGTATAATTTCAGTCTCACTGAGCTTTCTCAAAAGCTCTAGACAGGACTGATCATGTTCCTGCTCCTATTTGATATGGGCCAAGAACCCATGGCAATCGCCAAAGGCTCTCACCCAAATATTTGCGATACTGGATTGGCCCATTGGAGTACCATTTGATGATGGTGCTGATGATGCTGTTTTGTTTCTAATAAATCCCAAAACCACAATCCTTGACATAGCATTACTCCAAGATTTTGGCTCACTTTCAGGCTACAGAATTATTTGGGAAAATCTCTCAACTGTCTTGTAGCAGGGCTTTCTCCCAGTGGAACTTTCATTGGTAGCGAAACAAGGTGGGCGAGATAATATCTTTTATAGGACCAGTGTCTGTTGGTGAGAGAGACAAGTTTTCAAGCTTATACAGACCTGAAGAAGAGCTCACCCACCTTGTCTCTCTGAAATATCCTGGGCCTAACATGGCTACAACAACACTGCATACAATATAGGTAGTCAGAGACAATTAAATACCAAGAAATCCTGGAAAACTTATAAGAATAAAGTTAGCACCCACCTTTCTAGATCTAACAGAAGACTCCAGTTCCTGGCAAGAGCTTTCTCTGAGCCTCTGTGGGAAAATGAACACAGTGAAGATGAACTTCTCACCTAGATTTTTGTACATTTTGAGTAGATTACCAGTCACCATCTCACCACCCTATTTTAAAGGATTTAGTAGGATTATCAACACCTTCATATGGGGCCCAGGGCAATGCCCCACACTATCTTGGTGGATGCTTCAGCTCCCCATTGATAGAGGGCAGGAGAGCCAGGAGTCTGACACCAGCTCTATCACGTCCCAGGATTCTCAGGTTTCAAAACATAAGCACCTTGTGGGTGGATATTGGAAGAGTATTAAACCAATCCCCCTGTTAGGGTTCTTGGGATTCTCATTCCACAGAGAAAAAGAGGATGCCTTCCATTTCTACCCGAGTTTACACGCTTCCCTTCCCTGTCTTGCCTCTGTTTTCCTCCCATTCATTGTAAAGTATTGATGTATTTGATTTTAGGGTTTAAAATTAAGACTGTAAAAAAATGTGTTTTGCATATATATGTTCAGGCTATGCTGTACGTTATAGATGCTGACTGTGACTTGATAATTTTAATTTGTGTGATTTTTGTATCGTGATGTTCCTACTGAGAAGTAAAAATGAATAAAAAAACGTAATAAAAAACCCACACACAAACCAAACCTCTACGCTGATTGTACTTACCGTATTGCAATTGAGCCATGAACTCAGACCCTTGTAGTTTGCACAATGCAGGTAGCAGAGCCAGCAAATGAACTAAAGTAAAGCTGCCTGCTGGCTAAGCCAGTAGGAGCTTTTCTCAGCTGGAAGCTGCTCTTCCATACTTCAAATCCTACCATTCCTTTTATGGAAGAGGAGAGGAAATAAGTAGGTCAGGATCATAGTTCTACATTTCTCAGATTTTGTGATGAAAAGTAAATAAATAAAGTTGATGGATCAGAAATCTCACCTTCGCTTTTCTCCTTCTACATTTTGAATCTGTTTTCCCCTAAAACAAATGCTTCAGTGCTCTTGCTTCTAATGGTAAAGAAATGCTAGCATCTGAGATCTCACGAGCAACCCTACAATAATAAACCAGCAGGCATGTGGGATGGAGGGAAAAAAAATAAGTTTTAAGCTTCCATGGAGATGTTGTACAGAACTTCAAGTAAAAATAATTTTTCAAACCCTGGAAGCACTTTGACAGCATCCTTTTAATTAACCTCTTTAATCCATATCCTGCTGCATCTGTGGTTGTCTGGAGTCTCAGAAAAAGAGATTTAAGTGACACACCTATAAGCAGTTGATATATTGTAACCTTTCCTCAATTTTCTTTTCAGTCATCATTTTAATAAGATAGATAAATAGGGTATCAAAACAAAGATGTAATTACGAGATGAATTACATACATTCATAATTATTAGGAGTCTTTTCAAGTTTGTTTCCAGACATTCATTACTGGGAAAAGAGATTAAAAATGCTGACATAAAGATTTCTCTCCACACTGAAGGAAATTAACTAAATTACGCACTACAAGCTAAACCTTTTACTCACAGACTAGGGGACCAATTCTCCATTCTTTCCAGGCTCTTTTGGCTGCTCCAGTGGGGTTAAAGGCCATTCAAGAAAATTCTTGGGCAGCAGAGAGCTCAAAATCACCTCTTCATCGTCCTCCCCCAATATTTATTCCTGCCCTAAGGAAACCCGCTCAATAAATCCCGCTGCATCAATCGTTGCGGAGCCCACAGTGCTAGACATACCCTCAGAGGAGCAATTGCTCCTTCTTTTCAATGGAGCTCTGACACTGAAACCTAACAACAATGTTTTGCTTAAACAGTCATCAACAATTTCACTGATCCTTATAGCAAAACCATATGGCTTCTCTGGGACTGTGGTGGTGGTTTGGATTGTGGGAACACCCTAAGGACAGCTCGACCAGCATTTTCCCCCATTTTGTGGGCTGAAAGGCAATTTTCCTTTTATAAGTGTGAGCAAGTAGATCCTAGTCTACCAGTTCTCATTCAGAAAGTTCTACAAACATGGTGGGCAGGCAGCTACAGTTTCAGCCTTTGAACCGCTGGCAAAGAGTCTAAACACAATAGACACATTTTCTTACCTGCTAAGTGATTTTCTCTGGATTATCAGGTGCTCACAAACAAAGCCCATGAAGCATTAAAAGCCAAAGCTTAGACTTGCAGAACCCACCCAGAAGAATCTCCAGGATATCTGGAAAGGGGGTCTTCTTAGCCTAGATCTGGTGGGACCCCCTCCAGGTAGAGCAGTCAGCCCACATTCTTTATTTACCTGGAACCAAGTGGATGGTGTAAGAGCATGGTGGAGTCTGGTGGAAATACCTGGATTTTGGGGAGGACGCTCAGAGAGATGGCTGGAGGATGGGGTTTTGATGAAAGGGATCAGATCTATCAGGGAGCAGGCTGGATCTTCTCTCAGAGCTGCAGAAGATCAACAAACCAGACTCTTCTCAGCAGGCTGGAGTAATTCAGATTATCTGGCACCCATTGCTCTGTGCTTTTACAACCTTTCAGATCTGTGGGAAGAGTGCAAATGTGTTTGACAAATTCCTTTGTCCTGAGGACTGGGAAGGCATGCTGAGCACAGGGCTTCAGGTCAGGGTACCTACTGCAATATCTGAACATGGGGTGGTGAGACTGGGATTCAAAAAGGTCCAGGGAAATAAGGAAACAAAATTCTGAATGACTTTCCTGTGAAGTGGCCAATAACCCAGGTGAAGAGAGATCTACTAGCCTGGAGGTTCGGTTTCCTCAGGAAGTGCAAGGCTTTCAGGGACAAGATGTGTCTTAGAGTGTTACTGAGTCAAGGGAACCAGATTCTAGCAAGATATTTGTATACGTATTATTCACATGCAGAAGTGGATAGTGAATTATGATTTGGTTAGAACTCCCTGATGGTGGTTTCTAGTTTCAGGATTCTTTTCTGAAAGAGGAAAGCTAAACTTGTAGGTGAGTCTACGACTGTTCCAAGATGCATAAGTTATTGTAAAAGAATAGGTGAGCTTTTCTCTAGGCTCACTTCAAGGTGCAGGGGCTGAAGCTGCTGTAGGAGAATGAGAGACCACCCAGAGTGAATCCTGCTCGGACTTAGCCCAGATGAGCTAGTTTCCAGGTAAGGAATTATTAAAATGTCCGCTTTTCAGAAGGCCACTGCTATTGCTGGTATGATTGTAGCAAAAATTCAGGGGGAACAATTCTGAGTTTAGGACATATGGGAGACAAGTTGTCCCTTAAAAGACATGGGTGTAAGTCTGGAGACATTTGAAAAGACATGAGCTCTAAGTAATTGAAGGGTTTGATTCCAATATGTAATGAGTCTGAAAAAGGTCCCTAGGGATTCCTGAGGAGGGAGTCCAGAGAAGGGGATCTGAGGTGGAGGGACTAGTTTGATGAACATCTATTGGGGAGGTGGGGGAGGGGTGCGGGGAAAGAGGCCTACGTCCTTCAAATGGGAGCGTGCAGGAAGGCCTTGAAGGCTCCATTGATCCACACAAAACCCCCAGATTTTCTGCTTCTCCCTCAATAAAATAAAATAAATGGCTGGGGAAGGGGGTTATGAAGTAAATCCCTTACCTCTTCTTCCTCTCAGCTACCCCTGGCATCCAGTTGAGATCCAGCTATAGTATAGTTAGCCCCATTTCATTTCATTCCAGCCGGCAGGCAGCTGGGTGGACAAATTGCTCAGTTGCTGCTTAGCTGAACATTTGAAGCACACCAGCCCTGCAAGAGAAGACTAGGGAAACCGTGCAGTCCTGGCACCATTACCACCTCCTTCTACCTGGAGGGTGAAAGCCTGCTTTAGCTGTGCTCTCTTCCATGGCTCTTGTGGTTGAGAACTAAAGATGTTACCTCAGCAAAAGTCACTTGCTATCTCCCTCACTTCAAAGCAGGAAGATGCAGAGGAGTTTGGAGATACTGTCTGAAAATGTAGAAGGCTAGCATCAAATATCTTGTTCCTGATTGGCCCTTCAATGCCTGACTGACACCAGAGGAGAGGAGCAACACATTATCTCCACTGAGAAGCAGAGCCACAGAACATCTTTTAAGACAGTGTCGAGAGCACAGTGTTAATTACTCTAGGAGGAAATACATCTATTAAATGATGGGCAGCAATTAACAAGAACTTGCTACAATATTCACATAGTCAACGGCAAGTGCTTTTAAAGGACACTTGATAGATTTTTTAGGAATAAATTTTACTAGCTAGATTGTGTTGCCCCAAGCCAGGTTTAAATTGTGAAGCATTAGTGACTTGGACCTCATGATTTATGCACCACCTGTTACTGCTCTGACTGAAGAAATTCTTCATTAGAAGAAAGCTCTAGCTAGATCACTCAAATGGCTTTACTCAATATTTTTGAGAAATGAACTGTGGTGGCTGCAACAGTTGGATTGGAAGTCCCCTTTTTCTGTTTAAAGAGGACAATGTTGATAACTGATTAGACGCTGTGTTTGTTTAAATGTTATAATGTTTCACAATCGTGTATTTAAACACAGAAATCTGTTTATTTACCCAAACAAAACAGAGGAAATAATTCCAGCCCTCAGTTTTTGAATTTTCATTTAAATTTGTGAACATTAGTTCACAACTTAGATAGATGTTTGTGTATCTATGTACCTCCAAAATACTCATATTTCATAGGCTTTTTCACATTAATATTCACCAACAGTATCACAAAAGTTCTTCTTTTTTTCTTTTTCTTTTTCTTTACATAACTGTAAGCAACAGTAATTCTAGAAACACTAGAGGGAAAAAAGCATAGCAATGTCCACAGTTACAAGAAAAAGTGCACATTACTGGGTCACAATCACAGTCATTACTTGAAAAACTATATGTAACAAGTAGATATAAAATATCACTGATGCCTTAAACTCATCGTCAAAAACTGAATTACATAAAATTTTGTACATGAAATAAGGCAAATTCAGGAATGCACAAGGAACTTGTTATTCAACGAAAGCTAAACAGAACAAATAGTACAGTAAGCATGAACTAAAGTACTTGTCTCTATATATTCAAAAATAAGCTTGCCTTAGTGCACAAAAAAACACCATTAATGTGTATTCAACTTCTTAAAATAAGAAATAGAGGGTGGGAGAAGTCGGGGAGAGGAGAGAAGAATTTAATTAAATTTGCAGCTGCATCCATTTATCGTTTTTGTGCTGTTTTCAGCTAGGTGTGGGCATTACACAAATCAGACCAGAAATGTCAATGACCTTTTTTCTGTACGTATTTTGCTTAAATGTATAAATAAATAAATAAATAAACACAAGAGTGCAAATTTTCAGATTGTCACTTGCAACCGCTTAACATTCAGTCATGTACATCCAATCGCTACTAAAGGGACTTGTACAAGACAGCAGCAGCGATCATGGAGTTAAACGAGATAGCTGTAAGAAACCAATTTTTTTAAATGATATGTCTTTTTTTTTTTTTTAAACAAAAAACCTCATCTCTATTAATTGCTAATAAAGCTGCAATATATTACAGGATGGAGGTGAGAATGGCATGAATGTAAGGAAATGCATGCTTCCTTTCGAAATGATTCCAGAGATGATAATTCACAGTATACAAGGGAAGGGTTATCCAGCATCAAGAGTTACTTCTTGTAGAAAGAATATGAAGTTGGGGAAAAGGGCAGGGTGAGGGGTTCTGGAGAAGAAGACGGGGACTTACAATATCTCCTCAAAACATTTTTAGGACCAGTGAAAAAGTTTACCAAAGTAAAAATGAAAAATTTTGAATGAAAACAAAAGATTTTTTCTGTTTTGTTTTTATAAAAATTACATTTTTTAAAATACAAGATCCTTTCAATTGCAATTGCGTCCTGTGGCAACAGGACTTTTGGCAACGTTTTGCCATATACTGCAGCTTTAAGTCCAACGAGTCAGTAGCACATTCCACTAATATTGCACTTGGATCTTGAATCAATTTTTACCACCACAGCATCTTCTCTTTCCTCCACTTGTTAGAATGAGTTAACAATCTCTAGCCACTTTTTTGATATTTATGCTGATACACTAAAACAAAAAGCAATAGGCTGGACACATTAAAGTACCTCAGAACTATCAGAGGTCAAAGTTCACTTGAAGCACCTTAACACATCACTTTATGGATCAAGAACAGTGTGGCATTATGGTAATTAACTCTCCTAAAGAGACTGTGCAGTAACTGAAGCGTCTGCTCTGGGAAATCAAAATGTCATTAGTGGAAATTCCAAGATAAGACCAGGCCAGCATGAAGGTCATGTGACTCAGTTCTGCTGCAAAATAAGGTTTTCCAGTTCATCTGCAGAACGCAATAAAAATGCAGCTGATTCTCGATACCCTGCAACAAGTTGCCGGACTGCATTTATTTCAGTTGGACTCAGCTGGGGTCTAGAGCTTGTACTACTGGAGGATCCGGAGCTGGTTGCTAACTGCCTCTTCATACTGAGATCTGTTGGACCTGGAAACAACAAATGGAAAGAACGGAAGTATTAAGTTTTCCTGCCAGAAAAGTTTCACGATGATAGATTTGTAGACACAATTTAAGAGCAACAGCAAACTGCTCACAGCTGTATGTCAGTAAATGGTGAAGACTAGTAGATTTTTGTAGCTAGGACATGCTGCGGTTCATTTTTATATGCAACAGGTTTCATTCACTCTTTGGCTTCTGCTAACATAACTGAGGGTAAAGGCTCACTGGTGTGGAAAATCTGCCTCCATGAGCATTTCAGCAGTTTAAGCCACTCACAACCCCTGTCTATTGGGGAGTTCTAGAGCTGGGGGTCAAGGAAGAAAGGGGCATGGCCAATGTACTTAGGAATGCATGTCCTGGCCACCTTCAGTAAATTATACTATTACTCACCCATCCCCCAGTTGTGGTTCTCCCTTGGGCACATTAGCCTTCATGATCATAGGTTTGTATAAATTGTCTTCTTGCATTAAGCTAGTGAATCAAGCCATGGGCTACAGAGACTCACATCTGTTAATGCAGCAGTTGTCAAGAGGCCAGAATGTGAACTCCTTGCTCCCACTGATGAGCAGTTACTCTCAAAGTCTCCCTGACTTTCTAAAACCACACAGGTAAGCAGCTGCTCATGTTTGCAATCTGGCCCTAATATTGGGGTCTATGCAATTGTGAAATAAACACAATTCTGTGGGATTTGTATATTAGAAGTATTTATTTATTAGAAGTATATTCTAAAAGTCTGTATGTTTATATACACAGAATCTGCAACAGTCGCCCATTGCACAGGCAGCTTATACCAATAACTTTTCAGTGTATTTAATTAGTGATCATTTTATCAAGAAAGTATTGTCAAGACTGTTTAATGCCTGCATGCAGAAGTACAGTTCTCTAGCAGCCGTACTGTATATCCTAGCAATCCACTAGTTTTCATGAAACCCAGAGTTGGGTGAAATGCCATTGAAAAACTGTTGTATCATGACATCTCTATTTCTATTACTCACGTAAAATTTGATCAGATGATTTACCTTTTTCCTCTATAATGGACTTGTGATGCGGCAAGCCAGTAAAAGCCTGTTTCTTTTTGTCATGGAAGGATGCAAGTAAGTAGGCAAACCCTAGTCTATTGTTTGCAAGTCTGGTAATATATTGTTCATTTCTTTTGCTGTTGGTGCAAATTTACATTTTTTGCAAGCCAGTGGACTAACCTAGCATGGTCCTCATCTTTAAAACCCTCCACTCTCACTTTACCTGAGAGACAGCTTCACACTAAGCAATCAAGATCTCCCATAAGAGCTATGTTCTAAGAGAAAAAGGAAGCGTCAATCTCAAGAGTAAATCTTGTATGTGCAGGGGGCTGAGCTTTCTCAGCAACTGGCCCACATATGGAACTTGCTTCCAGAAGAGATTGGGATAAACACGAAACTCCAGAATGAAACACAAAACCAACTTATTTCCAGCCTTCCCTCTGTAATGCCAACAGAATCACAGTTTAAGGATGGGGATGTGGGGAACCAGCAACTCCCTACTCAATGGAGGAATGGAAGGGCGGGCGAGAGAAACTTTCTTGATTAAAACAATAATATATTTGCAAGGCCCTGGTGATGGTAAGCAGTAGATAAAGAGATGTTAGGAGAAGCACTAAGGCTAAAAGCGATACCAATTTATATCAGCTGAAGAACTGACCCCAAATGTTACTTAATTCTATTTCCTTCTTGACAACCCTGAGATAAAGCTAAGACTAGATAATGCTGATAATGCCATATTCCTGCAGTCACTGAAGCCAATGGCAACCTCAGGGAGCTCAGGCAGAGTCAGGAACAGAAAAGGAAAGTGGCCACCAGAACCTGTACAATTAAACATTCTCACATTGAGATCTGGCATTGGTAGCACAGATAAAGAGAGTCTTGCCCTCCATTCACATTGGGTTTTACATTGGTACAACTGCTTTATTTTAATGGACTTACTCCAGTATTCATGGGATAAATGAGAGAAGTAGGCCAGTGAATCTACCGAACTGTCATCATACACTATAGGACAGGGTCCCCAAACTTTCAGCTGTGAAGACCACACCATTCAGTCTTGCTCTTATGGTGGGCCAGAGCAGCTGGACCCATGTCACGTGGGAGAGGGGCGGGGGAAGGGGCGGGGCTTGGAGGGGGGAGCAGCTGCTCTAGTCAGGGCGCCACTGGGCCCACATGGGAGAGGGGTGGGGCCGGGAGGGAGAGTGGGCCGCACAAAATGTGTCAGCAGGCCAGATGCGGCCCATGGGCCGTAGTTTGGGGACCCCTGTTATAGAGCAATGATGAAGTTCAAAAGGAAAACTAAGGAAAAAAATCTCACTACAGCATACTGAACAAGAGAATACAAATCATAATGTCAGCTAAGCCATTAAATGTAAGAAGCCATTAAAGACTTCTATATTTATTGTGTCTATACTGAAAAAAATCAATCATTGAAATATTGAGGGCACCATGCTCCAGATGAACCTATTTTAATTTTTATGTTCTTCCCTGGACTCTCATTCACATCATAGCCAAAAACACACAGAAAACAAAGTTTCTGTAGCAGAACAAATCTTTTTCTGAAATGAGAATGAATGGTTTTCCTCCTCAGGAATCCAGATTTTTAAATGGTTGAATAGAATATTAAATTCATTTCATTAGTAAGTACAAAATTTTGTAATGTGCTCCTTACACTTCTGGGCTTTTCCTTACAATATTTCAGCACATGCAGCTCTCTCTCAACATCTCTCTCTCAGAGGAAAGCTAGAAGTAGGCCCAATGCTCAATTGGCATAAATTGGTGCAGCTCCATCAAATCAATAGATCGCGGAAAGTGATTATTCCCCTCTATTTGGCATTGGTGAGGCCGCATTTGGAGTATTGTGTCCAGTTTTGGGCCCCCCACTTCAAAAAGGATGTGGCGAAGTTGGAGAGAGTCCAGCGGAGGGCAACAAAAATGATTAGGTGTATGAGGAGAGGCTGAGGGAACTAGGCTTGTTTAGCCTGCAGAAGAGAAGAATGAGGGGGGATTTCATAGCAGCTTTTAACTACCTGAAAGGGGGTTCCAGGGAGGATGGAGCTAGGTTGTTCTCAGTGGTGGCAGACGACAGAACAAGGAGCAACGGTCTCAAGTTGCAGAGGGGGAGGTCTAGGTTGGACAATAGGAAAAAGTTTTTCACTAGGAGGGTGGTGAAGCACTGGAATGGGTTACCTAGGGAGGTGGTGGAATCTCCATCTTTAGAGGTTTTTAAGCTGCGGCTTGACAAAACCCTCACTGGGATTATTTAACTGAGGTTAGTCCTACTTTGAGCAGGGGGTTGGACTAGATGAGCTCCTGAGGTCCCTTCCAACTCTATGATTCTATGATTTACAGAAGCTAAGGATCTTGCCCAGTATTTTTAAATGTGCTGATTAACTCCCACGGGAGATTTAATTCCACTGAATATATTTTTCCAAAACCTTAAAGGAATCCGGTAGGAAAATTCTATGCCAACTACAACTCAAAAGCTAATTAAAATAAATCCACAAACTGCATATGCAAAGGATCATTAAAACTCCGTCAGAATTCACTTGAGTCTGACAAATTAACATGGTAAATTGAATGCTGGTACAGTGGATTACTAAAGATGTGGGAGCTCACTCCATACCCACATCTATACCCAATCGTCTGTTTGCAGCACCTCCGTCAATTGGCACTGCAGATCTCTCTGAGCCCTTTTGATGATCTTGGACACAAGTGGGACAGTTACCCCACCTGTTAAGAGAGGAAAAGATGCCAAGGGAAACAGCAGGATGAGCTGCAGGCTTTCAATCCCACATGCAGAGAGGAGATTGAGCAAGAACTGGTGATCCAGGTTACATCCCAGGAATTGTTTGAAAAATAAAGATGAAATCTGGAAGAGTTTTAATGCCCAAAAGAAATCAGACACACTCCTCTCTTTTCTTTTGCCTTTATTTTAAAATTTCCCACCCCTTCCCTGATGGTTGAATCGTCTCTTCTTAAAAGGCAGTGCTGAGCCCTTGTCTCACTGAATACATACCCTGTGTCACTGGAAACTATAAGCACCAGGCACATAATGTTTTCTAGTCATGGAAAACTTTATGCACCCAATCAGGATGGAGCCACATTGTGCTATGCTCTGTATAATCACATACAAAGACTTGGCTCTACCCTGAAAAATGTACAATCTAAGACGGAAGTGACATGGGAAGGATAGAAGGAGAAGGAGATACAATCAAACATACACTGTCACGTGTTTTTCTTTTTGGATGACTATAGCTCAGTTAAGTGCCAGCCTGTCCCATTTGTCCTCAGCGTGTCATGGCAGAGGTGGCAGTGTTAAAGGAGAGAGTAATGGCCTTACAGATCAGTGCAGGGAGCATATTCCATGCGTAAGGGGCAGCACGGAAGAAGGCACAGAGCCATTTGATGTGAGCAAACAAGGCTGTCATTGGTGGCAGACAAGAGTGGGCATAAGGCAGTGTTCTTCATTGTAAGGCCCGGGAGCCAGTGGTGGCTCCAATCAACCCCAAGTGTGGCTCCCTGACTAATTCTTTATATTCCAATTGATTTTATTTTTTAACATTAGAATATGTACTGAGCCCATCAAAGTCCACCTTCTTTACACGTCACATTGACCACATGGTATGATGTGTGCCTGTAAGTACATGTAAGTATATCCGTTGTATAATAACCATAATATTACCATAGCAACCAACGTAGAATTCGAAGTGTTCATTTGTGTCGTATATTATTTTTTGGCCCCAGTGAGTTACTGGAAAGAATGGCTAGATTATTAATTCCGTTGAAGAGAAAATTGGAAAGTGAAACAGAAGAAAAAGCAGATAAGAACATAACTGTGGATATTAATGAAACAAACAAACAAAAGTTTTAGTTACACAAGTCGTTCTGTAACATTACATCATTAAGGCGTAGCAAGCAATGTGTTAATTTAGTAGTTGATGTGGCTCTCTCACATTGAAGGTTTTTTGCCAAAGTGGCCCCCACTTGAAAAATAGTGAAGATCACTGGCATAAGGCAATGTGATAGGAGATAAGAATGGACAAGTCAGGACGGGCAGATATGTGAGGGCCCCTTGAAGATGAGGAAAAGAAGCATGACCTTGACGTGACAAAACAGGGGGAGCTGGTGAAGGAATTCAACATAGGGGAAGATGAGATTGGAGTGTCAGGCAACCAAGATAGCCTTAGCAGATGCGTTGTGTGTGGACTCAGAGGAAAGCTGGTAAAAAGTCATTAAACACTGAACCCATTGCACCGCTCAAGTGCAAAGCGTGATTCCCCCAACTCAGACAAAGCCACACAGATTTCTATCAGGACAGTGAAAGAGTTGAGTTATTTCTGTGCCAGATTACAACTTTCTGTCCCCAGCCATTTTGAAAATAAGTTGCAAGAATTTCTTTTATAAAAGGGAGAAGTATTTTTCTTTCACTCTCCTTGTACTCAGAAGCAGCTGAACCCTTCTTTTTCTAACTTTCCAAAGGGATTCATTGTGCCTTTCAGAGCAGCCTACCACTTACGGCAATACAGTGCCACACTGGCCCGGGGCAGCCACAAGAAAAGTGCTCGCAGCTACACCCTTTTGTGGGGTGCAGCATACTCTCCTCTCCCACCCACGCTGTGGGACAGCGAGGAGTGAGAAAACAGTCCATGCATTCCCTTGAATACAGGGACTGCAGCTGTGCCTAATCCTTACACAGGTTATGAAACGGGGCTCATGCACGTTGCCTCCATAGCACACCTGGGTAAGGGCCAGGCACAACTTTACTTATAAGAATTTACCCTGTGCCAGAAACCAGCCCTAGGCAATTTCATCCTGAAAGATTCAAGTTTTAGAACATTCTGAATGACTGAAAATAAAAAGGTTAGAATGGGATCGTGTACACAGCCTCATCTATAGTTGTCACTAGCACATCCTGGATAATAAATATAGAGCAGTGATGCTTCCATTTGTGCAAAATCACTGTGCACTTCACCAGCACCCCAATTTTAAAAGAAATGAAATGGGCATGACACACGGTGGCAACGTTGTGTTACCCACATGCAGTAGTACATGATAGGAACATCGTAACTCATTTGTAACTTCATCAGTCATACTTGTTTCTTCATGAAACAAGGCATAAATGTACCACACACTTCACTGTCCGTATTTTTCTGACCATCCATATGCAATATCAAATACGCAAAGAGAGCAACCTGAAACTCAATTAATAAGAATTACCGACACAGATTTATACAAACAGTTGACAAATTATATAAACATAATACATTATACACACACACATAAACACACACCCCCACACACACATATATAGAGCTAGGATTTAGGCACCTAAAGTGGCAGTTGGCACCTGAGTTCTTTTGTGAATCTAGTCCTTGGTGTACTCCAGTACTAAGCAGCCCCTATAGCCACTGGGCTATAAAATAGGCTCATCTGAGGCTCCCTCAATTTGTCATGTTGAAGCTGTTCCAGTGCAGATAAAGAAATAAAAAATGCATTGGGGCAACGAGACTGGATCTTGGGTCTCCCAGTTTCCCCTTGAGGGCTCTAACCACCCAGCTACAGAATCATTCTCATGTTTACTCTTTCTGGCCTACTGTTACTGCACTGTGGATAAAGAATGACAGAATCACAGCTCTGCACCCAGCTTCTCAGGAGCTTCAGAGTTGCCATGCAGGCTTTGCTTCCCCGAAAAGAACCTGGCCACTTCTTGATTCAGGACCTTTCCCCTTGCCTGGCCGGGAAGAAGGGTGCGGGGAACAGACTGATGGGAATTGTAGTCCCTTCTCTAACAAAATCTATCAATTATTTTTATGCACACACGAGTAGGTATTTTAAAAGAATTGAAAATAACTCGTTAATACACTTCCTTAATGGACCTTTATCTCCTGAAGCTACCAGTAAAACTGGGCAACATAGAGAGTGTTTCTTATACTATTTGCTCCTTCCCTTATGTGGGAATTAATTTCTTAATAACCTTAATTTTCCTATTTACTGGGCACTCAGCAGCAAATGTACCTCCTTACATAAAAAAGGAAATCATAATCTGAATATTTGGCAATATGCCTTTAAGTGTAAATTTCTCCTCAAATATATAGTGCCTGCAGATTTGATATATCTTGGCCCATCACAGAATGTCCATGACAATGAAAAGCTCTTAATATGCAAGGTGACCAGGTTGCACAGTAACTTTGGTCTGTGGCAGAGTGAAAACAAAGAGTAAGTATGTTCTGGACACTTGAAAACTGATATTTTTAATTTATTTTTTTATTGCTTAGTACTCGCTTTTATAAATCAAGACGGCTCCCTATCATTTTCACTATAGCACAGTTTCTTAAACAGTGGATTGAACAAATTGCTCAGACAGATCTTCTGCCTTATATTATTTCTGAAGTCCACAGTAGATTGATGGACTTACATTTTAACTTTACATTTAGGGAGTCATTCCAATTACATTTACCTCATTTCTTTTGCAAAGCTTAATGGTTCTTCTTGAACTAAATCATTCAAAACATACAAACCCTAGGAATCCTCTCTTCATGCACTTAACTATCATTTATCAGATTAGGTGCTGAGTAAATCTGACATTAAATACACTGCTGGACAAATTACTTTACTATAAACTGCAAGGTCTAAAAGTGAGATTTTTTTTGCCTCATACACTACTCATTGGGAAGGTCAATTATTTAAAATTCCAGGGTCAGATGTATCATATGGCTGTTTATTCTACCAGTGGTAATACAAACACTGATAGCTCCTGAGTAGCAACACCATATGTGAGCTGTTTTAGCAATAATCTCTTCAGAATTGCTCGCTACCAGTGGGTAACAACCAAATAATACTGTAATAAATTTATCACAGATCCTCAAATTGATTGTTGTTATTGTAGAAAATAATTATAACAGCAATACATTAAAAAAAGACTTATGTGTTTAAACATGTATTAAGATGTCAAATTACTTTGCCCTGTGACAATTAACCAAAATTTTTCATCAATCAAGATGCAAAAGGCAATGGTACTTAGCTATAACAAAAGGCACACTTCCCAGAGGTAGGGTGACTGCCCATACTTTGAAATCTATTATGCATATTCTTTTTACTGTGTAATTTTTATTCAGATATTTTTCTCTGAGTGCCACTGCGAGTGGCTAACATGCAGTCAGACTGTTTCACATCCCACTCCAATCAAATTAGACTTTGAAAGTTGTTTTCTATTTATTTTTTCCAAACGAGCATTATTTATTATTATCAGAAGTACAATTTATTATTTTATTTTGCATCTACAATGTTTCTCCTCTTCCTCTCTTCCAAAAGACAGCAGTTGTGTGTGAAGCTATAACTCCGTGCTTGGACATCTCAGGCTAGAGTAACAGAGACTAATGAATCAGACTAACTCTTTTTTCCTCTATTCCTCTTCTATTATTTCAGTTGCATGAGAAACAAAAAACTCAGCTACTGGAAACACAGCTTTGTAGCTTGTGGACAGAAATGTTAGAACAGAAAGATGTCTGTAACTATTCACCGTCATGCATTTTCAAATGACGAGCACAAGATACTTGCTTGGGGATGATGATTGAGGTCCACCAGTGTCTGCCTCTGTCATCACCGGGAATCATCATGTGAAATATACTTATCTCATCCTAATAGATGATCCCCTGCAAAATGTACTTTCTGATATACCCTGTCAGAGAAATTTCTTCCTGATTGCCAATGTGGGGGCTAGTTTAATTTTGGGAATCACCATAGGTAAGCATGCTGGGGTCAACACGATTTAGAAAAGAAAAATTTTATAGGAAACTGGTTCCATCGCTCTCAGTAACAGGAAGGAAGGATGATCTTAAGACTGAATCCTGTCAATAATATATATCTAATAATAATAATTTGCTACAGAGCTGGCCTAGTCACTTAACTTCTCTGAACTTTATTTTTCTCTTTTGTAAAATAGAGCGAATAATACTTGTCCGAGCTCCTGCCCCTGTCCTACCACCCTGCACCTCTTCCCTATCCCCTCACACCTCATAATCCTTACCTCATGCATCTAAGTCAGACTGCTTCCTCCTTCCCCTCCTCACTGTCTGGATGCCAGCAGGGAGAGCACTGAAAGCACAGGAAAGACAGTCTTCCTGCGCTCAGTTCTTGGGCCTGGCAACACAACAGACTCCACCAGCCGGGAGAAGCAAATATATGCAAAGCCCTGCTCAGCACTAGCAGCCTTACTCTGGAGAAAGCTCAGTCAAACTGGGTGGATGGCACTTGCAGAGTCCAATCGGCATATGAGAGATTTGAGGGGAAGGAGCCTGCTCAGTGTAGACAAAATCAATGGAAAATTTAGCTGCCAAACGCTAACAAGTCTCTCCCAAGGATGTGTGAACTGAAATTTTTCAGAGGCTAATAACATGGCCAAATCGGAGTGAATTTTCATGAGGATTGCAAGAGGCACTTGGCCAGATTTCAAGCCCCTGCTCCAAAGCATGGAGAGCTTCTCAGTGAAACAGCTTGAGAGTTTTTTTTAAGTTTTTTTTTTAAACAATGAATAAACATTGTTTTTTTTTTTTAAACAATGAATTTTTCCCCTGACCTTCTTCTCAGCAATGGCTGACCTGTTTTAATTGAAAATTTCCCCAAAAATTCAGGCCTTGCCCATTCTTGTCTTTCATGCTGAGCAGTTTCATGGCTCACCCCATACATTTGTATAAGGAGCTAATTACAATTCTATCATTAGACATGTGGAAGGACAAGCTTAGGAGGCAAGCACTGCACATCAGGGTATAGAGGGGTCCCTAATGAGCTGTGGGGCATGAATAATTGGGCCAAAGGATGCCTAAGATTTGAAGAATGGGATCAGAGAAGTGAAGGAAATTTACAGGGCAGGAGGCAACCAAATTAAATGAGTTACATCATATAAAATACACATGTCGATTTGACTATTAGATAAGAGAGCTAATTGGAGGCAGTAATTATATTACTGTAGGGAAATGTCCAGAAATAGATATTCAAGCCATGAGTTTTTAATCCAGCTTTTGCAAAAGGCTCTATTTTGTAGCAGATACAGATGACAGTATGTGTCTATACACACCCAGACTAAAGTGTGGGCTGGTGTTTACGCTGTCAGAAAATTTGTAAATAGGCAAGAATGTTTGATGGAGATTATTGCATTCAGAAGAAAATGCTTTCTTAAAATGAAGATTTCTTTAGTAAAGAAAACAATTAACAAGCAAAAATTCCACCCAGACAGAGGGCACTCTCTGACCCTTCCCAGTTGCCTCCTGTATACATTAAGGTGAGCATTGCAGCTTCCTGCAGGAAAGAGTCATTGGAGCAGAGGAACAATTGCCCACAACTACTCTTTGGGCTATCTTGTCAAGAGAAGAATAGCACCACTCCAGAGCAGCCCCATACATACCATTAGTAGCAACCAACAAGCCAACAAAATCTCATAGTCAAGTTGTATCAAAGGCTGGTGACAGATGTAAACGAATCAGTATAGCACTCCATCTTCTTCCATTGCCAGGAGGAGACCATCTAATAAAGCAGTTGGTGCAGTTTTTACACCACATAAATGCCTATAATCAGACTGATTGCAGTGAAGGAAATCTAAGGAATTAAGGAAGTGCCAGCGTTGCCTTGCCAGGACTGCACAATTACCTTTCCTAAAGGTTTGAAGAGGAGCTCTGTATGGCTTGAAAGCTTGTCTCTCTCACCAACAGAAATTGATCCAATAACAAATATGATCCCACCCACCTTGTCTCTCTAATTTCCTAAAAGTGGCAGATGGGACTCAGGCCAATAGTTAGCCAGATTGTCAGCATCAAGAGTTGATTTCTGAACTATGGTGGAACATTTTTATTGATAAGAGGAATTCAGAAAAGGAGCTGGATTAAGCAACTTTTCTCACCAGCTGATTCATGCTACGGCTCGTGAGATAAGTAATATACTGAGAACAAATTCTAATTATTTTCAGCAGAAGGGGTGGGCACACTGGTTCAGTCTTCTGATTACATAACGGTCTAGGCCCATTTGCTAGTCATCCAGGGCAGAGGGGCAAATGGGTGACCAGATTCTAGTGCAAGATACACAGTGGTAGTGGGGCCATGTATGGTGATGACTCAGTGGGCAGATGTTAAGACTCCACGTGGGACTGCAGAACCCTCCCCCCAGGTAACACAGGAATACACCACAATGAGGCTGCAGTGCCCCGGTAATTTACTAATGATTGGTTTCTTAGGTCTATTAATTGCACAGAGTCAGGAAAGCTCCAACCACTGTTTCTCCTACGTGGCCCATCATGGTATCTAATTGTGGCATATCATTCAGCACTCAAAAATGAAGGATACAAAGAAATTAAAAAGAAAGGGTAGTTTGCAATCACAATTGCTAGCCAACGGAACAAATTTTAGGATATTGACAATAGTATCTAATTTATTAATTGCATACTGAAATGAAATCAAATACTTCTGACAAATCTATGAAAATTCAATGAAATACGGAAACGACAAGAATGTATTCTATTATAAACAGTGTGAAGAAAAAGATCCTGGTTAAAAAAACTGTTGTAGTTAACTGTTGTAAGATATGGATAACTGTTCAGAGGCCCAATTCTGCTCCTATTTAAGTAAATGACAAAACACCCACTGACTTCAGTGGAAGCTGGATCAGTCCTTATGTGCTCACAATTTAAATATATAATGTGCAAGTGAACAGCATTTTCTCAAGAAACCTGGTTTCCAGGGGATTCTTATTCTTATGAAAATATTTTCTCAGAGTCATTTTCAGCATCTTAAACACATCTTTTGTACATATGGAAACAATTACAACTGTAATTTTTCCAGCTTTGAGTTAAAAGAGTTTTGACAGCTAAAATACTGTCCTTTTAAAGCCTTTCAAAAACCTCAATTTAAGTCACTCTCCAACTTTAGAGACAGAGAAATATTTGCTTTTTGGTCTCTCTTCTGGCCCCAGGCACATCACATTCAGGCTCAACCCTGCTGTAGCCCTGATAACAGTGGTAACAGTTTGAAAACGGTCAAGAACACTAATTAGCATAGAGAAAATTGAGGACAAGAATGAATAGTTAATTTCTTGCAAAACTAGGCTTACTGATTTACCCTATGCACCACTTTCCACAACAAGGCTCACCCAGGACAAAAGAACAGTAATCCCAGCCCTCTGAGACATTCTTTAAACCCTCCTCATGGATACCAGAGACCCATGCCCATTCAATGTAATGATTTTTGAATGCCAGATAAGAGCATACTCCTGTTATCACAAGGGGCAATTCATTTCCTGTAGTCTATATCCATATGAAATCAATATTTTTTTAGTATTCCAAACAAATGATACAATTCCTGTTCATTTGTTTGTCATTGTTGTTTGCTACTGTAATGAGCAAGAAACTGTGGCGAAACAAAAAGGCCTCACTCATTTTTTTTCAGAGGGTCACGTCACCTCATGGTGACACAAAATTACCTACATTATTTTCAGCTCCAGATAAATAAGAACTCAACATGTCTATTTAACCCTTGTCATGTCAGATCATCAGCCTGGAGTAAATCAGTGCAGACAGTGAAACTTTGCTAGAAGTTCGTGAAGCTATGCAGACTGAGGAACTGGTCCAAATTCATTTAATTCTGAAAGGTGAAATATAGTATTTTCAATCTCTGATTAGAAAAATGCAAGATAATAGCCACATTTTGTGCTCTGCTTAGAATTAGATGCAACAATAGACCAGATCCTCAGGAAGCTGTGCCTATTTACACCAGTGGAGGATCTGACCCACTATCTGTATTCAGCTTTGTTGCTTCATCTGACACTATTGTGAATACCCCCCATTTCAGCCACCAGGGGACTACACACAGTAGAAAACAGTATGCCCAGCAGTTAGCAAGATTGGGCCCCCAGTCACGTAACTGATACAAGCCTATACACACGGTACCCTTTAGATTAGTTTTCAGTGTTGTGGGAGGGAAATGCACCCACGAACACACTGGTAAGGAAACTCACCACTGCTAGAAGCATCGCTGAGATTTAGCAGCCCACTTCCTAACCCTCTGTAGCTATGGTAACTGTAGGTCCCATTTCCATTGATGTACAACACCTCCTGTGTGCTGGAAACAGCTGATGTTGAGTAAGTGACCTGGGCTGGCTCTTGTTTATATTGTTTGTCAGCTGGAGCAGCTTCATCCTGCAAAAAAAAGGTTTCATTATAAGGTATCAAATCATTGTTACATTTCACCTTGAATCAGAGGGGCTATTTTACTGTTATTTAAAGCTCCCCAACTGTTACTTTCACAACAGCATAACAAACAAGAAACAAGCACATACATATTTTCAACAGGCAGTTTATCAACTGAAAAGAAATCCTGAGAATTACCATGCACACAGATTTCCTACAACCACTACTATTATTTATTCATTTGCATTTTGCAAGCAAACCACAATGTGCTGAGCACTGTCCAAACACACAGGAAAACACAGTCCCTGCCTGGATGAGCTTACCATTTCCTGAAAAACTCAATTTTAATCAAAATAAAATGAAAGGAACTGAAAGCAAATGAGTACTCTCTCTGGCACTTAAAGTAACTCTCTTGGTGCAGAGAATCAGTTTTTTCTTGTTATGACGAACCAGTATAAAATGCATTGGCATGTTCTCTAGATGGATCAGCATCAAGGATGCTAGCAAATAGCAGGGAAAGAGAGAATGAAATGATGTTTTCCATGTCTGTGGAATGCTGTGGCATTCTGACACATGGGACCAACTACTGACCATACACAAAAAGGCCATATGGAATGGGCAGCCTCTGCAAAAACCGGCATTCAGACTGATGTGGTCTGCTCACAAACACACCTATTTCTTGCAGGGTAGGCTATCATTTTCAGTTCAATGTGGGGTGCTGCTGCTGCTGCTGCTGCTCTCATCAGGTGATGATTAAAGTATGCTCTGGATGGTAACATGTGAGTTGGCCAGCTTATGTAGACGGCACCTCTTCTCTGCAAGACTCTACACCTTGTGCATGTCCCTTCACAGAAGCAGTGCAGGGCTTCTTCATCATTCTAGTGTGCTATGCCAGAATCCCATCTGGGTCCTCTCAATGCGTGCACTGCAGATTGTGCACCTTATGATCCATTCATACGACCTGTCTACTTCTGAGGGTACATCTACACTGCAGCTGGAAGTGAGCAATCTGGCCTCGGTAGATAGGTTTGCATTAGCAGGGCTCGTGCTAGCAAGCTAAAATAGCTGTGGGTTGTTGCAACACTGGTGGAGGCTTGAGCTCAGGTGGTTAGCCTGAACCTTTGCCAGTGCTGCAACACCCACGCAGCTACTTTTAGCATGCTAGGGCAAGCCTGGACACTTCCACTCTTATTCGTGTTGAGTAACACCTTACTCCTTGCGTAGCCTGACAGATTTCTGTTCTATATTTTGGGAAAAACCAGATGATGCAGTCTCTTTATAAGGTGATAACACCTTTTTCATTCCACTGGGTATCGCTGGAGGATGTTAAATAAAAGCTACTAACGTCAGACACTTTTAAATCAGCAGGTCCAAATAATTTGCATCCAAGAGTTTTCAAATATAGAAAATTTCAAAGAGTTTCATGTAGCTTAAAAAAGAGAAGGCTTAGAGGTGATTTGATTTCAATCTATAAGTGCCTCCATGGGGAACAAATATTTAATAATGGGCTCTTCAATCTAACAGAGAAAGGGATAGCATGATCCAATGGCCGGAAGCTGAAGCTAGACAAATTCAAACTGGAAATAAGGCCTAACTTTTTAATGATGAGAGTAATTAATCATTGGAACAACCAATTTTCCATCACTGACCATTTTTAAATCAAGATTGACTGCTTTTCTAAAAGCTATGCTCTAGGAATTATTTTGGGGAAGTACTACGGCCTGACCTATACAGGAGAACAGAAGAGATGATCACAGTGGACCCTTCTGGCCTTAGAATCTCTGAATTGGAGTGATCTGTAGTGTAAAGTTTTATTCGGTGGGAGTAAGTGTTCCTGAATTTGGCCCTCTGACAATATACATCTACAGTACACTTTTAGCAAATTCTGTTGAGATTTTCACAAAAAAAGTAGCTCTATTTCATTGTGCAGAAGATGGGATTTGGGGAAAATATTGAATAGGTAGCACTCGTTTCTTATTTTACAGTTGGATTGTAAACTATTTGAGAAAAGGATTATGGTTTCATTATATGTGTACACAATGCCCATCACAATGGGGTCCTCATCCCTGTGTCACTCTACGCACTATTGCAGTTCTAATAAATGAATAAAAACACTACTGATACTAATTGTCTGAAATAGAGTCAGTGAAGTATATTTCAATTACTCTAAAAACAATGGACACATGGAATACCAAATCTGTCACAAAACCATGTCAGGTCTCTCTACAAGCCTTTTCAGAGTTGTTAACTTGGATGAATTGTCATCTGATAGCATAAACTTCCCTATGTGCAATCCTTTATTCATCATCTGCTGTTTACCTCCTCTGTTATGGTTGCTAAATAAGTTGAATTTACTATGAATTTTTAAAAATGTTTTATTGACAATGCTCATTTTTTAAAAATATCATGTATTATCTACCAGCAAAATGTATTCATGGGATCTTTAAATCATTATGACGGTGACCTAATTGGCCTTTTTCTATTTCCAGTTAAGAGAAATCTAATATGCCTTTTCCTTTTACAGTAAGACAAAACACTCTTGCAACAGAACACAAACCTTTCTGAGGTGGAAACTTGTGTTTGTTTATTTTGCATGAGTTTCAAGAGTTAGCACAACCCATATTATTCAAGAGAAAAAACCTGTATTATTGAGAGAAGTTTTTAAAATATGTTGCAGCAGAATACAGAGCAGTCAGATAATTAATATAATTATTTAATAACTATTAATTAATAACCAAAATGTGCATTAATTTATATTGAGGCAAAGATTTGCATTGTTAAGATACTTGGCTATACTGAAGTCCACTATATGTTCCCTTCAATAACATACAAGAATCCAAATAAAGGGTAAAAACAGCAAGGTATTTTTGCCAAGAGTTTAATGTAATTTGCTTTTTATTTTCAAAGGTCATGATGTCTGTTATAAAACAGAATGCATTTTTCCTGTGAGAAAATATTCAGTAAGCTATACAGTAAAGTTTTAGCTTGGCCAGAAAGCTTAAAATATCATCCATTCCCTAAAATTCCAAAAGCTGCTGCTTCATTTTCTGATTTTACATGAAGACTTTTTCCAAAAGTAGGTAATATTTCCATTCACAGACTCACTCAGGGCCTGATACTGTTCCCAGCAAGGTTGATGGAAAGACTTCCATTGATTTAAAAGGGATCTGGATCTGGCTCTGAATCCTTTTTCACAGGGCTCTCTAGAGTTTCAAAAAGTATCCATTTCCTCCTCCTTCATCCTTGCAATTGGACTTTGGATAAAGATCCTCTCTCTGTCCACCTAGGTATTTATACCATGCTCTACAACAGATTTATTCTTTTCTTCAAGTATCTTTGCTTTTTAAGTGTAAAAAATGAAAAACTATAGTCCCATAACTCTGAAATTTTTGATGTTCTGAACTGAGTGACTAATATTTTCTTGGTAGGTACAAACAGAATAACTGGCCATCTTTGCTTGAGATTTTGCAGCACAGGCCTGTACTGAATGAAGCCTATAACCCACACTGTGGAATTGTTTAGATTATTCATTGTGGAATATTCAGTATTATGAACAAGACATTGAATGGAAAAACTCTATTAATGTGTCTGAAAACAAAAGAAGGCTATTTTCCAAGAACCTACAAGTACTCACTACTAAATCCAAGTGACTAGTCTGTTTCCTAACAATACTGGGAACATAACTGAAAGGAGGAATGGTCAGATTATCACTTGCATTTGCCACTTATTGAAATTCTGTAACCCTAAGTGATTAGTTAATTAATGCACCAGTCTTTGGATGTTTATGCAAACATATGGTGGTTACAACTTCCTTTTACATGGGCATTTTCAAAAACAGAGGAATAGAACTGTATGCAATTTTCCTATAAGACAAAAGGATATTTTGGTATTTATTTGACCAAAAAAAAAAATTAAAATAAAAAATGCCAGAACAGATTAAAACTAACAATTAATACAAAAAAGATACTAAAAGGGCTCATGTTTCTGTCTGCTATGACATCTAAAACCAAACTTTTTATGTTTTTGGAAACAGTAGGAAGTTTTCTCTTTTTGAATTTGGATCTGTTGAACACACTATGAAGGGAAACAAGAAAATTGAATTAAGCCTGTAAAACGACAAATTTCATTCCGTAATGAAGCCACTTCAATAGCCATTGCTGCATGAGTGAAATGTGCGGTTATAGGATATTACCAGCTCCTTTTAATTTAAAAAAAAAAATCGATTTCAAAATTATGGATTGACAGAACTGGAAACTGTTTTATCCACAGAACAAGTATAGCATGAGCCAAAGTACAGCATGAACACTGACTTGGATTTACTGCTATAAAAATTGGCATTGTTCCCTTAATTTTTGAGTGTGCTCCAATCTTTATATGCATTCCATACTTGGCTTCTTCACTGAGACTGCCAACAAGAGTGTCAACTATTGCCAACTGTGGTTGTGTTTTTCATGATGTGCCCAGAAATCATGATGGACCCATTAAAATGCTGACATGGGTCACACTTTACATTAAGGACACATTTATAAATAGTTTAGAAAAGGTTAATAAAGGGTTAATAGATGTTTTAATCAATGGATAGTCAATTGTTTATTAGAGAGTCCAACAGATCAATAGGTTGCATACAACCATCTACGACGCACTACTCGTATTTGTAACATGCTTTTAAAACCTATCAAACATTAATTAACCCTTTCTAAACTATTTATAAAGGTACCTGTAATATCAAGTATGATCCACTTATGGCTAGACACCTGTTCCCATAGCATTTGACTAAGGTCAGCATCATTTTGAAAATAAATGAGATCACATCCTTCTAAAAGTGTTTCTCTTTCCATTTGGTAAAGCAGGTACTTAGGAGCTGAGGACATTGTCCAAGTGCTGTTCGAACACACAGGTTAGATCAGAGAAGAGCATAAATACCTTTCTGGCACAATTCATGCTAGAAATAAAGTGACAAAATAGGAGCCTAAGCTTGCTAAGATCATTACCATGGCATTTATTACAAAAAATACATTTTATTTATTAGCCTAAGTGTGCAACGGAAAAAGAAATTTTTCTTAAGACAGCAGTCATAGTTATATTTTCTAACCACAGAAGTGATTTAGTAACTATTAAAGAGTAGTACATTATTTGAAAAATGTGTATGTTTTCTGTAAAATGAATATTAAACAAAAACTGCACTTTAAATCCCAGGCAGCTGAAGAATAGTTTAAAAGAAAAACAACATATACAGCAATATGGGCCAAACATCATCTCCGCCAACCACTTGAGAGTACATAAGGGCTGAGGCACAGCAGAATGGGTGTGGTTCTGCTGTATGAGGTTCGTGGGGAGATAGGCTGCAGAGAAACTCTGCAATTTGTATGTCACAGGCAAGGTATGTCAACACTACAGCTGGGAGTGTGTTTCCCAGGGCAAATTTGGGTAGACAGACATTTGCGGGCTCTGCTTGAGCTAGTGCACAAAAAATAGCAGCGTACCCAGGAGTAGCACAGGTGGCAGGTTAAGTTAGCTGCCTGACTACATACCGAGGGGGTCCAGGTGGGTTTGTACTGCTATCTTTAGTCCACAAGCTCAAGCAGAGCAAATGTGAGTCTGTCTACCTAAGCTGAGAGGCACATTCCCTGCTGCAGTGTAGATGTACCGACAGAGCATTGTTCCACTGCAGCTTGTTCCACAGGCCAGAGAAGAGACAATATGCAGATTTCTCCTTGTTGCTACACTGGTACCTCCTTCTGCTCCATAACTGCTAACAACAACAACAACAGGAAATTATTGAATTCTTAAAACAAAATCCTTAACAATCCTACCCCAAAACTGAGTTTGACCCCAAAAAGAGAGAAGAGACAGAGACTCTATAAAGTCTTATAGGGACTTCATTGCTGCTATTGATTTTATATGAAAGGTGTTCAGATACGGCAGTGATAGGCAGCAGTATAAAACCCTCAAATGGACAGACAGCCAGATTGCATTGCGGCTGACCAAA
The DNA here is from genome assembly GCF_026122565.2 of Emydura macquarii macquarii. Classification (NCBI taxonomy): domain Eukaryota; kingdom Metazoa; phylum Chordata; order Testudines; family Chelidae; genus Emydura; species Emydura macquarii. Next base: position 25,902,604 of record NW_027131614.1, on the reverse strand, counting down.
AAATTTTCATGGGGGCACACTAGAGGTGTGGCTGCTACTACAGTTCATCTGTTGTAACTGTGGTTATACAATGCATGTCCCATGGCCTGCCACCATGTTTTAGGAGATTTTCTCCTTCCTTCCCCTGTGTAGCTCTCCTGCACAAGAGCCATATAGCCCCACATTGTGCAGTGGATCAGCACAGGACCGATATTCCTTAAGGGATTCAATTAATACACACCGTTTAGTCCGGGTGTTTGTAATCATCCTTTATATCCCCTTACACATTTATTCTCTCTCCACTCACCCAAAACATGATGCTGACTTGTGAAAAGTTAGTAAATTTTTCAATCAAAATCTACAAATGCTAATACAAAAGGAAAATGAAGATGGCAAAATGTGTTTAATTTGCTGCTTTTATACAATGAATGGCCTAGTGGGCTAATAAATGTATAATTTCTAGACTTCCAGCTTTTTAAGGACCATGAGGTCAAAGTGAATTTTTTTTCCAGACAATTGGAAAAGGGGAAAAAAACAAATATAATTTCTGTCTCAGATTGCTTGATGCTTTCTATTTGAATATGTTAAATCTTTATATGTGGATAGCTTGTTCTTTTCAATAAACACTTCTTTTAAAACATCACTTTGAGATTACAAGTATCTAAATGAAGATTAGTGTTCAAACAGAGAAACAAGCTGCAGATCTTACATTTGCATATGGTCTCATTTTTTCTTTCAGCTGAAGAAAACAAATTGTTCAAACCAAAAAAAGTACACAAGCTTTCATGTGTATTAACTTTTTTTTTTACCTCAACTGACGGTAATTAGACTTGAGAAGTGTAGAGATAACATTTCTTTCCATACATCATTTATTATTTTTCCCATTTGCAAAGTATTGATTTATTTCCCTGAATTTTGAATAAAAGTAAAATAAAAATAAATCACATTATTTAGTTAATAATCTTCACAACTCTCCTGTTAGATAGGTATGCAACCTTAATTCAGCTCCCTTGAATATGCATCATAATACAGTCTAATTACATGATCACATACTATTTTTCCAAATGACCCCTGCCTCATTCAGCCCACAGAATGAGCGGTGTCCAGTCAATATTCAATATTTTGTTTCTCCTCATTGTTCAGTGTTTGGCTGTTTGTCTTATTTATTGCACACTATTCAAAGCCTGCTCTGAAGATAGAATTATTAATTTTCTCAGTGGTTTTTCTATGGAGCTCTATGGACTACAGTATCTGAATACTACACAAATATTAATGAATTTATTTTCACAACTTTCCTGTGAGATGAGAGGCTATCATCTCCATTTTACAGTTGGGGAACTGAGGCACAGAGAGATTAAGGTCAAAAGTATCTAATAAATTTGGGTGCCCAGCTTGAAATATTTAGGACTTGATTTTTCAGAATACTTAGCATTACAGGGCACTTTATATGTTCAAGGCAGAGCTCCCATGGACTTCATTTGCAGCTGTGTGCGCTCAGCTTTTTATTCTTTTTTCAAACCCCAGGATTTCAAGTCAGACAGCAGGAAAATAAGGAACACACAATTAGTGACCACCTGCGAAAGGTTTGGATTAGGTGATTAGTCCAGCATCACATTGGAACTCAATGGCAAAAGGAAGGGGTAGAATTCAGTTTTCCAGGGCAGCATCCAACTGTCTTAACAATGAAACCATCTTTTCTCTTCCTGCAATCCTCTGCCTCACTCATTACACACCTTTCACTTATGCACACCCCATCCGTGGCCCCACAAAGTTGTGAGACCTCCTTGTCAACCTTCACTCCAGGAGGAGGAAGTTGGATGGGGGGTGCTCTGTGATTCTGGGGCCTACTTCCAATCCTCAGTGAAGTCACACCTCTGAGCAGACTTACTCGGGGCAGTATCCATTGAGGAGCAGTGGGCACTGTCACGGGTCCTCTGCTTCATGTCCCTTTCCAGTTTCTTGATTTTCACTGTATGTCCTTCACTGCTTTCTCTGTTTTTTCATTTGTTTTCCCCAGTATTCATTTGTGGTCTAGGTTTACTGGCCCCTCCCCCTCAGTTAAGGAGGAGGACCTTTAGCTATAGGCAGGCTTAGGCCCACTGTTTCCCACCAATATGTTCCAACTTCTGCAACAAATGAGTCAGAGGATAGTTCCCACTCCTCCTTCCCCAAGCTCCTTGTCCTAGTCTCTGACCAGCCAGTCCCAATTCTTCCTCAGCATCCTGGCTTCTCATCATATGTTTACCCTACCCCATCACCTCCTTTTCCTGCTACCCCATTGGTGTTCAGTCCCAGTCTCCTCCCAACCCCAACTCCTAGTTCCAGTTTCTCTCTCCCTCCCACTGCCAACTTTCAGTCTCAATCTCTCCCCCCACAGGCTACTTGTCCCAATCTACTCCCCACCCTTCATGGCTACTGCTTTTGTTCCCTCTGCATTAGAATCAGTCAGCTTCTTCCTCCATCCTGCCTAGGTCTAGCAAGGGTGGTGGTGGTGGTGTCACCGAGAGCATAGGAGAGACTGACTCTCTTCCCTCAGTTCAGGTGCCTAGACCTTGATGCAGCATGGCATGGCCCACAGAGGCCCAGAACTGCAATTGTAGATGAAGCATTGCTCAGCCCCCAGCTGCATCATGCCCTGTGCAGATGGATTTTTTGAGAAATTTAGCTTCTAAAATATAAGTCTTTACTGAGCGCATCTACTGTCATTTTTTAAAATTTACAACTTGGCCAAATTTGGGTGGATTTTTATGGGGACAGCAAAAATCTCATCCCTGACACACAAGCCATCTGCTGCCAAATCTGAAGCATGGAAGTGCTAGGGTTTTTCAAAGAAAAGGTCACCAGAATTTTTTCATATGGGCAAAACAGTATATTTTTCCTTAGCCTGATTCTTGAAAACAGTTGAATCATTTGGGGTGAAATTAAAAAACAGGCATGAAAACATTCAGCCCAAAATTATTAAAGTTTGGCAAATTTATAAGCAACTGAAAACAAAGGGACACATCGGGCAACTTCAATAAAAGGCATTGCTAACAGCCCTGTCAATAGTATATATTGTCCTAACACAGTGCTGTGCTTTTCATTAAGTTTATTGCATTAGATTAATTCTCTGGGGTTTGACCCAGGTTTGAATTTTATGAACAATAAAACTGGAAGCCCAGACAGCAGAATAGTACTTTGGCATATCATAAGGGACAAAATTTTTCTTTAATTTTAATTTGAATGAAGCTGTTGACTCAGTGTGATCAGCAGTAATGGAAATTTTATTTCTGAAGAGGATAGATGTGATTTTGTTTGGATCTAGTTTTTGTTCCTATTTCATTAAACCCTATTAACAATGTTTTTTCTGGGATCACTATCCACTGAACAAGACAAAGATGCATTTACCCCCCCGGCAGGCCTGAACCAAATGAATAGAGGCATACAATGCATACACAGAGTGCAGTTCAGCATAGGCCTTGTGTGGACTCTCTGCCTGGGCTACATTTAATCAGTAAAAGTGTTAATTTTTTGTATTTCTTTAAGGTGAAATTTTTTTAAGGCTGGGGGCCAGATCCTCATCTGGTTTAAGTTAGCATTAGTTCCACTGAAGTCAAAATTTAGTAATTCCAGCTGAGGATCTGTGCCAGAGTGCATAGAGCACTACATACTCAGAAAGGTCCATTTGTATGGCCTATTTTCAGTACTACACAATGTTTCATGCCTCTATAGGAAGGTCTCACAAAAATTTCCATTCCCTGTGTTCAGGGGTTAATAACTCCACCACAAAGTTTACTTCTGGTTGAAACTTGTTGTACAGAATTTCCATCTGGAAGCTGAACCTTTGGCATCTTCACAGTCTATCTAGTAAATCTGATCTTTTAAAACTCTCAGAAAGGAGGCTACTAACTCTGCGCAGTAACTCTGGTTCTTCGAGATGTGTGTCCCTATGGGTGATCTACTCTTGGTGCATGTGCACCCCATGTGTGCTCGATAGGAGATTTTCATTAGTGGCATCTGCTCAGCCTGTGCATGAGTGGTTGGCATCCTCAGGTTCTGCACCGAGGCAATATCAGGCTGGGTTGGTGAACTGCCCCCTCAGATCCTTCTGCACCGCTGAGTCTCAGAAGAAAGTCCGAAGCAGAGGAGGAGGACGGAGAGTGGAGCACCAAAGGGACAGACATCTGGAAGAACCACAGTTATTGCACAGGGAGAGTAACCCTTCTTTTTTGAGTAACCTCTTCTTCTCCTAACAGTATCCCCAGTAGGAGAAGTGGATTCTGTGGGTCTCTGGACTCCAGAGAACTATATAGGGCAGGATCCTGAGTCATTTGTGATCTGCTGAACTTCCATTTGTTTGCAGGAGTATAGATGCCTATGAAGCATAATGTGGCCTTGGAATCTTTAATTATATGTAATGACTCATCAGTATTCTTTGCAAACACCTTCTGTCCATCAAATGGGATTTCCCAGCACCCTATTTAGTCTTAGAGCCATGGCATTTTCTCACGTCCCTTGTACCGAAGGAGCCTTTCCTGTCTATGGTATTGAGCCTTGACGAAGACCTCTCATTGGCCATAGATCTGGCTGGAGATCTTTTTGAGGGGGAATCCCATGCGCCATTATGAGGAGTTGAAATTTGACTTCACAGTTCTTCCGAGACATAGATTTCAGGGTTAGGAGACAGAAGTTGCACTTTTGCAGAAAATGTGATTGGCTCAGGCAGCAAACACACATCGAATATTCATCACTGACTGGAATGGCCTATTTACATGACAGGCAGCATTTGAACCCTGGTGAACTAAGCTTGTCCCTCACAGGGAGATTTTCCCTGTGCAAGTCTCTATAGCCAGGAAAGTTTTTTTTAAACAAATACTAAACTAGCTAACTAACAAACAATAAGCTCCAAAACTACCATGGGAGGCAAGAAGCAGACACCTAGCTCTGTCTCGGGCCAAAGCAGTGGTTCTCCCCATCTTTGGCTAGGTCATGAGGATGCTTTACAATTTTCATTCCACTTAAAGCCCCATGAGACATCTAACATTCTCTGGGCAGGTCTGGTGATCAGGGCTGATTCTTACTTAGAAGAGACGGGCCATTGTTCAGAAATGCAAAGGCTCCGTTCCTTAAAGGCTGGTTGTGCTACAAACCCAGTCTACATAGTCCCTGCCAGAGAGTGAGATGCTAAGGCTTAGAACAGAGTACTATCACAAGCCAACAGAAGGACTCTGTTTTTTCCCCAGCAATTGATGAGTTAAGTATAAAACAATCAACTTGAATTGTTTCTCAAAACTCAAACCAGGCATTTTTGTTGTTTGGAATTGTTTTGATAACTTTATCCCCATTGTTTTTCTCACTTTTACATGCCTTGGTCAGGATGGAAACACCAAAGTAGCAGAACAAAAGCTGTAATTGTAGTATATCTAGACTGAACATAAGTGGGGCATAAGAGAAATCTCATTAGAAAGCCTTATTCTTGTAAGATAGGCAGCCCCATTTTGCAGACCGGAGATTTGGATAGTCTACTCAGGACAAACATTCAAACTTTCAGGTTCCTGTTTGAACCAAACGGAACCTTTAAATTTGACCATCACTATAAGGAAAGCACATAAACTTAGCTTTGACTGTTCTGGCATGATCATTACATTATACAGAGAAATACAGATATCTTTGCAAATACTACAGTATCTGATGTATCTCAAAAAGTCTGTATGTTTAGTTTTGGTGCCTCTCTGAAGTTCAGTATTTGAAACTCTTTGGACTATTTATATTTTAGGGATAAAAATAGCAAATATAATTTTACATGAGGAGTCTTTATGATACAGCCCGGAGAACAAAGATCAGAATACTTTGCACCACAGTTTCAGTTTAGAAGAGCAGCAGATTCCTTCTTCATTAAGGCTATAAATACTAAAATGAACTGCCAGCATCACTATGGTCCCCATCCACCATCAAACTAGAGATGTCAACATTTGACAAGAAATGAAAGCAAGGATTGCCATGGAAAACAAGATCAAAATAAAAGTTGCCATTGTGTAGGAGAGGGGGAAATGGATCTCATTCTTTTGCATTTCTAACAGAACTCAGTCCATAGACTGAAATGGTTAAGTTAACATTAAATAAAAGGTGAACGTTGCCACATCACAGTGTTTCAGTCTAGTTCTTTGGTCACTGCTACTTCACCTGCACAATGGAAAATCTTTTCAGAAGAGGCACTGGGTTATCAAATCAAACAGATCAGAGCAGCAAGTGTTGATGAAATTCAGCAAAGGGATCATCTTTCATGCCAGCATCAGTTTTAACTAGTTCATTTTCCACTCTGATCGCTGGAGAGTAACAAACTTTTTCGACTTTTGGCATTTTAGTTTCGGAAATCAACCCCAGAGGTCATCAGCGTGTGGACAACTCCAGGAGTAAGTTACTGGAGAAGGGGAAATTTGCTTGTTTTAAAGAGCAGAGCCTCCAGCTCTTCAAACAAAAAATGACAAATCTTTATCAGTATCTATAGTGTCTGGGAGAACTCTGCCATTGTTTAGTGAGGGTCTAGAAAGCAGATTAGTGTAGTTGCTTTGCCCATGGCTTGATCTTTTTCCACCGATGGAAAAAAAGAGACATTTTAAATTGAAAGACTTTTGTATGGTTGATGCTTGAGCCAGGTAAAATGGGGGCAGGTGCTTTGCTAGTTAATCCACTTAATGCTGCCAGTCCCTGCTACTGTGTTTTAGTATTGAGCTGAGATGACCAGCCTTGCCAAATTGTTTTTGGGGTTTTGTGTTATGCAAAGAAGGGAGACTATGTGCAAGGACATGACCGAGGTCGGTGTGTTCCTTAAAACATTGAGCATATGGTTGAAATGGCTAACTTAACTAACTAATGATTTCAGCACCGATGTCTTTGGCAGAAATTGCAAATGGGTATCAGCAGGGCACATTGAGTAGAATGAAGAACAATGCCTCCCTGATGTTATTTTAAATGATGTGTCCAAAGACCACTATTTTCTGATTAAGAATCTCTTCAGCCAAGCCATAGGTAGAATTCCATCTGGTTTGCATATTTGGAATGAACCACTGACTCAGAGGTCTTTGAATTTGGCTAAGGTCTCATAGGGTTTTTTGTGGAGTGATTAAAATAGGCACAGCCCTTTAGTATGGTACCTATTTTGGCCATTGCTTCAATATTCACTGTGAAGAAACTCATGCATTCAAACTAAGTCAGCAGCTGAAGGGCTGCAGTGCTGGGAGGAGAGCAATCTCCACAGCTATGTCTCTGTGCACAGGTGGGCAGAAGGGGACAGGCAGCAAGTGGCACCGTGGCTCCACCCCCAGTGCACTAATTAGTATAGCTGGTGTGTTAGGGAGGTATGCTGCTCTGGGTATAGGCCTGGTGCAGGAGACTTCCTCTGAAGAGCAGTGAGGAGACAGGGAGGCAGCCTGTGACTGAGTCACAATCACTTTCTTCGGGAGCTCCAGATGCAGTGCAACAATGAACGGGGCCTTGCTCAGGGCTCTCACTAAAGCCAGGATTTAGTCCTTGGTGTGGTAGGAGGGTCCTTCCAGGATCTTCATATATTTTCACCATTTTAACTTCACATTGTGACCAACGTTCCTTGTGCAAAGGAAGGCTAGATGCATTTTTCTCCAGAGACAAGCACTTATTTCTTCAGCTTGCCAGAGGCGAGCAGCTGGAGAGGATGTGAAATGCTCTTTTCCCTGTGCTACCTCCACAGAGCTCAAAGTCCAAGGTGGATTGGGAGCAAAGGAATATGGGAGCAGGTTTATGATGTTAGCAGTAGACCACCAGACTAGCCCTAATAGCAGAGCCATTAAATGATACCTATCATAAAAATGAGTCACTGGATAAACAATTCTAGCTTCCAGGACAACTCTTATTAGAATAAAAGTAAATGAAAATCGGAGAGAATAAACAAATTCAAGGCAAAATGTTTATGGAGAAAGAATAAGAGTTCTGCTAAGGAGAGAATTGTGTGGTTTGGTGTATTCTCCAAGGGCCTTTGGAAGCCAATGTCACCTGCAACAGTCAACTGCTTGCAGAACAAGGATGATGATCATTTTTGCTACTTTCCAATTTATGGGCAGTGCAACTAGATGAGTCTTTAAAGATCTGACCTTTCTTCAAAACAAAAACAAACTGAAACCCATGGAAACTATATGTCATGTTTTCCCAACCCGTGAACAGTTTTGCCTTCAGGTGGTGGGTTAGATGAATCAATGTACCACTGATACTGATGCATGATGACAATGACATAGTATTTATTGATAAACTGTGATGATGCAAAGCAGAAGGAATTCCTCATTTCCTAGTCCATTGTTCTCATTCAGCACGAGTTTTGCCATGCAGCACTTAGTTCTTTGAGCATTTGAAGGACACAAAGTGAAATACTGATGTTTGATTAAAATGAAGATGTCTCATCCTAGCAACCCTGGTTAGAAGATTAACCTCTTTAATTTAACAGATCTACGTTTTGCAGTAAACATGATGGGCTAGATTTTCAGCTGCGGTAAATCAGCATAGCTCGATTGAAGTCAATGGTATTATGTTAGTAGCAGTGCCAAAAAAGAGAAATTTTAAAAGTGTGAATCAGATTATTAGGGATTTTTTGGGGAAGTGTGTGGGAGTGGTGCTTGTGCCAGTTTGGCAGATTTTATAGTTGCAATATTATCAGGGTCACCACAGTTAAACCTCTTACTGCAGGTCTCCTTCACTGAGAGAATTGCAACCAATATCACTCCCACCACTGATAGCACTTTTTCTTGACACCAGACAGCTTGTGCTACACCTACTAGATCTGGGGCTTGGAGAAATAACTATACAAAAGACGTGTTGAAAAACTGTGGGATAACATTACATGTTGTAACAAGTCGAGCCTTTTCCTGTTCTATTGTGCCTGCTGCTTTCTTCTAACCGGATGCTATTTCTAACCTTTGTGTTACATATGTTGGAACATGTAGATTACACTATTAAAGTCAGATTTTGAATGAAATTCTTCTTTATTTAGAACCAGAAGATGACAACTTTGACATGAAGAGTGAGACCGATGCTTGTTGAATTTTGTTTCAACAAAATAAAAATATTTATATGTTAGAGAGTTCTTTCTTTAGAAGAAAAATAAGGAGTTTGAGTATTGAAAAGTTTATATAAATTGTCTCCCTCCTGGGTGAATTCTGGTACCAAGTGATTGATAGATTCTTTACAAACCTGCTTCTCCTGAACAGAAGAAAATAAAAAGTGGGATGCATTTGATCCTACTGCCTCTCTTCAAACAGAGGGTCAAGTATTTATTGTATGGATTTACACGTTATAAAGACTAAACAAAAAAATAGGGATGCTTTGCGACTTGCATAGTGTGCGCATATACTGTTTTCATTTAGCAATTTGAAATTATTCTGCTATAAAGTTAAACAGAACAAAATTCTCTGCAGAGCGAGAAGAGCTTTTGATAGCTAATGTTTAAAAATTATTTGTATGAATATAGTGAATCATAGATACTCAAGTGTTTTGCCTTTTATTTCATTATGGTTGTTGATATGTAGTTACTGTATTTCAAGTCTGCCTTGCTAAATTTGAACTGTAAATTTGTGAAAAACTAAAATTCGTTACATGCATTTGATGTGTGCTGTCTGCTTTCATATACTGCCTCTGGTGACTTTTATAGTTCAAAGAAAAAAAATCTTACAAGCAAATGCATACATTCTGGACACTTTTTTTAAAAACACATTTACTGGAAGAGGGAAATACAGCCCTAAGAGAAGGCAAATTTCTCCTATTATGAATTTCAACTTAACCTGCTACTGTGGAGCATGTGAGCCAAGCCCCAAATCATTAACTTAGATAAAGTAGGATCTCTACTTTTTAAAATGAGAGTCAGTAGATGAACAGGAGGATATGACACTATCATTCCCTTATGGAGAGTCAGTGAATCTTCAAGCTAGAATACATAAACAGGAATAACAAAGAAGCAACCTTTTACCAGCCTTAGGAAGGGGCAGTTTCTGATTTGTTTAATTAAAGGAGTCAGTAAATAAGAAGGTTAATAAGAAATATCACAAACAACAAGCACTGACTTTGTGCACTGCATTAAAGATCAGTACCCCAACTTTCCAGAAGGATTCTTCTGGCTTGTTGTCTGGGCTGCCTGGCTGCCTTGCCCCACACTTGGCCTCTAGCAGCTGGTGCTGCTCGCGGGCAGGGTATTTGGTTCTTGCGCCCACAGAATATTACATTTGTATTATTTTTACTTTGAAAGATATTTTAGTTTGGGGATTCTGGCCAATGTTTGGAATACAAATATCTCCCCTGCTGCTATACAAGTAACTTGGTGATGCTGGGCTTGTCTACATGGAGTGTTGCACAGATCTCACTAAACATGTGACTTTTAAGAGATCTAGTTAAACACCATGTGGATATTTATTTTGATTTATGAGTGCTTTATTTCATTTTCACTTAAGTTGGTTAGGGACAGGTTCCAGCTAAACTGAAATATACTATGTCCACGCAGGGAGTTTTGTACTGGGGGCTTAACTAAACCAATTTAAGTAAACTGGTGCAAGTTTGTGTGCAGACAAGGCTTTACTCTCAAAAACATAATTTCCCCTCTGTGCTACAGGCAGCAGGACTCCCATTGCAATACTTAGGCCCTACTTAATTTGTGATATTGTGAATCTGGGTAGCAGAGACCCCTGCGTCCATGCTTCCTTCTTAACTGGCAGGTGGGGAAAGAAGAATCCATGATCCTTACGCAGGTTTCAGGTGAAAAGATTAATGCTGCTGCTTGCTCACACTACCCCGGCCTCCAAAGAAGGGTAGAGAAGAACAGCTAGGGCTGAACACATATAAATATTGCCTATGCCACTTTCACCTGCCCATTCAGCCCTCGTCCTTCTGCTCCAAAGGCTTCAGATAAGTTTTAACCCACTTCAAATATTTTATTACTCCTCTGGACCTTCAGTGCCTGCACTGAAACCACCAACTTCTATTTCAGCCATATGGGCTCAGATTCTGCTGCGTATGGATCCTTCTGGAGAACCCTAGACAGAAATGACCACATAGAAAAAATGAATCCATAATCATTCTAATCTACTAAAAGCCATGTTTAAATAAAAAATTAGGTGTTCACCCTTAGTGCTCACCGTGTGTCCAAGACATGAAATAGTTTGCAACTGCACAACTGGTGCATTATTTTTGTCAAATATATGTATCAAATTTAATACAATTTGGGCTGAGGAATATTTTTGTCTGCAATATCCAGCATTCCATTCTAACTCATGTATTAATAACAGAGAGCCCAATCCTGCACCAGTGAAATCACTAGGAGTTTTGCCTTTAACTTGAAAGACCACAGGATTTAAATTACGATGCTGACTGCTTTTATTCCTCCGCTTGATAATATGGCCATTGCATTGTGGCTAGGAAGCTAAATTTCTCAATTATTGCACATAATTTGATCTCTCGACAATAATCTCTAACCAGCAAAATTGTGCCTGTATAACATTTTGTGCCTCAGTGGAAGATATATCATTTGGAAGAACAAAAGGAAATTGTACTCCAACTCAGAAGTGAAATAATCATTGAGTGGCGATATGGAAGGAGAGGAAAAAGGCCTAACCCCAAAAGAAACCTGTGTGCATGTGTGTATCTATTTATGCCAGCATGCCAAATTATTCTCAGAGATGCTTTTTTAATCTATGCTCAAAACTATCCGACTGGTCTGCCTGAAATTAGATACCTGAATCCCTATTCAGACATCGAAATACTTATTTGCATTAATATCAGGTATTCTGATTCTTTCAGAGGTGCTAAGCATTCTGCCGTTTCTATTGAGATGCACAGACTAAAGTTTGAAAACTCTGGCCTATTATGTATCTGTTAGCATTCCGGCTTTCAATGCTTTTAATTCCCTCAAATAGAAAATATTTTTCTAATTGCTCTTTTATATTCTAAAAGACTCAACAAACCTCCCCTTCTCAAAAATGCAAAACATTTTGAGCCTGATTCTGCCAGGTTCTTATGCAGACGTTCAGCAGAGTGATGGCTGAAGTGTCTTTTCTCTCTCCTGTTCCACACTGGCCTGCTGAGGGAGTGGAGGAAAAGCTGCACCCTAAAAAAGGCTGTTGTAGCACTTATGTTCCCCTTGTGTAAGCAGTGTCTGGACGGGCTCTTCCCGGCCGAGCTGGCTGAGGGGAGTGGGAACAGGCTTCAGGGCCAGACTGTATTTGCATGAGCACACCCATCCAGCTTAGGTGTTCAGCATGATGGGACTGCTTTGCCCAAATGATTCCTTTGGCTGGTGCTGGGTTACAAATCACTTTAGCGTTAAATGTAGGGGTAATGAAATGTTGTTCCCCTTATTGTGTGAGCAAAGGGCAGCAGACTTGCACTTAGCCTGTTCTGATTGAAGGGTCACTCTCATCTAAACTGAACTGGCCAAGCAAGAGGCTTGGATGCCAGAGCCTGTGACCGTTGATAGGGGATGGGTACAGATGTTCCTGCCTGGAAGTGTGGGTTCTACCAAAGAGCCCCAGGCATAGTTTAACCTATCCTTCTCACTGTTCAAAACAGAGCTAATTAAGATTCCATTAGGAGCATTTTGTTTTGTTAAGTGCTTGCTAGAGCTGAAATCATGTACTGTGGGACAGCGCTCCTATGTGGCTTCACCCACTGAGAGCTGAAATCATTAAGAGCTGACACTCAGAGAGCTGGGTGGAACCTCAAGAGACCGACCTGCAGAGGTCATAGGGGAGAAGCAGCTGATAGCAGAAGGTGAGGCGAGCAGTGGAGTGGCTGGTGAGTGACTGGTGGTGCTGCCTTCGGAGCAATGACTGGCAGAGTGGGCAGCAGAGTGGTGGGCAGTAGCAGGGAGTGAGTAAGGTGCCTTCTTTCTCCCTGCCTTCCAGCCAGGGTGGGAAGTGAACTCCGCAGCTGCACGTCTAGTCTGAGTCTGCCCTGACTAAGGACAACACCTATGAGTGGGGTGCTGTGAAGGGAAGGGCAAATTAAAGGAACTTCTTGTTGCTGGACTTAAGAATGTGAGGCAAAAGGAAACTGCCCAACCAGGCTGGGTGGGAGGGGGGGGTGAGGCCACCGCTCATCTGAGCCAGTGCCAGGCTGCTGGAGTGGTGGGTAAGTGCGGGGGGCAGGCGGGCCGGGCCGGGCCGCCCTTCACAATAGGTGGGGGGTGGGGGCACAGGAGGTTCTGAGAGGTGCCCCTCAGTGCCACCACCCCCGCGTGTCATGAAGGGCTGGCCCAGCTCCCCTCCCCAGGCTGGGGAGGTGAAGCCGCCCCCGTCTGAGCTGGTGCCAAGCTGCAGTGGGAGAGGCGGGCACCAGGTAAGTGCAGGGAGTGGGGGGTATCAGAGCCAAGCCTGCATTTGCGCCCCTCCACCTCGCAGGTAGAGACCCCCCCCTCCCCAGGCCAGTTGAGGGGCAGCACCAGGACCACTCCTGCCCTATGAGGGGGGGAGGCGCAAATGTAGGCTTGGCCCCCAGGTGCTGGAGACCCTCCATATGCCACTGTATTTGAAGAGTGTTCCCCCAGCATCAATCCCCTTGTTACCTCGGAGTCTCCTAGAGAGAACGGCATCACAAATTGGCTGGAGGTAGATCATTAACATAACCTTGCAAACCTGAATTTCTTTAAAAGTGAACATTTAGGAATTAGACAAATGGAATGAAACACTATAGCAGTGGCTTCAACTAAGTGGCAGTATGTGTGCACTTTTAGTAACATTCAGCTGTATTGCATTAGTGCAGAACTTTTATCCACTCTGCAGCATGCATTCGTATCAAGCTGATCTATTCAGGCTGCTGCTATGACAACTATCCAGAGGCAAATGTCAGGTCAGCTCCCAGCATATGTGTCTAGGCCATAATTGCTTTATCAGAAACCTAATAGTCATCCACTTCTACTTCTCTAGCAGCTAGAAGAAATACTTGTAAAATTACCAAATGATGCAAAATTCTTTACCCCTCCACCCTTCTCTATAGCATTTGAATCTGTAGGTTTGCTTCTATTTTGCCAAAAATTGGAATGGAGGCAGGGGAAAGGTTGTTTTTTAAAATCTCCACATCTTTGCCAATTTACCTTTCATTTATGTTACTGTGTACAGTGTAGACCTGGGATCTTCAAACATTTACCTCCTCTGGGTGCGGGATATTATATTTTAGAGCCCCAGGACATTACTAGTGGGTAATCTGTGTGGCTACAAATCACATTATGGAAAGTCATAGGTTTCTTTCTGATAGAAAGGTGGTTTCCTTTTTAAAAAATGTGTGTAATATTCTGCTTTACTGTACTATACTTCTGCTATACTATACAAGTACTATAACTTGTCATACTCAAGAGTCAATGAAAAGGATAAATAATTAACAGATATTTTTTTTTAATTTAATCTGATGATTTCCACGGGGTTCAAAAATGTAACGTGAAAGTCCATCCTAATGTTGTGACTAAATCAGAACAAGATTTAACACTTAGATAAATAGATCCTTCTCTAGACACTTGGTAGTTGAAGAAATAATGAAACTGGAGACAGATAAGAGATTAAACATTGAGCTGTCTTTAAGCTATCTCAAGTTTATGATCCCATATAAAGAATTAAAGAAAATCTGAATATAACTGGTTTCTTCACTGGAAGAGAAATTGTCTTCCATGCACATATGGAGACATACACGTATTCTGACAGCTTCATCGTACTACCTCACATTTGCCTTTTAGGCAATAATAAATAATAGTTGAATTCAATCAAACTAAACTAATTTGGACTTCTGGCTTTTGCATGACAAGTATTATTCTGATGTTTCTGTGCAGGGAATATATGATGACATCCGCTGTGGCTGGCTAGGAAGCTGGCTGATTTTTATTACTCAGAACTGGTCTCTGGAATCAAAAGGAAGCTGTATCCTTTATATTAATTTTTTTTAAAAGAGGAAATCTATAGAAGCCTACTTTTTAATTTGTACATTCTGTACAATATTCACAGCTCAGCACTCTCTGAAGAGTCTGTTAATTTAAAAATCATAGCTCTTTAGTTATAATGAAACTAAATTGACTAAATTATTTCTCATGAAATAATGAATGCTTGCTCTTCTAATATTGGGTTGAAAATTAAAAAGTTGTGAATATACAGTAGGCTAAATCCTTGGACGTGGCCAAGAAGCACACAGTGTAGTTGGGAAAGAATGGGGTGCGAAGGTGGATTTAAAACACCTTTGTAAAACACCTGAGCCTGGGCTGGCTATGTGCTGGACCTCTCTCAAACATCTGAGGTTATCCTGTCTTCACACACTTTCCCCTGGCCATAGAGTGGGAAACTGAGTACAAGACATTGTGCTGGTTCTACACCCATACAGGATCTCCCTTGTGCTAAGGTGATCCTTCCCATGGCAGGGTACATTGACTTGAAGGTCACTTTGCATGAGCGGCACACAGCAGCCTGAATCTAGGGGAGAATCTGGTCTACTATCTTCAGAGATATGTATGACTATTATTCACGCATATATTGTGTGTGTAATGGGACAGATCCTTAGCTGGTATAAACCAGTGTAGCTCCACCGCGGTCAGTGGGGCTTCGTCAATTTACACCAGCTGAAGATCTTGCCAAATATGTATATTTGTATAGAAAGTGACTCATACAGATACAAACATTACAAGCTGGACTAGAAATCACACACTGAATGAACTGTTTTAATCTGCTGGCAGCTACCAGAAACCTGGTTATGCCTCTCTGCTATGGATGGAGGGGAAAGCCCTCTCCACTTTGGCTGGAGGGGATCTTGCTGGCAGCTGCCAGAAATCTGGTTAGCCCTCTCTGGGTAGTTACCAGAGATCTGGTTAGGGGATCTTGTGGCCAATCCCTAGGTCTCTTTTCTCACTGGGAACCATATGCCAAATTTGCTCATGGGCCACCTTTATGGGTTTGGTATGGTAAAGACCACACCATACCTCTATTATGAGCCCAATCCTTGAAGTGCTAAAATGATGAAAAGTCAGAAATTGCTAAGATTTAAGATCACACAGCAGCGCTACGAGGGGCGCGGCTGAACTCCAACACAGCTGCATTCCACACCAGGCACCTTTCCTCAAAAACCCCTTAGGGGATTCCGGTGGTGCACTCAAAAGCTGATGCTGCCATAGTCATCACAACTTCGTTGCAGAATGCCTATGTGGTAACTGAGGAGACCATTTGTTCCATGGTTTATTACGCGTATATCCATTCCGCATCAGTCTAATCAACCTAGTCATAACTAAGTTCCTAATATGAAAAATACAATAAGAGAAGCCACAGCCACGTATCTATTCACCACATGCAATGTATGTACACCAATGTGTTTTTATTCTGTCTGTGCTAAGTTTCATTCAAAACTGCCAATTTCACAGCAGGCTGGACCTATGACTCAGTGTAACTACTTTGCATTGCTTCTCACCACAGGTTCAATATGGCCCTTTAGACAGTTTAATACTGACTCAGGGAAGATCACCCCATTGGTAAGCATGATCCTTTGGTGCCATAGAGGATCTCACGATGCCATATTCCCTCCCTGCTGCAAAAGACGAAGGTAAAAAGGGCCACACTAACTTTCAGCTGTAGTTTTGGCCCCTTATGGCCATTTGAAGTCAACATAAATTAGAGAAGCCCTCAGAACACAGGCTGGAAGCAACTCCATCCAGATTCCAGGCCAGTAGTCTAATCCTGAATGGAGATGAGGCAGGATCAGGGTAGTGTAAAGGCGAGATCTGTACCACTTTTGCAACCACCTCCTGACCTGGGCACTGGGCAGATCAGCTAGGCCTCATCTTCTTGTCCAAAATCATTTCTTCTTGGATCAGTTATTAGCATATGTTGGGACAAATCCATGTAATTACAAAATATAAACACTAACTGCTGGGCGACTAACACAATGATAATACTCTGAAGTCAGATAATATTCCTCTTATATGTAAATCCTCAGCACTTGGCCTCATGTTTCAGGCCAACCACCTGAACTCGACCTCAGGATAATTTAGATACATTCAAGCTAAAAAGAGCAGTTGGGTAACATCTAACACAGTCAGACAGCTAAGCATTATAGCCTAAGCTACCATGACCTAGTAAACATGTTTTTATTACTTGCAGGGGACAAAAAAACTCCACCATTGACAATGCTTTAGTATTATGCATTCAAACATTATGGAAAGATGCTGGTCTCACCATAGTTAGGATTGAAGCTAGTTTCCCATTACGAGCCTGATTTTAATAACTCACATATTTTGAAAATAGATTACTTCACTGAGGCCAGTTTTTCCAACCTTATTTTACAAAATTGGATTTTTGCATGGAGGGGATTAGAGCCTCGATTTAGCAATTCACGTAGGTAGTCCCAATGGTTTCTCCCATGTTTCATGTTAAGCACAGGCTTGAGCCCTCTTCTGGATCAGGGCCACATTTATCATTGTATTTGTCAGAAATACAGCAAGGAAGTTGCTCATAAATGCAGTGTTTGTCACTGTCACACATAAGAAGTACACAAAGAGAGCTTGCATCTTTACGGTGCCTTTTAGATCCTATTGGGGATTTTTTTCTTCCTAGTGGATAAAACATTACATGTGGATAATATAATAAAGCACTTAACCTCAAATGCTATATCTTTTGTATTTATTGCCTTCTCTTTTAATATCTGGGATTGAAAGCATTTAGTACAGTCAACAATTCTGTTTGTCTTTAACAAAAATTAAATAACTAAAAACCATTTGGGCATTAGATCGTTTTGTTGACGTACATAAGTGTTGGGCTGATTTTTCATCAAAACTGCTAAAATTAACACCGTTTAGCAACTCATTTTTTAAACACTTGTTTTGGAAGGTAAAATATTTTAAAACTTCAAACTCCTATTTGAGATCTGTATAGAACAGGGGTGGCCAAACCGTGGCTCGGGAGCCGCATGTGGTTCTTTTACAGTTAAAGTGCGGCTCACGGAGCCCTCTGTGCCCTCCCGTCCCCATTCTCCACCTACCGGGCTGTGGTGGGGAGCTCAGAACTTCTGCCCTGAGGCAGGGTGGTGAGACTAGAGGTTTCTGCTTAGCAGGGAGAGGAATTTTTGGGGGGTCAGTATGTTTGGCCACTCCTGGTATATAACATACTCACAACGCCCTGTTAAGGGACAAGTGCCTGAATGAACAGCAGTGTCAGAGAGAAGACACCACCACACACATTCACTATAGGAGCCAGGCACAATGCTCAGGGAGTGCAAGGACTGTGTAATTCTAGCATCAACAATGGTAGACTCCCTGAAGTATCTAGGGAGAGGCCAGGAAGGGTACCACCACCCTCCACATCTGCTAATGGGAAATGAATGCTGCAAAACTTCAAAGGGTGTATCAACAACCGCACAACGCTTTCACTCAGAGGCAATATACCCACCTCGGCGCCTCAAGCTTTTCAGCATCGATGCATACAAGCTTTCTGCATAGCTGGATTTACATATTGTAACTATAGCTAGGATTTTCTTAAGAGCCTAAATCAGTTAAGTACCAAACTCCCATAGGTTTACAATGGGATACACACACACACACACACACATGCTATTTACAGGCCATATTCTAAAAAGCTGGCAACCAGGCATGCACATTACACCTTGCTTCCCAGGACGGACTGATTCCTTTGCAAGATCAGTGATAGTAACTTCATAGGATTTTGTACAAGTGGAGGGCAGTTTTAATTCAAGGCCCCTAAGGCTTGAGACGCTAAGGGAGCTGTTGAATGAACATGCTCACCAGACACTCTTGGCTTTCTACCTTCCAGCCAGAACTACTCAATTTCTGTGCTGCCCGGTGCTAGGGTCCACCTGGTATAACTGATGATATAGTTGTTTTTCACCACCGCAACCTCCCTTCTCCCTCCTCCCCCCATAGGTTTCACTTCTGGGATCTCTGCCAGAGCCTATACTTGTGTAAACAGGCATAAGACTCAACTGAATCTGCCCACGTACTTCAAAAACACACAGTGAAACTTTAGAATGGAAAATTATAGTTATGACTTTGCTGTATTACTTACAATTGTCTCCATAATGCCCCAAGCCCTTACTGCCCAAGAAGAATGGGAAAGCTGCAAGGATCAAGAATCCAACATATCGCCTGTGCAGCCAGCTTTGTGACCTTAACATGAACTTTTAATTAAAATGATTAATTGGAAATTTTCACTGCTCCAGATTATCCATTTTAGAAGTAAAAGTTAAAAGAAGTTACTATTAGTGCTTCTAAAACCTGCAGGTGAAAGGAATTATCCAAACCCAGAAAATGCCTTAAGGGTACTTAGCTAGGATACCGCCTACAGTTTTAACAGTGTTTCTATTTCAGTCAATCTTTCACATTCTGGAGAGAAATCCTGAAGGTTCTGTTTTTTCTTCAGTGTCAATCTCTTTGTCCCCAGGATCAGGGCTGACACCATCTTTGTGATCACAGAGGACTGGTCAGGACAACTCTCCTTTTGGAGACTATCAATGCAACCAAAGTGCTGTTAATACAACACTTTCCCTCTTCTCTATGGGCTAAGCATGTTGATTTATAGACATTTATAGACACTTCCAGAATCTCAGCTATCAGCATTCTAAGGATAATCCTAAACATTCACTGTTCCAAGAAAGGCTGTGAAGGAAGGCTACAGAAAGTAGATAAGGGCAAAATGTCCATCCCTTTGGAAAAGAGGATACAAAAAAAAAGTTTATCAGCCATGAGCTGGTCAAGTTTTAATACAGTTGTGGTATCTTTAGGCTTTTACTTTACAATATAATCAGATAAAATAAAATAAACCTTTTTTAAAAATAAAAAGGTCAGACATTCATCATGATCTTGGAGCAGTTAAATAAGCAAAATCTAAGACTGACTGCCACTTTGATTTTAAGAAGTTGGAAAGGAAGCATGAAGTTTCCAGCAAATAAAATGCAAACAGTTAAAACTCTAACATACACTATACTAGATACTGAATAACATAAGAATAAAATAAAATAAGTATTTATATGAATTTTAAGACTGATTTACAAGAGAACTGACAGTACACTAGTTTGGGAAATATCCCAGTAACTTTTCTACCTAAAAACAAATAGGTATTTTCACGCTACATTATATTTATAAATTCACACACGGAGGAAGATTATACAGCTATAAATAAAGTATATTTTATACACATATATTTAACACACTTACTGTACATTATGTGTGTATATATAATTATATATAAAATATACATGCTGTACATAACTATTACACACAGATGTACAATAATCTCATTATCCATGCATTCACACTAGATATACTACTCAACACATTTCTACACACCTACACAATATAGTTACAAGGCATTTTCATGTATTTATTTAAAACAAAATCCATAGACATTTAATTATTTTTTGCTAACAGTAAACATATAAAAGAAGTACCACCCCTTTGTGTGATACCCTGTTTAAATTACCCTCACTCTGTTAATTATAAGTATGGATGTGGTAGACCCCACATAACACAGTACCTGCTGTCTATCCAACCGCATTCTTTTTGCAGCATTTCTGCTTTCACTCTCACAGGCTGAAGCCAGGATACTCTCTGCTACTGCTGAAGTAAGGTGTGAGGGAATAGGTCGTGACTAAGAAAGAGGAAAAAAAAAAATTATTACTAGGATAATAACCAGACCTGCTGTTTCCTTATCGGAGCACACAAAACTGTCACATAGGCAGGAGGGTCCATTCATTGAAATGTAATTTATACCAACAAAAAGGGGAAATGGAAATTGTAAAGATGAAAAATGAAAACTAGTTAGAGGTTAAAGCGGCAGTTGATCCACAGATCCATCAAAAGCACTTTTTTCCCCACAGCTCTATTGTCCATTGTACTTAGTCTGGCTCATTAGGCTGCATTTTGAACAGACAGCAGCATATTCTCTGTGTTCCAGCAGCACCCTGGTTGTCTGATGCTTGCTAAGAAAACCGAAAAGCCTTTTATCCTTTACAGCATATGACAGAGATGAGCAGTGTTTTTAAACTCGTTAAAAAACACACACACAAAAAACCAAATGACAGGGTTGAAACATCACTCAGATGTAACAGATTGCCAGAACATTTCAGAGCAGTCCATATGTAATGTCATGAACATTTACATTTCTTGCTGCAATATGACTGATGTTATTAAAATGATTTTTTTAAAATCTATATGTATTTTGACACTGTAACATATGTCAGGCCTCTATCAATTTAGGTCTAAGTAGCATATAAGCTAAATGTAAATCAAGGGAATCCTAAAGTTTTATTTGCTCTACAATTGACTGTGAATGCAATGTGACTTTCTATATAGCAATCAAATAAGGACAATCACAGACTATTTGCATCCCATTCTCTGTAATTATATGCAAAAATCATTTCACTGAAAAATGAAGCTCATAATGAATATCTCAACCTGTTTTCTTAATTAAAACACATACAAAGATAGATCAGAAATATCAAGAAAATAAGCCAAATGAGGATGCTGCCATACACATTGGTAGGGATACAAGCACATTTTAGAGGGCTAAAACATATTGGACAAGATTCTTGGCTTTCATAAGTTAGCATCACTCCATTTCCTGATGGGTAAATGTCCCACCATTTATTCTCTATAAAATTTCATCAAATTTCAGTCAACAGAATAAATATGTATGTGCTATGACATGTCACCAAGTATCAGAAACATAAACTCAGAACAGTTTCTTTGAATGGGCACACTTGATTTTACATTTTGAATAATATACCAAAATTATGAGCAACGTGTTACCAATACTTCATTTTTAACCAATAAATCACAACACACAATTTCTTTCAGCGTTGGCCAATTGTACTTTAACATGTGTTATCAATTTACTATCTGACATTGTACTATCCCTAATGGGTGGAATATATCCTATCCTTGCAGAAAGATGGAATGAGTGAACATATAGGTCTTTTCCATCTCCAAATATAACAGGCTTCATTCTCCTCACACATTTACCAGTGTAAATCAAGAGTAAAATCCATGGAAATCAATGGTGCTCCTCTGGTGTAAAACAAGTGTAAATAAGAGACAAATTAGGTGTTGTGATCCTATAATAGAACATACATTCTGCCCGGGCAATCCAAAAGTCAAGTTCAAGATCTTTTTTTCAGCATAAATGAGCTCTCATGTATGTATGAAGAAAATCAAATTTGTTTAAGTTGAGACTTGAGTCTCAGGTGCTAAATCCTGGTGTCATGAACTATCAAACATTTTGAATATTACAGCACAAGCAGATGCGTTCATCAGAGTTCTAAAGCAAGGCAGTAAGCTGTATTAGAAAGGGATGTTTTAAACTGATGTAGAGCTTGCACTACTTTACTCTCCTAGGGCTGTTGAGTTATTCAGAGCGCATCACTGCTTCACTTGGCTATGCTACTTTCATGCTGTGTCCCCCTATGCATTAGGTGGCTGGGTCTCACTATTAATACCATTGTTTTATGAACTCCTCAAGGTACGCTGACTAAGGAGTCTGCCAGACAATGTGAAAACAGCCACACAGTGGCAAAGCTGATTTTTAGAGTACCAGAAGCCAGAAGCAAATATCTAGCAAATTCCTCTGAGTCAAATCTTTAGTTAGAGCCCAAACAAAGATACTTTCATGTGGAGTCCCATGGGCAGATACATGGGCCAGAAAATGTCATGTCCAACCAGATATTGAAATGAACCAAATCCTTCCAGATTACATTCCCATAGAGAAAACATAGGTTCACTGAAACATTTATAAAACAATGTTTCGGTCATCATTGAAATCAAGCGGTCAAATGCGCTTCACAGACAGAAAAGGTGATGATAATGTCTACCATCAAAAATACAGAACCTGATATTTAACATCTGGTGAGTCAGAGGAGGCCACTTAATCAGAAAACAGGGTCCTGTGGGAGTAGAAAAGGAACAGCTACTTCTTGCAAGATGTGCTATTAATCTCCTGTCTTTTATCCTGGTCATTATGGCTGACTCTTGGTATACTAGTGTAAAGGATAAACTGGAGGAAATTTATCGGGAGAATTCAGTGCAAGCCTGAATCATGTCAGAAACAAAAATATTATAAAAATAGCACCATTCAGGAGGCTGTTCAGGAGCCTAATTTAGGTTCAGATTCTGCTGATTTTACTCAGTTGAGTAGTATCTTATTTTGGTATTGATTCAATGGCAGAATCAAGCTTTTTGTTACTGGTAGAATGTACCTAGCATTGCTGTTTCATATATAACAACTCTTTCCTGACTCTCTGCCAGGGCTTGGTTCTCTTTACACTTAACTCTGGTGTAAATCAGTCCGGGCTGGATTTAGGGGCAGGTGACCCAGGTGACTGCCTGGGATGCCGGGATTGGGGGGCACCGGGCTTGGGGGCTGTTTTTGTTGTTAGCAACAAAATACAAATGTACAGATCCTACCATGCATAATTTATCATCTTATATTACAGGAATAAGTCATGCATGCAAATCGCGCATCAAAGTCGTGAAATGGGCTATAAATGCAATAAAAAATAAGGTATTCAAAAGTTTAAAAAATGGGGGAGGGAGGATGAAGATGCTCCTCACCTGGTGCGCTATTTGGTCTACGGTCAGCCCTGAAATCAAGAAGAACTCCACTGGAGTTACACAAGTATAAAACAAAGGAAAATCAGGCCTCCAATCCTTTCTACATCAATACAGTGGACTCGAAGGGCTATTTTGATTCCCGTGGTATCAAGATAGACAAATTGTTTTAAAATGACAAAGAAAATAGAAGCTTTAGAACATGGAAGAGAGGTAAGTGGCAATGTCTGTATCATCTTATTTATGTTTTAGTAAATTTAAGGTAAAGAGAGAACATTGATGGATAAAACTTGAGGATGATCTTAAGAGCAGTTGGGTAGACAGACCCTGGAAAACTATCATATACCTCTGTCCCTCATATGACAGCTGTATTGGAATTTGTTCACTTGGAAAATATAACTAGGCATTCACATACGTAAAACAGTAGTATTTTGCACATAAAAAAATTTATTTCATTTACACACCACTGAAGATGACAGCCAACCTGTGCTTAGCATGTAACACAACAGAGGAGGTAAGGAAACTTTGACCAAGGACAAAAAGGACTACCTCCCTATTCTCATGCAAAAGACCATAGGTTTGGGTCTTTGCCATCTACATAGATGAGACCTTGGTTTTTAAGGTCTTCTTCAAATGACTCACATATAGTAAGCTTACTGGAATTCCATTTACCCATCTCAGAGAGATGAATAGCCAAGTCCACCCCTGCAGGATTTGAACCTATGATTCCAGAGAATTCACATCTGATGCTTGTACCACTAAGGAATATTAAACAGAGAAAGTCAACAAAATGATTTCATCTTCTTTCTGTAGGTTATTCAATTGCAGGAAAGTCCCCAAATACATCTTGCTGAAGGAAAGAGAGTAGGGATGACACCTAGAAATGTGTTGTTGATGGAACACTTGTGACCCCTTTCTGTTGGTAGGGTAGCAGGAAAATGCTCCCTACTCCTGACAAATTAAATTGCCATTATGTTGTGTCATTTTCAGGCCACACCCTGGGATAGTCGGAGGTGGCTTCCATACTGCTTCTGTCTAGGCAATTACCTGTATTTAAAGAAATGATGATTCACTATGTGAATACAAAACCATCCTATTTAGCACGACTTTATATAAGGTTTAAAGTGATGGCTATTTTGTCCCAATCAGAAGTAGAGGTTGGCACCAGCATGAAGATGCTCATCTCTATCCATTCATAGTCATGCACCACCTTTCTCCCTTTTGTAGAAAGCTTACAAAATGCTGGAAGCTATATTTGCAGATTTCATTGTACAAAATTAAGTTAGCTGGTGGCATTGCTCTGTAATATGGAAGGTCAAAAAACTATAGGCCTGATTTAAAACAATTTGAAGTCAGTGGAATATCTGCCTGAATATCTGACTGTAGTACGATTTGGATCAGGCATTCAAAGATGGTAAATCAATAATCAATAGCCCAGTTAATTAATGAGGCATACTTTACCAGTGGAGAAGTAGCGCAAAGAGGCTGATTCTTTTAGTAAATTAAAACTTGAATAGCTTGGTCCTGAATCACAAAAAGAAGTTGACTTACCTGTGTATGCTATCTGCTTGCTTAATATAACAGAAATTGTCATATTTCATATCAGGCATATAATATAAATGTATTGTGCAAGTCACCCAAATATGATATAGCCATATTCTCAGTTTAAAGTGATGTACATAAACAGTATCTTCACGGAAAACGTAAGAATTCTTTTCGCCATATAAATACAAACCCCATATATGAAATATAAACAGGCCATCATGTTTTGGGCTTATGCATATTTACTGCTGAAAGTCTGACAAAACTTAGATAATGATTTACTGGAAGACATTTGTTTAAACTGAAAAGGTCCAGATATTCTGTGTGGAGAAGTGTGCAACACAACTGCACGTACTCTACACAGAGAGCTGTAGTCTGTAGGATTATTATTTTGGCACATTTCATGCGGGCTAATATTGACTTAAACACAAATACAGGCCTGAGTTTTCATATAGAAATTTGGTTGAAGCACTCCAAGATGTATGTTTCACGCAGGTCTGAGCCAATTCATAAAAAAGCATAGAGCTAACAGTAAGGAGTGGATGATGCACGAGTGCACACTCCCCACCCTTTGCCCCACACATTCACTTCTAAAAAACTGATCTTTACATCTGCATATTTGTACAGAAATACTCCCCCATATTTTAGGCCAATTAATGTTGAAAACTAGAATCTCCACATACGAGATGACATTTCTTGCAAACACAGACATATGCACACTACTTTCTCCTTTGCTTACAGACGCCAGTACAAATATATGAATGGGAACGAACCTTAAATGCTACCTTAATACAAAAAGCATATGGGCTCAGTTTTTCAAAGGTACGTAGGTGCCTAAAGATGTAGAAAGGTACCTAATGGGATTTTCAAAAAGGCCTAGGTGCTTAACTCCCAATGATTTCCCACTAGGTACTGTCTGCATCTTTAGGTACCTAAATACTTTTGAAAATTTGGTCCATTGTGCACTAATTGTACTTCAGCTCTTGTATTACACATTTTTAAGACTGGTTTAATACTAACACAAATGTTATTTTGTTACAACTTTTTAACCGTAATATACAAAATCCTCCATGTTTATATTAATATTTAGCACTTATACAACACTGTTCCTATAACAACCTTGAAGTGATTTACAAGACAGAATAATAATAATCATCTTCAAATTACAGATTTTTCTACTACAGAACTGGACTATATTTACATTTGGTCTCATCTCACACTTTTTTCAGCCTACACAATACTGTGATGTCAATTAAATAGAAAAATCTCAAACATAAGAGTACCACATAACTTATACTCACCGACATCTTGTTAACGAATTAAGGTTGCAAAGGAATCTTGAGAAATGTGTTGGGATTTTTTCCAAAGCACTCTAATGCACTAAGAAGCATGCAATTCAAATCTAACACAATAGGTTTGTTTGAGCTTTATCTTGTTTACAGATTGAAGTACAGGACTGCACTCTGTTGGATGTACTGATATAATTTTTATTTAGTACACACACTAGCTCCTCGTAAAATATGAAGAATTTGACTGTCATTTTAATGCTTGCAGCACTGTATTTTTCCTTGAGTTTTGACATATTTTACTTATTCTTTCAGTCTACACAGAAGCTATAAATATCCAATTCCAGCATCTATTAGTGAAATAGAAGAAACAACTAGAAAAAGTAAAAACTGAGGAGACTTTTTTGCATGTTTTGTGGAGGTCAGGTTGTTTTCCCACAGTTTTCAGAAGTACGTTTAATTGAAATATCATATATTGCAATTTGATTATGATTGTGAATAAACTACTATGCCATATTCCTGTCTGCACATTATACTTTTGATATGTACTAGAAAAAGGCTCACCATGTGCTCTTTGCTACTCAGAACCCAGTTTGGTACCAATATGCAGCAGTATGTGCTGTCGCTCAGATATGCAGTACTTCCAGAGCAAAAAGAAGCAAAGTCCACCCCACATTTCATAAGGGCCTACAAGGCCTACACTCCCTGCTCCAAGTCAGAGGCTCAAGCTGCAGTAACAAGCACTTTGCAATGTGTGTACAGAAAACCGTGAGGGAAAAAAGGCAATCAAGTGACACGTGTCAGCCAGTCACAAGCTTCCTCTCTTCAGTTGTACATACACAAAGGGCCAAATCCTGCTCCAGTTACTCAAGAGTAGTATCAGTGAGTTCAGTGGGACTACTTGCGTAAGCAAGGTGAGCAGGATTCAGTCACTTCTCAGTGGAAATGACAGCAGGGAGTAAAGTTTGTTGGATGTCAGAGACCACGGACACATGCAATTATATACCTATGAGTATATCTACACTACGAGCTAGGGGTGTGACTCCCAGCTCATGTATGTTGCCCTAGCTTCTTTCTGAACTAGCATATTAAAAACAGTAGTGTAGTCGTGGTAGTGTGAGCAGCAGCACTGGTGGCATTGCCTTGCCATGTAGCCAGAGTACATACAAAAGGGGTTCAGGAGGGTTCGTGCTCAATATGGCTAACCTGTGCCTGCAGTTGCCACTGCCCACACTACCATGCCTTTGCTACTATTGTTAGCACGCTCGCTCAATGAGAGCTAGTGCAAGTATGTGCACATGACCTTGCTCATAGTATAGACATAGCCTGAGTCTTTGTACCACTCACAGCTGTCGTCTTTGGCTACCATCCATTTCTAGGTATAAAAGAAGCTTTGATGACACCACAATTTGGGTGGGCAAGGCCTGGCTATTCTGCCAATTCACCTCTTTGGATCAGTGCTTTGGGCTTCCATATTACCTCCCTACGATCTTATAGTAGGCAGATGTATGAACAATACTGGTAGTTGGCAAGGGTGGGGGAGGGGACCAAAGGGTTTGGCCAAGAGCCATCACCTAGACAGGAACAGATCATTAGTGCAGAGAGTACAACATGCAGGGGATCAGCTCCCCCAACTTGACTAGCCCCTCATCTGGCTAGGATTCACACCACCCTCCCGGTCTGATCCAACTCATTGATTTAAATGGATTGGGCTAGCAGGCAGTAAACAGCTGTGCATCAACACTTTAAAGAGCAGGAAAGAATGAGTTTGCCTGACTTTAATTTCCTCCTTATCTTAAGCAAATGTACTCAACTGGGCCCCCTATGTTATGCTACATACATATGTCCTAGTAGGACAATACAGCTAATAAAATGTTATTTTAGCAAAGAACCTGACATAAAACCAGACCAACTATCTAGGGAAAACTGGAAATATTTATATTTAATGTCATTTTGAGCTTTTCAGTACAGCCCAATGAAACTTTTAATTCCAATCTTTTTTCTGATGAAAAATGGCCTTTTTCAAAACCAAAACCCTGTTGCAAAACGCTTTTGTTTTTTGCTTAAAAAACCCCCCTAGATCTTCATTGAAATTGACAATTTTTGAATTTTGGGTTTCCCTCTCCTTTCTTCCCCCTTTTTGCAACTGAATACAATAGAATAAATGCTGTCTAGGTGTTGGGGTTTTTATTTTTCCATATGTGATTCTAATTCTCAAAACTTCAACTTTTGCAGGGTTACTGAAGAAAAATAAAACTAACTCCATTACTCAGGAGCTTTTCAAAAGTTGGAGAAGTTTTGAAAGGTTAAAGTAGAAAAAGGAAAATAAGAAAATTAAAAAAACAATTCTGATCATATCATCATCAGTTTTATTGCACTGTGGGAAAAAAGAAAAAAGAGAGAGAGAGAAAAGGAGAAAATGTGCAAATTCAAGAATTGAAATATTTTAAATTTTTTTCAAATATACTCAAACTTTTGTTTCAAATCCTGGAAAAAAATTCAAAATGTCAAAATTTTTCCCAAAACTCTTTTTCCATTTTTCAACCAGCTGTATTTAACAGGCTTGTTTGGACTAGTCAGAGTTGCCCTTTTACCACCTTAATCCTCTCATTCTCTGAGACCAGAATTGTGTGCGTTGGAAAAGCAAATGATATAGCATTGGATAAAGGATCGAGTATGGTATCGATCAGGAAGTCTAAAGCCATTCGTAGAAGATTTGTATATAACTGTATTTGTGGTAATTTTCTAAAAGTTTCCCATCTTATTTATCAGGATTAGCTATACATGGCACGTTCTAATCTGACTGAAAATATCTATGACCTCTACAGACACAAAAGCCCTGGCAGGTTGTGAATCCCAGCAACTACAAGAGTAGCTGACCTATTCAGTACTAAGGTCAATACATTGGTGAAAGCTCCTCTCCTTACCTCCAAAACCCTAACTTTGAGGTGACTAATCATTTCAGGTGTCCACCTTGAGACACATTAAAGGGCTTCACTTTCAGAAAATCCTTTGAAAAATCAGGCCCCTTTATAGTGTCTCAGGTTGGGCACCCAAAAATCAAGATGTTCCAAATTACTAGCTACTTTTGAAAATCTTGGACCACATGTAATCTCCACAGCTACAAATCCTCATTTTTCACTCCCTTCAATCCCCTTCCCAATCCTGTCTATGCACACACAGCAGACAAGTGCAACTAAAATGGGAGTATGAAAAAGATGGAAGTGGCAGGGGGAAGGAAGCTGTCCATTGTTTGTTGTTGTGCTGGGATGGGGCGTGCAGGGGCGGTCGCTGTTAAGGTCCTAACTGGCAGAACGTGTTCAGGCATTGCATCTCTCCTTCCTTCCTCGTCCCTGCTGTCAAACCCATTCTTGAGCTCACATGGGGAAAGCCATTTATGATTAGCCTGTACTTGCCAGTTTGTAATAAATAAATAAATAATGTGCCCTTTGATATTATTTATTTGGCCTCAGTCAGGATCAGGGCCTCACTGGACTGGGAGCTGCTTTTTCCTGTATGCATTTCACAAATTCTGCCTCAAAGAGTTTGCAGCCTGAAGCCTTGATCTTGCACTGCAATGGATGTGCGTGGAAAGGTCCATCACCCCACACATCACACTGCAGAACCAGGCCCAAGTTAAGACTGGACACAGCAAGTGAGAGTAATAATAAGTGAAAAGGGGAGAAAGGAGAAGGGTAACAGTAATAAGACCACATGGTTACTTAGGCTATTAGGTGCATAACTTGTTGATTTCAGATCATCTACAAGTTTGTTTCTATTCAACCTAGCCTTTCTCAGGAGCCAGTTTCCCAGATACGTGTAGGCAGAGGTGAATCTTGAGAAAGGATTTGAAGGAGAAGAGTGTAATAGCCATATAGATCAGTTTGGAGAGGCCATTCCACTTATAGAGCACTTCCATCTGAGGCCTTCAAGCAACTTTACATATATTAAAGAACTAAGCCTTACGTGACCCCCATGAAGTAGGTATGTATTATTAGCCCCATTGTACAGACTACAGTCCAGATCTCCCAATTTCCATTCCCACTAAACAACTTGCTTCTTCATTCAACAGTAAGATTAAGAAAACACATTATCTATTTTTACTTTTCCAATGGATTATTATAAACCACAGAGTAGGAGGAGAAACATGATTTTACAATTGATAAGAACTATTTTGACAATGTTCTTTTAATGGGTATGTTTATGTCAGAACAAAAACGGTGGTGCATGTTTAAGAGCTAAATAATCAAAGGGTGAAAGGATTCTGGACACGGAAAGCTCTCTTTCAGCTGAATATTTTTAACAAGAAACTAAGCAAACTGATTTGGGGTCCATGCAATGGTCAGCTGTCACAAGTATAAATAGGGTAGCTGTAAGCAATCCTCTGAAAACATGATATTAATACTGAGAAGAACATTAGCTAGCAACATGAACACTCATGAGACTAAACCTTTCCTAGTGCCTCAGAGCTACAACTGGCCTGTTATGCAGTAAGAGGTGTCGTTTGGATTACAGATGGCAAATAAGTGACAGAAGAAGCCTCAGGAATGCTTTATCTTCTTTGCCACACAGTGTCTTCCACTAATTAAACTTAGTGTTTACATTTTCTCTTAAACAACACAGCACCATGATATAGATAGCTGTGCTATTCCACAAGTATTGCTGAACTGTCATATGTCACACACATGATCAAATATTCTATTTCCTCTTGAAAGTAGGTGCTTTTGCCCTGAACAAAATGAAAGAGAAGTTTTATTAAATACAACTAGGGTAAAAAGGTATCTCCTGTGGAGATCATTATCTGACATCCTATTTAATACAACAACAGTAGCGCTATAGCTCCAGAGGATATCATTATCCTGTTTTGCTGTATTTCAGCATAACACCTGATTCAAATCAGCACCGACGCGTCTTTTTCATGATAGTCCTGTACAAATGTTATCCAGACAAAATGATTCTTTTCCCCGGTGAAATGATAAATACATTAAAAATAATCAGCTAGTCAAATGTCTCTGTCCAATGTAGTATTTTTCAAAACTGCTTTCTGATATGAGTTACAGACAAGCTAATTTAAAAATTAGAATGTTTTTAATAACATCTTTTATATAGGTGCTACCTTTCAGAATGATCCAAAATCAAGCCATGAAGGCCACATGGCACTAATGCTCCAGTGACCAGATCTATTGCCCACAGAAATCAATGGGAATCTTTCCACTTTCTAGTAGCTTTTGGTTTACGCTTCAATTTGAGAGAGTTAAGGAAAGGGAAGTGTTAGCATATTTCCTTCTTCCACCAGGGCTGTCATACTGGCACAGACTGCAATGCCCTGCCCATCCTATTGATGTGTGATTAGCCCATCTTTTCAAAAGCAATTGAAACCACCACAAGATCTGACTAAACTTAACATTTCCAAAATGGGGAAATTTTTGTGCCATAAAAATTGCCTACTTTATAAAATTCTCATTTTTTTAAAAGAGCAGGAATATAAACCTGATCCTGCAAACAGTACACATGATTAATCATTATAATCATGAGTAGTCCACTGAAGTCAGATCAACCTAATTGTTATGGACCAGACTGTAAACCCCGTATTTACACTGGTGAGCAATGACTCACACACGTTACTCCGGTGACATAAAAGGGACTCTACTCATGTGAGTTACTCTCCCTGGCAAGCAGTAAGGGGTTCACAACCTGGCCATATATCAGAACAATAGGGCCATTTACTAGTATTAGCTAGTTGTATAATAAGTACTTTGGTGCTATTGTAACTAAGTAATAATATTCAACACAGTGCTATCTCAAGCTCTCGCTCCTGAGTTATGTTCAGCCAAAGAAAATGGATGTGAAAAGATGCTACTTACTGTATTATAAGAAAATATTTTTTTTTTTTGTCCATCTCCTATCCTGGATGGCTATACAACCTGACACAATGTCATTCTTTAGCACTTATATTTGTACAGCTGTCCTTTATTTTGTCTGTTTCTTTCCGTCTAAATTTCCATTGATTGAAAGTCACATTAACCCAGTATCTCAAATAATAAAACTGTATGGTAAATTAGAATTGTGAAAGTTTACAAAGGAGTAAAGATTCTGCCTCCACATTTTATATCTCATACTATACCGGTCTCGCCCTACAATCAAATGTGGTACTTTGTTTTTAAGCTTGTCAACTAGCATTTTAAAACCATCATATGAACTTCACAAGTACTATATTTAGGCTGCTATGAAAAGAGAGAGAGAGAGAAATAAAATTAAAGTTTTACCCGGTTTCTTAATATATGGATGGGTTTTCAAATGATTTATTTTTTTAAAATGATACACTTAATTGATAAATGATGTTGGTAATGATGAAGTGACTATCTTATCTAAAGGAGAGAGAGAAAGAGAAATAAATCAAATGTAGCATGTTATGATTTCATTTCCTTGGGTCTCTTCTGGGTTGTGAAAACATTAAAGTTCTCTGATGATTCTGAAGTTGACAAACTGATAAGCTGTGAGGAGAGTTATTCCTTACCATTTTTGTGCAATGGAAGAGGCCAAGGGTGTGTCTTGTCTAAAAATACTGCCAGTTTTTATTGCCTAACATAGTATTCATAGTATGTGAATAAATATTGAGGTATAAACCATGGGAAATAAATGACAGAACTGTAAAATCTGCCAGGGATGTTTTAATAATATTGAATGCCATCTGTACACTTGAATGTCAACTTAAAGAATATAGTGAAAGGTCTACTTTCACTGACTGCTAAGTAAATCCAAAAGTACAAACAAATCATCTAAAACGTAAAGCCATTGTCAACGCATTTATCATAAAAACCAGTATTTTGCTAAAGATTTAAAAAAATTCTTTCATCTTTCCAGTCTCTAAGCTTTCGTGGCCTGCCCTTCGCTGCCCATTACTATGGATACTGTAGTGTTCTGATGGATCCTATTTTCTGATTTCAAGGATCTCCCAGAAAACCGGTTAGCAGAAGAATTCCAAAGAAATTGCACATTAATGCAAGACTTCACTAACTTAATAGCTCCTCTAAGGGTGTCGGAAAGGAAAAAAAATAGATAAGTGAGATACTCTTCCCATTGGTTTTTCTCCTCACATCTCGTTTGAGTCCTCACTTTCTATGGATTCATACAGACCTGTGAACTATATCCTCCCAAGGTGTTTTTTAAATCAGTGAACAAAGGGAATAAATTCAGGAAAGATGGAAAGGGGAAGGGGGAAAAACCTCTGACCTGACATTACCAAATAAAAAGACACTAAGATGAAAACAAAATAGTGCCATGGATTTACATATGGGGTTTTGATGGAAACTAGGGCTGGGTTTTAAATCAAAACTCACCATCTCAAAACCACTTCTTTTCATCCGCCTGCAGGACTTGAGGTAAGTACGTATGCGTTTTCTGGCACGCTCTTGATACTCAGGGAATTGTCGCCTGCATGAGTCAATGATAGCCTGGATCTTTTCTTTGGGCTGCTTAGAGATTGGGACCATTCGGTCCAAGTTTTCATCTACAAACAGCCTGACAAACATCTGTTGGCAAGAGGGAGACAGAGGAAAAGGGTTTGGAGGGCTTCTCTCTTTCTCTTCCTAGTCTTGATTACTGATAGGAAGATACTTTTTCTGTGTGCTGAAGAGCTACGTAACGGGAAGCCAGAAATGTTAAGCAAACAACTCTTTAAAAGGTCTTTTTTTTTTTAGGGCTGATAAAAAAGACAAGAAAAGAATAGTCTATAGTGTATAGAAATTGTGAGATAAGCCACAATGGGTTGTGAAAATAAGCAGCACTTAACTTTTGTTATTAATAATAAGTTATGATTCTCCCTGATTTTATTCAACTGCATATTTACTATTCTCCTGGTTTGAACAATTGCTCGTGTTATCATGCATAATTACATACAGTGGGAAAGCAAGAGAAAATAGCTGACCACTGGAATGCTGTTCCGATAAACTAGCTGCAGCCCCCTCTATCCACTAGGTGAACATGCACATAAACACAAAACACAAAACACAGCTTAGTTTTTCTCACTGATAAAGAGGGCACTTTGCCTTAAAGTTCTAAATAAAACACAGTAAATCTGGTGTCTGTTGGTGAGAGTTTAATGTGCTTTAAAAAAGGATCCTTTCGTAAATTAACGTGCCTCTAACATTGTCAAACTTACCCATAAATAACAGCACAAAAGGAAACTAATATAGTTAACCATGGCAGTTAATGTTGTGGGACTTACGTTAAAAGCCTTCAGTCGCTCAGCTTCTACACCATCGGATTCATTCACCTTCTCAGCATCTTCGTGTTCATCATGGTCATCCTCATCCTCATCTCCTCGGTTCAGAGACAGATCTTCAGCGCCTCTGCCTATGCTCTCGTTCTTACCAGAGTCGTAGCTGGAGTAGCTATGAGCAGGGGACTGATAATAGAGAAAAGATTTTAAAAGAAATGCACCAGATGAACAAGTTTACTCCTCCCTCCTCAAAACATTGGTGTTTAAACTAGCACAGATGATGTTTAAATAATTTTTTTCTTTTATATACACAAATTACCTTCTCCAGCCCAACATAAATCCTCACAATCACTGTAACAGAGAACTTTTCCCTCTCATATTGCCTGCTGAATTACATTAAAGCAAGAATCTGAGGAAAAGTCAAGTAAATCCAATCTATAAACGACTGTGCTGTGATAATTAAATTCTGGATGAGATATTTTCACAAAGACTTGTTTTGAACTCCAGTTTCTTCCTGATTACATTAGCAAAGTTTCTTCCACATTACATTAACTTGCTGCAGATTTATACAAAACTCCATGGAATGAAAATGACAAATTTCAAGGTAAGGCTGAATAAAGGGAGAAGAGGTGATGGTCATTCATTGGTAGGAATCATTATCTAGAGCAGTAATAAGTCATTCATAAATATAGAACTAATAATGCCTTAGTGTATCACTTTCTAAAATTCAAGCAGAATTTAAATAATAAAGCTGTTATAGTTCTCACAGAAGCATTAATAATGGTAACACACATGCACATACAAACACACGCTTTCTCCTTGAAGCCTTTCTTTACACATATCAGTATTCAGAATTTCTCCCTGAGCAGAATTAGTGGCTTTTTGGATAAATAACAGAGGACTATTTCATTAAAAAATTATCCACTGACAATGTCAAAAACATGGCAGAAGCAAGTCAGAGTATCTCTATCCCACCAGATTTGAATGAATACAATAGCAGAGCAGGCTTAATGGAGGGAGCTTGCATACTCCCTAAAGTTTTTTTATTTGTTTTATTGATCATCTATAGAGCTCCTGTCATTGATGCAAATGCACTTATAAACTACCTGTAACTGATCCCATTGCAAAATCAATGTTGCTACCTACAGAAATTTTAAGCAAAAATATTGTCATTTCTCAGACTAAAAAAGCCAAAGCCAAAAAACCCAAAACAGAAGTTAAGCTGAATTAAATTCTTGCATTGTGCTCTGAAGTTCAGGAGACTTTGGTAGGCTCTGGCGGAGCCCCAAGGGGAGTGAAATTTCAGAGGCAGGGACCCTCAACTGAGAAAGTTCTATCACCTTCTCAGACACCTTTATCCCAGGAACTGACAGAAAATGCTAAATGATCTTACCTACCATAAGAATATATAAAGTTAGAGGCAGTCTTTCTGACAAGAGATCCCCGTTTAAGGCTTTAAATATTTATTGAAAAGTCTAGCCTTGGGCTGAAAAAGGCCTACATGTATAGCTGGACAATATTTTTCTGTCAAAGCTGGTTTTTGATGGGAAATTGGGTTTTTAGGTACTTTTTTTCTTTGTTTTGCTAAAGAGTATCTTTCATCAGAAAACTAAAACTTTCCAGTTTCTGTCTGAACACCAAAAATTTTCATTTCTCAGGTGAAAAATTTTATTTTTCAACAAAAAGTCAAAATTTTCCATAGAAAAAACCCCATTTTCTGACCAGCTCTACCTGGATGACCAAAGTGAGTTCTACTTTTTGGAGGGCTAATAGCAGCGTCTTTGGCCTGCTGAAGATCATAAAACATACTTGTTAACCTCTGCTGGAACTTCATAATCCAGGCTACAAACGCCTCAAGAGAAGATGCAAAAACTAGCTCTGGATATTTATCCAAGTGCTTCCTTCTGCCAACAAGCAACCCTTCTGTCTTATTGGGATTGAGCTAGACAGTTTGTTTTTATCCAGAACTCTACCCTTGTCAAACACACTTGGGAGAATAATTAGGCTGGAGAAAAGGGACATAGAATTAAGCATCATAAGGACTAGTCTCTCACTTTGTCCTTCTAGCCTCTTGTGGCCAATGCATAGGAAGAGTGATAAGATATAACCTAGCAGGACCCATGCCTTTGGAAAGTAAATGGAATTGCCCAGCACTACACTCTTCGACCTCTCTGCTAAGCAGCAGCAAAACAATTGAAGAGCCACTATCCACTCTGCAAGATCTCAGAAACAGATCAATATTGTATCTCATGGTCAATGATATCTAAAAGCTGCTGATCGTTTAAAAAAACAAAACAAAACCAAAAAAAAACCCCTCAGCATGGACACCTTAACCTTGCTCACTGCTAGAAGGAGCGCCTAACATTGCTGTCAATATGTCTCTGTCTAGTTTGAAGCCACGGATGTTGGTCACAGGATGGAAGCTGGGGAACAGGAGGAAAGTAACTTGATCTGACCTTTTAGTTTGCCCAGTAATTGTAAGTAACTGTATACATGGCAATGAAGAGCAACCATGAACAGAGAGGAACATTACTGTGTGGAAAGACAGGAATAATTTGGCATTTTCTTTCTGCTGGGCAGGGCAGCTCTGCTCCATTCCAGTCTTGAATGCATTGCTTGTCCTATACGGTATTGGGGACAATGACTCTTCATTCACTATTATAAATCAAACAGAGCTTGTTACAGTATGTGGAAAACTTACAATAAAGTAGAAAGATGGCACATCCCTTTGTTCTTCTTTTCCCCTCCATTTTTACTCCTTCTGTTTGTGGTCTTTTTTCCAGATATTTAAGTTTATTTTTGCCCAGGCTATTTTTGTAGAACCTTTAAGCCTCTTCTCTCTGCTTTGATCTCATTAACACCTTTTGTCCTTGCTCCCCCAGTTTTTACCTTTAGTTTTTCTCTTCTTACCACCTTCATTGTTTCCCTCACCTCTCCTTTGTTTTCTCTCTGTTCCCGTCCCGCTCATTTACTGGGTGACTCAGACAATTCAACTAACTAATTTTCTCCTTAAATTCCAAACGTGGAACATCAGGCTTAGTAGCATTTGTTCTCCCATAGTCCTGCACCATGAATCTATTTTGGGAAATCATGTGCTTATTTGTGAGGCCCATCCATTGAGGTTGTCATCCATGAGTTAGTCCTGGTTTAGGGACTACAAGTCCTAGGGAAACAAGATTTCCTCACTCCTATTCTCTTGCTTCTCCTTTTTCCGCATTCTTTTCTGTTCCAAGTCCCTTGCCCACAGTAACTGCTCTAGAACATGTAAGCTCTTCATATCTGTAGCATAATGCTACTGATGAACAGACTTGTTACCAGGTAAATAGTTCAGGCTCTATCAGTAACTCTGAAGGTGAGTTTTTTGGCTTTAGCTGCTCACCTTTGTCCTACCTTGGTGGCTCTAGCAGTCTGTGTGTATCCCAGGAAGGCTGCATTTGAAGTGCCTTCAAACAGTAGGGCTACAGATAGTCTCAACATGAGACCAAGAAGGAAGCTTCAGAGACAGAAGCGTGGTAACTGTAGCCCAGCACTGCAGATACCAGATGCACTGTTCCTGGGCTTCAAGTATCACAACAGTGTGAGAGTGGAGCACCTGTTTTTGCTGGGTACAGAGAGTAACAAAACAGTACAGATGATCCTGTCCTCCTTCCAAGGCCTGTCCTGCACAAGCTGTCCTGCCTGGCACAAGGTTTCCTATTTCAGTCTGGAGAACTAAGCTGCTCCATGTTCAAAAGCCTGCCACACACCACACAGTAAGATAAATGATGAATGTATTCAATGCAAACAGCTACTGGCTGGTTGTGGCAAGTCCAGGATCTGGTCAGTTCCCTCATGTGGAGAATACATTTTATAGGTAGGTGGGCTAAAGCCCCCTGAAGATCCTATTTAGCATCACCACCATGGAGCATAATACTCAAAGCAAGTAGGAGGTAAACTGTTATATTTTCTTCCCCCCAAAAGGAGTATTGGTATTCCTGAATTCATTCTTATTCTTACTGATTCATA
This sequence comes from Emydura macquarii macquarii, assembly GCF_026122565.2. NCBI lineage: Eukaryota > Metazoa > Chordata > Testudines > Chelidae > Emydura > Emydura macquarii. The sequence continues at coordinate 25,864,011 of NW_027131614.1, read as the reverse complement.
TGAGTAAGAGGCACATGGTGCAGAGCATCAAAGTATGAAATATAGGTACCTTTCAAATTTTGGTAAAGAAAATTGAAGAGAACAACTTATCTAGGATTCTGAGAAGATCTTTCTAGGTGTGCTTCTTCCTAATTTATCACAGACTTTTCACTATCCTGCACCCACTCCAAATTCAGGCCTACAAAACAACATTAGAAAAGTTTTCTCCTCCTTTTTCCTTCCCACTTCTGTACTGTGGGAGTGCAAAAATACAGCAGGGTAGGAAAATTAAACAACGTTTGGTGGAAGCAGCAAAGGGGAGAACTCCAACTAACCTATCTTCATCCTTTGAGACAAATGTAGGCTTTACTTCTTCCAGTTTGTTTTGCTCAATCATTAGAGTCATCTGCCAGAACAGGTGAGAGGAGACAGTCCTATCACTCCTGCTTTTCTGAGCATGTCAGAGTCTGACAGATCATTTACATCTTGAGAAATATACATTGGAGGACAAAAGACAGCAATGGTAGTATATTGAGACACAGACTCATTCAAAAAGAAAGCCAACTGGTTAATGACATGTACATTATCCATAATTAACTGAACAGTCATTTTACAAATTGGTGCTAGTTGTCAGAAGAGATGCTGGCAATCAATTCTTTCCAAGAAAGCTGTACAATAGCCCTGCCAGAAACCAGCCACGTTTAAACATGGTTGTGACTCCGGTGTGAGATGAGCCAGAGGAATCATCCATTTACCAGATATATTTTTCCCTCTACATCCCTACTAACAACATGAAATCCGTCTAGCACATTACTCATTGTGCCTCTCATGATATGGTCCTGATGCTAATAGAAACTCTCACTGAAGACCACCATTTGCCTGCATCAGGATCAGCCTCTGAATTTTTAACAAACATGGAGTGGTAGGGATTTGGATATAAAAGTGACTCCGATCTTTTGGGCACTCTCAAGAGATATCATCATGATTTTACATACAACATCTTAATCTTAGTGCTGCTGGACCCGTCCACTTCCTTTTGGTAGCCAAGCACATGGGTCTGCCACTTCAGAAGATAAGTTGTGTGAATTTCTTGCCAACCAGAGTTGTAGAAATCACCTCGGAATTTGACATTTGACTGCATTTTTCTCTGTGCTTTCTCCTAGTTATCTAAGCTTTCTTGTCTGAGAATTTTTTTTGTCACAGGGTATTTTTCAGCTCACTTAGAGGAAATTGCACAATTATCGAGAAGCATAGACGTTTTCAAGATAGTCTAGCATTCATATTATATAGAAGTCATTACGGGATAAGTTTATATTGCAATATTGCTTAGGACAAAGAATAAGACCAAAACTATCTTCATTACTGTTATTAGAGATGGGCTTGAGTTGTGGCATCTGGGGACCAGATTCTGTGTTAAACACTAGCCTTTTTGTACTACTCAGTCAGTGCAAAAAGATGGAATCTGGCTGCACCTGGCCAGTGGAGAAATCCTGTAGTGGAGAAGGAACTCCTTGTTGGCATAAAGCCAGCTCCAGACCAGCCACCCCATCTCACCTAATTGTAGGGAAAGAACTGCGGGAAGGATGACGTGGCAGGAGCGGTGTAGGGACAAGTAGCATAAGTCAGAACAGCCTCTGGACTTCTCTATTTAATGCCAGGACTGGGTTAGTGCAGAATTAGGGACCTGCATGCAGCTCTCTGAAGACATCTACACACCCTATACCAATCAGAGCCCTATATCTGAATCTGAACTTTCACAAAGCTTGAAAGAAAGAGTTTTGATCCAGGGCTCAAATTCAGTCTATTATGGAAAGAGGGTTAACTGAAAAGTTCAGATCTGGATCCAGAACAGAATTTGAACATGAGCAAACTTTTGAGGTTGTTTGTACCAGGCCTGTGTAGTTCCTATCCTATATTGCAATTTTGCATTATCTGGTCATTATATGAAGTCCCCTTCATTTTTAACTTCAATGAATGAAGTTTTAAAAAAAACAGAGATTGGAGAATGGCACAAATGTTTCTTGTATGAGAAAGAAACACCCATTTCATGCCCAGACTAGGGGTCTTAATGCACACTCACATCACCTTCATTAACAAGAAGTGATGGGTCTGGCTTATTGTGTTGTTGGTCCACAAGCTAAACAATCTCTATGGAGGAGTTGATATAAGATTGTGAGGGCTTCATCATGATGTTCAGTAAGATACACACATTAAAGCCTTGATACTGTACACTTCTCTGGCTCCTTAATATACTGTACCAATAAGTATGCACACTAAGTGTCAGATCATAACATGAGTTCTGTGACCCGAATTGCAGCATATTTTAAAAAGTATTTCTGTGCTTTGCTTACTCTTGCACATATAGCAACAGATTTTTCTGAGATCCCCTGCACTGCAGCTGAGATTAGAATGCATCTCAGGTACTTGTTAAATTAGGATCTAGACGTAGAAGTTAAGGTTCCCTAAATTTGAGAGTCCTCAACTAGACTGTGATTCTAGACCATAAGTAATTTGAAGAGGATCTAACAAGATTACAGTCTACTTTTGTGGTTAGGAAATTATAAAAATACAAGCAATATTATTTACAACATTAATCAGATAAATCACACATCTCAAAAAATGTTCCCCAGGTAGCAGGTATCTCTCAAACATTTGTGCACCAGTACAAACTTCATTAATGTAGAGAGTCAAGCTTTACCAAATTAGAATTTCTGAAACGGTCACATTTACTTGTCTGTAAAGTAATAGTAGCCATAATACTCTTTACATTATGTTACATGTTCTAATCCTGTTAATCTATCCTAATTTCCATGTAACAAAGAATATTAGGAGTTAAAATTATAGTCTCTGATCCTGCAACTTGTTATATGCAGTCAGAGCCCTTCAAAGGGGCTCTGTACAGACATCGGGAACCATCTGCATACACTACGGGTGTTGGAGGACTGAGCAACAAACTGGCAGATGAAATTCAATATTGATAAATGCAAAGTAATGCACATTGGAAAACATAATCCCAATTATACATATAAAATGATGGGGTCTAAATTAGCTGTTATCGCTCAAGAAAGAGATCTTGGAGTCATTGTGGATATTTCTCTGAAAACATCCACACGGTGTGCAGTGTTGGGAATCATTAAGAAAGGGATAGATAATAAAACAGAAAATATCATATTGCCTCTTTAAAAATCCATGGTACACCCACATCTTGAATCCTGTGTGCAGATCTGGTTGTCCCATCTCAAAAAAGATATATCGGAATTGGACAAGGTACAAAAAAAGGGCAACAAAAACAATTAGGGTTATGGAACAGTTCCGTGTGAAGAGAAATTAATAAGACTGGGACTTTTCAGCTTGGAAAAGCGACAACTAAGAGGGGATATGATAGAGTGGAAAAATAGGATAGGTGTGGAAAAAGTAAATAAGGGAGTGTTATTTACTCCTTCTCATAACACAAGAACTAGGGGTCACCAAATGAAATTAATAGGCAGCAGGTTTAAAATGAACAAAAGGCAGTGTTTCCTCATACAACACATCGTCAACCTGTGGAACTCATTGCCAGAGGATGTTGTGAAGGCCAAGACTATCATAAGATTCAAAAAAGAACTAGATAAGTTCATAGAGGATATGTCCATCAATGGCTATTAGCTAGGATGGTCAGGGACACAAAACCATGCTCTGGAGCATCTCTAGACTGTTTGACAGGTGAACGACAGGTGATGGATCATTTGATGATTACCTGTTACATTCATTCCCTCTGAAGCATCTGGCATTTGCCACTGTCAGAAGACAGGATACAGGGCTAGATGGACCATTGCTCTGACCCAGTATGGCCGTTCTTATGTTCTAATACAAAGTAGCACAGAGCCCTCAAGTTTATAAAATGATTTTGTTTTCCATAATCATTTCTGGGATAGTGACAGTAGCAGCATGCTAACATAAAAATAGAAAAGATTGTTTTTTTCTGGCAAATATGGTTTTAACTGTTGTTCAGAAAGTCTTAGATATCACTTTTTTATTTTTTATGAATAATCCATTTAGCAAAATATCAAGAATCTGAGTTATTCAGGTTTACTATATGGCAAAATTATTCATCAAAGTAAAAAGGTAAACAAAACATGTGACTCAATCTTATCAAATGTGGACTATCTTCTAGAACATCTATGATCTGTAAGATAAATACAACTGACTTCTCTGGGTCCCCTACAGCAATGGTTCTCAACCTTTTTGGGCTCAGGACTCATTTGTAAATGTTTATGGCCTGTCATGACCCAGTAAATAGTCTGGCGGTGGAGGACCTGGGGCGATTTTGGTTGGATCCTGCCCCTGGGAGCAGAGTTGGGTCCTGCCCAGCACTCACCCCATAGTGGTGGCTCCTGTGGCTCCTGTGCTGTGGGGCTGGCTGGGCTTGGCTCTCCACTCCAGGCGTTGCAACCTTTAGGGTTGCAGCACTGCTCAGGTTTGGCCCTGCCCTCCTGACTGGACCAAATTTGTGAGTTGAGTTGTGACCTGGCTCATGGAGTTGTAGTGCCACTCACTCAAATTTGGCCTACCCGGACTTCTGTCATCATAGAATCCTAGGGCTGGAATGAACCTCGAGAGGTCATCTAGTCCAGTCCCCTGCACTTATGGCAGGACTAAGTAATATCAAGACCATCCCTGACAGATGTTTGTCTAACCTGCTCTTCAAAATCTCCAATGATGGAGATTCTACAACCTCCTTAGGCAATTTATTCCAGTGATTAACCACCCTGACAGTTAGGAAGTTTTTCCTAATGTCCAACCTAAACCTCCCTTGCTGCAGTTTAAGCCCATTGCTTCTTGTCCTGTCCTCAGAGGCCAAGAACAATTTTTCTCCCTCCTCCTTGTAACAAACTTTTATGTACTTGAAAGTTATCATGTCCCCTCTCAGTCTTCTCTTCTCCAGGCTAAACAAACCCAGTTCTTTCAGTCTTGCCTCATAGGTCATGTTTTCTAGACCTTTAATCATTTTTGTTGCTCTTCTCTGGACTTTCTCCAATTTGTCCACATCTTTCCTGAAATGTGGTGCCCAGAACTGGACACAATACTCCAGCTGAGGCCTAATCAGCAGGGAGTAGAGCAGAAGAATTTCTACTCGTGTCTTACTTACAACACTCCTGCTAATACATCCCAGAATCATGTTAGCTTTTTTTGCAACAGCATTACACTGTTGACTGATATTTAGCTTGTGATTCACTATGACCCTCAGATCCCTTTCCGCAGTACTCCTTCCTAGGCAGTCATTTCCCATTTTGTACATGTGCAACTGATTGTTCCTTCCTACGTGGAGTACCTTGCATTTGTCCTTATTGAATTTCATCCTACTTACTTCAGACCAATTCTCAGTTTGTCTAGATCATTCTGAATTATAATCCTCTCCTCAAAGCACTTGCAACCTCTCCCAGCTTGGTATCATCCACAAACTTACTAAGTGTACTCTCTATGGAGTCTATGCCATTATCTAAATCATTGATGAAAATATTGAACAGAACTGGATCCAGAACTGATCCCTGAGGAACCCCACTCATTATGCCCTTCCAGCATGACTATGAACCATTGATAACTACTCTCTGGGAACTGTTTTCCAACCAATTTTGCACCCACCTTATAGTAGCTCCATCTAGGTTGTATTTCCCTAGTTTGTTTACGAGAAGGTCAGGCGGGACAGCATCAGAAACCTTACTAAAGTCAAGATATACCACATCTACTGCCTCCCCTCTATCCACAAGGCTTGTTATTCTGTCAAAGAAAGCTATCAGGTTGGTTTGACATGATTTGTTCTTGACAAATCCATGCTGATTGTTACTTATTACCTTATTATCTTCTAGATGTTTGCAAATTAATTGCTTAATTATTTGCTCCATTATCTTCCCGGGTACAGAAGTTAAGCTGACTGGTCTGTAATTCCCTGGGTTGTCCTTATTTTCCTTTTGGTAGATGGGCACTATATTTACCCTTTTCCAGTCTTCTGGAATCTCTCCTGTCTTCCAAGACTATTCAAAGATAATCACTAATGGCTCAGATATCTCCTCAGTCAGCTCCTTGAGTATTTTAGGATGCATTTCTTCAGACCCTGGTGACTTGAAGACATCTAACTTGCCTAAGTAATTTTTAACTTGTTCTTTCCCTATTTTAGCTTCTGATCCTGCTTCATTTTCACTGGCATTCACTATGTTAGATGTCCAATTGCCACCAACCTTCTTTGTGAAAACCGAAACAAAGAAGTCATTTAGCACCCCTGCCATTTCCACATTTTCTGTTATTGTTTTTCCCCCCTTATTGAGTCACAGGCCTACCTTGTCCTTGGTCTTCCTCTTGCTTCTAATGTATTTGTAGAATGTTTTCTTGTTACCCTTTATGTCTCTAGCTAGTTTAATCTCGTTTTGTGCCTTGGCCTTTCTATTTTGTCCCTGCAATACTTGTCTTATTTGTTTATATTCTTCCTTCATAATTTGGCCTAGTTTCCACTTTTTGTAGGACTCTTTTTTGACTTTTATACCACTTAAGATCTCCTGGTTGAGCCAGGATGGTCTCTTGCCATACTTCCTATCTTTCTTACGCAATGGGATAGTTTGCACTTGTGCCCTTAATAATGTCTCTTTGAAAAACTGCCAACTGTCTTCAATTATTTTTCCTTTTAGACTTGCTTCCCATGGGATCTTACCTACCAACTCCCTGAGTTTGCTAAAGTCTGCCTTCTTGAAATCCATTATCTTTATTTTGCTGTTCTCCCTCCTACCATTCCTTAGAATCATGAACTTTATTATTTCATGATCGCTTTCAACCAAGCTGTCTTGCACTTTCAAATTCTTAACCAGTTCCTCCCCGTTTGTCAAAATCAAATCTAGAACAGCTTCTCCCCTAGTAGCTTTCTCCACCTTCTGAAATAAAAAATTGTCTCCAATATATTCCAAGAACTTGTTGGATAGTCTGTGCCCTGCTGTGTTATTTTCCCAACAGATATCTCAGTAGTTGAAGACTCACATCACCACCAAGTCCTGTGCTTTGGATGATTTTGTTAGTTGTTTAAAAAAAAAAAAAAAAAAAATCATCTACCTCTTCTTACTGGTTTGGTGGTCTGTAGTAGACTCCTACCGTGACATCACCCTCATTTTTTATCTCTTTTATCCTTACCCATGATGGCTGGGCCAAATCTGAGTGGTGCTGGGACCCCAGAGGTTGCAGTGTCTGGATCAGGGAGGCGAGCCCACCCAGCCCTGTGGGTCAGAAGCCACAGGAGCTGCCATATGACCCTTTGAAATATTCTGGTGACCCAAGTTTGGGTCCCAAACCACAGACTGAGAAACCCTGCTCGATAGGATTAGCCTTTGCATCCATTTAGTGATTCCCATGCAGAAATATCTAATGTTAAACCCAGACTAATATATAACAGTTCTATTACTGATGACAGAATGAAGAGTAAAGTATTGGCAACAAAGCCCCATCATTTCTGTTATATGCTCTTCAGTAGGTGCAACTCTAACAAAATTCACATGTCCAAGATTTCAAAACACATTTCATACCTAGATATCTCTGGGGTTCTTATGCCATAGGCCTTCTAGGCCCTGGGCCAGGCCCCAGCACTCACCCAGGAATCTTCTCTGCAATGTCAGCTGTTTCAGCACATCAGTCCGGTCGTAAGAGGCTAAGTCCTCTGGCTGAGCCCTGGATAGTCCTTCCCTTTGGGGGTTTGTCAGTAAACATAAATGAAGTAACCACAAATGAAACGTCTCATGGAGGAGAGAGTCCTCTTCTCTCAGAGAGCTTCTGTAAAGCTGTGGGCCTCCAGCTAGGCTCACAGACTAAAGTCCAAGGACAGTCCCATCATAAGTGGATCTACAACACATCTTCCCTTTCTTCAGGAATGGGTTGCCTGGTAGCAATTGGCTGAGGAGTCCTTGCCTTTAGCTAGGCATTGCTCCATAAGCTAAGGACTGGAGATTGCCTGACCTTACTGGTTTGCCCTCAACTGACATTTTAAACTCCTCCCACCAATTCTGAACACACATTCATTAACCCTCTATTGCCCAGTGCAGGGTTTGTATACCCCCATCACACTAAAGTATGCCTCAAATATCATATAAAGTCTCTAGAGGAGATCTAAAGTTTCTGTTTTTACAAAAAGTCATGCAATGAAAAGATCTAGCATGTGCTTTGCTCTACAGGGGGTAAATATCAAAGTATTGTGTGGAAGTTACTCATGCAGAGAAGAATCATGTATTTATTAATCACCTCTATATTGCTTTGAAAATGTACCCCTTATTTTCTTGAAATGTGTTGAGGTCTAAATTTTTGTCATGATGTTATTATGCAGAGCACAATATAGAGTGAGACTGAGAGGTAATCTTTCTATATTTATTTAATATAATTTCACTTTAGGTTTTCTGGCCTTCGATCAAGCTGCAAAGTGATGGTTGTAGAAAATCTGTTGATGGAATGAGAATTCTTTCATTAAAATGGTCTGATAGAACTTTTTTAAAAAAATTTATCCTACTTGCCAGTAGTCACTTTTATTTAATAAATGTATGGTAGGTTAACTGATATAAAGCAATATATCTGTGAAGGACTGTATTTCCATAAACATATTTCCTACCTAGGGCCCAATCTTAGGACATTCTGTGTGATAAATGGAGCATCAAGTAGTTTTTAATTGCAGATAAATTGTTTGTGTGCTTGCTTAATCAGAGTTCCACATGATCCTAGGGTGACCCTAGTGTGTCCCTGAGACTAATAATATCCTGGTTTATATACTGAAACCAGAACTGAGCGAGCAGACTTAAACCATGTGTGTACGCACACACATACTCAGAAATATTTATGAAATAGAGTTACAAATGGAAGAAGTCTGGAACTGTGGGTTTGAGAGAGTCCTACACTCTTTCTCCATCCATTACTGCTCCAGACAGATTCTCCTTACAAACTTTCCCTCAGGAACTGCCCACTTGGTGAAAAGCGAGCTGTTTTTATGCTAAACTTTCAGCTATGTTTTCCCACCATGCCTTGCCACAAGTTGGTCTCCAAAAATTGGCCAGCTATTTAAACTTTACCTTACTGAGGAAAGAGTAACAGAAGCCCATCCTAATCCAGAATAGCTAGAACTTGGGACAACTCCATTCTTATCACCATACTGCATCCCAAAATCACTTCCATCCCTTCAGTGACTGTGCACCTTGACCACATACATAAATTAGAGGCAAGTTTGTCCTCTCTCTTCAGAATTAAGCACCAGTTCTTACTTCTATATCTTAAAAAATGTGTTAATATCTTAAAATGAACACATAATTGCCTTTCTGTATCAAGGAAAAATCACAAAGGATAAATTTAAAAAATAGTCACACATACTATATAAAACTAGTCACTAAAAGCAAAAAATAGCCTAGGAATACTACTACTATTTGATTGGCTAAATGGACAGTGATCTTTACTATTGTAAGCATTAATATTCCAAGATGCAATTTGTAGAGACAAAACTTTGAGGGCATTTTCTGCCTATGACTTTTGTTCTCTGAATTTATGTAGATAAATCAGACAGTAACAACTGATAGTGAATAATACTGAAAAAATGACAGTATGTTCAATAATAGTTGATTCTAAAACATGTAGCATAAATAACTGATCACCATGTGCAAATTGGGTGCAAAAAGAGGCATACAAAATATGCAAAAAGGGCATGGGCTCTGAATTGCATATTTCCGAAATCCACAGCTTACAGAGGAACCATGGAGCCAAACTTTTGTGACCTGCTCATTTCCACTTTGCAGAGCTCACAGTCTACAAATTCTAAAGAGCTGGAACTGTGGAAAGACAGTCTTCACTACACAAAAAGGTGTTTTCTTAGGTCCCCCGGTCTTTAACTCTACCTGTTAACTGATGTGAAAACGACAAACTGCCTCTCTTATCTAGGATGTTAACTGAAGTTACCTAACTAGAGTTAAGAACACATTTTTAAGTAAATGCCCTAAGGTGGATCAATGGTGTGATCCATGCACTTTAGTAATTAGACCCCTTACATGGCTATACCATGTCTTTCACAAATTCCTGCCAGAGGCTAAGCAAACATCAGCCTGGGGTGAGGGAGCTGGGTCAAATCTCAATACAGTTCCCTGGAATCTCTCCTCTTTACAGAATTAATGTGAGCCCCTCTCTTGCTAGATTTTATTAGGGACGGAATTTGGTCCCTTATCTTAATATTGATGGTAGTAAACTCAAAGTTACACTTTCCTGGCATTAATTAAAACCTTGAGTCTTCATATCCATTGCAAGCTCTGAAATCCAATTTGAAGAATCACTTGCCCCCCCCAGTGATTTCCCTTGATTTCCCTAAACATGTGAATTGTTATACATAGGAACATTCCCTTACTTGTTTCTATATTTTAGGGAATAACTCCTGATTCTTCACCATAAAGTTATTACTTGGCCGAGTCCTGATTTCAATGAAATCCATGGCAATTTTTCCCCATGGACTTCATTGGGAGCAAGAGAAGTCCTATTGGCTTTATCTGACATGTATGGAGATTATGATTTAGTAAACTACATCCTTCTCTCATTTTTTATCTTCCTCATTTTCATATATTTTCTCTGTTCTGAGTGGCTGTGCTGTACTAAACTTGTGACACATTCTCACAGCTAAAGCAGTGACCTGAAATGTGTGACCCAAGGGTCATGAAGGGGGAATACAAAAGATGTACTATAGTAAAAATCATTTCCAAACTGATGACTTCTTCCCCACCAAAAAAAGGGATTGTCCAAGGGAGCAATTCACTCCTTTCACCTGAGTTAGATTTGCAGGCTATCTATTCTGGGCTCACCTCTTCCAAAATACCAAGTAAGGGGACAAGGCTGCACTTCACTTGCAAGACTTCTTACTGAAGATTATAGAATCATAGAAGATTAGGGTTGGAAGGGATTTTAGGAGGTCATCTAGTCCAACCCCCTGCTCAAAGCAGGGCCAATCCCAATTAAATCATCCCAGCCTGGGCTTTGTCAAGCCAGACCCTAAAAACCTCTAAGGATGGAGATTCCACCACCTTCCTAGGTAACCCATTCCAGGGCTTCACCATCCTCCTTGTGAAAAACGTTTTCCTAATATCCAACCTAGGCCTCTCCTACTACCACCTGCCACCACTGAGAACAACCTCGTTCCATCCTCTTTGGAACCTCCCTTCAGGTAGTTGAACGCTGCTATCAAATCCCCCCTCACTCTTCTGCAGCCTAAACAAACCTAGTTCCCTTAGCCTCTCCTCATAAGTTTGTGTCCCAGCCCCCTAATCATTTTTGTTGCCCTCTCCTGGGTTCTCTCCAATTTGTCCACATCCTTTCTGTAGTGGGGGGCCCAAAAAGGGACACAATACTCCATATGTGGCCTCAAAAGTGCCAAATAGAGGAGAATAATCACTTCCCTTGATCTTCTGGCAATGCTCGTACTAATGCAGCCCAATATGCCATTAGCCTTCTTGGCAACCAGGGCACACTGCTGACTCATATCCAGCTTCTTGTCCACCGTAAACCCCAGGTTATTTTTGCAGAACTGCTGCTTAGCCAGTCCGTCCCCAATCTGTAGCAGTGCATGGGATTCTTCCATCCTTGTTGAATCTCATCAGTTTTCTTTTGGCCCAATTCTCCAATTTGTCTAGGTCACTCTGTAACCCATCCCTGCCTGCCAGTGTATCTACCACTCTTCCCCAGCTTAGTGTCATCCGCAAACTTGCTGAGGGTGCAATCTCACCCCATCCTCCAGATCATTAATAAAGATGTTGAAAAAACTAGTGCCAGGACCAACCCCTGGGGCACTCTGCTTTATACTGGCTGCCAACGAGACATCGAGTCATTGATCACTACCCACTGAGCCCCAGAGAACATTCAACCCTACATTTCTTTATACACTTTGGTATTCCTGAATTTTCAACCCCAGTGATTTCTATGAATGGTGATGGTGTTGGAGAAGCCAGAGCCTCTGGGGCCTTATAAGTACTGTGCTGCCAGCCCACCTAGTCATGCTTTCTTAAAAGTTCTGAATGAACATTATTCAGTCTTGCTGTGGGTAGGAACCGGGGAGCAATATGTCCATAGCAAGCACAGTGGGTATGAAGGAGTGTCAAACTGGCAGCAAATTATTTGACTGCTTTTGCTCAAGAAAATCCAATCAATGTTTAAAAAGAGAGATGCAGTAAAATTGTCAGTAATAAACTATTATTTATTTATAAACACCTAAAATATTATTTTAAAACAAACTTACAAACATTTAATCATAAAAATGAAAAGCAGAAGCAATGGTTTCTTTCCTCCATCCACGGCTAGCTCTTTGTACTAAACACCTTTCCATGATCGATGGCTCCTTAAATAAAAAACACAATTTTGGAGGACTATAGTGTGTAGGAAGTAGCCCGTTACCAAGCTATTCATCAGAGAGTAGATTGAAGGCCAGCTCTTCAACCTCTGACATCTGAAAAGTAAAAGATGACAGTTCATTAGCTGCAAATAACATTAAGACTAAATACAGTTACCAGGAATAGTAATTATTGTTAAATCTTTCTTAATTTACCATCAAATAATATTCAATCTTCCAAAACCAGGACTCCCACCCCCTGTGTCTTTCTAGCTGGTAGAAGAGCACAAACGTGGTAGCAAAGATAGGGAGATAGCTGCTCTGAACCATCTGATCTGGTTAAACTTTGGCACATGCCCTGCAGAAATCTATCTTCTAAGGGGGAAAAAAACCCAGAAATATAAAAGAATTAGGGGATGAGGACTCTAATACAAATTCAAGGCCAATCCTGAAGTCTCTCCTCAGGAACAACTCCCATTGGAATCAATGGGAACTGCCTGGAGGATACAGACTTGGTTCCCCAAGATACACAGTTTAATGACACTATGGACTACACAGATAGAATCAGCAAGGAGTTTCAGAATTTCCTTACCTCTGTTACTGCTGCTGCCTTCAATATCTTTCACCCTGGTCCAAGCTGATGCCCAGCTGCTAAATCCAGATGTAGTTAGAGTCCAGGCCCCCCCTGCAGTTACCATTGTTTCTGCTTCAGCGTAAGGGAGTAGTGACTCTTAAGGTGAATGCGAATGAGTTCATAGAACAAATAGTGGATCTGTGAGCAATGCACAAGCAATTTGAAATCAATAGCACCACTAAATGGTGTCTCACTGAAATGTACTTTTTTAAAATCAGAGATATTTAATTTGAGAAAGCTCAATCTAAAAGACACTCTCTACCACCTAAGCAGTATATTAGGAGGGCAAGACTTTAGAATTTGACCCAATTTGTGTATACTTTCTGTTACACTGGTATAAATCTCGAATGACTTCACTCATTTAATAGGATTGACTGTGGATTTACCTCACTGTAACGAATGCCATACAAACAAATTATCTCATTGTCAAGAGTTTTCACTGAATTTGAGTTCCAGGTACTAAGTGTACCTCTTTGTAGGAGGAATTAGACATTCAGTTGATGTCATCACAGACAAAGGGGTTTGATGCACATAACTGTTTTTGGTAGAGGATCTACATATGTCTGATAAACCCTGCACTAGCTGTTTAGCACCTATATGTAAAGTTACTTAATTTCTTTTAGTAACCCTTTTCTACCCAGTCATTTAGTTCCAGGAAGCCCCTGAAACTAAAAATCTGACACTCTCTCTCTCTCTCTCTCTCTCTCTCACACACACACGTTTCTGAGAAGCTTTGTGCTTAGAGCTATACAACCTTCTCCAAAAAATGAATAATAGTAAAGCTAACAGTGGGTTGATAAATGATACATAAATATATAAAGGAGTAAGTCTTCATTATATGAGGGCCTTAGAGAAGCTACTACAAATGAAACAAGAACTGATAGGGAAAGAGATGAAGGGCTAGATCAGTGGTTCCCAAACTCTACCACATTGTGTACCAATTTTCTGGGGATGGGGCCGGCACTAGAGCAACTCCTGGCCAGCCAGCGTGTGTCCGGAGGGGTAGCGGGCAGAACGGCTGAGCCGCTGTGCTGCTTGGGGGTGGAGCCAGCGCTGGAGTGGCTCCTGGCCAGCCAGTATGTGTCCCGGGGCGGGGGGGGGGGGGAGAGAAGAGGGAGAGAACAGCTGGGCCACCCTGGGTGCTGGGGGGCTGCTGCACTCTTCCCCCGCACAGCTGAGCATCACTGGAGGCACCACAGTCGGCCCCCCAGCAGCAGGTGGTGGGGAGATGGCCTGCATACCACCAGTGGTACATGTACCACAGTTTGGGAACTGCTGGGCTAGATTGTCCCTGGGTTTTATGTGGGCAAGCTGGAGGAAGATGCAAGGAACCTTCCCTCTCCTTGCCTGTTCACCTTGCTCAAGAGCCAGGAAATGCAGAGAGAGGCTTCCCCCAAATTCAATTCACCTCCAAAGAAGCTGTCAGGAAGCAAAGCCACACCCACTAACCTTGCCCCAGATTGCCATTCTGGCCAGGGATATTGGGGACGACAGGATACACCATCCTAAAAGATGTTTAAGCCTTTATGTTCCCCACCCCCACATGCCAAAGATTTGGGGATGCTCCCCTTGGCATACTTCTGCTTTCACCCACGACTGTGTGCAGTGTATGCATTCTGCCCCAAGAAATGAATTCCTCTTTTATGTCACTTATCCTAACATTCATATCTTAGAATCTCAACACAAAATATGTCTATTAATTTAAGCAAAGAAAATGCATGTGGAATTAATCTGATTGCAATTAGTGGGCATCTGGAGAAATTCACCACACTTCCCCTGTGCTGGGGGGAGGAGGCTGCACCATCCAGAAGGATGTTTAAGGCTGATGCAGTCCCAGCATGACCCTTTTATGTCCTATGGCATTAGAAGGTGTGTGTCACGCTGGGACAGCACCATGCATCACCATAACCTTTTTTGCATGTTGAAAAGTCCAAAATTTCACTGACCATTACCTTTTACCATACTTCTGTTTTCTCCCTAGCAGTTTAAAGCCAATAGTGTACCTCAGCAGAATTTCATTCTGAACATCCTACTAGCCTTATATTTAAGTGATAAAACAGGGATATCAACCCCCCAGCCCACAGGCTCTTGAGGTATTTACAATTGTATCAGCAAAAACAACATTCAACAGACATGAACATAATTCTGAGAGTCATTTCCTAGCAGCCTGCAGAGCTGAGGTCAAAGGAACACTTCAAGGTAAAAAATCCCCAGCTTCCTGTCATGACCTATCTAGATAGTGCAAGACAGACACTCAGAGTAACATGTTTTTCAGAAGAGGGGCCCAAGCTGAAACTCATGTCTGAAAAGCTTGGGCCCCTGAAAGCAAATTTGCAATTCGTACCTTGGCACATCTCTACTCTCCAGCTTTATCTGGTCAGGTTGCTGCATAAACAAACAACAAAAGACAGAAAAGTACTTTCTTTGCACAAAAACAGCCAACTGCATACAAGTTCTAAAGGTCTTCCGAAAGGAGCAGGAGCCTTTGATATTACCCTTGCCCATACAATGGTGCCCCAATCTTAGTTGGTGCCTGTGTGTGCTACTGTAATTCAAACAATAGATGATGAAGAAGAAAAGAAAAGGAAACAGAAAAAGAAAAAAAAAAGACTTTCAGCAGCTCGACAAAAGAGAGAAATATATTCACACTGATTTACCCTCAGAGCTACCACACTTACACAGTCTACCTTCTAAACCGGAAGATATCAGATGATCATATCCATGTCTCTCACTCTTTTGAAAGAGTTCCCTTTTCCAGATGTCATTTCACGTAATTGTTTACAAGGCAATTCCATGAAGGACTACAGCCTATATGTAAAGAACACTATCATCTCCTAAAGAGACCATTTGCTGTGGAAATGGCCATAAGCCCCACATTCCCAACATTTCACCAAGCAAGCATAGAAACAAAAAATACAGGTGGAGGCAACTAGTTCAACAGTGTCTCCACGTACTCAGAGACATAACATCAGCTGTGATGAGGTTCCCTACTGGACATTAAGTCTGATTTTTGATATTGAGCTAGGATGTTATCCTAACTTCAAAAAAACAGGCTGATACTATAACCTCTCTGCTACTAGTAATGTCTGCCCTCCAGTGATCAAGGTGTGTTCAGTGTGGGAGTCCTACTAGACTCATGAACCATTATATTTCAACAGTAGCTAAGATATTCATTCTTTCACTTGAAGCAGTCTGAATGGGTGCACCCATTCCTCTTGGACACAGCCCTAGCTCCAGCAATCCAGGTGTTCCTACATACTTTAACTGGGACTAACCATGAAGGACACTTCGAAGTTTTAACTGGAGCAGTACACAGAAACTCACCTCTTCAGTGAAGAAAAATGTGAATATTTCACTCCATAGTTCTGCCTACTGCTCTAGCTCTATATACAATTGCAGACCCAGCTCAAGGTCGCACTCCTAGTCTTTTGGACCCTACAAGGAGTAGGATCCATGTAGCTTAGTAACTGCCTCTCTTTTTATACCCCACTATGATAGTTGTGCTCAGTGGAGATGCTAATGCCAACAGAATCCAAGTTTGAACCTGAAAGGGCTGGGGGTCAGACAATTCTGGTAGAGGGCCCATGACTGTGGAACCAGCTACCACTGTATTGTAGATCAAGCTGAGCATGAGTCTGATCATGTGTAGGGCCTGATCCAGCACCCATAGGGTCAATGGGAGCCCTTCCAATGGCTTCAATGGGCATAGGGTCCTGAGCATGATGCAGCACCCATTTATTCGCTAGGCAGTTCTCAGTTAATAATATGAATCACCCTTACAATGGATACTGGAAAGCCAGCTGCCAAGA
Organism: Emydura macquarii macquarii; assembly: GCF_026122565.2. NCBI lineage: Eukaryota > Metazoa > Chordata > Testudines > Chelidae > Emydura > Emydura macquarii. The sequence goes on along the minus strand of NW_027131614.1, from coordinate 25,847,246 downwards.
TATGACCACTATAAGACAGCAGCTTTAAAGATGTAATTGGAGACAAGTTCTTTCTTTTAGAGACATTATGATAAAGCTCCATAATTTTGTATTGCAAGCAGAAACAATGATGTGTACGTTAGAAAGAAATTAAAATGAAAAGTCATAGGATGCAGTGTTCCATGTTTATTGCTCTGCCCCCTAAAACTGCACTGCTTCACATTTTTTATGTAAGGGAAAAAAAGTCTTATGTACTTGTCCACCAAGTTCAACTGTCTAAACGTATGAACTAATTATGATGCATTTCACAATATTGGCCAGATCTAATCTACAATAAATACAATTAATCATCTTTAACTCCTTTGACAAAGAATGACAAACTATAGAACTGTGATTTCTGATATTCTAAATCAAAGAAATATTTTTCCATATAGTGTCAATCTAATCTCATCATCATAGTACAGATGAGAAAAAACCATAATAAAAAAAGAGAAATGATTTACTATATCTCAGTAAATGATGTGGTAGAGATAAAGACCCTTTTTATTCTTCCAAAAAGGAGCTTACAATCTAACAGAAGACAATGACACAACATTCATCATGATGAACAGAAATCTAGGTGCTTCAAAATAAAACCTCAATCCTGCAAGGATTTACACATGGCTTTAACTGCATAACTATTTTATGCACATGTTTAACTGTTTCAATTCAGTATGACTACACACAGCATATCAAGCAAGGAATTTGTGTAAATCTTTGCAGGATTGGTGTTCAAGGCCCTGGTCCTGCCAAGGTAACCACATAAGCAGATGCCTGTACCCATATAAATCCCCTATTGACTTCAGTGAGGTTGTGTGTGGCTAGGGGGCCAGGAGTTATTCTCTTTGCAGGATCAGGCCTTAATACCAATTAAAACTGTTGAAAAAGGCACAGAAGAAAATTCTCAAAGGTTATGAAAAATCCCATCTTCTCTCATATTCCTTTTCTCTGTGAATAGTGGAACAATTTGGGCCAAATTGTCTCAGATAATTACAATTCATGGCACCCACAAAAGGCACATGCACCCATTAAGTTGGCAAACCCTTGCATTTCCACATGCTAAATATTTCATAAGAATAGATGGTCACCGTAGATGTGTAATTTCCCAAATTATAAATGTACTCAGGGGTTGTGTGCACAAAACATAGATATTGGGTGTACAACTTGTGCTGATACCTGAAACTAACCCTTTAAGGGACACAGTCAACATGTTTGTTTTTAAATAGACTATTTTCAAAAGCTACTTGATAAAGCATTCTTTAAATAGCATGTCCTGATGTTTTGTTGAAAAATTGTTTTTAATTGTGTTTACAAAAGTTTATCTACTCCCCTGTTGCTGTTCATAAGGGTCTTTTCAGCCAGGGAAACACGAAAGGTATAAACAAAAGGCCAGGATTTCTAAAAGTGACTAGTGATTTGGGGTGCCCAACTTGAAACACTTTAAAGGCATCTGATTTTCAGAAAGTGCTGGGCACTCAATCTCTGAAAATCAAGGCCCTTTAAGGTATCTCAGTTAGAGCAGCCCAAGTCACTAGCCACTTCTGGAAGTCCTGGACCAAGGGCTGTCAAATGCATATTGTATACAAAAGAAAATAAAACACAGAAAAATATTTTTCTTTAGCCTCTTTCAGTAAGGTATTACTTATTGCTGTGCTTGTACAAAATTATCAAGCAGAAGTGTGATTTTAAAGATGATGGCATATTATAAACACACTCATTTTTTAAAATGGGATAAGGTTGAAACACCTAAATATTCAAAATAGGTTTTGTGTAAAAACTGCTCACTTGCAGTAAAAGTTAATATCTGCAGATATTAAAAAAACGTAACAGTTATGGGATGCAACAGCTGTTGATAACTTCCCACAAAAAATATCACCCTTTGGCTTCTCCTGCTTATCATTCCAAAGAAATTTAAAACACATTGTAGCAGATTCAGGCTCCAATGTATGCCAGTTTAACCCATTGTTAAACTAGACACAAATCTCAGTGGATGTAAGTTGACCAACGGTTGATTTTGCAGCCAAATAATGGATGGAGTGGCCAGGAAGATGATCAAGCCAAGCAACTAAGGGAATGCCACAGCCAGCTGATCCTCTAAGAAGTGTTTGCCAGTTGCACTGCTCTGAAGCCTTCTTCATACCTAATTGTATCTCCTGAAAGGTGAATCCTCCTGGCCCATAGAGGGAAGTGTGATTAACTAGTGTAGGGAGGTGTAATTTACTGTTTCCTACAACATCTGGCCCTGTAATTTCAACTATGTCCTCATCACTATTTATTAAGTTTGAAACCAGGTATTTTCCCATTGTCTTTTAATATAAAACTTTTCTCAACTCTCGTCTCCCAATTGTCTCTTAAATGTATTAAGGGAACATTATTAAAATGTATCAGAAATGTATATAAATGTGATACTTGGTGAACATTCAATCTGATTTTTTCTCATACATAGCTAGGAAAAAGTGCACGGGGGTTCTGAATGGAATGACATTTTGTCATACATAATCACAGCAGTAAATGATGCCATTTCTCAGGTCTGATTAAAGCTGATATTTTTATAAGTTGGGAAGGATCAGGTCAGAGTCTTGGCTGCAATCTAGTACTTTTGTGCCATTCTTTCTACATGGGGATTGCACGAGCATGGGGAAACCCCCAGATTATTTCTATTCCATCCCCACGTGCAGTGAACATTTTGGCACTAGGAGGATGGCCAGGGCATTATTGTACTCTGGCTATTTTTTGTTAGTAGATGGTCCATGTGATGGGATAGCCAGCCACAAATATTAGAGCAACCCCAAGGAAGAAAAGGACATTGCAGAAAAGCTAAATAAATTATTTGCATTGGTTTTCACTGCGGAGGATATGAGGTAGATTCCCACATCTGAGCCATTCTTTTTAGGTGACAAATCTGAGGAACTGAGGTGTCAGTAGAGGTGGTTTTGGAGAAAATTGATATATTAAACAATAAATCACCAGGAATGGATGGTATTCACCCAAGAGTTCTGAAGAGACTCAAATATATTGCAGAATTACTAACTACTGTACATAACCTATCACTTAAATCAACCTCTGTACCAAGAAACAGGATGGTATCTCATGTAATGCCAATTCTAAAAAAAAGGAAATTATGCGCCAGTAAGCCTAACTTCAGTACCCCGCAAACTGGTTGAAACTATAGTAAAAAAATAGAACTATCAGACACATAGATTAACACAATATGTTGGGGAAGAGTCAACATGGGTTTTGTAAAGGGAAATCATACCTCACCAATCTATTAGAATTCTTTGAGGGTGTCAACAAACATGTGGACAAAGGTGTTAGAGTGTGCTTAGACTTTCAGAAAGCCTTTGACAAGGTCTTCACCTAAGGCTCTTAAGAGCCATGGGATAAAAGAGAAGGTTGTCTCATGGATCAGTAACTGGTTAAAATATAAGAAATAAAGGGTAGGAATAAATGGCTGGTTTTCACAATTGCAGGAACTACCTGATACGAGAGATTTTTTTTCAGAAGGACTATTCTGTGTAAGGAATGCAGCACCAAGGACAGCGCCTTATCCCCTGAAACAGAAGCAGCAGAGGAAAAGATTTAGATTTTAACTTACTCCATTCGATAAGATTAGAGTGCTAACAGTGTATTATAATGTTAAGATGTTCATAAATATGTAATTGTTTATAGTTTTAAGCAATTTTTAATATTTTAAAAAGATAATTTTAAGTGACTATGGCTAGGAAAAGCTCTGCGGTTGCAGAGAATTACAGATGATAAAACCAAAAGGGAGGCCTTAAAACAATTTGACAATAGCAAGCATAAAAATGGACCAATCAGAAAGACTTGAAGCTGATTGGTAGATGGATATGCTAATGACTAGGATTGAAAAAACAACCAATCAGAAATAGTCAAAATTGGTATATAAGGCAGAGAGCTGACAGGTTTAGTCAGTGTAAGTGGAAGGTACCAAAGAGAGTGGGAGCATGTGTGAAGCCACTAGAAGTAGTACAGACCATCAAGAATAAGAGCGTAAAAGCAATGGCAGCATTTAACTGCAGTCATGGACCTGAGAAAGAGGAGAAGAACCATGACTGATAAGAGGAAAGAAGACTACTGAAAAGTAAGCATGACAACTACAATCTAGTGAAAAAATAGGCCAAATGAATATGTATGTCTGAGATATTAAAGCTGGATGTTTGTGTATGTGTGTTTAATGTTATGTGTATAGTTTAACATGTAAGTACGAACCTGCTGTCAGCATCCTACATGGGATGGATCACCTCATGTAGAATGTAATTACTTAAAGCTGTTATTCCTATTGTATGCTATTACAGTATTGGTTACTTTAATGCATATATTTGTGCTGAGGAGGATTTATGTTATATTGTGTTATCTTAATATGTGATTTTGCAATCTATTTTATTAAAGATTGGTACATTCAATACATTTTATTTTTGTTTTTCAATAATTACTTCCCGAGTGTCAATCCTTCAAGTGGAAGGCTGTATCCCAAGGGTCAACAGAGTTAGTTTGTTCTGGGGAGTTTCCCAAAGGTCAGAGGGAAACCCCTGGTAAAACCCTGGCAATTCCCCTATGGTGGTCCACTGCCTTTCACCTACCAAAATAGACCAATTGACTATTGAATTACTGATATAAGCAGGCCATTGTTGAGGAGACTTAGGTCTTCTTTTGAAGGTAACACACCAAGCTTCTGTACAGAGACCACTGATGTTCAACATATCATATGTGACCTGGAAAAGGGAGTGAACAGTGATGTGGAACAATGTGCAGACAATACAAAATGATTCAAGATAGTTAAGACCAAAGCTGATTGTGAAACGTTACCAAGGGATTTCACAAAACTGGGTAACTGGATGACAAAATGGCAGATAAAATTCAATGCTGATAAGTGTAAAGTAATGAATACTGGCAAAACATAACCCCAACTAACATATAAGATGATGGAGTCTAAACTATCTGTTGCCACTCATGAAAGAGATCTTTGCGTCATCATGGACAGTTCTCTGAAAACATCCTTTCAATGTGCAGTGGCAATCAAAAAGCTAACAGAATGTTAGGCACTATTAGGAAAGGGATAGATAAACAGAAAGAAAATATCATAATGACACTTTATAAAACGATGGTGCACCCACATCTTGAATACTGCATACAGTTCTGGTCACCCTATCTTAAAAAAAGATATATTAGAATTGGAAAAAGTACAGAGAAGGGCAACAAAAATAATTAAGTGTGTACAATAACTTCCATATTAGGAGAGATTAAAAAGACTGGGACTGTTCAGCTTAGAAAAGAGACAACTAAAGGGGGATATGATAGAGGTCAATAAAAATCATGAGAGATGTTGAGAAAGTGAATAAGGAAGTATTATTTATTCCTTCACGTACTATAAGAACCAGGGGTCAGCCCTGAAGTTAATAGTGAACAGAGATTTAAAAGAATAGAGATTTAAAAGAAGCATAAGGAAGTACCTCTTCATATAATTCACAGTCAACCTGTGGAACTCATTGCCAGGGGCTGTTGTGAAGGCCAAAACTATAACTGGGTTAAAAACAATTAGATAAGTTCATGGAGGATACATCCGTGGCTATTAGCCAAGATGCTCAGGAATTCAATCCCATGCTCTGTGTCCCCCTAAACCTCTGACTGCCAGAAGCTGGGACTGGATCACAGGGGATAGATCACTCAATAATTGCCCTGTTCTGTTCATTCCCTCTGAAGCATTGGCTCTGGCCACTGTTGGAGACAGGATACTGGACTAGATGGACCATTGGTTTGTCCTAGTATGACCATTCTTATGTTCGTATGCTGTAAAGTACACCAGGTCCAGGAAGAACTGGCTGCAGAATCAAGGAATCATAGAATCATAGAATATTAGAGTTGGAAGGGACCTCAGGAGGTCATCTAATCCAACCCCCTGCTCAAAGCAGGGCTAACCTCAACTATAACATCCAGCAGCTAGCTCCTTCGTGGCAACCTCTCTCAATGGATTTAGCCATTGTGCAGTTGACAATCTGACCCTATATATTTATCAACTTTAAACTGCTCAGCAATGTGTGGAATCTTCTTTTGGAGCAGAATCCTCAGAGATGCTGAGCATCCTGAGTTCTCATTGGGAGTTGAATGTTCAGGACCATTTTAATCAATGCAAAACATTCTGACATTCTTCAGCATAAGAGGTGCCATGTAAAGGTAAAATACTATTAATCACTTGTATGTGAGAGTAAGTGAATGTGTGTATGATAGTGTTAACAACAGATGTCAAGTTTTACAGCAGTACAATTGCATTACAATACCTCAAGTTTGTTATAGCTTTTAATCATATTTTTAAATACATTTAATTTTTCAATAATAATTAAGACTAGAATTCATCCATAAAAATACTCTTCTACTCCACCACCAACATACCACACTGTGCAAAAACTCTGATGCAACTTAATCTACCCTGGAACTATATTCCTTTTGAAATCTGCACTACACATGTAGTGAACAATATATACAAATTAACAGTGAACATCTAACTTTTTCCATTCCAGGATAAAACAAGGGGGGGAAATTTATGTTGGGAAATGGGGTCGGATGATAGTGAGTGATATGAAAAATTATATGGCTGTGGGCAACTGACTGAATCTCTTAACGTGTTTAAGGTTTAGAACTGCAGTAAAGAAAGTGTAATGCTGGTTTGTGTGTTAGCGGGAATTCACTGACACACACATACAATATTAACCCTTTTTAGCAACTTTTTTTGTTTGGGAATATATTATAATGCTATGGCTTTGATTGCATTTGGGGACAAAGTCAGGCCATATTCTTGCCATAGCTGTAAATTAGTTCCACCTTAAAGACCTTTCTCCTTCCCTCCTTCCCTTCCTCCCTCACCAAGCTAATTTGTGTATTTGCAAAAGCACTGGCAGTAGCAGCAGTGTACCTCAGGCAAAAGAGCCTATGTGTCTATCAGTATCTGGGTGACTGCCTTGTAAAGGGATCATTGGAACAATATGCCCTGGAGCAAGTGGAGACACTGCTTACATTTAGCCAATTTAGGATTCACTGTGCATTGGGAGGAGTCTTGAGTAAATGCTGCACTAGAATATATATAACACTAGGACAGAGTTAGTCAGAAGATTTTTGATAAAATAAAATTAATTGAAGTGGAAACTTTTTTCAGAGACATCAATTTCTACTAAGTTTTCATCAGGAAGGCTTTTTAGGTCCAGGGCTCACTGGTTTGAAAAAGTGAGCAGAGACACTCATGCTCTGCTTGTGCATAGGACACTGGTCTGGGATGTGGGAAATCCAGATTCAAATCCCTGCTCCTTTGCCTGATTCATAATAGAATTTTTTAACCCAGATCTCTCTGGGTCAGGCAGACCTGGGACTTGAACCTAGACATTCCACATCTCCGCTCAACACCCTAACCAGCAGGCTATAGATCATGCAGCACACAGGCCCTCTCCCCCACCTGCTTCCAGAATCAAAAAGCACAGATTCCAATTCCATCACAATTTGGTTTTCATGAAACATTCAAAAGGTTTTGTTTTCATTCCAATGTAGAACAAATTTCAAAACCTTAAAGTTTACAGTGAAATGGAATTGTTGTCCTCTGGATAGCGCAAACTATGGCCCATCTCTGAACACATCTAGAAAAAGATTTTTCCACACCACTCCCATTACAAAGCCCTGAAAGAAAATATAGAGGAATTCAAAGTATACCTATATTGCCAAGCTAATTTATAACATTTTACTGAAGACTAGTGACCAGCATTAATACTATTTGGATCCAGTACTAAAATTCAATTATTGCTATTGTAAAGGTGGCAGTTCAATTAGGGGTGTCAGATAAAAAGCAGAACTTGTCCTCGGAGCAAATCAATGGAAAATTTCTTTTAAATAGACCATCTCCTCATCAGCCTTAGAATGCACATTCATAACAAATACCTTCCTATCAGGTTAGCTATCTAACCTGTAGGACCTGACTTTATCCACAACGTAACCACCTTATTTTTCCCATAAATGAAGACTACAGAGAAAAGATCTCAGGGAATTCCAGCTCCATAGAGCAAACTTGTCTGTTTTAATTCAAGTTGGGTGGCTGCATAATACAGAAACAATCAGGAATGAACAAAATCCAGTGCTTTTCAAATGATGATTTCCATGTGATAATCCTCAAGGGCATATAACATTGTATATTTAAACTGATTCATTCTATGGGCATACAGTACATGCGATAGGATGGCCTTCTAAAAATATTTCAAATGGATAGCTCAGACAGTTTATAAAAAGCACCTTATAACATCTGTGCTTGAAAGGGAACTACACTGATTTTTGTCAGTGTATAAATACGGCATATGTATATACTGTATACATACACTAGTACATGCAAGTCTGTATACAGTATCTAAGTAACAGTGAGACACATATTGCACAAATTTCATTAAATGCTCAACTGGCAAACTTTGGGCCTCTCTTGCAAATCTTTTCCTTTTCTAATCTATACATTTTATATCTGGAGAATGTGGAAGCATCTTACCTTGCTTCCATTTTCTCTTGCCTCTCTTTCCATCTTGAGATCAGAAATTAGGAGGTTCTTGTATTTGTTCTTTCCATTACTGTTGTGATCATCTAGTCTGTATTCTGAAGTCAGCTGAGCAGAGAGGGGACTGTCACTCAGGTTCAAAGGCTGCTCATCCTGCTCCAGATTTGTTTTCCCATTATTGTTGGTTTCTGCCATCTCCCTGCAGTGTATTCCACCTGAAGCATTGGAACTGTGTCCCACGGTCTCATTGCCATTAAAACTCTCTGCAGCTGAATCATCTATTAAAAAATATATATTTTCAGTAACATGCCAGCATTGTTATCTCTGTACCAGATCAAACAGAATCTATAGCTTCACAGTGTTTTGCATAGCAAAATTAAAACTATTTGAATGATGATTAGCACCTAATACATGTTTGCAACAAACAATTTTCAAGTAAAATTAAGCTTGGGAAATAAATACATGGACTAATAGTCAAAGTTAAGGAAAAAGATCTGGGAAGACATCCTAGTGCAACTGTGCACACAAAAACTAATGTCACACTGGCTTTTTAGGAACAAATTCTGCCCTCATCCAGCTATCCATCCATTTAGGCTCTCATAACTAAGGCTACAACTGTAGCATCACATTTTGAAGTCAGTGTAATTGCAGGTGGTGTGGGGGCAAAATCTGGCTGTCAGTTTGGAACGGGGTGAAAAATATTGTGCTACAGACTGGATGTTTAAAAAGCAGCATAAGTGGCCATTAAAAAGAATTCTGTCATAAGTAGTGTAACATAAAAATTCCTTAGTTCCCTGGCTTCAGTTGTTCTGGTGCATTCATTGCTGGCATTTATGTTGGGAAAGTTGACTTTGGATACAAAGACTGTGTCTCAGTTATTCTCAAACTATATCAAAATCATAATTCAAATAATACAAATTACTGATTAATAAAACTCAGATTTTCATCTGAAATGTTTGTATGATTATTGTTACAAGTAACTCCTAAGATTGATATAACTGAAAATAAAAATATTTTTCTCTCTAACCTTTCAGGGCCAGATTTTGTCTCCTGTGCTCTGAATGAGCAATGCCTTACTCTATGAACAGTCCCACTGAAAAATCAACAGGGTTCCTTGAACAGCTATGTACTATGCAATGCAGGAAAAGGTGGCAGAATCTGCCTTAATTTGCTTATTGGATGCATTCAATAGCATTTTTGTATAGTTACTTTCTCTGTTTTGCTAATGGTGCACACTCTTTCCAGGCTTCACAAGACTATTTATCAATAACAGCACCACTAATGCTGAAACTGATGAAGAGGCAGCAGCCAAGAGCATGCACAGAGAGAAACTGGAGGTTTGAATTGGAATGGACCTGAGCGTGTTTCACATAATTATTCTCACACCTTCCTAAACATCAACAAGGGAGCAGAACGCGAGAGAGAGAGTGCGAGAGTATACATAAGTCAAATGGATTTATTGTTCTTAAATTATTAAAAAAAAAAAAAAAAAAAAAACCCACAAATTTGACTGTGTACTTTTATCATGGACATAATAATTACCCAATTCCCACTCACCTCAGACCACAGGTAAAATATTGGCTAAAAGAATAGTAATCAGATGCAATTAAGTTAGCTAATACACTGCAAATAATATGAAATAATCTTTCACAATCATATTTGCGAGTCCATAATACGCCTACATCCAGCTTGCTGTACTCACCCAATAAAAGGTCTTGCTTGAGTAAAGCAAGAAGGATTTGTCCCATATTTTACATATGGAAATTTGTTTTATAATACCTGAAATAAATGTAATGTAATGAAAACATGTAATAATGATAGTATTTTTGGAACACTTTAGTTTAAGGAAACATCTTCCCACCTAATAGAATACTTTACAAGCAACAGCTGTTTTACAAATCCTGTACCAGGTGTTTATTTATAAAACAAACACAGGAAACATAAAAGCCCCACGTACAAAACTATTAAATGGACACATCACATCTTCTAGTCACCAGTTCAATTCAATATATGTATACTGGAACCAACTCTAAATTAATACTTGGGCTAAATCCAAGGCTTCAGCGACCACAGGAATAAGTAAGGCAAACAGGAATTGACCCCTAATAAAGGTCTAAACCTATAAAAGAAATGTACTATATGTGATAGCTTTTGGACTAGACACATCCCTACTGTGAATAATAAAATAAAATGTTGGAAACTCTACTTGCAACCGTAGAAACAGACAAGCTGCTTTATCACACTGTTGAAACAGGAATCCATATATCTTCTAGTACAGTGCTTAATCCAAGATACACATTATTTTAGGTAAAGAACAATTTTTACAGTTCTTCTCAAATGGTTTTATGCTAAAAAATAGACAGAAATACAGAATTATAACTTTATGGAAAGTCCAAATAAAGTAAGATTAAGGAACTCCTTGGTCAACACACGTATATTAGGATAACAGGTAACAGAGGAAAGAATATATTAAATATAAACAGCTCTTTATTACTTAACTGAAAAATCCCTGAGAATTAACAAATTTACTCAAAACACTCTAATGTTAAAACAATGATACAAATATTATCAACATAACTTTGGTGGCACCTAAAAATGACTCAATTACTGTATAGTAAACCCTTGTCTCTAGTATAAAATCAAACACCTACAGTAAATTATAGAGTTATAAACTTTTTACCTTTCTCATTAGGAATAAAAATCTATGTCCAGGAGGACAATGTTCAAAGGTCTGGCTATAAACACACTTTTGCCATGTAAATATAAATATGTATTACCATAAAAGAACCAAGAAAAAAAAAAAAAAAGCATTTTAGCACTAATAGCTTCTTACAGATGTTACCAAGGTAACTAAATTACACAGTTTAGCACATTTCATTTCTGGGCAGTTGAGCTATTTTTGCAAAGAATACACCGACATTAAAATAACAGCTATTCTGTGATTGAGATCAAGGGCCTGATCCTCTAGACCCTTACTCATGTGAATAGAATTTACTCTTAAAAATAGTCTCATTGACTTCAGAGGAAGGTCAGTGAGTCTGACACAAAAGGTGAAGCATACGTTCCTCACCCCACCCTATGCCTGGTCAGCTCTGCTGCCATGGTCCTAGCAACTTCCCATCCCCTTTTGTCTGCTTTGCTGAGTCTTGTATCATAGGGATGCAGTCCCTGCATTCAGGGTGAATAGGGATTGTGGTTATACCTGGGTCTTTGCATAAGCGTGAAAGAGGGGCAACTTCTTGCATCCTCCCAGCACCTTGTGCATCATTGGAGCATCCAGGCACAATCTGGCCCTCAGATTATAGACTCTCCAGATCTAAGGATTTATCTTGTTATTTTATCTATGAAGCATCCTGCACACTGTTGCTTCCATATAAATTACAGACAAGGTATTTTTGTCATGTTATTAGCATATTTTTCTAATGTCTATCAATAAACTGTTGAAGCTGAAAATCTGTTTCCTTACCAAACATTTTTTCCTCCATCATGCAGCGACAGCCACTGGTTTGTACCTGGAGAGTTGCTGGCAGGTTCAGGAATATATGCTGAGTCCTAATAGTCACATGTGTGGGTATGATATATCTTGCATGAATGGACAATTAGGTTTCAAACACTGTCAATGTAACCTGTGCATATTCCTATTGGACAGCTTACATCAGTTTATTTTTAGAAAAACACACCATTGAAGTATTTCTTGGGGGAGCAAGCGGGGAAAAAATTGATCACCCAGGACCTGTAGCAACAGAGAGAATGTGGGTTGTTGTAGCAACAGAGAGAGAGAGAAAGCGAGCGCACAGCCACTCAGAATACGTTGAGAGCAGCGTATGGAATCTGATGACATCAGGATGGCAGTTGGATTTTTGTTTTGTGCTGTGATTGGTTACAACTTCTTCTTTGAGTATCTCTCCATATGAAGCCCACTCTTGGTGCACATGTGCCCCCATATGTGAGAGACCAGAATCGTTAACCAGCTGTATCCATTGGCACAATGCATGTGCACTGTATGTCTTTGCTCCCCCACCCTCATAGCATATGGGGTGGAAAGGCCTCGAAGCGTTCCTTCTGACAATGAGATGAAACATCAGTATCCCTGTAAGTTACTTCTTGCATCGTTACTTAGTTTTTAAACTTTGTTAGCTGTAGTTAGCCCATTGACAAAAAGAAAACATATACACACACCAGGAGTATAATTTGTTTAATTTCTGGGTGGTCCAGTACCAAACCACCACCTGAATGGCTGACTTGAAGTCCTCAGGTAATCTGTCCATCAAGTGATGTGGCCACCATTCAGCTGTGTAGCCACACCCAAAGACTTTGTTTGCTTGTTTGTTTTGTTTAGGGGAAGGACATTCTCCAGGAAGTGCATAGTTTTCAAGTCCTTTTCCCAAAGAACTTCAGAGGCATGTTTACAATTGTTTTTATGGGGGAAGTCTATGAAGAGAGCCTCTTACTCAAACTCTTCCCACTTCGGAGTCTACTATTCACTCTTTGAAAACACAGTCAGCAAGTGCCTGAGCTACGAGAGAGGTTACCTCAGGATCTTTGGGACCAACAAAACTACAGAAAAAGGTCTATAAAACCATGGTGCAGATTCCCTTGGATCAGTCAGCAAATTCTGCTGTCCATGTGAGGAAATAGCACCCTTTAATGTCCGGAGCTCAGCACCTATCTTCCTTCAGGGCATTGTCAAAGAACAAGCTATTAACTTTTAAAGCTTTGGGTGCCGACATGCTTACTGCATCCAAGTCAGCACCCCATGCCACTTCTGCCACAGTAAGGGTTTTGCCCCAGCCATCAGCTACTGGTTTACACCCTGTGATTCCATCAGTCCCACTACCTTTTTACCTCATTGGAGGATCTCTCCTGACCCAGAGTTTCCTTTACTGGAGTTTTCACCCCTTTCTGCAGTTTCTAAATCCAGTACAATAGTAGCACTTAGAATATCATCATAATTGGTGTCATCACACCACTCTTCATTGGTACTGACTTCTTCTCATTGAGTACTTTTGAATCATCCTAACTTCCTATCACTCCATGGTGAAAAGGACCTCCTATAGAGGAGTTTTATTTTTCATCATCATCATCATCATCACGTATGTCTAACAGAAATCTTTCTCTAGGAGGAGCTGCTTTATCACCTGAGCCAACTAAGGAGGAGGTTCAAGAAAAAGGAGTGACATCCCCTTCTGTCTCTCATCAAACAAGACAAGTCAGATAGATCTCAAATGCTCCTTGGCATCACATGTCTTAATACAGGATGTAATTCTGGCCATACTGGCCAGCTTGGACATCTCATTCTCATTTATTGGATTGATATGGTGCGGGTCTTTCTAGGAGCAAATCTTTTGCATAAATGGAACCTCACACAAAACAGTTCAACTGCCACAACCTGAGATTGCTTGCACAGAGGATCATGAAATGCAGAGTGAGAACACAGGTCATTTTGAACAAGACAATCCATTGACACATATGGCTTTTTCTTCATCATTAGCTGAAACTGTTGTTTCATCAAATCCATCTGTGATGGACAATTTCAAAGATTTCCAAGACTTCCTAAAGAGGATGGCCAATAATCTGGAGATTCCACCATAGGTAGTACAAGAAAAATCATAAAATGCTCATTAATAAGGGTATTCTAGACCCCATCAAGGAACTTGACAGACTCCCGCTTCCATTGCTGCAACATCTAAGTTGATAGACTGCAGATATCAAGCACCCTTCTAGGCATTTTGACTATTTTTATACTCATCCATCTCTAGGCTCTTTAGTTGTATTGGCAGCCAATAAAAGTCCAGACAAGCTACTCCACCAAAATGGACACCAAATGACAAAGAACAGAAAAGATTGAATCTCTTTGGGAGAAAAATGTATTTTTTAGCTACTTTACCAGTCAGAATTGCCAATTAACAAGCTTTACCAGCCAATGGACTATCTCTACTGAGATAATTTTCACAGTTTTTAGAATCTAAAGAGGAACTTAATTTCAAAGACAGCACCAAAGTTCACTTCATGCAGCAGATACAGCTTTCAAGGTCAATGGCTTTGTGGATTATGATGAGAAGAACATTTTGGTTGACTGCATCTAGTTTGAACCAACAGAGGTTCAAATCAACAAGACCTACCTTTTGAAGGATATGACATGGTTAGTTCAAAAGCTGATGAAAAATTACACATTAAAGAATTCAAGAGCAACTCTCTGATCTCTAAGTCTTTATATCCCAGCATATAGGAGAAAACAAATTCAAACTGCAGGTGACCTCAAGGCAGAAATAATCCTCTTCCTCTTCTATCTTCAGAGACTGGCTGAATCCTTTAGTAAAAGGCCCTGATATCATAAGAGGAAATGTTCTGCTTCCTCATTGGTGACATCCCATCCTGGACCTAACCAAGAGCAGCAAGTTTCACTTTGTGGTCAAGAGTCTTGGCTAATCTGTAAGGATCTTTACTGCTCCCTCTCCCCTTTCCAGCACTTGGAACCCCCATCTTTCTTTTCCCAAGGATGCATGGACTGAAATTACAATTGATGGATGGGTCCTGGAGGTCATCTGAGAAGGCTATGTCATCTGACTTCAATCACTGCCTCCATCCCATTCCCATTCCACCCTTAATCAGGGATCAATTTTACAAGAGTCTTCAACAAATGGATCTGCTTCAGCTAGGTATGATAAAGTGCATGCCTCCTGCCTTTTGGGGCAAAGGATTCTAGTCTCCATATTTCCTGATTCCAAAGAAAAAGGGAGGTTGGCATCCTATTCTGGACCTAAAGAAACAACAAATTGATCAGAGACATCAAGTTTTGAATGGTTACCCGCACTTCTATAATTTCATCCCTATATCTCACTGACCGGTTTATAACTCAGTTGACAGGATACTTAATTCCCATGTGTTCATCCATCTCAGAGAAAACACCTATGTAGTTCATAGTAGCAGGAGAGCATTACCAATTCAGAGTACTGCCTTTCGGTCTCTCCTCCACCCCAAGTCTATTCACAAAATGTCTCTCTGCGGTGGCTGTTCATCTAAGTAGACAAGGTCTTCACATTTACCCTTATCTCAGTGATAGTTTATTTCGAGAAAATCTTCTCACTAGGTCACTGAGGCTATGTACTTGGTTCTTCAATTCTTTTCCTTTCTGGGTCTCAAGATCTATCACAGAGTCACAGTCCTGGTGCTCTGGAACTGTTCTGAATGAAGACAGGCAGGAGGGTAGTGCAGTGTCTCGCCTCAGGGCACACTCTGACCAGGATAAACAAGTCTCCTTGGCTTCAGCGTTTCCTGGGTCTGATCTTTGAGCATTCAGCACCCCTCTTCACACCACGAGATCCCCACAAGGAGTCCACCTGGAGACGACACCTGGGGAAGCCTTACACACCACTCCCCTCCCCCACTTCAATAGTCAGAAATGACTCTCAGCCAGCTTGGAAAACAGAAGGTTTATCAGCTGTCAGGAACAGAGCATAGAACGGATCTTGTTAGCACAGAAAGCAGGAAGTTACAGCAAAATTCATCTTGGGAGGAAATCCAGAGCTCAACCCCCCTTGAGACTAGAGACCCAACCAGGAGATTGACTAGCTTCCAGCTGCCCAGCCTCAGTCACACCCTGCTGCCCCTCCCCCATCCTTTGCTTCTTTCCCGGGCAAACAGGTCACCTGACTTCCCCCCCCCTTGCTTTGTTCTCCAATGCCTCCAATTGGCTCCTTGCAAAGGATGGGCCCCAGCAATCAGTTGACAGGATACAGCGCATCAGCCATTGTCTTTGCCCAGGCAGCCAGATGGCAGTCACACCTGCCCTCTAGGGATCTCTGCAATGATCATATATTCTTGTCCCATCACCTAGATGAGTGCTTCCCAACCTTACTGAGTGAAAGCCCCTCTAGTTAACACTAGGTAAAACACACGCCCCCCTCTAACCCCCTCGCCAGCCATAAACACATATAACCCTATAAACAAACACTAAATTACATCATAATAATACATTATTCTTACCTGAGTAAGAAGTTCAGCCTTCCCTGACGCAGCCGCCCCCGTATGCCCCGTGTGGCCCCACCTTGTCCCATCCCTCTTGGACTGAAGGTAACAGAGGCAGGCTCTGGTGGATTGGCCAGAGCTGCTCCAGGCCCCCACCAGAGTGGAGCTTCTCCTCTCCAGCTGGGTGCTTGGCCATTATGGGGCTGCTCCTCCGCTCTGGCTGGCATGGAGCTCGAGGGGCTAAATGACCACAATATTACTGAAGCCTCATGCACACCAAGGAATCTTTGGCACCCAGTCCCACCTCCCCAGGTTGGGAACCACTGACCTACATCCTTGAGTGACACATAGGGGAAACTGAGGCACGCACACGCTATTCAGATAAAAACATTAAGAACATTACCACTTCGTCACAAGGTCAAACACAAGTCAGTTCTCATTCCCATTCAGTCAGTGGAGTTCATAATAGCAATCCCTGGCTCAAGAGCTTTCTTCCCTCAATACAAAGTTTTACCTGATTCATCACGTCAGATCAGATCTTCAGTTTGATCCAATAACTTTGGTAGGATCTGTCTCAAATTACTAGAAAACATGGCCTCGTGCACTTTCATGAACCTGAATGCCAGACTTCACCTCACACTATTCCAGGGATGGCTGAATTCAACCAAGCAGACAGTATGAACTTAACAGATGATCAAGCATGCTTGTTCAAGCTTGAACAGTTCCAGCATGAGTCCTGTTATCTCTCCTCTGGTGGAAGGATATACACAAAGTTTGTCAAGGGGTGTCATTCATTTCCCCATCTCCCAGCAAGACTTTGATTACAAACACCTCCAAAAAAGGTTGGGGAATATACCTAGCCCTTTTTCAGCCTCACTGACTGTGGTCCTATGTGTGGACTTCCAATCTCACATTGATGTTTTGGAACTCAGAATGATAAGACCATGGTGCAAATTGTTTCTGCCTCTGCTAAAAGGAGCAACCACCCAAGTCCTGATAGACTACATTACAGTGATTAATTACATCAACAGGTAAGTAGGAGCAATTGTTCCGTGGGAGTGGCGTATTCAGAATCACATCAAGCTTGTAGCTCTACGTCCACCAGGAGCACAAAGCAATCGAGTGGAAGACCACAATGCACAAATGGACTCTAAAGGATGTAATTCTTACTCAAGTGTTTCAGGAGTGGACGGTTTACCTCAAAGATCTTTTTGCTGCCAACCAGAACACAAAAAGTCACATTCTGCTCTTGAAGAGGCATGAGGCCAGGCTTCAGCTCAGATGGTCTCACCTGATTCTCTGGAGTAACTACTGAAGACTACTTCCTACCATTTCCAATAATTCCCATAGTCTTTCAGAAGGTCAGACAAGACAAGACCTAACTGGTACTTACAGCACCAGCTTGGCTGTGCGTGTTTTGGTTCTCAAAACTATTGCATCTCTCAGTTCAACCATCCAATATACTAGCACGTCTTTAAAATATAGTTTCACAAAATCTTGGTCTAGTCTTTCCCCCAAACCCACGATCTCTTCATTTAACAGCTTGGATGCTGGCTGGTGGATATCTACGAATAGAAGACGCTCAGCAGAGGTTCAGGTCATTCTGATTCAGGGCAGGAAAGTGTCCACTAGGTTACCAGATAAGGTAAAATGGAAACATTTATCACAGTGTGCTATTCAACTTCACCTTCATCCATTGGAGGCTTCCATTCCTGACATACTGGACTATTCTGTTGTCTCTAAAGCAGTTTGGACTATAAATTAGTGCAGTGAAAGTCCATGTGGCTGCCATCTCAGCCTGTCAGCCATCCTTATAAGACTGCACAATATTTTCTCACCCAATGGTATCTAGATTTCTGAAAGAGCTAATTAATGTATTCCCTCCAATTAAACAGATTTCTTCTGTATGGGACTTGAACATGATTTTTGCATTCTGATGGTTTCACCCTTGGATACAGTGATGTCAAATTATCTGCATCTGTACCTATTAAAACTGCACTCATAGTAGCAATTACTTCTGCTCAGAGGGTGAGCATGATTCAGGCCATAATGGCTGGTGTCTTATACTCTATTTTTCATAAGAGTGACTAAGACCTCACCTGACGTTTACACCAAAGGTAGTTTCAGACTTTCAATATATATATTTACCAGTGTTATTCCAAAGCCTCAATCATCTCTCAGGGAGGCAAAACTCCATGCTTTGGGCTTGCTGAGGGCTCTCTCCTATTATCCTCATAGAACAAAACAATTTTAAAAATTGACCTCACTTTTTGTAGCCTTTTTGAAAGTCCAGAACACAAGCCATCTCCACTCAAAGAGGATCTCAGATGGTATTAGGTCTCATATGATTTAACCAGTTGGCTCCCTCCTCCATATTACATTTTATTTAACCAGAGTTCAAGCAACTTTTCAGCCATGCTTAAATAAAGTTCCTATAACTGACATTTTTAGAGCTGCTACCTGCAGCTAAGTGCATTAACAGTCATTACTTCATAGTATTCACCTCTACATCTGAGGCCCAGTTTTGCAGGGTAGTCCTACAGTCATTAGTTAAGTAGGACTCCTACCTCCCACTTCCTTGGCAGATTAACTGCTCACTAATCACCAAAAGTGGGATCGATGTGGATGGATACTTTAAGAAAGAGCAGTTACATTCCTCATAGTGACTCTGGTTCCTGGAGGTGTTCTGTCCAGGTGAATCCCATAACCCATCCTCCTTCCCCATCACCATGAAGTCCTATTAGCTGAGATTCTGTGTAGTGAAGAAAAAAAGTGACAGTTGGGGTCACTCCACCTTTATTCCCCTGGAATGGATGAACAGAAAGAAGGGGAAGGTTGTGCAGGGCTCAGATGCAAGCCCCAACAGACAAAGTTTCCAATCTTGTGTGCATAAAGCCCATTATGCACACTGTTGTATTAATTTAGATGGAATAAATGGGCCAAAAGTGTTAACATAATCCAGTCATTGGTCAATATTAAACAGTGTTAAACAAGGTCCAGGATTTGGTATACAGAGATCTTAACCTGCTTAGTACCATGGCAAGAAACACCATTAAAAAATCCTTTTAACCTTTTATTAAAGATAAAAAAAGGAAGGAAAGACAGTTAAAGCATTTGAAATGTAAAGTATTAAATCAGGCTTTTATTTTAACCGCACCCTATTTTTCCCTTTCCCTTTAGCCGGAAAGAGTTTTAGAACAGAAAAAACCCTGGATTTGTCAGTCTTAAATGGTGTCAAGGATTGAATAACTGTCCTTTTGGGTAAAAGAGAAGGCATTAATTGAGAGGAGCTGGAGCTGTTGTTGCTGTTACTGTTAAAGTCTGATCCCATTTAATCCCAGGTGGTGTTTGGCATTCAGCTGGAGTTGGCAGAGGGGACAATGTTATTTGCATCCCTCTCTTTAGCCTGGTCTGGTCAAGACATCTCTCAATATTAGAACGAGGGCCTGGAGTCTCAAGAGATGGTGGGGGGTGGCAGCTGCTGACGGTGAAGCTTGCTCCACTAGCCTCCATCTGTTTTTCTCTATTCTAACCCCAATTTCTTTTTTTTTTAAAAGGACGCAAAGAGGGAGTGATGGGTGGAATAGCCCAACCAGTCATTATTTTGTCCAACAATTAGGCCTAATATTCGACAACAATTTTGGTTTATTGATCTCCGGTTCCACTTCTTCTGGTTTTACCAAACATTTTAATACAGTCCTTAAAGCATATTAGTAGGCCTTTTCATGTAGGCTAATTCAGTTTGTTACCCTTTCCCATCAACATTTGTTATTGTAGGCTGTTGTAACATCTTCTGAACTTTCACATACTTTTTACAGTTAAGCTCAAAGTACATCTGTAGACCCAGTTATTACAATAGCACCAAGAATGGGATCCCTGCAGACAGAACCTCTAGAAAAACATATTTGCTGTAATATAAGTAACAATTCTTTCTGAAAGCAGGAGTTGGGCATGAGTGGAGTGGGAAGAGTGAAATTTGAGAGACTGAAGCTGCTGTTTGTGCAAATGCAGAGTTGTCTGCCATAAAACCTACTCTTTCAGACTGTGGACACAAATCCTGTATGAGAAAGGGAGTTTTAAACCTTTAGTTCCAGATTCTACCACCCCTATTCTTGCTGAGTGGTACCCTATAACATGAGTTGTCTGACCGATTCCAGTAGGGACCGCTTGCCGTGTACAGTACTGTAAGTGAGTAAATGTGGCACAGTCTGGCCCTGAGCTATTTTATGTTCTTTACCATCTATTGCCTGTATATTGCAAGTATATTTTATCCTCTTTACCTTCTATTGCCTGTTTTGCATTTCCTGTTTAAACATTATTTTTTAATGAAAACCACATGCTATGTAAATAAATATTTTAAACTTTAAATTGCTAGTTAAACTCTTGTAACCTTCTGGATTCCATAAATCAAAGGGGCATTAGCCAGCCCTAACAAACTGGATGATTAAAAAGACTACTGTACTGCAAGCAATTGAATGTGAGGCTTTGGAAGAGGAGAATGGTGACAGACAAAATAGCACAGCATGCTGAGTAAGTGGATTTTACATGCTCTTTGCTAAGAGATATAATAAAAAGACTAGGTCAAATTTCACTCCTACCAACTTTGACATTTAAAATCAATTTGTCAAAAATCATGTAGTCAGGTATATTTCATGTTGATCACAAAATATGTTGTTATGCACAAGTTTAGGGCACATCTTTAAGGGTACATCTACACTGCATGCTTCTTCCAGTGGCATGTAGAGAATATGCCTGCATAGCCCTTTCGCATGGGTATAAACAGCAGTATAGCATGTGAGATGTGGTTTAGGCAAGTAGAATAAAGCCACACATGAATGGTGTGAATAGGTTTCTGAGTATATATTGTTTATGTCCTCTACTCACCCAAGCCTGCCATCTATCTACCTGCTATTTTTAATAGTGAAGTGTTCCACTGCCTCCCTGTTTCTGAAGTCTTTTCCGTCTGCAGGAAAAGACTCCGGCAGTGGGGGAAGGCTCTGGCAGGGAGAAGGCAGTGAGGGCACTTAGGCAGCTCCCCACTGTGGAACCTTTCTCTGTGGCAGGGAAAGATTCTGGTGGGGGGAAATAGGGGAAAGGGAACAGGTTCTGCCAGCTCCCCACTCCTGGAGCATTTCCCCTCCATGGGGAAAGATCCTGGCAGAAGGGAAAGACTCTGGCAGCTACTGGAGCCCTTTCCCCACCACACGTATAGAATCCAGCAGCAGGGAAAGGCTCTGCCAGCTCCGGTTGCTGGATCCTTTTCCTGCAGCAGGGCCTTTCCCCCTTGCCAAGCCTTTCCTCACCACAGTGAAAGGCTCCAGCAGCAGGGAGCTGCTGAAGCCCTTCCCAACTGCCTTCCCTCCACCAGAGCCTTTCATTGACACATGTACCTACACACCACAATGTGGATGCAGCCTGCTTTTCACTGCAGCATGTAGCTACATGTATCCTACATGCCGCACCGGTGGTGTGTAATGTAGACATAGCCTAAGACAACCAGAAGCAACTATAACTCAATCAACAATGTATTCCATTCTTGTTCACATTAGGAGAAAGATGAATATGTATAATGTGTCCTGTTTAGCTAATATTAGCAAGTTCTTTTCCCCTTTTCAATGCAGATAATTTTTCTCACTTCCCTGGCAAATTATCCCGTTTGTGAACTAAACTAAGCAGATTCTGCATTAAAAGCCTGATCCTGCACAATTCATATCAATTAATGATTTGCCAATGGCTTCAGTAACATGGGATTCATCCCTAAGTTATTTCATTGATGAAGTCCTGCTCATTTGCAATACATAAAAAGCAAGAAAGAACAAAACAGCATTTAGGGCTGATCCAACTCCCTGTGAAGTCAGTGGAAAGACTCCCACCATATTCAACAGGAGTAGGATCTGGTCCTTAAACACTAGTTTAATATATACACACACACACACATAATAATGTTATCCAAAATGGAATCGGCAATCAAATTGCCATATCTTTCATTAAACAAAATTGCAAGTTTTTCAGAAAAAAAAACAGGTTTGAGAAAGCTGCATTTTTTTATGGATAAACTATCTTATTCATAGAAGCACAAAACAGGCGGATCATTTTATTCATTTACAGTGTACTTAATAATAGTACAGTGAAAAACTGTCACTCTACAGCACCATCAGGCAAAGTAAGACAGCCACCTCAGTCATAGTGTAAGCAGTGTCACAGGAAAAGTACAAATTTATAAAGTCTCTGCAGAATTGTGCATCTACTTTGCACACACAATTACCATAATTGCACATGATAAATTGAGTGATACAGAGTAATAGGAAAAGAAGGCTATTCAGTTAGATGTAAAGTTGAGTTTCATATGCATAGACGCGTCAGCCAAGGTTGCCGACATAAATGAGATATGAACCAAAGGGGGAAGACATTTAGAAAACAGAAAAGTTTAGATGGAAGCACTTCAAAAAGGGACAGAGAGAAGGTATGAAGCCTGTTCCAGAAATACAAAGGATAATATGAAAGATAGGATTCAAACCAGGGGGATAGAGAGCTGGAGACATTGGCTTTTTACTGAAGGAGCTCAATTAAAATAAAGTAATCAATAGTACTGAAATATGCACAAAGAGCCAGTACCAACATGTTAAAAAGCAAGAGCTCAGATTAGATATCCCACATAGTTAGGGGTAATAAATAAGTGACAAGATTTTCAAGAATACTCAGCATGACACAGCTCCATTGACCTCCTTTTCCTCTTCCTTGCCCAGGATTGTAGAAGCACATGAGCTGCTAGCAAAGTTCAACTCTGGAGAATAACAGCTGCTGCTCTCAGCAGCAGCAAGGAACTGGCACGTTGCCAGCTCAAAACAGAATGGAAATAAGAGGGTCATGTCTGATTCCTAATTTTGAACCTAGGATGTTTGAGTAGAGTCAAGGTTTAGCAAAACTCATTTACCCATCCCTACTTTTGCCCCTTTGTACAAGCTGGCATACATTCATACTGTCATATTCCACTCCAGGGTCAAGACAAACAAAGACCTGCCAGGAGACAAAGAGGGAGAAAAAAGATCAAGTCTATAGCTCGAGTCAGTGGAGGAAATACTCTACCAAGCAGATGCCTTAAACACTGGTATTTCTAGCAGGGTACTTTTAAAGTCAGTGCAAAGACCTAGAATTAGACCTACCAGTTTTATTATGGTTTGTAGGTGCCCACAAATAAATTTCTCTGTAATTCCATTCTTCTCAAGGCAAGTCTTACATTCAAGCAAAACAAATGACTCCTTGGGGGCCTGCATACCCTCATCAACCTGCAGACTGCTCCTCCTTTAGGGCAGCAGGATTGGAGGGAGGAAAAGGCTATGGCATGATACTCTCCTCCCCCCCCGACCCATCGCCAGCAATAAGACTGAAGAGGAAAGTCTTAAGAACAAAGATAACAAGAAGCAAACGCTTTGGGCCCCCACATATTCTAAGCAACTTTCATCACAAGTTCTTGCTTGAGGCCCCAAACTTTACAAGGCCCTGGTTCTACTTGCCTTCTCCATTCCTGGAAAGGAACTGGAACAGAAGATTTCTCTTAACAGAAAGCAGGATTCTTATATATTACAGTACTCTGCCTGCTCACTGAAAAGGATCAGACAAGCAGGAACGAGAGTGAGTCTCATACACCTTTGATCACAAAGAAATCCAAATCTGTAGTTTTGCTGGTGGCAGCAAACTTTTCTGGCCAATCTTAATGCCCTAATTTCAGGGAACAGGTAGTTTTTCCAGAGTTCTAGAGAGCAGTGTGACTATATTTTAAGTCTTTTTAAGGTCCTGATACTGGCAAAAGCTTTCACATATTTAACTTAATGCTCATGAGTGGTCCGAGTGACCTCAATGTTGTTATTTTATGTGCACAAAGGAAAGCATGGGTGTAAGTCTCTGATGGATCATTTCTAGCATCACCATCTTGACAATATCTTTTTAAATAGTTCACAGCATAATTTTTTATTATAACACTGTTATTCATTTTTGAAAGTACACTGAATACAAAGAGGTCAGTCCTGGAAAACCTAAACAGTTTTATTCATGTGAGTACCCTGTGACTTCAAATGGGACAAGTCATTAGAGCTGTGCCCAGAACAGTTCTGTTTTGTGAAGGATTTCAAGATTTGACCTTGTTCCAAATCATAACAAAAAGTGAAAATGTTGAAATTGTCAGTGAAGGAAAATTTGGGGGAGGTGATATGTTTTAAATCAATCAAAACAAATCTTTTCTTTCTTTTTTTTATTTTATTGTGTATTTTATATTTTAATATTTATATTATAAAAATTAAAAACTAAAAGTAATTTCAAAATGAAAAATTGAGTAATTTTGTTCCAAGAATGTTGAAATGCAATGTTTTAACATTATCAGAACTTTTTTCCCCAGTTCTCTTTGAAAATGAAATTCCAGTTAAATCAGCTCGATTATCAGAGTGTTTTGATTTTGACAAAATATGGTTCCATTAAGATTTATCTGATCAGCTGTTCTCCTTATGTTTGTAAAAGTTTGCAGGCTCAAGCCCTAACATAGAGAGATATTGTCTTTAATACTGAAAATCAAGTATAAATCTTGGACCAGTAGCTTACACCCAGAGGAGCTGGAGGAAGCGTACGTTGATGTAGAGAGGTAGCTTCTTTAAAATACAGTTTCTGGAACCCTACTCCTCAGTGTATCAGCCACACCAATTTAGGCTCCCTCAGATCTATTTACATCCACTCTATTGATGGGAGAGCCAAAGTGTAAGAATCCAAATATGGAACACCAGTGGTGGCTTTGTGGGGGATTTATTGTTACACTATTATATAATTCATGTTACTGCCAGGACAGAGTTTGTCTGTGTGTCAATTTTTAGGAGTCTGTTATGGATACATTGTATTTTTAAAAGTTTGCCCAGAGTGCTCAGAGCCTGGAATGGGGGCTCTTTTAAGGAGTTAATTCAAATTTCCATAAAATAAATTACTAAGAGGTCCAAATTACACACTCCTGCTGAAGTTAGCTCTTTATTTTAATTGTCCTGCTAAATGTTTGTGTGTATCTGTAGCAGTATGTGTATTACTGTATCTCTGTACTCATCTAGGGTAAACACTGAAAGGAGTTACTCTGTGGCTAGGCAAAGCAAGACCCTACATTCAACTAAATGGCAGTTCTCTATCTCGCTGTAACATGATAACTTTTGAACATTGCATCTGTTACATTTTAGAATTTTACTGTATAGTAAATATATCATGTCAAAACCAAAAAACAAACAGAAAACAGTACACATTTCAAAGGCTACAGCATGAAAATAGACTGCAGTCACAGAAAGCATATTAGTTAAATGATTGCACCATGGACATCTCACCAGAGCATTGATTACGATTGCAAGCAGACAGACAGCATCATAGACATAATGTTGATGATACTGATTGATGCTGATCAGAGAGAGACCAAAAACCTCTCACATGGAACAAATACCTCAACTATTGCAAGAGATACATAGGGATGGTCAAAAGTGATGGTGTTTATCATCAATGGAGAAAGTAAAGTAATATTTTTTCCCTGCTGAAAATACCATAGATCCCAGAGCACAGCCTCCTGAACAAAGTAATCTAACTTTGGTTGAAGAACTGCTGATTGCCAGAGTGCACCCCAGTAGTATTGGTGTACAGTTATTGAGAATAGAGTTGGAATTACAAGCACTTGCTTTCAGAGTGGCGGGGGGAGGAGGAGGTCCCGGTCCTGCAGGAAAGAGTGCAATCAGAGTCAGTCTGGCAAGAGCCAGCTTAGATCAGTGACTTCCATGTTAATTGGCAGAGTAAAAAAAAAAAGGCTCCTTTGTATTTAGAGAAATGATATTTTTGACAGAGATATAGAACCCAAAGAGAACAGTTTGTTGCCACTCCTGAAAGATAGTGATGCATTTGATCATCTACCTAGTTGTATGTATCAGAATTAGAAGCATGGAGGAGCGATTACATTGGATGCTCTGCTGGTAAATAGAACAAATAAATAACGAGCAGGTACTAGGCCAGAAGCTTCTATAGAGCCCGTCAGTGAGTTTTAAGATACTTTGCTATGGCATTTCTCATGCTATTTCTACCAAAGCATTTACGTTCACCCAGTGTTAAGATTGTCTGTTTTAAAGATATTAAAACAGACTTCAGCAGGGAACAGTGTGAGTAAAAAGGACTGAATTAAATGGTGTAAACATCCATAAGCTAAAGAAAAGACTGAAAGCGGAGCCCACAGGTGGAAAAAAACAAATGTTTTACAATTGCTGTCCCAGGGGTACTAACACCTACTGGCAACACACTTTGCAGTGAGCTCTTGCACTTGGTGCAGATTTTCAGGACATTTGACACTGTTCTTCACGTTAAGTGCAGTTGACCTGCACTGGCCTGAACTATATTTACTGGTAGACCCCGAAACAGTTTATTTAACAATGCAATGTATCAAACAGAAGGATTGCAAAACTCCTTTACAAAAATCCATTAATTATTTCATAGTTCTCCCAAGATCAGGCTGATTTCTTTACAAATAAAGTAATTTGGCTGCATTCCAATGTTAAGGAATCTGGCAGCACACCAATTTTCAAGACTGCAGAAGTCCATATATTTTTGACGTTTTGTGGCTCTGTGTTTCTATGCTTGATAGTGCTGACTAGGAACAGTGATCAATGATAGTAGAATATTTCAGCAACACCGTGATGACAATGAATCCTCATGTTGACATTCCAGCAGCTGTCAAATATGCATGCAAGTGATACTATTCAGAAATAAACTCTCATGAAGATTACATACAGCTTATAATTGTTGCTAATGGCATACCCATCTATAAGAAAGAAAAGAAACAAGAAAACTTGTAATGAAGAGTTCCACTTTGTGTTCCCCTGTCACCTACAAGATACCATGGTACTGGTTAAGAGTGAAGATAAGTGGCAATGTAAAACTGCAAGAAATGATTCTGTGATGAATTGGCACAATAGATGTGTATATGAACATTGGGGACCAACACTGATACACAGTGCATCCTGTCCATTGATGCTGAATTTAATTACATAGCTAAATATATGAGTAAAAGGGGAGCCCAGGTCAAGAGCCCTCAAGAAATTGTTTGGGAATGTTCTAAGTAATGATTTAAAAACTACAGTACATTTTTCCTCTAAAAACTTACTATGAATGAGATTACTTAGCACAAGAAACATTTCATATTTTGATGGGATGGGCATTATATCATTGCAGCAGGACGTCTGAATCAGTCAATGTTCAATCAGAACAGTGACTTGCAATCCACACAAAGCAGAGAAGCAGATCATATTTCTAGAAATTTATTCACAGAATCCAAAATATTTGGAAGATAATCCAATAAAATGCTAGAAAATTGTTCTCAAAATATTAAAAAAGGACAAAATTGGGTTAAATGAAGGAACACCTGATGATGATAGTCTTTTTGTGCATTAAACCAAGTGCAAATACAGATCAGAATGATTATTGGCAACAACAAGGTATGGTCCAACAAGTATTTAGTATATCTACAGATATCTGCCTCTGTGGATGCAGATATCTGCGGACCATTTTTGTGGATGGTCGATCAGATGCGGATCTCAAAGGCGAGGAAGCAGCTGTCTGCAGCTCATAATCTTTGAGGCTGCTTCCCCACCTTTGAGATCCAGGGGTGGGTACTTGCAACCCAATAGCTGTTCAGTGTGTCCCCCCCTCCCCACCCACAGGTTGCTAATGAGCTGTTTGGTGCCCCCTCTTCCCCGGGATGCCAATCAGCTGTTCAGCAACTGCCTAGAAGGGCTGGCCCCTGAATAGCTGATCAGTGGTGGCCACTGCAGTGGGACCGACCTCCAAACAGCTGATTGGGGGACCCAGAGCTGCAAGTGCCATGCAGGTGCTGATGCCATAGAAGAGAGAGACTATGGATGGCGGGTCGGATGTAAATTGATTCTTGCTCATGGATCCACAGTTTTGTATCTGCTCAGGGCTCTAGCCATGAGAAGACATGGCCCATGGTGGTTTGTGTAGCATTTGATAAGTACCCAGAACAGACTTTACAAAATATAGTACTCATACCACCAATCACCTGGTACTGGAAGACCAGAAATGTAGCTTCCTTTACCAGCCAACTTCCTTTGATTTTGGCGTGGGCTGTGACTATTCGTAAGTTGCAGCATCTCACATTATCAAAAGTTGTTGTTGAGGTATACCAGTACAAACTTGCAGCCAGTTGTACATACATAGTCCTTTCAAATGCCAAATATTTCTGGGAGTTATACTGGACCCTACCTTCAATTATTAATGGATAAAAAATATAAAATAATATGAAACTGATAAAACAACAAAGCAAAGCAAAGAATAATCAAATTTAGATTTAATGGCACTATCCTGCAAAATTACTAGAGGTTATAGTCTATGTATAACATTTCAAATTTCCAAATTATATGTTGGGTTTTGGGGGTTTTTTAAATCTGAAAAGCCATTTTCACTTGAAGAATTAGATAACATGCAAGTTGACCTACGTATCAATATACATGTGACTGTCTAGTGAGAAAAACAAACAATAATTTACATAAAATGCCAGTGCTGGCTTTCATCCATATCCCATGCAGGTGACACAATATACATTAACCCACAATGACTAGATAAATAACAAATTAGTGAACTACTGAGTCTGCACCTAAGGACAGACCAGCTAACTGTGACCAGATGCTAATGTGCTGCATGGGAAAAAGAATGAGTAATTAAAACCCTGTGCATGTAAACAGTGACTACCAGTTCAAAATGATGAACCTACATTTCTTCTCTTGACACGTGTCAAGCCCAAGGTGGACTCTTTTGGGAAGGGAGGAAGAGGAACCACCATATTCCAAGTGGGCTCATTCCTACCAAGGACAAATCTTTGACTGTGATGGATTAATAGAAATGGAAAGCTTATTATTGCAAGCCAAGAAGCAGCACCCTACCTCCATTACAGCTAACAGTCTTCTATGGCCTCAGGAGTTTGAAATGCTTCAGTTCTCTAAAATACCACAACACAAAAGTCTGACAACTAATGTAGCCATAAGTCAGAAGAACCATCCCAGCCCTTTTCTCATAGGCCTGCTACACAAGAGAAAGGGCTTGGGATCTTCAATACCTTTTGAAAGGGACATCCAAATATGTGCCCAGGAAAACCCTCTGAGTTTTCCTTCTTTGTGTCTTTTGCAGTGCTGAAAATTAACATAGCTCTTTTGTTTAACAATAACCATAACAAATGTCCCTCATATAGAAATTTAGCATGCAAAAACATGAGGTCAGCAACTCAGCTTTGAGAATAGTGGTTTTTAATTAACTGCTGCAAAGCCAGTCAGAAGAAAACATGGGGCCAAAATGTGCCTTCAGATATTTTTTCATAATCCCACTGCAATCAATGGGAACTGCAGGCTGCTGGGGAAAGAATTTTGCCTACTATATTTCATATAATGCACACAGAGTTAGAGACTTGAATTTTATGGTTTTTGTTGGTTTTTGGTTTTTTTGGGGGGAGGGGGGAGGATGGGGAAAGAGGACAATAGATAAGCAGATTTCAAATAATAAAGGATTATCAGCATTTCCTGGTTTGACTATCACTATCATTTTAAATTAGGGGAAATTTTGAACCTAAAATTTTGAAAAAATATTCTTTAAAATTACACATTGACATGTTTAAATGACAGGAACAATAGAGACATCATTAAAGAGACTTTGAGCTTATGTCTCAAAAACTAATAAAACAAAACTCTGCTTCAACTGTAAAATACACGAATTCTTAGATCATGGGCCCCTTTTACTTGTGAACTTTCTCCTCAGCTCTGGCCATCTCAGATTCCTTTGAGTATACCTTGCATGAGCACATTTTAGAAGATTTCAAAAGATGTACAAACAACAAGAGATATAGTGCCTCACAACTGTGAAACAAGATCCCCACTAATGTTGAGGTAATTGCTTATTAACAACATGCAAATTATAAATATTTGATTATGGGTATGGTCTATATTGACAGCAACTAAGAGTATGTCTATACTGACGGCGGCAAAGTCGCCGCCGTCAGATCGATCTTTCTGGATCAATTGAGCGGTCATTGTAGACCTGCTCAATCGATCAGGAAGTCAAGGCAGTAAAGCCACCCCCTCAAGTGGCATAGCGCTGCATTGATGGGAACCACGCAGTGCAGTGAAGACGGCGTGCAGAAGGGAAGCACAGCAGTCAACGGGAGTTATGCAATCTACTCTGCATAGCTTATGTAACTCCCGTCAACTGCTGCCGAATCTCCAGGTAAGTGTAGATCAGGGCTAAGAGAACCAACTGAAATGTGGCACAAGGATAGTAAAAGCTATGAACTGTGATATTTTGTGACTTGTGCTATCACTGCAATGAGATTCCTACTAGGACACAGCAAGATTTATGATTGTGTTATATTTATGGATGCTAAGATAGTCAAGTCATGTGAGGTGCAGAGTGCCACCTGGGAGATGCACAGGCCTGTTGAGAGAAATTTGGGGCCTCGGTTCCTCCCCATCCCATTTCACTTTATTTACATAGACATTACAGACATTTTGGGGGCAGGGACTGAGCTCAGAGCTCCAGTACAATTATCCCCTTTCTTCCCTGCCATTGTCAATCCTGGAGGCGCAAAACATCTTATGTATGTTTCCCCGCAAGGGTCCATATAAAACAGAGGCAAAGCATCCATTGACTCCAATGAGAGTATGATCAAGATGGAAGTGCAGGCTATGCTATGTGAGGTTTTTAAATAAAGTAGATAAATTTCAAGAAAAGAGAATAAAAAATATCAGTGCAGAGGAACACTAATAATAATTGCTATTCATTAGTTCTATAATCTCTTGACCTTATAACTCCCATGAGGCACTGCAACAACTCAAGCGAGTAGAGATTAAGGTCTAACTGACCTGAAACATTTTGGTTTGGGTCAACTTGACCAAAAAACGAAACATTCCATGTTGATTTTCTGACAGAAATTTGAAAGATTTCAGGAAAAGTTAAACTTTTCTCATGACAAATTTTAATTTTTGTGGAAACAGCATTTTCCCTTGAAAAAACACTCATGGAAAATTCCTGACCAATCTTAGTCATAATACAACCTAGCTTTCTTTTGCATCTTCTCAGGGAAAACTGGACAACAATTTACACAATTCTAAATTTCTAAAACATATATATCTTGAATATACTTCCCTAAGCAAAAGCCAGATCATCTACTTATGTTAAAAACCCTGGGACAGGGCTTTGAGAGAAGAAATCTGTGTGAAAATTCCCTTTCAGATATTCCACACATGCTACATATGTACTAGTTTTGGATACACACTTTGGGCCTTATTTGGCCACCCATATTTATTTTTAATTAGTACCTTACTCATGCAAGTAGCTCCATTTATGCAGTTATTAAAATGTGTGTAGAAATATAAATTAGCCCAACTCCCTTAGTGCAACTGCAAGAACATCAGACAAATTCAGCACCCAAGATATCAATCCTGAAAAATAGTGAAGCCAACTTTCTGAAATGGATACAGAGAGAATCAGAAGACCTTAAGTCAATATAAAGCTCATCTTTCATGAAAGAGAAGAGAAATCAGTTGTCTTTAAAAGCTCTCAAATACCAATCCAACAAAAATTCACTCAGGCATCCCAGAGAGAGGTTAAGGACTGAAAAAAGCAAATCACATGATCTCAGCATGAAAGAAATTCCAACAAATTGCTTACCTGTATTAACAAAGAGATATACGAATCTGCTACATTCACACCATTAATTATCTACAATGCTTGTAAATCTACAGACAGCTATGTTAAGTGGCAAATATTTCAATATGTTGTTTGCAGTGTTGTTGTAGCCATATTGGTCCCAGGATATGAGAAAGACAAGATAAGTGGGACAATATCTTTTATTGGATCAACTTCTGTTTGTGGAAGATACAAGCTTTCAAGCTACACAGAACTCTTCTTGAGCTCTTTGCAGAGCTTCAGGTCCAAAGAAGAGCTCTGTGTAGCTCGAAAACTTGTACCTTCCGCAAACGGAAGTTGGTCCAATAAAAGATATTACCTCATCTTCTTTGTCTTTCTCAATATTTCAATACACAGTTGAGTAGAGAGGACTGAAAGCATGAAATAAGTTCTCTGATAAATACGTCCTGTATTTCTTAATTCTGTATGATTTTTTAAAAATAAATACATCTATTTTAAATTGAGTTGACTTAGCAGTAATTTCTGTGATCTTTTTCTAATTAAAACTTATTCATTAGACTTCCTGTAATCCTCTCCTTCAATATCCCATTTGTGTGGGTTCCCTATCACCATGCCTGGCTCTGACTCAAAGATCAGTGTGGATAGTGGACTAATGCTTTAATACCTTTCCTTGTTTATTCCTAAATTCTTCTCTTTGTAGTAGATATCTATTATTGCTGCACTTATCTGAAAAAAACAACAAATGTCCTCCTGGAGTAGCAGTGTTACTACTGTTCTGTAAAATAGCCAACAGAAGGTGTTCGTAGAAAGAAAAACTGTTTCATTAACCAAATCAGCCTCAAGTATTGGCACCTTCTGAGTCCCACTGGCATAGGGTATAAAATTTCTGACTCCCTTCTCCTCCTCTCTGGGTCTCTCTCTTAAGGACTCAGGTCTCTGGCATGGCAACACACTGAGGTCTACATTTTTTACATGGTAAGAAGTGGAAAACAGGCTATTTCATTAAGTGAACTGTTTTTGCAAAAAATAAATAAAATTCTTTAGATATATGGCAATATTTTTTCTTTTTAGAGAGCAGAAAACAGTTCTTCCATATCACAGAGTAATTTTAAATAAATGTTAAGACAATTTCTCAAAACTGTGCTATATTACTATTATTAATTAGCATTAAGTCCTATCACTAATAAGACAAGAGGAGAAATGAGGGAGAAAAAATAGTATATGTATTTGTTTTGAATTTTTAAAAGTTTTTGTGCATTTCAAATAAGAACTTTTCAAGTCAAAAGTCAACATGAAATTGTATTATATAGAAACAATATGAACAATTCATATGTTGAATTTTTGGCACAGTCAATTCTGCATATTTGCTCATGAATGTCTAAATTCTGCCCACAAAAATCAACTTTTAGAGAAAACTGACAGCAAAATTAAATGTCAGCACAAGACATTTCAGAAGTTATTGTAACCTTCATAACTTAAAAACTAGAAGAATTAAGCATATGCTAAAAATGGAAGGCAGGACCATATGAAAGAAAAGCTAGAACACCAAAAAAATTAGATCATGGAACAACTAAAATATACTCTCTTTCCAGCAAGAGACTCAGACACATTTCCCATGCTATACTATGTCAAGTCATAACAGCATCACATATAGTAAACTAAATAAAAAATTAGTTTTAACTCTTCCTCAAAGAACAGCTAGTATTACAATGTGATTATCCATTTAATAAACTTTTATTTTCTCTGTGCAAGTTTTAAATTTGCACAGAGAATTTAAAATCACTTTGAAACATTATTTCTACATTTTCATGCTTAAAATGCATAGTTCAGCATTTTTGCAATCAGGGACTGTAGCAGCACAAATAGGTTTCCTTACACTTTCCCACTTATTTTTCAGCACACAGAAAATCTTAAGAGTGCAGTATATTGCATTCACAACTGCACACTCACTAAAATTTGTAAGGCATGCTTTTTATCACTTCTCCAGCTTTGTGGACCAAATGAGACATGCTTAACAATTTTAGGTGTGACTCTCAAGGTGGGGTTTTAAAAATTTACCCCCTAGTTTTCTAAAGAACTAAAGCTTTGCATCAGTATTTGAAATACCACCTCATCTAGCGAAATATATTGGTATTCCAGACACAGCCTCCTACTGTCATTCCACTGTTGGCACGGGACAGTCTTCAACAAGACTTAGAAAACCTCATTCAATATTCCACTCTGGAGGAGCTGACACTTACTGTGAATTCTGCTCTTCAACTTAAATACCAGTGTCTGTGGCAGGCCAATTCTATCATTGCAGATACAGCATCCCTCAGGCGAGGTCCAACCTTTCTCTCACAGTGCACCCAGGGATTAGCTTGACTTCCCCTAAATTCTCTCCACTGCACAGCAAGAGCTAATCTTTCCTGTATGAAGCAGGAGATGGTGTTGCTATGACAACTGAGCACATTCTAGCAGTGGGACTACTGAGATGAGCCGAAAAGACGACAGTGAAACATGCACTCAGCCTTCCTCCAGGGCTACGGGCTTCAACAAGTTTACTGACAGGCTGGGATGTTGATTATCTATGTATTTTGCTACAGGGAGATTACTAGTTAAGAACATGGCTGGAAGATCACGGCATTATTTAATGAAGCTGCCATTCCTGGTTATGTTAAATTGCTGATTTTAAATGCAATGTAGCTGTTTTTAAACCACTACATTTTTATAAATGTTAGCCTGCACTTAGTCTGAACTAACATCTCACTGCAAAAAAGAAAAATCAAGTCACAAGCCACGTCCAGTCCTTCAACTTTTGTTTCCCTATTTATTATCCATACACTGTTTCTTTTAAGGTTAGACACACACTCTCACTCATGCTAGGCTGTGTGTGTATGTATATCAGTGTTTGAAGCTCTAAGGTTTCCGGAGGTGGGGGAGGGGATGCTGACAAAAGCGAATCCAAGCAGCCACATTTCTGATATAAATCACCACCACATAAGCTTAGGGAGCCCTGTTCATCAAGGAAAGAGGAAATTGACTAACCTGTATTGTAAGTATCAGATATTTACTGCTGCAGACTGGCTGACTACATTTCAAACACTTTTTCCTCAATGAAAATACAAAAGATTTCAGAATCTGTATATTTTTATTATTTACATATTTTTAAACATTCATTCTTAAATTTTCACGCGAATTTTTTATATTAATTTAATTGCCTTCATAAAAAAAACTCTAACCATTTATTATTGTATAGCCCCTGGTGATCTGAGCACGATGATGTCTTCTTTTGTTATCTCAACCAAGGTCATATGCCAAGGAGCCTTCACCTCCAAAAGTCAGCAATTTAGGATATTATACCACAATGAATGGAATTTTCACCCATCCATTTTTATGGAACTGATTTCACTTCTCCTTTAGGTTTCCATTATCACGCTCATTCCCCTCTGTGATGTGTCATGTGCACTACTATAAATGTGTTGCAGCAGCAGCACCAATGATCTGCCACATTCCCTCATAATATGCACTGACTATCTATAACAAAGTACTTAAAAAGCTGCAGAAGAATGGAGTTCACATCATCCTAAACCACCTTATCCTCTGTGGAAACTGGGGGGGGGGGGGGGGACACGACAGGACTCAAAAGTTCTTGTCATCCAGAGGTGCAAAAATCCAGAGGTTAGATTTGATCCCAGTCTCCACTGGGCTGCCAGCAAAGCTGTATAACCACCTTCCCTGCACATCAAGTTATATATGATTTGTAATGTATCAAACTACCTTGTATCACAGTATTGCACTGAACGTATTTATACCGAGAAACTCACAAACAAGAAATTACTTGCAGTATATTTTTCCAAGGCCACATAATACTGCATTTGTTGGCCCCTTGTCACCTTGACACAGCATCTGTAGAATTATACAACCCATTTAGATTTGCCTTAATTTGAGTCTTGGCATGCCTCTGCAATACACATGTACACAGTACTAAAAATACCTAAACAAACAAAAAACCTATTGGCCCGGACTATTCCCACAGCTTGCTATGAAGACATTTTAGTGTAATCTACTAAACAGTTATAGCACCTGTATTCATTATCATCTAATTAGGGTGAGGTTTGGTTTTGGGGTTTCTTTTTTTTTTTTTTTTTTTTGTATTTGCCTACTCATGTTCTATAAAATTGGAGAAAGGCTAAGTCAGGTAAACAACATATGGTTTTGCTTTTAAAACCAACCAACCAGAATTCTTGAACACTGAAGAATCTTGTGGTTAAATAATTTTCAACTCAAGAGGTAATATTTAAACCTGTATTCCACCAGGAAACTTGGATATTTGTAGGTATGCAAATTGGTTTGCGGGAAAAAGGGCATATAAGCAAATGTTGGATGATGTTACAGATTTCTCCTGTCATATCTTTCTTACAGACTGTGCATACAGGACATCATTATAGATCAGGGGTGGCCAAACTGTAACTCGTGAGTCGCACATGGTTCTTTCACAGCTAAAGTTTGGTTCGCGGAGCCCGCTATACCCCCCCACATTCTCCGCCTACCAGATTGGGATGGGGAGCTCAGAGCTTCTGTCCTGCGGCAGGGTGGTGGGGCTAGAGGATTCTGCCCAGCGGCAGTCTCAGTGGATCAGTAAATTTGGCCACCCCTGTTATAGATTGTGAATAGGACTCCCACTTGATAATACAGCATGGTATTAGAGGACACTATTGCTGGAGATGCCACATTTTACATCTGTTTTGAAGATAAATCCTGACTCCTTTTAGTCATTAAATATCCTGTGGCTTTTTTGTTTTCTCCAGCACCTTAGCCAAACACCAGTTAGTTAACCACTGCCATGGTTATTCCCACAGAGTTGGAAGCTTCCTGACTCGGTTCTCAATTGTTCTGCCTGATCATTTTATCAGGAGAATTGCCTCCACTCTCTACTCATCCCAGTAGAACCAGGAGTTTCAGTTTCCAAAGCTCACAAAACTGAGAATATTCAGGAGGCCAGAACCATCCCCACCG
Source organism: Emydura macquarii macquarii (assembly GCF_026122565.2). Lineage (NCBI taxonomy): Eukaryota > Metazoa > Chordata > Testudines > Chelidae > Emydura > Emydura macquarii. Next base: position 25,810,021 of record NW_027131614.1, on the reverse strand, counting down.
CATATGGAACCCAAAGACACTATGGAAAGGCAGCTCCTTCTAGTGAATTCAATGGGAGTTTGCCTGAGCAAGGAATGAGCTAAAACTAAGGCGTGAAAACAATTTGCATTGAGTAAGGGGAAGAACATAGTTGTACCACCCCAGGAGCAGTGCAGAGAAGCGTAAATTCTTCCTATTCTGTTTTTGCTCCTTACCAGAATCATATTACCACCTCTCACATCCCCCGTGCCAGCTCAGCTGGCCTAGCTGGCATCCAGGGTAGAATCCAAATTTTGTCCATTTTCTACACATCTATTTTGTGGGGTACCACAAGCACAGCATCTACTTTTCATGTGGTCACAGACGTAAGGTCCAGGTAGACCATGCAGGGTCTTGGAGGGGATGTTTCCTCTTATGTCTGTCAACAACTACACAGCCTGGACTATAATCTGGCCATAAATAAGGACCTGAAGATTTGGCCCATTTTGAAGAACAAAGAAAAAACAAAAAATACTATGTGGGTCCAACATAAACCAGGTAATTTCAGCACAGGGACTTTTGGACTTGTATTCCCTGACATTTTTTATTTTTAACTGGGAAACCTTAGCATTGAATTAACATCATATCTTGCATATCATATCTCAATGTGCATCCAGTCTTTTGAGATCTTTATATGAAAGGCTCTATGTGTTGCAAGTGTAGATCTTTTTGTTTGAACTATTCGTTGATCCTGCAAAGCATTCAGCCCTCAACAAAAACCTTAAGCACACACGTGCCTTGTTGAATCAGGGCCACAGTGCCCAACACTTTGCAGAATCATACTCTTGCTCCAGATTTTTAACACCTCACTTGTTTTTTTCATACTTCTTGCTAATTCAGGATCTCATTCAGTTAGGTAATGAGTGCCTCATATGAAGTGCTGAGTGTTCTCAACTACTTTGGCAATTAAAAAAAAAAATCAATGGGAAGGCAATAATAGCTGAGGGTGTTCAGCACCTTCCAGAATCAAATCCTCAGTTTTAAACATTCAAAACACAAGAACTGATGATGCTGAATTAATACAGAGAATACATTTAAACAAGTAAATGGAAATCTCTCGCTTTGCACTGAAATGCGAGAACCACAAATCTGCACTTTAGCACACAAAGCACCACCTTATTTTACCTTTGGAAATGGATAATTTTGTTTAACTTTTTTTCCATCCTGCAATTTCATCCTCTGTGTCATTTAAGTAATCAGGATCTGATTCTGCGCTCTCTCATACTGTATTTCTCCACTTGCAATTCCACTGACTTCAGTGGAGTTAGTCCAGATTTACACCAGACTAAGAGATAGCATAATCAGGCCTTCATGAATCAGAAGAGCTGGGTCATCCCTTCTGAAAAGAAGAAATTATATTTTTTTTTTCAAAAGATACAAATTAATGCAATTTCATCCTAATAGCCAAGATATTTTTATACATGAAAACTAGAAAGGTCTGCACCTATATAATATTAATATCAGTTTGTCTTCCCACATAAGTGGTTTGTATTTTGGATTTGTACTGCTAAATGCAGAGGCGTAAATAGTTACTTGCAGAATAAACAAACTATCAGACTCAGACACAAGCTTTTCAACATTAAACACCATTTCTACATGAAAATCATCAATGCAAGTTCAGGTCAAAAATTAAGATATAATAGGATGTTATATTTCCCAGATCTGGAAGATTGGTTTGTTTGCTTGGATGGGGTTTAGAGCACAGCAATGATGAAACTGCTCTTGTTAATATGTGTTATTTACACATCTTCAAAAAATTGAATTTCATTACTGTTTAAAGCAGGTCATTACATCAGGCTACTCTGTGTCAGTGCAGTCTCTGATGACCAAGACTGACAATAAAAATTACACTGTATACTTAGCTGATAGGCATGCTTATTCAGAAAGGATGTACTGAAAATAATAGGAACACAGGGGGGAAAAAATTGCTGCCTTAGTCTCTAGGCACAGTTTAAAAGTTTCCAACTCAAGTGCCTGAAGTTAGACACCTTAGATCATATTTGGCATCTAAATAAAAGTGCTTTCATTTTCCAAGATGCTGAGAACCCATAACTTCCTTTTACGACAATGGAATGTGTGTGTGCTAACCATCTCTCAAAATCAGGCCATTTAAGTACCCAGTTTGGAAAATTTGAGGCATAGACATTAAATAAAAGATTAGTTATCTTATTTAGCATACAAAAATAGTGTTTGAATTTTTTCTTAAGAAACACATTTAAATTAGGATAGCTGAAAAATGTTTAATAAAGACATTTTTCCTAATACGAATGTATTTCTCTCATTAAAGTTTTTAAGATAGCCAAACTCCAGAATAATAGAGTTGGTTTCCAAAAATATTTTTTCCAGGTTCACTTCTGAAAATAACTACACTGTTATGCAGAAAACTGTTTAAAAATATTTTATTTCAGGTTCTGTAACTTACAAGGTCAGTTACAGTTAACTATTAAAACAACTCATTGATTTCTGTTTCATTTTACTCATGTACATTGTGTTTGTAGAAAACATAATGAGTCTTTGTCTAGCGTATATCTAAATAGTGACAGGCCTAGTTAGACAGGCTAAAGGGCAATTGAGAGAAAAAGATGGCCAGCTTATTCATGGCTCTCTCCTCCTCTGTAAAATATCCCCCATGCTCCAGCTTGTCCCTTCTTGCCCTCTAGTTGAGTAGATCTAAGGCAACACATATCTTTTGAGAAAAATATTTTGATTAATGGTATTTTTGCCATAATCTTAATAACTAAGTTTGCCAGCAGAAGCTGTGGATAAAAAGCCTTCTTCAGAGAAACCAATGGTCTTTCAAAATGGCTGCCATCTTCCATTGTTCTCAATGAAACTAAGGCCATACCAGCCTTTCATTAAAGTATCCTCTTTCAATGACCACTGCTTCCCACTGTTTCCAGTGACAGTGAAGCCAGCAGCCATCTTAATTAAGCACAGTCTGTGGTCTCAAACCTATTGAATACAATGGGAGGTGGCAGCCATTTTAAAAGAGCACAGTTGTATGTGGAATTCTCTATAATAGAACTTTATTTGTCAGTCTCTGCTAAAGAAACGTGCATTTATACACAATATTTGGGGAAACATACTATACATCCTTTTTAAAGTTTTAAAATAGCCTTTGCATAAAGTTTTAATAATAAAAGAAGTTTGGCATGTCCCTGTTATTCTATTAAAATCATTCTGGAGAAACAATCAGATACTAGCGTTAAATTCTTAACAGAACCATTTTTTGTTATTTTAACTCAAACTAATTAACTAACTTGTAAATTATCAGAACATGCATTCCATACTCCATGAGTAAGTGCTATAATTTTGGAGAGAATACACTGTATTCTTCATACGTAGGGCAGAGATTCAACCACCTTGTTAAGTGGAAAACTCAGCCTTACCAATGGAACCACAAGCAATGCTTCCACCATACATCTACTATATATGTCATTATTGTCACAAATGGGTGTTTTGGGAAACATGCATGAGGCAAAGTTTGTAGGCTATGGGAGTTTTGAACCAACCAAGTATTTTCCTGGGTATGATTATCAATGATTATATTATTATTAATTGCTGTTATGGTAATGCCTTAGGGTCTCAACCAAGATTAATGCCCCATTGCATTAGGCATTGTACAAATACAGTGAGATTGTTAATTCTTTGGAGGCAGAGACTATCTAAATAGGCAAGGCAGAAAGGTGGAAGAATGGAAGTATTATTAACCTCACTTTACAAATGGATAACTGAGGTTCAGCTTAAGTGACTTGCCCAAGGTCATGTAGGAAGTCTGTAGCACAACTGGGAACTGAACCCAGATCTCCCAAATCCAACTCCAATGCCTGACCCCAAAAGCCAAACAACTCCTTGTTCTTGCTCCCACCTATATGTAGGTACAGAGCCAGATTATGCTCTCAGTTACACTATGTAATCCAGAGACCTCCCCTGAAATCTCTCCACTATGTCCTGAAACCAGACTCTGGCCCAGAGACTGTAATATACTAACTAGTGTGTGTAAGAAACTCCACCTTCTGTCGAACCGAATGCAATTGCTCAAACGTTAGTTACTATCTCAACCGCTATTGGCTGCCATGCAAAGAATATATACCGTAAACCCTAACAGAAAGTTTTTCTTTGCACACTAAAAGAACCTAGACAGGTTAGATTAGGTAGATAAGAGACCTTTATTTTGGAAATGAAGATTGTAAATTCTAGTCCCCCCGACACATACATATATCCATGTGTATATACAAGTCCATGCAGTAATGGACTGGTACAAGATAAGGCAATCAGATAAACCTCAAACATGGGAGGCTTCTGCTCCCAGTGTAAACCTTCCATCATTTGAGCTCAAGAATATATCTATCCATTGTCACTAGTGTTAGGGTTTATCGGGCCCTTCATAACCCAGTCAGGATTGTGTGAAATACTCAAAATATTTAAGCGGCTCTGATTCCATCTGTTAAAATACTCCACAGGCAAAGTTCTGAGTAGGGATTTATAATGTGAAATTATTGCCCATTTGTAAATTAAACATGAATCCTCATTGGCACTGGAATCCTTGGAAGCGATTGTGGAAGGTTTTAAGCTCCACTGATCAGATTGATAAAAAGGAGTAGTAGTTGTATCTGCATACACAGTCACTCCTTCTTTATGGGAGATGTTATTCCCAAGGGTGAAGCAATTGATGAATAATACTCAGCAATGAGTGGAGGGGATTTGCTGGTCAAGTCACTTTTTTTCTATATACAGTGCTAAAGGCTGATATGGAAGCTTGCATTACTGCTTTGTCCGTCCTGAATTTGTTGTGGATAAACTAGAGGACTTCAAGGCTGCCTTTTCAACTCCTTACCCCAGTCACTCACTTAATTTAAATACCCCTCCTGTTTAAACATTTGATAGAAAAGTTCTGATATTAAAGGAAATTGGAAATGGGTTTCACCCTCTAAGTCAGATCCCACAGTGCAAGGGTGACCTTATTATAAGATCTCTGCATGCCAGCAGCTCTGAAAGGTCAACCAAATTCAACCAAAAGCACATCTTTTCAGCTGATATGGAGTGAAAATTTGAAGTCCCTTTGCTTCATAGCACCCTATGACTGCTGAGCTGAAGGAAAGGATTTGGAGGTGTGAGAAAGACAGGAAATCTCATGTTGGTTGACACTGTTTCTTCGCCAGCTGCCATTTTAGGGCAGACTTAGCATGTAGATCTAGGACAGAGAAAGACATGGGAAATGTATTTGTGTTAATGGTTCAGCTAAGTGGCAGGATACATATGACCATGCTATGTGAACCTTAAAAACTAATTTGGATGAATATTTGCTATAAGATGCAAGTTTTTCTGTAGCATCAACAGGTGGAATTACAATGAAGCCCCAAAACAAAAAATCTGTTGGCTTTTTTTTTTTTTTTAAAGAATTAAATGAGAGTATCAGGTAAACCTGACTGAGCAAAACTGCAGAAACTAAGGTACTCAGAATAGAAGAAGAAAGTTACTCAATGCTCAGATTTCTGTCCTGTTACAGGATAAGCAAGAAGCTTTGCAACAAATTCCTCAGTTTATTTTGAAAGGCCCTTTTAGTGAGAAAGCAGGAAAATGGGGAGAATCCTAGGAAAAAGAATGAGGCACAGCAGAAGAAAGTACGAGCCATTAAGTCAGCTGCTTTCCTATCACCCAGTTATGCAGTATGGGCTACTTGGACCACACCAAGCCTTTGTATCATATATAGATGCATCTTTATAAGGGAGAGGTGCCGGTCTAGCAGCGGCAAGAATTAGTAATAAGTGGGCATGAGTTTTGCAAAAAAACAGAAATACTAGGAAAACATGAATGCCTCACAGTGAAGTGGGCAGCTTGTAGCTGGCTCCAAGTTTCACTGTGTACATAGAGAATAACCCTTTGACCTATGTTCAAACAACAACTAAACTGACTCTTCTGCAATTACATGGATTTTGGAACTGTTAGATTTTAATTTTACTCATAAATACTGACCAGAAGAGAGAGCAGCTGATTGATACACTGTCTCATAGAATCATAGAAAATTAGGGATGGAAGGGACCTCAGGATGTCATCTAGTCCAACCCACTAAATCTTCCCAGCCATGGCTTTGTCAAGATGGCCTTAAACTTCTAAGGATGCAGATTCCATCACCTCCTTAGGTAATCCATAGCAGTGCTTCACCACCATCCTAGTGAAAACATTTTTCCTAAAATCCAAACTCGACCTCCACCACTGCAACTTGAAACCATTGCTCCTTGTTCTGTCATCTGCCATCACTGAGAACAACCTAGCTCCATCCTCCCTGGAATCCCCCTTCAGGTAGCTGAAGGCCACTATCAAATCCCCCTTCACTCTTCTCTTCTGCAGACTAAACAAGCCCAGTTCCCTCAGCCTCTCCTCATAAGTCATGTGCTCCATCCCCCTAATCATTATCATTGCCCTCTGCTGGACTCTCTCCAATTTGTTCACATCCTTCCTGTAGCGGGGACATCAACAAGCATCAGAGCCAGAGGATTATATGAGGAAAATGTCCCAAGGACAACTCCCTAGAGGTAATCTGTTCTGTACTGCAGATAACAATCAGGACAGTATGGTATTATGACGTGATAACCTTGATGACTTACTCCATCTGCCTTCATTTCTCAAAGACAGACAATACTCCATTGGTGGAACTTCTCACAAGGACAGAATTAAGATAGGTCCCCACAAAAATTATCCAGTTATATACAAGATCATTCCTTGTAAAGGAGAAGCATGAGACAAAGAATATCACAACCACATGACATCACAACGCTGAAAATTAAGTACACTGGTACTAGTGGCGTAGATGAATATGGGACCCACAGGCAAAAAAGTTAAGGCAGCAGGTGGCATCTCTCAGTGGACTGGCAGCAGCTTGCTCAATGGCCAGTCAATCAATGAAAAGTCTTTCATACATTGTCTTCAGTAATCTAAAAATCCCAGCAATCAACAAAGTTTGCTCTTGCTCCTGGTTACCTCAGCAACTTTAAAAATATCGTGTAGACAAACAATACAGTAGGTTGGTCAATAAAGCACATTAGAAGAGAAACTCTGCACTAAGTACCAAGAATATCTGAAATAGTGCAAGAAGTTAACTTAGGGAACTCAATGGGATGCATTTTGTTCTCCCACTTACCAGTCTGAACCACAAGAGTCTTGAGAGTCACTATAGCATAAGGAGTTTTGATCAAAAATATGACTAATAGTAAAGACAAATTCCCCTCTGCAATTTTTTTTTAAACACAAACCATTAGTATAACATATTGTATCACTATAATTGAACTCTTTGGTCAGTGGAGAGGGAAGAATATTCTAAAAGTGGGGGAGAGAGCAAAATTTTTATTTATATATTTGAAACAAAGTTTGTTTAGAAGAGATAACAATGGAAGTGTCACAAATTGTTAAGTATCTGAATACATCCACTAGTGGCTGCTGTACAGAATTCAGGAGGCAAATTTGTGTGAAAAAGTCTAAGGACATACTACGAAACCAGGAAGAGACACACAAAACTAGAAGGTTAGAAATGAGATAGCTACATCAGCTTGATATTTCCCAAAACAAGGGTTGTTTCACAAAAAAGCCTGTTGGTGGGAGGGAGAAGCCATCAGCAGATGAGTGGAAATCAACTTGTCATTGCTTGAATTACATGGGAAAGCTACAGTAGCCAATGAACTACCATGGAAGATCGTTTCAATCATAATTGAAGCCTGGGCATAACAGATATCAAATGGAAGGGAGTAAGATTCTTATTCCTAGCCTAAGTGAAAACATTTTCTACAGAGATAAAATTATTTTACTTATAGACTAGAGAGCAAAATATTACCAATTTGAGCAGGTATTCACTACATTCACATGGTCTGACCTAAAGCCCATTGAAGTCAACTGGAGTATTTGGATTGACTTCAGAGGGCTTTGGATCAGGTCTATAATACAGAACTGTTGCTAGAACTGGTAACATCTGACCTACCAATATGAACATAAAAGTTTTTTAATTGCACATTGTACACAGAAGATGTAGTGTTCCCAGACTAACTTGATTCATCTCATTGCTTATTGAGGGCCTGCTCCAATTCTCATTGAATTCAGTGGAAAGACTTTAATGGGCTTTGTTTCGGAACTCAATGCTTCAAAAGATAACAGCCTCCCACTGTAGGAAGAGGGTGATTTGGTATCTCTTGTAAGAGATGTTTAGGTTGAGATTTTTAAACTTGACTTGGAGACTTAGCTACATGCCACAATGGGCCTGATCAAAACATCATTGGTGAATGACAAAACTGTGGTTAACCTCATTAGTGCAAAACGGGGATTTGAGTGAGAAGCATATGTTTGGAACAAGGGCTTGGAATCCCAGTCATTAGAAAAGGCTCATGTTGATCCTGCATGATCTAACTATGTATTTCCTACTTGTAACTTTGGTGCCACAATGAACTTCTAATTTTAAAAAGGAAGAATTAGCCTTGCTATATCAGACACAGTGTAGATTACAGTAGAGTTACAGGCCAAAATCAAAATGAGTATGTTGAAATATTTTTTTCTGCATACATATTAATCTCATGTTTAAAACTGAAACGTTCACAAACCCTTTCTATTGTCTAATTCCGCAAACCAAAACCTCTCAGAGCACAGGGAGTGATACAGTGCTAATTCCTAGGGAAAATGTGTGGTAGGGTATGTCTACACTGCAGTCAGGCCAGCCGCAATTGTGTAACTTCATTGTAGACACAACTGTAGAGGCCACCAGTTCCCCAGCGAGGAAGATGGGTTTTTGTTTCCTGTAATGCTTCTCCATTGTTGCCATTGGGCACATCTTGCAGTGCTGCCCATGACAACTGCATTCTATCATCTCTGCCTGTGGGATACATGAGGGACTTTTTCCAGAGAGAAAAGATAGCAGCACTGGTGAGTCCAGCTTCAGCATGAAAGAAACGTTAAGCAGCATTCTGAAGTACCATAGTGAGTATTTGGGGGAGACAGGTGAACTTCACTGCAGTGCATGCAATATTTCTCTAAAAGCAGACTTTTTTTCTTGCAAACAATTCTATCATAGGAAGCCAAGCATTTGCTTATTGCTTTCAAATAATTTTCTTGCTGTTCGATGAAGATTCAGGAGAGGAACAGAGAGCGAGGTTTGGAGTGCAAAAAGAGAAGGAGACAGAGGGAGAAATAGGAAGACAGGATGAAGAATGAGAGAGAGGAAGAAGAGAACCTTTGGACAGAGTAAGGGAACTGGGGCTCTAAATATTCTATGGGCCCAGATTTAAATATATATTTATTACAGTAACACGTAGATATCCCAATTTAGATCAAGGCCCCACTGTGCTAGGTGCTGTACATATGCATATTAAAGGAAAGTCCCTGCCCTGAAGAACTTAGGGGGTATGTCCACACTGCAATCAGGAAGTGAGACTGCAGCACATGCAGACACACCCAACCTAGCTTTGATCCATCTAGATCAAAGCTATCTTGAACAACAATAGCAGTTAAGACATGGCAGCACAGGCCGTGGCATATGCTAGCTCCACCTGCCCAGGACCCCATGTATGTACTCGAGGAGCCTCTGTCCATGATGCTGCGGCATCATAAGAATGGCCATACTGGATCAGACCAATGGTCTATCTACCCCAGTATCCTGTCTTCTAACAGTAGCCAGTGCCAGGTGCTTCCGAGGGAATGAACAGAACAGGTAGTCATCAAGTAATCCATCCCATCACCCATTTCCAGCTTCTGGCAAACAGCAATCCCTGCCCATATGGTTAATAGCTATTGATGGACCTATCCTCCAGGAATGTATCTAGTTTTTTTTTAATCCTGTAATGGTCTTGGCCTTCACAACATCCTTGGGCAAGGAATTCCACAGGTTGACTTTGGGTTGTGTGAAGAAATACTTTTTTTGTTGACTTTAAACCTGCTGCCTATTTATTTCATTTGGTGACCCCTAGTTCTTGTGTTACAAGAAGGAATAAACAACACTTTCTGCACACCAGTCATGATCTTATAGATCTCTATCATATCTCCCCACCCCTTAGTTGTCTCTTTTCCAAGCTGAAAAGTCCCAGTCTTATTAATCTCTCCTCATATGGAAGCTTTTCCATTCCTCTAATCATTTTTGTTGCCCTTTTATGTACTTTGTCCAATTCTGATACATCTTTTTTTGTGATGGGGTGACCAGATCTGCACACAGTATTTAAGATGAGGGCATACCATGGATTTATAAGGAGACAATATGATATTTTCTGTCTTATTATCTATTCCTTTCCAAATGATTCCCAACATTCGGTTAGCTTTTTTTACTGCTGCTGCACACTGAGTGGATGTTTTCAGAGAACTATCCACAATGACTCCAAGATCTCTTTCTTGAACGGTAACAACTAATTTAGACCCAATCATTTTATATGTATAGTTGGGATTATGTTTTCCAATGTGCAATACTTTGCATTTATCGACATTGAATTTCATCTGCCATTTTGTTACCCAGTCACTCAGTTGGTGGAGATCCTCTGTAACTCTTCATAGTCTGCTTTAGACTTAACTATCTTGAGTTGTTTTATATCATCTGCAAATTTTGCTACTTCACTGTTTACCACTTTTACCAGGTAATTTATGAATATGTTGAACAGTACTGACCCCGATAGAGATCCCTTGTAGACTCCACTGTGTAACTCTCTCCATTCTGAAAACTGACCATTTATCCCTACTCTTTGTTTCCTATCTTGTAACCAGGTACTAATCCATGAGAGAAAGTTTCCTCTTATTCCATGACAGCTTACTTTGCTTAAGAGCCTTTGGTGAGAGACCTTGTCAAAGGCTTTCTGAAAATCTAATATCACAATATCTACTGAATCACCCCCGTCCACATGCTTGTTGACCCCCCCCAAAGCATTCTAGTAAATAGGTGAGGCATGATTTCCCTTTACAAAAACTATGTTGACTCTTCCCCAACAAACTGTTCATCTCTGTGTCTGATAATTCTGTTCTTTCCTATAGTTTTCAACCAATTTGCCTAGTACTAAAGTTAGGTTTACCAGCCTGTAATTGGCAGGATCGCCTCTGGAGCCTTTTTAAAAATTTGGTGTCACATTAGCTATCCTCCAGTCATCTGGTACAGAAACTGATTTAAATGATAGGTTACATACCACGGTTCTCCAATTTCACATTTAAGTTCCTTCAGAACTCTTGGGTGAATACCATCTGGTTTTGGTGACGTTTAGTGTTTAACGTATCAATTTGTTCCAAAACGTCCTCTAATGGCACCTCAATCTGGGACAATTCCTCAGATTTGTCACCTAAAAAAAATGGCTCCAGTTTGGGAATCTCCCTGACATCCTCTGCCATGAAGACTGATGCAAAGAATTCATTTAGTTTCTCCACAATAGCCTTATTTTTCTTGAGTGCTCCTTTAGCATCTCTATCATCCAGTGGCCCTATTGGTTCTTTAGCAGGCTTCCTGCTTCTAATGTACTTAAAATAAATTTTGCTGTTACTTTTTGAGTCTTTGGCTAGCTGTTCTTCAAATTCTTTTTTGGCCTTCCTAATTATATTTTTACACTTCACAGCCACTCTCTTGCTACCCTTTGTGCTGATTCATCTTCTGCACCCCACTCAAAAAAAAAAGTTAATTTTCCAGGCATAAATTTGGAATCCTTTGTTTTCAGGAACAACTCAATTGGTTTTGTGTGCAATGAGTTGATACACCCATTAAATTTATTTTTAAAAAGATCAAGGAAATAAGGAATAATTCTTAGTAGTAAACATAACGTAGTAAAAAACTGCTAAGGATGGATGTGTCAAGCACTTTTATACAAATCTATCAGATACTTCATAGCGAAGAATTCCTTCCCTCCTGCTGTTCACCATGTATATGAGACCATTGGGGGAAATAAGACAAAAATATGGGTAGCAGTTAGCCATTATGATGGTGCATAACGATAATTAGCATGCCATATATGCAAGTTCAAACAGCATGCTGAAGATACAGCATGCAACTCTATTACTACTTTTTATCTGAATCATTATGGGCTGCCTCTTAGGTACTGTATCAGGGTGGGTGAATCTAGTAAACATTTCTATTTGGATGAGAGATTTTATTGTTTTGTGTTGTACAGTACATGCCACATAGAACGCACATACCCTGCAACATTGTGGTAGTGCTTAGATAACTAAATACATCTTTGCTGTTACCTAACCTCAATATTCTAGGTACAGTATTTCCTATAGCAAGTACAGAGAAGCACAAGGGGATGGTGCCCACACTGAGGTAACCATATTTATCTATCCTAGGTGAAGTTAGGAAAGTTTTCATTACACTGTAAAAAATCATTTTACAGAGTGCAGATACAAACTACTTGTATATGAATTAAATAAGCAGCTACTGATTTTAGCTAACATTTCAGTTTAGACTGACCACAGGCTAAATACATGTATGCATAAAAGAGTAGGGAGACATCGTATAACAGCAGCAATAGATTCTTATGCTCATCCAACACAAGATGCTGCTTTTAATAATGTATCAATTTTTTTTATTAGTTGATTTTTTTTTTTTAATATGCACCCATTGCTATGACTTTTGAGTGCATGACAATTTAAATATCTCATGCGTTCAACTAAACCCACAACAAGCAAGGCACTCATCCTACCATACCAACAATTCAATAAGAGTCCATTGTCAAGCAGACACTTGAACAAAACATTTTGCATCATGCTCTGGAGGTCTGCAAGTACCAGTTCTGGCAGAATGCCAGTAGGAGCAAATTTCAGCGCTTTCCATTGAAAACATCCTCCACCTCTAGTCTCCAAGCATGCACATCTAAGAACTGTCAGCAAACACAGGTCAATGGATTTCAGCCATGAAGATGGATCTTAACTGAAACGCTATAGTATGAAAATATATGGCTAATAATATAATGACTACTGACCTAAAGGATCCTCATGACAATGCATTTATTCATGTAAGATATTGCTCTCTGGGGTAGCCTCATAAGAGATTCAGTATCTCTCGTCTTCCTGAGCTTCCCATCAGGACAGCAGTCTGACAATCTTACTTCAGCACCCATCAGCATAACACAAACAATATGATGCAGTACACATAGTCTAGAAGAGCAGACAACACCACTGAATGCTTCATTAGGCTGTCATGGTAAATATAAGTTTTAAATACAGGGATGTTAATATGCCCAATACTGAGGCTACAGTACATATCATATAATTCTCTGTACACACATACAAATGTCTATTACTTAGTACCAGAGGGAATCCCCTTCAAAGCCTCATGTCACCCAACTGACACACACAAACCAGGGCCTTGTCTATAAATCACAAGGGTTTGAGGGTATTCTATTTATAGATACCCTAGCCTTAAGTAAAATGTACAGTACATTGATTCAGTTAATAAAAACCAGCACCAAAGTTGCCTTTCTCCAGAATTTTATCAATATTCAGTTCACTGAGTCCATGAGATTTATTAATGTTCTTATCATGAACACAATACCTAAATAGTTTAGCTATGTAGCCAGGGTTTCTGGTCTTATACATAAAGTGACAAGAAATATAGGAAGTGGGTTGCAAATGCATAGGAACTACCCCAAAATAGGAACCCAAATTCCCAAACAGGTTCCTCTCTGCACTGCAGGTAGTTTGACAGATTGATTTTGTCTAATCAGACAGATTTGGGGTGGGAAGGTGTTCAGACTTTGCGTGGGGCCATTGGGGCTTAAACCCTTCAGCTCTCCCCAAAACTGACCCCATTTATGACCCCTTCATTTTTTGGAGAATTTAACCTTAAAAAAAAAAAAAAGTTGCTCATTCCAAAGAGAAGTTTGCAAATGTTAACCTTTGTTACCATGTTGGATGTATGGGCAGGTGCAAGGCTGGGGTTGGAGACTTACAATGACCACCTTTCCGCTCATTGACTCTTGGTGCCTTTCCAGCTGAGGTTCCTGGAAAAGGGTGGGAGCAGATGGAGCCTCTTGACTTTTCACCCTTTGCCCAAGAAGTGGGTAAGGAAGGGAGAAATACATTCTATTGCTCAACTTTCCCACACCCTGCCTGGAAGAAGAAGAGTAATAAATTGGGCTTCCCTACTCCAGAAGCAACTCTCCCATTCCTCTAAACCAAAACTGAAGAGGGGAAAAGAAGAGAATCTACTGCCAAAAATCTCTGTGGAAATTTCTCTCTGTAGCCTGCACCAATGTTTCCTACCCACAGAAGTGTTGTGAGGCTATATATGTGTGTGAGGTGCTCAGATAGCATGGAGATGGATCGCTTTAGAGAATGAACCACTGAAAAGGGAAATCACAAGTTGAGGGGCAAGGGTAAGAAGGAGTTCAATATCTGGGAAACAATTTTAATGCTGGCTCCACACCTGCTTCCATACAATTCCTTTTAAACACTATTTTGGAGTTAAAAATATAATGTTTCCATTTGTTTTGCCACACTAATCTCTCTAAGAGATACTCCATTAGCCTCACACAGCTTACATCTGTTTTTATTTAAATATAACAAACATAACAGCTCATATGATAATCTATCTTGCACATTTATTCCACCAGTCACTTTCAGACTTAACTGAGGCTCAATAACAAAATGCTCAGAAAGTTAATCAGTTCCATTATTGTGCTTCTCCCCCTACACCCAAGCACAGATTACTTGAGGGGTGATAGATACTGGCAGAGGTTCCTAGGTGGCAGAAGGTCTGCTGGGGCATGAGAGGCAGGTTGTGAAAGATGAGTAACTTCCTTTTCCAAGGGTCCCAACACTGGGCCAGCATGGATCAGAAAGTTGGTGGGTGCTGTCCAAGGATGTGCTTCTATATCAGAGTGGTAAGTGCATTATCACAACCTGAATAGAATTGACATAGGCAGAGTGGCTAGAGGATGCACTAATTTAATACATCCCCTAAGCAGCTTCACTGTCAAGACTCCTGTGGAGCTTTGACTGCAACTTAAAGTTACCTTTTTCCAGCAGAAATCCTGAGGGAGTGCAAGCAGTGGCTATAACCACCTGCTTGGGTACAGGGAGATATAATTACACCTCACAGCACCAGCTTGAATGAATCTAGACATTTGCCTTTTTGCACAAAGGACTAAGATGGGAATGAGGTCATTAAAAAACTGATTCTGTGGGTGATTCTGAAAGGAGGAAAAGATGGTGCCATCTCCATGTGATAATTTCTGTCTAAAAGGAAAAAACTGAACATTTCCAGGAAGGACAATCAGTTAGATGTGCCTTGGGCATCATTAATGTGCGCTCTGGCCATTTACACACATGATTTTACCAAATTATTTAATGAAAATATTGACCTGAAGTTGTTCCAGTACCATGCTAATGATGCTACCTCTCTGATGCACCGAGCTCTGTGCCTGTGAGAGGAAAACACTCCAGCCAATATTGTAGTGGGCACACAGGGGATGTTTTACAATATTGAGATTGACAGATGTGACTTCCAGAATGTTAGTCATGTAGTCATAAATGCACAGAAAATGAACTGATAGATTTTAGAGAGATATATTTTCCCAAGTGCCATTCATCCACTACCACCTCCACAGACACACTGAATTGAAGCTGTCATTGCCATTATGGTACTCACACTCCACCCAGGAAGACTACGAACTCACCGTTAATGCTGCTCTAATAATAGATGGATTCATGAACTCATACAACAGTGCAGCTAGCATTCCTACCAAGAAGCCTTCATTACCTACGGCCCTGATTCAGGAAAGCACTTATAGCACATACTTAAGCCTATTCTTGTTCAGCAAATTTCCTTAGATGCACTGAATCAGGGTTTATTTGGATCTCCAGCCTGACAGCTCCAAGATTTACTAGATTTTGAAAAACAACATTCAAATCTACTCTTCTTTTGGTGTTGTTTTTAAAAACAAATCATGATTTTTGGAGTGGAAGAGAAGAAAATACTTTTTTGGGGAGGAAAAGGAAAAAAATAAAGGATTAATCCAGTCTGCAGGATACAGAATTGCAAGAACCATGTAAAGGACAACTGAAAAGTGTTTAATTGTGTGACAATTGAAGAATATACTTCTGTGGTACCATTTTGTGGTTGGTCTGGGGTAATGGAAAAAACAGTACATAACCTTTTACTGAACAAGAAAGGACCAATTCACATTCAACTGTGATTGCCAATCCTTATATGGGACTTGCTA
Source organism: Emydura macquarii macquarii (assembly GCF_026122565.2). Lineage (NCBI taxonomy): Eukaryota > Metazoa > Chordata > Testudines > Chelidae > Emydura > Emydura macquarii. Next base: position 25,793,843 of record NW_027131614.1, on the reverse strand, counting down.
AGATGCATGTGCAAACCTGCAAACTCTCTGAAGGAACACTCAAAAGTCTCTATTCAAATGTGTAACTCGTGCAATAATTTATTGTTTTAAAGTCAGTAGCAATACTGTTATCTTGACTGCTGGGTAAAGCCACAAAGGAAAAGTCACAGATCTAACATGCAGTGCTTTTCACTAATTAATACATTCTTACTATCATGATGAAAAACTAACTATGCCTACAACAAATGCAATCATCTGATTCACAGTTTTCCTTGGAAATTTAACAGCATTGTTGTAAAAAAATCAACATAAAAAAAAATATTGAAAATTTTTATTCTGTTTTGAAAATACCTGGAAAATAAAAGGGAGCCTCAAACACAGAAACGATTAAATATCATAAAATTATTTAAAGCATTTTAAAGCCAGAACTTGCTACAAGGTTAACAGCTAAAAGGAAAAGATACAGTCTTTGAATGACATTATGATGTAGTTCTTACTTGGATGTACTTGAGAATCTGTTTTGTCATTTTTCCATTCAACTATAATTTTTGTGTTGTAATTCTTCTGTACTTCATTAGTACAGTATTAATTAAAAAATACTAAGTTAAAAAATGAGAACTAAAAAGATACATACCACAAAGTAAACAATATTTAATGAAAGGCACTTCAGTTTGGAAGAAACAGTACATTTTTAATACTTGCAGAGATTAATGTTGGCCGAATTTTGATATCAGTAGACCTCTAGTGGCTACTACAGTAATTGATGATTACATTACTTTTCTTTGTCTTTTTTCCTCTAGAAATAAAAATACTGTTTAGGAACAAAACTGCCATGTGATTAGTGGTACACAAAAGTAGTACTAAGCACCTGGTCTCTACATTGTAACCAAAGGTACACCTCTGAACCCTGAGATTATGCTGCATCTTTTAATATTTGCTTTTGAATGATCTGTAATAAATGCATCTATATAAAACATATTTACCAGTTTTATTGGGATTAATATTTTTCACACTGGCATACGATAAAGAAGAAAGTAGTTTTTGACAAAAGGAATCTACAATAAAATGAAAAACTAGTTCCTACAAAAAGGATATTTAATATCCTGTGATTTAAGTTAATCAAATTACACATTAGTATTTGCTAGAAATTAAGGTTTAGTCCTGAGAAGTAAAATAAATTCTGATGGTGAAAACTCCAAACTCCATGAAAGTGGAGGAAAGTAGGGAAGTATGTTTCCTCACAGAAAGGGAGACAATCAATATTACATCTCACTTTAGATCAAGTGAAGTTTGAAATGTAATGAATGTGGATCCCATAGACCAGTGGCCAAAACACAGTCTGTCAGTATTGGCCATGCCATTCAAATCTCCATGTGGAGACTATAAAGGAAGATAGTTTAGGAAAAAAATTATATCTGTCATTTCTAACAACATTACATCAGTGTCGCCAGTGCCACTGTGGGTAAGACTGTGTCAGCATTCTTGTTACAAAGCCCACTTTAAAGAGCCCTAAATCTCAGTCAGAAATACATTCCAAAGTCTAGCACTGCCCAATTTGGACAAATAGTTTGTTTCAACAGAGCAACTCTTATACTCTACATAATATATTCCATAGCTGCATTTTATAAGACATACCAGTGTGCATTTAAAATACAGTATAAACACACATTTTCACACTAAATTTTGACTGGCCCAGAAGCAGTTACTATATTAAGTCTATACAAAATAGTCCTCAACTCGCTAAAAGAGCATTATAATAAATAATGCACATTTTGTAATGCAAGAACCACCATACTGGGTCAGACCAATGGTCCATCTAACTCAGTACCCTATCTTCCAACAGTGGCCAATGCCAGGTGCTTCAGAAGGAATGAACAGAACAGGTAATCATCAAGTGATCCATCCTCTGTCGCCCATTCCCAGTTTCTGGCAAACTGGAGCTAGAAACACTTCAGAGCATGGTTTTGCATCCCTGCCCATCCTGGCTAATAGCATGAACTTATCTAGTTCTCTTTTGAACCCTGTTATAGTCTTGGCCTTCACAACATCCTCTGGCAAAGAGTTCCACAGGTTGATTGTGCACTGCGTGAAGAAACACTTCCTTTTGTTTGTTTTAAACTTGCTGCCTATTAATTTCATTATGAAAAAGGAGTAAATACACTTCCTTATATACTTTCTCTACATCAGTCATGATTTTATAGACCTCTATCATAACTCCCCCTTAGTCGCCTCTTTTCCATGCTGAAAAATTCCAGCCTTATTAATCTTTCCTCATATGGAAGCTTTTCCATACCCCTAATAATTTTTATTGCCTTTTTTCTGTACCTTTTCCAATTCCAATATATATTTTTGAGATGGGGTGACCAGATCTGCAAGTAGTATTCAAGATGTGAGCATACCATGGATTATTAAGAGGCAATATGCTAGTTTCTGTCTTAATATCTATCCCTTTGCTAATGATTCCCAACATTCTGTTAGCTTTTTTGTCTGCCACAGCACATTGAGTGAATGTTTTCATTGAACTATCCACAATGACTCCAAGATCCCTTTCTTGAGTGGTAACAACTAACTTAGACCCCATCATTTTATGTGTATAATTGGGACTATGTTTTCCGATATGCATTACTTTGCATTTATCAACATTGAATTTCATCTGCCATTTTGTTGCCCAGTCACCCAGTTGTGTGAGATCCCTTTGTAACTCTTTACAGTCTGCTTTGGATTTAACTATCTTGAGTAGTTTTGTATCATCTTCAAATTTTGCCACCTCACTGTTTACCCCTTTTCCCAGGTCATTTATGAATATGTTGAACAGTACTGGTCCCAATACAGACCCCTTTGGGATACCACTATTTACCTCTCTCCATTCTGAAAACTGACCATTTATTCCTACCCTTTCCTATCTTTTAACCCATTTCTGATCCAGGAGAGGATCTTCCCTCTTATCTCATCACTGCTTACTTTGCTTAAGAGCCTTTGGTGAGGGACCTTGTCAAAGGCTTTCTGAAACTCTAAGTACATTTCCATTTTAGGGCCACTTGTACCTTATTCACTTTGGCTAAAAATTTCAAACTTGGGTACCTAAAGGCAAGCACCTAAATCTATACTTAAGTGCTTAATGTTAAGGCTACATTGCCATCATGGAATGGGAGTGCAGCTTTTATAGAAGTACATGAATTAGTTTTGATCTAGGCTGAGATACTGGAGCAGTGAAAACAAGCACACTGTGCATGCTAGCTGTCCGGGTAATTACACAGGGAGCCAGATGGGCTCACACAGCCCATGCTGAAACCTGTGCTGCCATAGCTTCACTGCTATCAGTACCTGGCCTAGCTAAATTAAAGTTAGGTCATGTATTTCTACTGAAGCTGCACTCAAGCCCAATGATTGCAGCATAGGCATACTCTAAGTGGCCTGATACTCAGAAGTGCTGGGAGCCTGCAATGGCCATTGAAGTAAGTGGTAACTACAGGTGCTGAACACCTCTGAAAATCAGACTATTTTTACATATGTGTATAAATATGGATTGGGTGCCTATAGCCAGGCAACTATAGTTTGGAAATTTGAGCCTATATGTACGTATACACTATGCCACTGTTTTTCTTGCGGCTCTCTCCAGGGATCACTGTTTATGTACTCTGCCGGGTGTGCTGTCATTTGATTTGGAAGAGTACGCATTTTACCAAGTCCTCCCATTATAGTCACAGAGAATATGTGGTTGTTCAGCAGAGGTTATATTTAATGTATGTAATGCACATAGAGCTCAGAAGGGGTGTGAATGTAAAAACATTTTACAAAACAAATGCTTTTCTTGTTTTCCTAATTAGCCATCCTGGATGCCAGTTTTACACGGTTACTTTTCAAAACCTGCACAGACCATGTTAAAGGACTCAAATTGGGCCTAAAATGTCTAAAGGCCACCTAGCATACCTTGAGCACTATACAAAGGCAGCACATTTCATGAACATATAAAATAAAGATATCGACGTTACTTATAAAAATAGCAAAAACACCCAATGTATTGGCCAAATGGCTCTTTCCCAGGGTTACTATGGTTGTAATTTAGAGTATATTGTGTGGACTACATGGGATGGCTATTTAAGCTTCTGTGGCATTCTGAATTAGTCATAATAATGTAAGTGATTGGTTAATAGATATTGGACTTGTGAGGGCAGAAAAAAAGGTAAAATATTCAAAAGCCCACACACCAGCTTCCTAAAAGAAAAGGGATTTATTTTACAACCACAAAATATAGAAAAGCATACCCAGGAAGGGGACAGCTCACCATAGAGCACATGGCTGAAGGCAACTTAATGTGTATACATAACAATAAATACAAACCCACTGCTGGAAGGAGGAACCCTCATGCAGTCAGAGGATGTGTGTGTGCAAGACAAGATATTTTCATTGAAGCAACATTGCAGAAGTGAATTTTAAGAGAGAATTTTAATATGGAGAGGGAAGTATGGTGCTGAAAAGTGCATGTCTTCACTGGCCATTGTAAGAATCTTTCCTTTGAGAAAGAACATCCAGTACCAGGCCATGGAAATAATTTTTTTTTAAGTAATCGCATTTATAGGGGATTACTATGGCCTGAGAAGTGCAAGAAAAACAGTTTTTTAAGTTTCAGTTGACGAATCATGCCTCCATCATATATTACAGTAATTGATCTCTTAGCTGCCTATCAATCTATCAAGTCAGAACAATGGCTGCTCATGAGCCAATCGCATCCTTGCCCAATGGCATTACCAATGATAAGTTTGGCTGGGCAGCCTCTATAACATTAGAAGTAACATCAACTCTGTGTATGACAGCAGTGCCACACTGGTGCGGCAAGTCTTCTTATTTGTGACTGCAGCTGGGTGACTGATGCTAGAAATTATTTACAAATATTTCTGCTCATAAAGACAGAAAGCTTGGTTCACTTATTTGTGAGTTTATATTTTCATTGTTTGTGAACAGTCAAATAGTCACTGGATTTGGTATTTTTAAAAGCATATGTGAATCCAATATTCCAATAATTGTAGCATCTGAAAATTTCTACTGGAACTGCATTATTTATTACCCCTCATTCATTTATTATCCTGTTTCAAATGTATCAGTCATTCGGAGAGTAGAAACAGTATCATGTGACTTAAATGACCAAGCACACACTACAAATTACTCTTGATTTGCCTTGTTCAAACTTTCAATCAACAAATATTATAAGTGGGGTGTGCATGAGAAGATGCTCCAACATTTGGTTTGGAATACTATGAGGATCACCTCTTTATAAGAATAATTATCATGTTAAAAGTATGGGAATGACTATTAATGGGATGATGTAATGCAAGCATCAGTGTGACTGGGCTAATACTTGAGTTAAGGCTCCTAGTTTTTTCCTTGTGAACTAGATGTTTTCTGTAAGCCTGAGTAGTCTCACTCGGAGTTTGCTCAGCGCTTTTAGTAATTATTTGAGCAGCTTTCTCTCCAACCAACCTGACTCCTCTCCTAAACATTACACTCCAGTGATGGCAAAACATATGCAAGTGAAGAGTACTACTGGTAGTTCCACATAGCATCTAGTAATACCAAGGAGAAAACCTTTTAATTAATGAGTGAATATTTTTATATACAGCTTATCTATTTGCTCCTAAGAGTTAGCAACATGCCAAAGAGTAATGTCACATGGAGCAAGAACCTACTGTTATGAAATTATCCTTACTGGTAATAATACATTTACAACAGAAAAGTGAATCAATTAGTACATAAATAGACCCAGTTTCATTGGGGAACTGTAAAAGAATTCTGGGATTAAATGTAGGCTTTGGACGTGCAAGCATTTTTAAAATATCAAGACCACTAGTTATTAGCAAAGACTTTTAAAAGGTTCAGTGATAAGTGGAGTTAAAAAAGCTGTGAAAGGTAGTATTTGTACTAATGACTGCATAATCTCTGCATAGGCTCCATGGCTGAAAAACAAATCTTGTTCGGAACAGGGCTCAACATCATTAGCTAAAAATCAGGAAACCAAGCAAGCCACTGACCCTAAGGACACATCATCAGTGCTTAACAGATCCTGCATGTCTTTATATGCTAATGGCACATAGCAAGTGGTGATAAAGCCAGGAAAAAGTTCCTGATGTGTCTTCATATTCACTTTCTTCTTCTTTGTCTGAACATATCAGTCAGTTGCCCTCCTATCGCCAATGGCTTTGGGGCACAGTATTATAAGCATGAGAACTGACTTTTCTCTTACTGGGCAAGTCTAAAGAATCTTTTAAAAAGATTTCTGATATGCCAGCACTCTCATTCATAATGGTAAATACAACTTCTCTGATAAACGTGGATATTAAAATGTTACCCAGAATTACAGCAAATCATGAAAGCCAGTTCCCTTTAATATCAGAAGTCATACACTAGCTTTGTAAAGAGGAGGAAACCCATGTCTAATGTGCAATGGGTGTTGAATTAGTGTGGGCTGCCAGAAAGAGCAACTCCAGATCAAATCCAGTGTTTCAGGGTCAAGAAACAGCCTCTTCTTGCACATGCTGGTCATCTCTAATTAAAGCATTCCACAGATTTAGCTTGGGGTGGAATTTTATCCACTGACTCTACAGTTCCCCACCCGTACTTGTGATACCCATCACCTCCTTTCACTCTCAAGAGAGAAACAACACAACAGTAATATATCCTCTAGTTTTTGGTTTTTATCCTCTCAGGAGAGTCCCTGGATGTGCTACTTAGAGCTCAGTAAACTCCAATGTCTCCAAATAGATAATTCAGTTCTTAAAGCCCTCTCTTGTAGATTTAGGCTGTGAAATAAAGAAACCATAAACCTCTGTTCTGACCCTCATGTTACTGGAAAATTCTGGAATTTCAGGGCTCTGCATAAGCTATTAGAGTTGAGGCCTGGACATTTTTCCTTTTGACACAGACTCCTCCTTGCCTCATATTTCCAATCCCACTGGCCTTCTAATTTAAATAGGAAGATATGAAAGTAATCTTTCTAAGATTTGCCATTAGCAGGGAACGTTACGGATTAGCCATGCTCTAACTCACTGAAAATTGCTGTCACTCTTGTTGTATGGATAGGTTCATTTGACAAAGATTGGATTAGTCCGCCAGCTGCTCCAATTGAAAATGCTTTCTTTAGCATTACTACTTAGAAAGATAAAACTACTGAATCAGGCCTTTGATTTAAATGCACAGGCAAACACATTGCCTTGAAAAGATTAGGCCTTCCACAGAAGTGGGGTGGGTGGAACAGGTGTTCCAGAATTTAGACAACATCTAACCCTGAATACATTTTGCTGTAGTGAAATTAAGCCTGAGTTTAGCACAAGCATGCATTGGATCAGTTTACTAGATAGAGATCAGAATGGATTACAGATGGACCTTACAAGGAGCCCTTTATTTACTGATCCTTTAACACACTTGTAAGCATGCCCACAAATTGATTAGGAATAAGAGTAACCTTTCATCCTTATGTGATGACACCATGATTTCTTACCAGCTATCACATAAATTAAATTTGGAGTGCGTGGAAGAGAGAAGGAGGAAGATTTGTTTTTTAAAAATAGGGCCAGATCTTCAATTGGGTGTAAATCAGCATAGCTCCACTAAAGATCGGGCCCTTGCTGTCTCGTTAAGCCTCTGACACTATCCTATCGTACACTGGTAAGCAAAAAAACCTCTTAAAACATCTTTTTCCTGGGGTGAATTTAAGAGACCTTGGGTCTCTTACCACTAGGGGGGAGATTTTCAAAGGCAACCAATGGCAGTTAGGTGCCCTATCTTCCTATCAGGTGCCTTTGAAAATTTTTGGGCCTTTGAAAATCTCCCTGCTTGTGTTTAGCCTCCTGTTTCTAAGGCAACTGTTTGAAAACTGGATTTTAGTTAGAGTCTCAAACCACCTGTTAGTTCCTAGTATTCTGGAACCCTCTTAGTCAGGCTCCAGGCCAGAACACAGTACAAAGTGACCACTTGTTAGAACATAAGAATACCCATATTGGGTCAGAACACTGGTCCATCTAGCCCAGCATCTGCCAGTGCCAGATGCTTCAGAGAAAAAGAACAGAACAAGGCAATTATCAAGTGATCCATCTCCTGTCATCCAGTCCCAGCTTCTAGCAGTCAGAGGTTGAGGGACACCCTGAGAATAGGGCTGCATCCATGACCATCTTTGCTAATAGCCACTGATGGACCTATCCTCCAAGAATTTATCTAATTCTTTTTTTTTAACCTAGTCATGTTTTTGACCTTCACAATATCCCCTTGCAACGAGTTCCACGGGTTGACCATGTGTTGTGTGAAGTACTTCCTTACATTTGTTTTAAGCCTGCGGCCTATTAATTTCAATTAACCCCTGGTTCGTGTGTCACACATAGAGGTAAACAACACTTTCTCTATTCACTTTCTCCACATCAGTCAGGATTTTATAGACCTCTATCATATCCCCCTTCAGTCGTCTCTTTTCCAAACTGAATAGTCCCAGTCTTTTTAATCTCTCCTCATGGTTGCTGTAGTCGCTGTCTAGTCCAGTGGATGTCCTTTTATTTTCTAGAGACCGGGGACATTCCACCACACTCATCTGGCTAGATCACTCTGCAGCATTTGACAGTGTTAATTGCCAAATATCCCTGTCCTTCCCCCAACAGGCAGCATTAATGAATACAAATGCTCTGAAATAGTTCACACCTTTCACCTCAGACTGGAATCTGAGTATTATTACAGGCAAACTGTTTCTTCACCTCCAAAGTCCTCACCTTCAGAGACCTACAATAATCAATCCTCTCCACGCAGTAACTATATGAAGCTGTTGCAAGAGCCAGCTCTAAATCTCCTTTACATCAAATGTAAAAAGCCTGATCTCCCAGCTTTCTCAAAGGTGAGACAAAAGCAGCACCTGTAGAAAGAGCAGCCATGCCATCTAATGCTGAAAGAAGACCAAGGTGATGCTGATAGGAAGAGAGAAGTAACTTAAAGAACTTGCCTCCTCTGTACCATCTCCCACTACTGAGAACATCTGGCCTCAGATTATTCAATGAATCAGCAATTCTGAGAACCTTTTGGGATGCAGCATTACTGGTTGCCCAGATAGCCATGGTGGTGGTGGTGGTGGGGGGGGGGGGGGGGGGGGGGGGGGGGGGAACAAACCCCACTCACTCTTCCACCTGCAAGAAGCCAGAAGATCATATCCCTTCCTACGTGGCACAGACCTAGCCATGGAGATCCATGCTTTTGTGACCTCCAGGCTTGATTGGTGCAATTGTTACACTCAACAATGAAGCCACATTCCCTGAAAAAGCTCTAGCTAGTACAAAATACAGCAGCTCATTTGCCTAGCAATACAGGTTGCCATGACCACATCATCCAAGTGCTTTCTACGCTAATTCTGTCCTGCATCTAAAGCCCTCCATGAGATTGGCTTTAGCTACTCAAGAGAATGCCTCTTCCTTTGTAACCATCACCTCCCCCGACAGCTTCATCCCACTGAACAATGAAATACTGACCAACAGGAGGATACTTGCGAGCATGGGAGGAGCTAGATCTAGGTTACAGAACTCACTCAGAAACCAAACATGTTTTGATATAGATTTCCCTTAATAAAGTCTTCTCTCTCTCTCTCTCACTCTCTTTAAAACTATAAAGTAATCAGTCTGTTTCTGCCACAGGCTGGGAAGGGAATGTGTGAGGGATTTCTATTTTTAAATACTTGCTCAAAAATGATGTTATTAGTGACCATATAAATACGACAAAACAAAAATGAGGCTGGCAAAATGATTTGTGGTACTCAGCTATCATTTTCTTATTCAAGATAAACTCTGTATTCTTGGTTCCTTATACAATTCTGGATGCTCTTTCTGTACTTGGTAGGACTAGCTGAGAATGATGTGGAAGAGAGATATAGCTCAGATGATGGACTAGTTCCCAGCCTTTATGGAAAGTGGACCAGTTTACCAGATTCAAACCTCAGCTGTCCCAGCTAATACTTACTGCCCTCGATCTAATTGTGCATGCTGTAAATTTCATTGGGGTTTTAACTGTTCCAAACAGTTTTTTCATGAGCCTGAGACCTGGAGCTGTCCAAATTCGATTCAGATAAGAGCATGCACAGACAAATGAAAGTGAGGCCCAGCCCAGAGGGTCATAGACTAACAGTCACAAATGCCTTACATACCAGAAAAAGGTACCAGGGCTTGGCAGGCACTGCCAGAACAAGTCTTGATGTAGCAGAATTGTGTTTCTGTCAAATCAAGTGTATTTCAATATCCACCCACTGCCAAGAAACACAATAAGTAATTCTCTAAGACCAATACCCCTATCAATAACCTCAGCATGTTTTAAAAAAAAAAAACATCTGTCCCACATGTAAGACATCCCCATGTAAAGGTGAGCAAGGGTTGCTGTTTCCTTGTTTAAGACTCTAAGACTACGGCTGACTTTCCAGGTGTGTCTACGCTGCAACAGAAAAGGTGTGGCAGCAAGTCTCAGAACCCAGGTCAACTGAGTTGGGCTTGCACTACAGGACTAAAATAGCAGTGCATCATTTGGACTCAGGCTGGGGTCCAGACTCTGAAACCTGGTTACAGTGGAGGGTCTCAGAGCCCAGACTCCAGCCTACATCCAAACAGCGACATGGCTAGTTCAGCTCTGTCCCACGTGTCCCAGGCAATTGACCCAGGCTCTGAAACTGGCTGCTGCAGGTTTTTTATTACCTTCTCCCTCAGATACAAATGTGTGATTTTATTACAGGCGTTACAAATCTTGATATCCAGCCCTCCACGTAGCCACTTCTACTGGTAGAGGCGGCAAGAGACTCATGAGATGGCTCCTATCCAATGCCTTCGCCGTGGGCAGGAAATTCATTTTATTGAACTAGACTGAAATTTCCCCACCAACATAAAAGCTTTAGACCATGTTCTCTTTTGGTCCTTAGAATATGTATATGAAATACCATAGGAAGGTATTTGTTTGATGGGATTTGGACCAGTCCTAAGTCTTATGACTCTAAACACCTAGGACAATTATATACCAGGGCATTCTGAGAAGATCTGTATATTTTACTAAGAAACATCACCTGCTGCTGAGTGAATTCATATGGCCCATGTTAATCATATACATCTTTTTAGTAATCTTGTTTTTCTTTATTTCTTGGTACTTTGGAACATTTTTATTTGCTTTATTCACTAGGATTATTTTCCTGTTTGTATGATACCTTTTTATATGTTTGAGTATCTTTGTGCATGTTCCATATGGATATCTTTGTTCCATTCTAGCATATATAGTTATGTAACTCAGTGCTTGTTTTAACTTCATAAATATCAGGAAAAAAGAGACACAAGGTTTGCCTGAAATTCAAGTAATCTGCAACTATATTTCCAATGTTAATCATTCAATACTAGTCACTAGAACAAGCTTCTATTTTAGATCAGGGCTCAACAAATTTGTTTTGCAGCTAGGAGCCAGCCCAAAAATTAAAGAGCTAGACAACATAGGCTCAACGGCGGGGCGTCTGGCCAGAGCACAGCAGCTTCTGTCCCCTCCCGGCCCTGCCCCCCTCCCACAATGTGGGCCTAGCGGGGGGACGCTCTGGCCGGAGCGCAGCAGCCACAGCGCTCCCCTCTCCCAGCCCTGCCACACGGGCGCAGTGGCACCCTGGCCGGAGTGTGGCAGCCGCTCCCCCCCAGAGAAATACTAGGCGCCAGACTTAAATATCTAGGCACCATGGCCACCTGGCGCCCAAGGTTTGTCGAGCCCTGTTTTAGATTCATCTTACAGTAGAACATCACTGCAGTTTTTCTCAGTTATTGTTGGAAAAAATGAACTGAAGTTATTGTAAAAAAACCAAAAAGCCACAACTTTCTGCCAAAAGTAAATACAGCCAAATTCTGTTATATACACTGAAATATAAAATTTTTTACTAGAGATACTACATAGGTACATGATTTTAACTAAATACAGAATTTTATGCCATTATAATTTTGAGTGCCTCCCCTGTATTTAAAAATAGAAATAACCTCTGTCTTCCTTCCCAGCCTGAAAAAAATGTGTGCACGCGCGCGCATTGGAATAGGTGAGTGCGTGAAGAAATTAAGAGAAAAATCCAGTCAAAGCACTGAGTTTTGCATTTAGTTCTGAAAGTGGTGAGGCCCCTCATCATCTATCATTTGCAGAAATGAGCTCCATAGTTGAGGTCCAGCGTCTGTGAAAGGTTTATTTCTCATATTTATAGGCTTCACTCTATTGGTTAAAAGTTTTATTATTCCAGGAGAATGTAGATGTCAGCTTTCTCACAATCACAGAGAAAGGGATGACTCCTCAAGGTTAGGCCAGTCCCATGGAGGGCTTTGAATGCCTGACATTCATATACTATAGTTATGCAGGCCCTACCCACACAACAGTGTAAATTCTTAGGGTAGGTAAGTTCTTAGGGTTGTTAGACTCAGGCTATTAGAGAGACAAGGCAGGTGAGGTAATATCTTGCATTGGACCAACTTCTGTTAGTGAGAGAGACAAGCCTTCGAGCTTTCAGAGAGCTCTTCTTCAGGTCTGGGAAATATACTCAGCATGTCACAGCTACATACAAGGTGGAACAGAATGTTTAGCAGAATAATTAACCCATATTTCAAAGACCATTCAAGGCAAAGCGACCCATTAAAAACACTCCAGTCATAGGGAGGAGAAAAAAATCTGGGGGGAGGGATTTAGTGGCTTACAGATTGTTGTAAAGAAGCAATAAAGCCTGTCTTTCTATTCAGTCCAGGATTTTTAGCGTCTTGAAAAGTTATGAATTTAAGCTCCCAGAAACGAAACATGAAACAAGACTCACTGAGCTCTCATATGAACTCTCACAGAAAAATTATAAAAAGACAAAAACACCATATCACCTGTGGGTGGACACTTTTCAAAATGACCTCTGACCTCTCAGTCCTCATCCTCAAAGGAAACCTTCAAAAGACGAGCGTGGGAGCTTAAATTCATGATTTTTAGTGTCTAGCAAAGTTATGGACTGAATAGATACACTGGATTTATGGCTTATTACAACAATCTATCTCCCCACAAAACACCCCCCAAGCCTTTGTTTCCTCCCTCCATGACTGGAAAGGTGTTAACAGGCCACTTCACCTTGAATGATCCCTTGAAATGTTTTAACTACTTATGCTTAACTATCTGTTCCTCCTTGTATTTAGCTGTCGCACCAGGTATGTCTACACAGCGAAGAAAAACAAGGCTTGGGCTGGTGCCCAGGCTCTATGACCCTGTGGGGTGGGAGGGTCCCAGAACCCAGGCTCCAGCCCAAGCCTGGAAGTCTACACAGCAGTCAAATGGCCCTACAGCCCAATCACCACAAACCCAAGTTGAGGGGCATGGGCCAGACACTGGTCTTTGCTGTGTAGACATAGCCTCCAAGTACATTTCCCAGACCTGAAGAAGAGCTCTGTGTAATCTCATAGAATCATAGAGTTGGAAGGGACCTCAGGAGGTCATCTAGTCCAACCCCCTGCTCAGAGCAGGACTAACCTCAGTTAAATAATCCCAGCGAGGGTTTTGTCAAGCCGCATCTTAAAAACCTCTAAAGATGGAGATTCCACCACCTCCCTAGGTAATTTCAAAATCTTGTCTCTCTCACCAGCAGAAATTGGTCCAATAAAAGATACTACCCCACCCCACCCAGTCTCTCTAATACAAAAAATGGACACCCTGAGTGAAATCCTGGCCCATTGACTTCAATGGACCAGGATTTCACTCTGAGCACTACGAGAGCTGATGCAGAGAATGGAGCACTCGGGTGATGTGTCTTGCTGAATAGCCAAACTGAAGTAAATGACAAGATGCTCAGCACATTTGTATTTAGAAAAACAAAGACAGTAAAGCATACCCTGTACTAAAGCACTTAAGAGGGAATATTCTTTAGTTTGGGAGAAATGGTGTGGGGGAGGTTAGGACTGTAGGCCAATCCTTGTTTTTCAATTAGGTTCAATGGGTTTCAGTGTTCTTGAGGGACAGAGACACACAGTGCTGGAGACTAAAAATCCCTCTCCCACCTAAAGGAGGAGAATGTCTAAGGAACATACCTTGATTCAGAGGAATTCACTTTGCAGGGCAGGAGATTTTAGGCTCCACAACCGCAAAACCACAAAACAAACAGTGTCTCCATTCCCTTTGTATTACTTAATGGAGTATGGTGATTTGGCTACTAAAACTTGATCCTATGTAACCCATGCCTGCTTAGTGTGGTGCTCTGTCCTCCCTCTAGTGGCACCTACCCCAGCTAGCATGGTTCTTAGCTAATGCAGTAGAGGCTCACACACTAAGTTTCAGAGGGCCCAGGTTTGATCCCACCTGCTGATGACTAGGGTCTGTCAGCATTACACCTACACATGTTGAAGCACATGCACAGAAGGAAAAGGTGTTCAGCAATACATCCAGCTTGGCTGTGTGCATTGGACACACAAAACATACTACAGAGATTCTGACATCCTATTCAGCTAGGCACCTTCAGCCCTCTCTTCACTACAGATCTGCCAGGCCATGAAGTTGGAGGAAAATAGGAGCAGAGACCAGGCAGGGCAGTTGCACAAGAGTTAGGTAGGCACCTCTAAGTGATTTAGCCAGGAATGCACGCAGCTTACTGGGGAGCAATTAACTCCTCCTTGGAAAGAATTCACTCTATCTGCACATGCCCTTTTCAGGGCTGAGTTTCAGGAAATTAGTGTTCTCTGATGCCAAGCAGGAGACCTGGGTTCAAGACTGAACTCGAGACTCTGATTCCTCAGTTATAGAGGAGTACATGGCAAACTTGCCATCTTTAGTCATAGACTCATACCAACAGTACACCTCTTCTAAACATTTATGCTGTCACCATCTCCCCATTTCACTAGCCAAATGACCCTATTAGGCACATTCTTACAGGGAGAGAAGGAAAGGATGCCACCTAGCAGCTGGATTCAGAAAGCAGAAAAATAGTCTCTTGCCTTGTTAACAGACTTCATAACATCCCAATTTTCAATTAAAAATGGGGCAAATTTGCAAAGAATGCAACAATATTTGCCATTTAAAATCTGTGATTAGAGAACAAGAAGAGTCGGGGATTATACTCTCAGCCAGGAATCTAAGCATCTGCACAGTTCATGGAAAGCACATACAGATTAAGACCCATTAAAGAATTGTGGAAACCTAGCAGAAAGAAATATGGAGTAAGGGAGTATAGGAACATAGCCAGACATATGCTAAATCACTGAATTAAAACTATTATCTGTAAATAAACTCCACTGTTTAATAATTGAGTAAACAAAATTACAGCCGCCAGAATCAACCTCACCAGAATCAATTCAAATCACCCACCACCTGCTCTGAAAATGTGAACAGTGAAGTCCTGGCTCCATTGAAATCAGTGGGGCTTTTGCCATTGACTACAATAGGGTTGGAATTTCACAGACTATTTTGTGTCTGGTGACACTGAGTAAAATTTTAAACACACCTGTGCAAGTTTTGGTTTTTTTTTAAACAGGACTTTGTTACTTATATGCTCCCGAAAATGTTACCTCTTGTCCTTAAGCAGACAAAACTCCCAGAATGTTTTCTATGTCTGTGATGTATGTCCCCATACAACATGAATAGTGGATGCACTGAACACAGAAAGCTATGCCAGCTTGCCTTTCTTGATATGCAGTTCACCTTTGTATTCCTCTTACTGTATGAATAATTGTCTTATTTGGAAATACTGGTGTGTAAGCACAATTATTGCACTTCCAAAGAGAAGATAGACTCTCTCTCTCTCATGGCCAAAATATCAGGAAGTACATGTGCCTGACCAGCCTTCTGTGTACTTAAAGTTGTGATCCACGCAGATATGATTTTATTTGAATGGTTCTTTTTATGACATTAAAATTAGATAACTATAGTTCAGTCCTGGCCCCCTTGAAATCTCTGGTAAAATCTCCATCAATGACAATGAGACAGAATCAGGAGGCTCTTAGTGTGTGTCTTCATCACAAATGAAGGTGTGATTGCAATGCAGGCAGGCATATGTGCACTAGCTTTAATCTAATTGGCACAGTGATAGTGAGCATGTGGTGGTGTGAGTTAATCACCCCAGTACAAGCCTGCTGGGAACCCTGGGTATACACTTGGCTTGCTGGCCCATGCCAGCGTCCATGCTGCCATGCCTTCATTGCTATTGTTATCCACACTAACTAGATTACAGCTAGCATGGGTCTCCCTACCCATGCTGCAATCACACTTTCATTTTCAGCATAGACTTACTCTTAATGCCACATCCAGAGTCCCTTGCAGTCAATGGAAAGAATCCTGCCAACTTCAGTGGGCCTTGGATCAGGCTCTCACTGAATTTCTCCTTATAACAAAGCAGAAAGGTCAGAATACTAAGAAAACTCAACAATTAGAATTCCCTGCATTTAACAGGAACATATTTCCAAATTATGCACTTGCTTTCCTTTACTTACAAGGTGCCTGCTAGTTCTGCAAATTATTATTTGCAGATCAACTGCGATGGAGAAGAGTCGTCTTTCTAAAAAGAGACTAGTCAGCATTCACTGCCTTAGCACACAATAATGAATACAACAATTGTCATTTTTCCAACATCAAGTAAGTTCTGTTTGAAAATATTGCTTCTCACATCTCAAGTAAAAAACCCAACCACTTATGTTCTAACGTAGCAAACAACACAAAACACTTTAATGCTGAAAAGAATCACTCTTCTTTTTATAGGCAAAGTACTTGCTTATGGTTAGCAAATAACACTACATTTTAAACTATTCAGCATCACAGACCATTCTATCAAATGAAAGTCACTTTAAACTACCATAACAAACAGAACAAAGTCTTTCACAAGGCATCCTCGTGTCACTAGGGACTTTGGTGTTCAGGAAAAAAAAAATGTTTTAATAGCTTCCTTAATTAAAAACCGTAACAGTAAAGAAGTGGTAAATTTCATTTTCTATTAGGCATATTGTTTTACATCCTTTTTATTAAAGTAAAAATGAGTTTAGATGTTTTCACTAAATTAGTCTGCTACATTTCACATTTATGTAAAATGATAGTCTATGCTAGCTTACATTTTAACAGTAGTTACGTGAGAAAGCAACCTATACTGTACAACTGTACTGGACAAGGAAGTCAAACTTAGTCAACGTGTATGTAGAGCTCCCTCTGAAGTCTACTGGTGCATATTCAAAAGACAAAATGAGTAACACTGGAAAGTAAAGCTATATCCAAGACCAGCACACCTCCATAATATTGAGACTAAAAAAAAAAACCCCAACACCCCAGAATCTGAAGAATTGAAATACAACATTCTAAAAAAAGGTGGAGTAAATGTTTTAGGACTTGCTCTACTGAAATCAACAGAAAATTGGCTCAGTTGAATAACAGAGTAGGGAAGAGGGGAAACATCCCCTTGGACAGTTACTGGTTATTTCCACTGGCTGAAATTCATCTTTTAGCAGAGGATCAGTGCAAACCAGTGCACCATTTAAGTCCTTAAAATAGGGACTAAGCAGATATATAGGCATGGTGTTGGCCCTCTACACGGGGGTAAATTTCACTTTTGTGACTGCATGGCTCATACAAAAATGATGCATGTAACTAGAATGGAGTGTCAGCAAGTATTTTAATGTTTTTGTGTAAAGATAATTTTCATGTTTGAACTATTATTGGCTGAAAGTATTCTTATGTAATTATGCAACAGCAGCTAAGAACTTGTTTGTAACCAACAGTTAATAGTTGGTTGCTAACAAGTCAAACATGGCAAACAATTTTGAGGCAATTATTGTCATTACAAGGCTTCCTCACTTATTTAAGGCAAAAGTAATAGAAAGTGACAGTTGTGCTGGGAGGGTGGTGTGGAAAATGCAATTATTCCCTGGTCGCGATGAACCAGTCAGAATGCAGCACACAGTCTGCTAAATGCATCATTCATGGTTAGTAATATTTTCATCTCTAAAGCAAATTACAGTGTAAACAAAGGCACTTTTAAAAAAAAAAAAAAAACAGAAGTTAAAAAAGAAAAAGGATTAGAGAATATATGTAGTTAGTAAATAAAACAGAAAAGATAGTAGATATATTCTTTAGCACAGTGCACCCGTAAGGTGCTTGTAAACCTGCATCACATAAATGAGAAGGAGGATGTTCTGTGTGTTCAGAAGGTGGAGCTCTGAACTCTGGATATGGGTAGCACTTAATGACACTAATATAGGAGGAAGAAGCAGTGTCCTTGATGAAAGGATGCTGGTATTTTATCTCATCACACGTTGGATGTAATATCAAAAGCAGATTACCTACTACCACCCAAAAAAAGTACATCAGATACTTGCCTAGCTATGGAGTCATTCTGATGACAATGCAAAAAATCAGTTGCCATATCAGTGGAAGGTGGTGTTTTAAAATGTTTGACATTGAAAATTCCACTCAAACCACCTAAGAATCCATAGTGATGTTAAATACAGCTGCATTAACATTTAGAGCTATTACACATTCTCAATATAGTACATCATCACTGACATCATATCAGTGCCAAAGAGTCATTACAGTGCCATTGGCAGTATCTCATGCACTTGCACTAGTAACACATCAGCTCCAAAGAAGTCATCAACATTTCAATGGAACTTGATTTCTACAATTGTATTGGTATTGGATTATTTTAGTGTATTTTTTGCAGTTCATATATTTATTTGTACACACTAAAGTACCGTACACCTAAGCCAACCCAATGGGCCAAATTCACCAGAGTGTAACTCCATTGAAGTGAAATAATACTATTACAGTACATCAAGCTCCCAAGTTCACTTAAACTCTGCTTAGGTGAACAAGGTATTAATTTTTTCAGATGGAGCGATATATTATAACCTTACTTCCTGGCTGAACAATCTTGTGTGATGTTGAAATGTTATCTTATGCATGTCAATTTCTCGTCAATTCAGCTCATGGCTTCTTCAGAACTGTATACAAGTGAACATTATAGTCCTTCTCTTTATTGAAAAGTGAATTTAGTGGTTGCAAAAAGTGGCAGATTGACAGCCCTGCAGATAGGAGACCTCTGTTTTGCCCCAGAACAGATACCACACGGCAGAAGCAGAGAACTCCCTCATGATGCCCTGCCTATTTGCCTCATCCTTCATCTTTGAGATAATCTTTCAGGCAAGGGTCCTTTGCGTTTCCATGACTATTCAGACCTTACTTCTTCATCTCAGACTTCCAAAAGATGCCAATTTTGATGCTGGCTTTCTGTGATATGCCAGATGTCTAATAGGAACTGGACCAAGATCACTAAAAACTCAACTCACAAGAAGGGCTTTTTTTTATTAATATTCTTATGTTACTGATTTTTTTTTTTTGGGGGGGGGGGGGGGGGGGGAGGACACTGCCATGAAACGAGTATGTTGGATTAGACATCACCTAGAAAGACTGGCATTTATCATACTGGAATTTTTTGCCATGCAAAATGAGAATCTGCTCCCAAGCATCTCTACTCCCATCACATCACAGGAGTCAAGTACATTATAGTTTACAATTTGCAATAGTCTTCATGAAATCTTAGAATGGTGTATTCTGCGTACTTGTTCTTTCTACATCCATAGGGCCACATCCTGCAGCCCCTATTCAGTCAATACTCCCTACATTAAATAGAAGCTGAGACTAATTTGCTCAAAACATTTGTTTTTAGATTGAAAATGAATTAGGTTTTAAAACATCGGATACACTAGGCATAAAGGACATTCACAATTCCAAAGCTGTACTCACTGTAGTATGCAGATTTCAAAATAGAACTAATCACGTAGTAGTAAATCCGAACACGAATCTAAAAAAATCAGATTCTGGAAGGTACAAAATGGAAGTTTTTTTACATAGCAAATGTAGTACAACAACTGACAAGAAGATAAAAGGGACATGCTGACAGGCTACTTTCTTTTCAGTGTGTTATAACTTTATGACTTACTAAATTCCCAGTATTTTTTGCACATTAAAAATGCCATTTCCATAGTTCACTGATTTTTTTTTAAATCTAAAAACCTCAGATTCACACATCAAGAGTAACTCTAAAATATTTGGGCCTTTAAGGTTCTGAGCACTTCACTGAAGACCAGTGGCACTGAGAGTCTTTCACCCCTGGCCAAAGGTGTTCAGCCCCTCTCAGACCTTGCTCATCATAAACTGCTCTGTACAAACTGTGTCTCTGAACTAAAAATAAAGCTGTGTCATCAGCTAATATGAATACAAGATAATTCTGTTCCTGATCTGCACTGTATGTTGAACTCATGGGGAGTTACGTATCTGGTTCACTTACAGCAAAAAGCTCATGATAGGCCTAGTGCTGAAATTTTGCTTCATCGTAACGCCCAGTGCTCAACAATGTCAGGGTCAGGCCTGAAACGTATGCAACTACAATGAGAAAAGTCTTGTAGCACACCCATTCACCCATTTGTTCTAGACTCATCTTCGGCCCGGCCTTTGCCCCTATCATGCTTTGCTTGATGTTACTCTGAGGAGGGCGGGGGGATGTAAAGACAATTTTGAAGCTGATTTTTAGAAATCAAAAGGTCTTTCAGGCTTCATCAGTATGAGGAGAAGAGCTCACCTCTATAGCTCACCTGTTATTGCATGGGAAGATAGATTAGAAGTTTGGCTTGGACTAATTTCAGAGTATAAAACATAGGAAAGGGTATGTATAACAGACTGTGTTAGATAAAGCTATGCATTACTGCGAGTGTTACAACCGAATTAGCCAACGCTCTTTGTTTCACAGGAAGTTGTTGAGTAAATGTCACAACATTTGAAACACAAAGGGGGAGCAATACTTGGGTCTTTTGGTCTTTAAATGACAAACAACGTGAAGGAACCACAGGGGAAGGGTGGGAAGCAAATAGCCAGAATTAGTAAATATACACAATGTGTGAGGCCTAGCAACTTGTTGCTACAGACAAAGAACAAAGTGAGCACCACTAGAGGACTCTCAAGCTTTTTAAGGAAATACTACCCAATTCCTATACACTACAAATACTCTAATACAAAAATAAAATTAAAAAAAAAAAAATCAAAGTATTAGATACAAAGATATTAATAAGGATCTAACAACGTTTCTGGCTAAAGTTTAAAGTTAAGTCATGACATTTTTAATTTTAACTGTAAACAGCTCTACAGGTTTCATGTAATAATAATGACGGCTGTCTGTAGGGAGAAGTTATATACTTCTTAAAGATAATTTTTAAACTACCACTATTTTTTTTAAAAAGTTCATAAAGGTGCAGACAAAGCAAATAAAGCACAGAAATCAAAACAGGTCTTAACTCACTTTGATACTCCTTAGTATAGTAAGCAGTATTGTGAACAGGTATAACTTCCATCTTTTTCCAATTAAGACAAAGTCATCCATTTTATCCTGCTCTTGATGATTGCCTTTATTGCTATCTCAAATAATAGAAACAAAATACAAACCTCAACATTAAGTTCAGACCAAACCTGGCTGCTTCTAGGGTCCTACTCCTACAAGCCCTTACTTTCCTCTAATCCAAGCTCCCACCCACGTCTCTTATTCTGGGAGAGGTAACAAATTGCTACAATGAACCTGCAGAATTTACTCAGCAGTTTTGCACAAGGTTCTAACTCCTGCTACTAGAGTGGGTCAACAAAAGAACCCTGTCTCTCTATGCCATTCTGTAGATCTTGTAACCCTCCTACAGAGGCATTTAAAGGACAGTTTTCAAACACAAAACCCACTTTAAAAGTTTTGACACAATGGGTCTAGTAACCCCCAATTAAATGCACTTAGATGCCTAGTTTTAGAAAACTAAAGATGTCTACAAACCCTGCCTTCAATCTATGATCTGAGGCAAGGGCTGATGGGTCAGGTCTGGTAATACTAGAGTCCCAAGAGCCACATCAAGGGCCAAACAAACAGAGCCCAGCTGTTTGGCTGGAGTTCTGCCTGCAGATAAGCTATAAATAGGACCTCTCACAAAGAATTAGCTTAGGGCCAGGGTTAGAAAGCTTAAAAAGAGAACAGAAACATAGAACTAGATTTACAGAAGGAGAAATGAGTTAGATAATTTATAATCTTGTTAAGACCAGCCACTGTGACAATCTTCTATACACTCCACTCCACTGGGAGACCAGCTAGCAAGTGCTGCCCCAGAAGGGGATATGGCCGGTGCAGCGGGGAATAATTTGATTACAAACTAGAGCTGCTTTTCCTTGCAGAAACCCCACTGGGTAGGGCAACAGCTCTTTCCCAGCTCCTCCCCAAAGGCTGCAGGTGCAGGTGTTTGTGGTGCTATTCTCATCCCTCTCACCAGCCAATGTGAATCAAGTCCCTATTGTTCAAAAATGTATGAAGCCTACTTTGCAGTGAGAACTGCCCTTAATGAGATAGCATGGGTAAAATTCACCTCTCCTCCCACTCCCCTTCACAAGGCCTGAGTAAGAGAACTTTGTGTGGAAAACAGCATGCAGGTAGGGGAATGGGGTTTATCCTCAACCCCTAGGCACGGCACAGTACTGGAAGGCAATCACAGTGTAACTACTTGGTGAAAAAGTTGCAGTTAACCTTATGGGAGGGTTTGTATGTATGAATTGTGACCCGTTGTGAAAACCTCCTTTAGCACCAACCTATTATGAACTGGCACAGATTCCTGCGTGCCTTTCAGAAGCCACTGGGTGTAGCTGATCTGCCTATGCCCTTTCCTGTTCTGTGCATAGGTACCAGAAAGCTTCTAAATGCAAAATAGCATGATTTTTATCCTGAATATGCTTCTGATATTAATCCTTGCTGTGGCTAAGTTCAAACAACAGGATCATGGAAGGTGCAGTGAATGCACTAGAAGACAATGTGTGTTCTTAAATCAATTCTTCCATCATGCTTTCTGCAGTTCACAACATTGGGTCCCAAACTGAAGGCTGTGTTAATGAATAGGTGGAACTATATTTACAATCATGGAACCATGGTCTAATATACTAAACTAGTAGGACTTACAGTGCAATTGTCTTTCACCCTATGCTTCACATTTAGTGCTCGGGCCTGCTTCATCATTCCACTGTACACTGGTATAATGCCATGATTTCAACTGAATGACCCCAGCATATAACTGGAGTAACACAGTGGTGACTCAGGACTTGTGTCTCCCAAGGAAGGGAATGTGTAAGCATATCAATAGAACAGATTACACAGATACACTAGACCCAGGCTTGATTGACCCAATGGTTACAGGTTTGCAAAGGGTTCCCAATGCTAGAAAGTCTTTCCAAAGAGGAGACTGTGGTGGCATAAAACAGCCCACAGAGCCCCAGCTAATTTTTAATTATGATCAGTAGGCCAGGGTATAAATGTATGATCCATTCTCCCCTCAATGTAAAGCAGACCTTCCACCAAAGTCAATGACAGGTTTGTGCAGAGATGCAGGATAGAATTCTGGCTTTATGCAGTACCTAATTTTAATGACTAAAGATTTACCTTTACACCACCACTACTTTTACCCTTTGTTTCTCTTCCTTCACCATCCTCCTTTCTTTGTTTCTCTCCTTCTTCCCTGTCTTTGTATGTCTCCTCCATTCTTCCTTCTGCCTTTCCTTCCCTGCAGCAACTTCCAGTTCTTAACCCATTATGTTTTATTCCCATTCCATCCACTAAAATGATCAGTGATTAAATAGTTAATATTGACACCCACATGTCTTCAGTGGGCTTGAGATAACACTCTAATGAGATAAATACGGAACAGGGGAATTCACACTCTGAGCCATTGTCTAAAGCTGTTTTGCAGACACAGAAAGATGTTGCTTTATTTGTTTATACTCTCTTCTCACGTGGAACATTTTCTTCACAATCACAAAGGCTAAAAACTGACTTTTTATTTTTTAACAAAAGCTTAGTTTCTGGATCATAAGACTACTTCTCTTGGGCCAAATAAATGCACCAAGTAAGCTAGATCCAGCCCACAGGCCATACTTGACATCACTTCTTTAAGCAGCAGTCCTGAAATCTGAACTGTTTCATCGAGTTAATTTCATACATATCTGCAAAGCTAAAGACATATCGTTGGTCTGGCTTACACTAATTCTTTAGTTCTGTGTTTAGATTTTCTATATAATAAGGAATTAATTGTATTTTCATAGTGGATTTTGTTGTGGTCTTGGGGGGAAAAGCACAAAAGCAGGCAGCATAGAAATAAGATATAACCTGTGATTGGATATAAAGAGAGTATCTTCCTTAACTATGGGTTAGATTGTGTCCCCAGGACACAGATCAGTCCATTGCTGCACCAGCCCAGGATCAGCTCAGGGAAGGATTTGTGGCACAGGCAGCCCCAATTCCTTCTGCTTCCCCCTTGCTTCTGGAGGATCATAGATTTGTGCTAAGAACCAAGACTCCAGGTAAGGGAAGAGCAGGCTGCCATTGCAGCACCTCTTGACACTCTATTCCTGGACCCAATGTCTAGATAGTCATACAGAGGTGAAGGGTTGCAGGGATTTTACTTCCCCTTATACCATATGGGCACACTATGTATTTAATAATATAAAAAACCCAGCATGCAGTGGGTAAGTCCTCACCTGTAAGCAACAGTTAGCCTGCAAAAAAAAAAAAACCAACCCTGTCATCCATGTATTGAGACAAAGTGAATCTATGTCTTAAGTTGCCTGCTAAAATAGATTCTCAAGGAAAGAACATGGCAGGTTGCTGAATGAAGGTAATGCATAAAAGATGGACAACCTTTTTTTTAAATTTTGTTAAAAGGCTTACCATCTTGTTGACTCTGAAGATTCTGAGGACTTTGCATTCTTTCTTCAAGATTAGAACTGAGGTCAGAGTTCACAGCCGACATCCTGGTGGAGTCACTCATATCAAACTCATCGCTTTCTATGGAACTTTCATCCTGAAAATTTAAAATTTCATGTTTCAGGTGCATTAGAAAATGTCATGATAATTTTCAAATATGATCTTGCTAATTCATACTAATGACTGGGGCACCTTTGTGAATTAGCAAGTAAGGAAACAAACGTAGTAAGAAGATCAAGGATAATATATCACATAATGAACTATGATCATTTATTTGGCAAGTCTAGTTCAGGTTTAATTAATTATGATAATACTCCATAAGATACTAGTAAGTGTTCTCTAGAACGTTTCGAACAAGCAAAGTGTTAGTCTGAGAACTCAAGACAGCTTTCTGCTATAAAATCTCAGTGGAAAACAAAAGTTCTCCATTTTTGTTGCTTGAATTGCTCTCCTTATCTGAATGAGTGGTGCCATTGACAATATGAGATATTATGGTGACATTCTGGCCCCACTAAAGTCAATAGCAAAACTCTGTTTGACTTCAAAGGGGCAAGATTTCACACTCAAGCTGTAATTGCAGTAAGAAAAGTGACTGCAAAAGTGGAATCTTCTCACTCACCCCATGCCCAGTCTTGCTCACATTGAAATCAAAGGCAAAACCAGCTAATATAATTGTGGGAGAGTGAACTGGATTTTATTCTGGCTCACACATCTTCAATGTAATTCTTAACTATTAACTCTGATTACAAATTCTTTATTATTGATGATGTGTGAGCCAGAAGAGACACAGCTTGAATTTTAGATCATTGTAGAGGGAACAGGTTGGAGCCCCAGTCCAGCTAATGTTGTCCCTCCTGCTTACCTCTTCTCACGTTAATAGTCCCACTAAAGTCAATGGCTCCACACCTGTGCTTAAAGTTAAGCAAGTTCATAAGTTTTTTCAGGATTTGGAACTTGAACTGGACAAACATGGAAAGCTTCAATGACGTTTTTGTAGTCACTTTAAGAGTTTAACAACATTTTCCAAAGGCTTGTCTGTTAATAACAAGAAGGTTTTAGAGAAAATGCAAAAAAGCAATAAGGCTGATGAAGTTGTATCCACTGAAAAAGTTTTAAATGCTTTCTTAAGAATATGAGGCATATTCATTTGTTCTTTCATAAAGACTGAACTTTAACTAGCAGGCAATGGACTATGTTTTAATTTGTTCTTTGTTAGTAACCATGAATGAACTAGAAATGTTCAGCTAATGCTAGAATTGGATGTAAATATGTTAATGAGCTGGTCTGGATGGACAGAAGTAAATTTCCCAGGGCTGCTGGGAGCTCCTATTGGGCCAGGATGGTTCTGCACCACCCTTTTCAAGGGCTGTATCTTAAAACTATAGTTTAGCTTAATGTGTTTGGAGTGACAGTTTATTATTCGTGAGGGACTGGATTGCTATGCTGGCTAGCTGTAGTAGATAAATTAGCTTTCACCTCAGATTCTTCCTTCCAACAGCGATACAAAGATGATTAGTGAAATCAAGGAAACAGAACCTTAGTATAAATCAAAGGATGGATTTTTAAAGTCCACCATATTGTATGCAATTCTTAGGAGCATTTCTGATACATGTCTCCAACTTCATACTGTTACATTTTCGTTGCCATTTTGTTCTTGGTTCCAGAATATAATATCTAGGCACTGAAAGTATCAGAATCGTAGAATCATAGAAGTGTAGGACTGGAAGGGATTTTGAGAGGTCATCTAGGTCAGTCCCCTGCACTTATGGCTGGACTAAGTATTATCTAGACCACCCCTGACAGGTGTTTGTCTAACCTGTACTTAAAAATCTCCAATGATAGAGATTCCACAACCTCCCCAGGCAATTTATTCCAGTGCTTAACTATCCTGACAGTTAGGAATTTTTTCCTAATGTCCAACCTAAACCATCCTTGCTGTAATTTAAGCCCATTGCTTCTTCTCCTATCCTCAGAGATTGAGAACAATTTTTCTCCATCTTCCTTGTAACAATGTTTATATACTTGAAAACTGGTGCGAAAGGGTGGAGGAGTTGCGTTGTATGTAAGAGAGCACTATGATTGCTCTGATCTCCAGTATGAAACTGGAGATAAGCCAGTTGAGTTAAGCTTAGAAGCAAGAACAATAAGGGTGATGTCATGGTGGGTGTCTGTTATAGACCACCAGACCAGGAGGATGAGGTAGATGAGGCTTTCTTCAGTCAACTAGGGAAAGTTTCCAGTTCACAGGACCTGGTTCTCATGGGGGACTTCAATCACCCTGACATCTGCTGGAAGATCAATACAGCAGAGCACAAACAATCCAGGAAGCTTTTGGAGAGTGTTGAGGACATCTTCCTGCTGCAAGTGCTGGAGCAACCAACTATGGGGCCGTGCTCCTCTTGACCTGCTGCTCTCAAACAGGGAAGATTTGGTAGGGGAAGTAGAAGTGGGTGGCAACCTAGGCAGCAGTGACCATGAGATAGTCAAGTTCAGGATCCTGACAAAAGGAAGAAAGGAGAACAACAGGATATGGACCACGGACTTCAGAAAAGCAAGCTTTGACTCCCTCAGGGAACTGATGGGCAGGATCCCCTGGAAGCTAATATGAGGGGGAAAGGAATCCAAGAGAGCTGGCTATATTTTAAAGAAACCTAATTGAGGGCACAGGAACAAACCATCACGATGTGCAGAAAGAATA
Organism: Emydura macquarii macquarii; assembly: GCF_026122565.2. Taxonomy (NCBI): domain Eukaryota; kingdom Metazoa; phylum Chordata; order Testudines; family Chelidae; genus Emydura; species Emydura macquarii. Next base: position 25,766,397 of record NW_027131614.1, on the reverse strand, counting down.
GCAAATATGGTAGGCGCCCAGCTTGGCTTAACAAAGAAGTCTTTGGTGAGCTTAAACACAAAAAAGAAGCTTACAACAAGTGGAAGCTTGGTCAGATGACTAGGGAGGATAATAAAAGTACTGCTCAAACATTCAGGAATGAAATCAGGAAGGCCAAAGTGCAATTGGAGTTGCAGCTAACAAGGGATGTGAAAGGGAACACGAAGGGTTTCTACAGGTATGTTACCAACAAGAGGAAGATTAGGGAAAGTGTGGGCCCCTTACAGAATGGGGAGGCAACATAGTGACAGAGGATGTAGAGAAACCTGAGGTACTCAATGCCTTTTTTGCCTCTGTCTTCATAAACAAGGTCAGCTCCCACACTACTGCACTGAGCAGCACAGAATGGGAAGGAGGTGAACATCCCGCAGTGCTGAAGGAACAGGTTCAGGATATTTGGAAAGATTGGACTTACACAAGTCCATGAGGCCAGATGCAATGCATCCGAGGGTGCTGAGGGAGTTCGCTGATGTGATTTCAGAGCCATTGGCTATTATCTTTATCTTTGAAAGCTCATGGCAATTGGGGGAGGTCCCTGATGATTGGAAAAAGGCAAACATAGTGCCCATCTTCAAGAAAGGGAAGAAAGAGGATCCAGGGAACTACAGACTGGTCAGCCTCACCTGGAAAAATCATGGAGCAGGTCCTCAAGGAATCCATTTTAAGGCCCTTGAAAGAGAGGAAGGTGACCAGGACCAGTCAACATGGATTCACCAAGGGCAAGTCATTCCTGACCAATCTAATTACCTTCTATGAAGAGTGACTGGCTCTGTGGATGTGGGGAAAGCGGTGGACATGATATACCTTGGATTTATCAAAGCTTTTGATACAGTCTCCCACAGTATTCTTATCAGCAAGTTAAAGAAATATGGGTTGGATAAATGGATAGAGAGCTGGCTAGATCGGGCTCAACGGGTAGTGATCAATGGCTTGATGTCTAGCTGGCAGCCGGTAACAAGCAGAGTGCCCCAAGGGTTGGTCCTGAGTCCGGTTTTGTTCAACATCTTCATTAATGATTTGGAGGATGGGGTAGACTGCACACTCAGCAAGTTTGCAGAGGACACTAAGATAGGGGGAGTGGTAGATATTCTGGAAGGTAGGGATAGGATACGGAGTGACCTAGACAAATTGGAGGATTGGGCCAAAAGAAATCTAATGAGGTTCCACAAGAACTAGTGCAGAGTCCTCCACTTAGGATGGAAGAATCCCATGCACTGCTACAGGCTGGGGACTGACAAGCTAGGCAGCAGCTCTGCAGAAAAGGACCTGGGAGTTATAGTGGATAAGAAGCTGGATATGAGTCAGTAGTGTGCTCTGGTTGCCAAGAAGGCTATTAGCATATTGGGCTGCATTAGTAGGAGCATTGCCAGCAGATCAAGGGAAGTGATTATTCCTCTCTATTCAGCATTGGTGAGGCCGCATTTGGAGTATTGTGTCCAGTTTTGGGTCCCCCACTACAAAAAGGATGTGGACAAATTGGAGAGAGTCCAGTGGAGGGCAACAAAAATTATTAGGGGGTTGGAGCACAAGACTTATGAGGAGAAACTGAGGAACTAGGCTTGTTTAGTCTGCAAAAGAGAAGAATGAGGGGGGATTTGATAGCAGGCTTTAACTACCTGAAAGGGGGTTCCAGGAAGGATGGAGCTAGGCTGTTCTCAATGGTAGTAGATGACAGAACAAGGAGCAATGGTCTCAAGTTGCAGTGGGGGGGGGGTCTAGGTTGGATATGAGGGGAAAAATTTTCACTAGGAGGGTGGTGAAGCACTGGAATGGGTTACCTAGGGAGGTGGTGGAATCTCCATCTTTAGAGATTTTTAAGCTGCAGCTTGACAAAGCCCTGGCTGGGATGATTTAGCTGAGGTTAGTCCTGCTTTGAGCAGGGAGTTGCATAGATGACCTCCTGAGGTCCCTTCCAACTCTAATGTTCTATGATTCTATGATCATGTCCCCTCTCAGTCTTCTCTTCTCCAGACTAAACAAACCCATTTTTTAATCTTTCTTCATAAGTCATGTTTTCTAGACCTTTAATCATTTTTGTTGCTCTTCTCTGGACTTTCTCCAATTTGTCCACATCTTTCCAGAAATGTGGCACCCAGAATTGGACACAATATTCCAGTTGAGGCCTAATAAGCACAGAGTTAGAGCAGAAGAATTACTTTTAAGTCTTGTTGACAATACGCCTTCTAATACATCCCAGAATGATGTCTGGTTTTTTTGCAACAGTGTTACACTCAGTGACTCATATTTAGCTTGTGAACCACTATGACCCTCAGATCCCTTTCTCCAGTACACTTTTCTAGGGAGTCATTTCCCATTTTGTATTTGTGCAACTGATTGTTCTTTGCTAAGTGGAGTACTTTTGTATTTGTCCTTATTGAATTTCACCCTATTTACTTCAGACCATTTCTTCAGTTTGTCCAGATCATTTTTAATTTTAATCCTGTCCTCAAAAGCACTTGCAACCCCTCTCAGCTTGTACTTATCCGTTGGAAAAAAAAGTTTAAAAATGATTATGAGAACTTCACTTGTGACGATGCTACTCACTAGTGAATGTTCCTTGTGCAAATGAAATACATTAAAAATTGCAACACCATTCATTGCACAATGTGGCAAAGATTTAATACACAAGAAGATTAGGTTTGCACGATCAAAGAGGCAATGCTGTCAGCTACAGTGAGAATGGGGGAGGAAGGGAGTGCCTCCTGCTACCATTATATCACTCCTGGTGGCTGATCTGGGTGGACAACTGGTATTCTGAAAGGGACCTGATTCCTGTCATCAGGCCAGAAAGGAAAATACTGAAATGCTCAGACTGTGACAGAGGAAAATATACTGTAGTGGATGGCCCTGCGCCAGCATTAGTGCTCTGCCTTGTATGGCAAGAGTGATTCTTAGTGGGAGGAAGGGGAAAAGTGAAAGAAGAATAATGTAGCTTTAAGCAGCATGCAAGGATCAAGCCTCCTATCTACTGCTGTTGGCGATCCTGGAATCGGTTTCCCAACCAGAGGTAGCCAACTCAGGGGATCCTGGCTGTGGGGAGATGAGGCAGCAGTTTTGTGGAGTTCTCATAGGGAATTGCAGAAAACCCCCAAGAAGAAGAGAGATCCCTGATATGTTTAGAGAAGTACTGACAATCCCTATTTTTGTGGAGATTTGAATAGTTCATGAATCTCCATTAATAGTCCGTATCTACTTATTATGAAAGAGAATCTGGCTGGCTTTACAGAATTCAAGAATCGGTCAGGGTCTTTGCCATAATCCAGCTGTTATGGTTGTTTTTAAAGGTTTTTCTTTTTTAAAAGAAAAAACAAATTCAGTTTATTTCTTGCAGGCAAGCAGAAGGACACAGCATGCAAGACTGTTTTTGGCTGGCACAGAGCCGGGCTTCTAACTATTTGGCAGCTCACATGGTAAATGAACACATTTCTATCAAAGTGAGTTTATTACAAATAATTTGCCAGTTCCCATCCAATTCATGAAGCACTTTCCAAAATCCGAAAAAGCACCACATGAATCACGAAAAAGCAAATAAATCATCAAAAAAGCAGTTTAGTCCCAATTCCCTTGGATGAAGCTCAGTTCTTAGCCAGGTTCCCTTTTTAGTCATTCTGATAGAAACCCCAATTCAGCAAAGCACTTAAGCACATGCTTAACTCTAAGCATGTACTTAAGTGCTTTGCTGAATTAGGGAGAGAGATTCTAAGAAGGATGGATTAATTCCCCATAAACTTCACTAGTGAGGTCCATCATCCTAATGATCCCAATCAATTTTGTTATTGCTTCCATTTGCACTCCTATAATGTGTTGCATATTGGCTTGAGAACTGGATGGCATTCACTTCGGGGCTTGGTAATAATGTTCCTTCTGAAAGTGGAGTTAGCTGTCACGGCTGAGCACAGGACTAATCCAGGATTGGACATACTGCCTCCATAGTCTTTGCAGCCCCCACTGGTCCAGTCACTTGAAAAGCAATGTCTAACACTTGAACTTATATCTCTAGTACAGCCGCAGAGAGTGCTTCATCAGAGCCACTGGGTAGGAAGAGACCACCAGTACATTCTGGAATACCTATATATGTCATTTAAAAAAAAAATACCTTGCTATATTCAAAACTGTATTACAAATATAGGGTCAAATTTGGCTCTATGGCCATCCTTGGTTTAACAGATTGATTCCAGTGAAATTATACTAGGGAAGAATCTGGCCCAAAAGGAACGGTGAACAAACTTTGAATATTTGAATTTTTACCTCATCTTGCTGTGAATTTAGTAGCTGCAGTTTCATGTGCTTCATATAAGCCATAGTAATTGGCATATTGTAATCAATCATACTGGTCACCAAAGTTGGAGGTTTTCCATTATCTGTAATATAAATATATTTATTATACATGATATATTGGAGGCCACCTCTGTCTAACGTACAGTCAAATGTCAGACAGTTTCTGTCATTTGGCTCCAACTTTGGCATTTTCAATTGCTCTTTGGTTGTACAGATAGAAGTTTCCATGAAGAAAATCTATGAATCAAGCACAAGCCCAGGAAAAATTATGAGCTCTTCTATCCTACATTACTACAGTGCTTGCACTCCATCTATTCCCTACTTTTAAATGGATGTATAAACATTTCCACAGAAAAATAAATGATTTCCTCCAGTTAAAATGATCTGTCTATTGAAGATGAGCATGGCATTTTACTCCGTCCCTTAAGTGAATGCAGAAGATTCACTACTTTCTAACTTAAGTAAATGAGATCATCTGACTTGTTGAACTGTTCCAGTCTACCAAATTTTTATGAACCTTCACTTAAACTAGGAAAATATAAATGGGTATTAGGAATAAAATTACTTTACATCCCACCGTTTGACACTAAACTACCTTTATGATCTGCTCCATCTGGGTTTAAATGCATTCTTTTCTGGCACTCTGAGCAACTCATTAGAAATCGTGTCACCGCTTCTCTCGGCAGGAAGGCATAGGTCTCTGAAATCTGAAATGAATAACGAAATATAGATGTTATTATATAAGCTGACTGAACATGATTTAAACAGAGCTGATCATTTTATTTCTGTATAAGGCATATTATTCCATAATGCCAGGGTGCACAATGAAAGCATGTACTACATACTATGCAGCATTTCAAGAAACATCTACCTAATCTGGCTACTCAACATTTAATGGCTAATAATAGTTGATTCTATAAAAATGCAATCATTTAAAAAATGCTTCAGTTTCTTATTTGTAGTTTTGGCAATTTCTTTTCAGCAAAAATATTCGTATGACAGGCACCCAAGTGAGGGGTTTATTTTAAACACACTTGAAAAGCTCCCATCTATTTTTCTTACAGCTTCTACCACAAAAACTTCCTGAGTTTATGGGTGTTATTTATTTTAATTTTAACAGTATGTCAATAAATAGGTACCAGACCCAATAGATTAGAATGTTGACAATCTCCTTCCTCACTATTCTTTTCTTGTCTTTACTATACCTTTTGTTGAAAATCTTCACAGAGAGTCAATGATTAATACTCTGATTTAAATAAATCCTTTCTGCTAACCCATCTAGAATTTAGCAATCAATCAACCTCAACAGTTCCTTTGGCACATCTTGAAATAATACATTTTGGCCATCCAGTCCAGAATAATCATATTTTCATATTTTATGTTCACACACAACCATCAAGTCTGACATCTGAGGGTGGGTGCATCTGGTCTCCTGCAGATCAGCAAACACAGCTAGTGCCACAATGAATTTCTAGGCCTCAATTTGCCAATTGAGAAGACTGCTTTGCAAAGCAGATATCTCCTGAAGAGAGAGTCAGACTCAGGAGCAGAAATTAAAAGAGGAGTAGATAAACACCCTCTTGTACTCTGCTGCTGGGACACCTGCAGCAGGATCCCACTTAGCTACTGAAGGGTGGAAATACTGATGCAAGTCTACTTAGGGGACCAAGGTGACAAGATGGAGGCCTAAATTCAGAGGAGGTATGTGTAAAGTGGTGTAAGTTACATTTCAGTAAATGGGTGTAAGAGCGGTTAAATATATGCAAGTAGGAATAACTGAGCTTAAAGGAGCTGGACTGGCTTATTTTAACCATCTTATCCCCTTCTTTTGGCTAATCTGTCTTCTGACTGCTCAATGCTGTAAGTTACACTCCCTTAAACACTTCAGTGGAGCAGATTCAGAAGTGAACATGTCACTAAATTGGTGTGAGTTTAAATTGGTGTAATTTATATGCTGATGTGCCCTTAGACTCACCCATCAATTTGGTCTGAAGGGAGGAAATAAGGAGCAAACTATGCATTAAAAATTATTAAGAATGTGAATTATACCATTATGTCTATGTTACTTATGTTAAGGCAGTTTGATTGTTTCCATTATAAACCTCTGTTTCAGGGGTGTTATAACATGATTGCATTTCTTTCTGAGCTGAAACTTGGCACAAATTGTCTTAGCCCCAGAAGAAGTTTGTTTGAAAACAACCTGAAAACATTAAACTAAACCACCTTTTGAATTAGAAATTCTGCAAATAAAAAAAAAAAATCATATTTCAGATCAATTTTGCCCACTTTTATACATCAAAAAGAACTGATTTTTTTTAAAAGCATGGAAACATGAGTTGGACTGAGTTTTTACAGCATCTAAAAAAGAAAAACTGAAAAATCAGCTAGAAATTAGCATTTAGAAATTAGTAAGTGCACATATCCAGCTCTTTCATAGCATTTTAACACATTTGGAATTTGACTGTATTGAAATTAATGGAGCTTACCCATGGATTCATTAGTAGTCTGGGTTTGATAAGAATGCTCCATTTATTCTAATCAAGCATTTCTGTCGAATTCTGATTCCACTTAAATAGGATTGAAATCCACTGTGGGGAACAACTGAGTTAAGTCCCCGATTTAATAGGTGAGGTCCTCTGACTACAGGGGAACATCAACTTCCCACAATTAAATTTGTTCACATGGCAGATCCTTCTGTCTCCAACCTCCCACTATAATATGTATTCAGGGACACCCATCCCTAAATCATATTAACCTTGGCCAACTTCCCCTTTCTTTTACCTAGTAAATTGGCTCAGATTACTTAACTTTTATGGGCCAAATATTCAACTGGTGTAATCAAGTACAGCTCAATGAGCACCAAGTCACTGGAGCTCTGCCAGTTTCTGCCAACTGAAGATCTGGCCCATGTTTCTTTATGTATTTATTTTTAAATGATAAATTGTGCTTCCTCATAGTTTGCCACAGAACTACTTGCATGTGTGCAGCAAACTGCTCTCCTAGGGTAGCAAATGGAAAAAGTGGTTCATTTTGCTTCCACCACCAGAAAAATAAAAATTGTGGGGCTAAATCCTCCTTGCCTTTCTCACAGAAGGAGTTCTATTGAGTTAATTAGGGCTTTTCATGTCCGTGAGGACAGCAAGATTTGGTCATTTGTCTTATTTTATAAGAAAACATTATTTGTGTCTGTAATGGAGCACAGTCACCTCTCATGAGTAGCCCCTGGCTGAGTGCATGTGCCTGCACTCACTCACTTCATGGTGACCTCTGTCAGTGATTTGTCAAGGTTTTCCAATGACTCAGCCCTGCAGCCAAGTCACACAGAGTTTTTATGTAAAACAAAACAGACCCCTTCTAGGGTATAAAATCCTAGTACCCCTCTGTTGGTGTCTCTCTAGCTCTCTCTCTGGGCTCAGTCTCAAATAGTCCCAGCCCTGTATGGGGCCATACCCCCTAGGGTTTTCTCCCTTGAGACACTGTCTTCCTGAAGTCCTCCTTGGGCTCAGTCCTTAATCATTCCCAGCAGCCAACAAGAGTTCCCTCTTGCTCCCCAGTCCCTGCCAGTAACTGATCTGTCCATGGGCCTGCTACTCTCTCAGCCAGCCAGGAGCACAAATTTACTGCTCCAGGCAGCAACTGACTGGCTCTACCACTGCAGCTCCTTTTATATGGCTCTCCTGGGCCCTGATTGGCTGCTCCCTGCAGTCTCTCTCATTGGTTGCTTCCCCTGCAGCCACTCTAGGCAGCCTTCTCTTCTGTTCTTTTCTGGGCCAGGGTATGGTAGGTCCCTGAGGCCTCCAGCAGGGGCCTCTGGGCCTAGTCCACCCCATGACATGTCTTTCCATTTCTTCCGAAAGAAGGCAGTAATGGCCCAGTTCTTCAACCCTTGCTCATGTGAGCATTCCCAAGGATGTCAGTGGCAATGCACAGTGAGTAAAGACTACAGTTAAGGGTTGTAAGAGAGAAGGACTTGTAACTTCCCAATGTGTTCAGCATCAGCTTCTCTCACGCAAGAATGGAAGAGTAGGGGGAGACTTAGAAAGACCATTAGAAAGTTCCATAAGTACAAGCATAACTATAGAACTGTGGCAGGTGGGGCATGGTGCTGCAAGTGCTCCTTGTCTCAGTCCACCAGTTGTGGCCATAAGCTTGGCATCAGTCTATACATAGCTCAATAAATAAAACAAACTCAAACTTTGGCAATCTGCATCTTTAAACTACCAAACAAAAGAAAACTCCAAGGCAAACACCTATCTCCAGCGCTTGAGGGCAAGGCCCTGGTTTGAATCCAGGATTCTGGTCTGTTATTGAGGAACTCCTCCTGCAACCCAGCCTCATCCTGCAGTACCCTTTCAGGAGTTCTCAAATTTTTTTGCTGCGACCCCTTTGAAAATGTTTCTGGCTGTGATGACCTCCCACTCCCCCATGCCATGTCATCCCAACCTTACCAGCATGCACGGGGGCTGACAGCTCGCGAACCCCCCCATAATAATCTCATGACCCCCTGAGGGGTCATGACCCCCAGTTTGAGAACTCCTGTGGAAGCAGGCAAGCCTTCTTAACAGGCCTGCTAGCTCTTGATTGGTCAGCATTTCCTCCTGACACTTCTAGGCCTTGGAAGGAGTGTCTTGTTGTTAACCTGGTCTGAGCAGATTCTCCTTGAGCAGAGGGTGTCAATGCCTCCAGCAGGGGCAGAGAAGGCTGAATAGACCCTATCAAAAGGACCTTCTTAATTGTGTTGAGCTTTGCTGCTACATAAGTTACCTTGGCTTAATGTGGTAGGTATGAAAGCTAAGTAGAACAATGCTCTTCCATGTGATGCAGTCCCATTTTTTTCAGTCCTATTTCTTCAACTCACCCTCTACACAAGGTTTTTTAATGGTGAAAATACAGCAGGATCCACTGGTCTGTCCCCTGGTCTGTCCTCAAATTCCATCTCCACTCAGCTATGGAGAGAGCTATCACAGCTCAGTACGCCATGAACTGCAGGGTTGCAAGTCCCCTCTGTACAGCCTCACTCTATCCTGCCCTGCTTTCACTCTGTGAAATCACACCAGATCAGGACCAGATTGTGCCCTGTCCTAGCACAGAGCTGCACAGAGGATAGGGCAAAAGGAACATTTCCCGACTTCTTTGTATCTCCACACAGGGACAAGATACATTTGCAGGCCTTACAGTCAATAGAGCACAAGGCCTGTATGGGCTAGTTTGGCTAGCAGTGCCAGTGTCCACAAAGTGCAAGGGACAGACAGAGAGTGAAAGGGCCATAATTCCACCCCGTTCTTCCACATGTGCCAGTATGCAACAGAGGGGTACGCATACAGGACCCTCTTGAGGCATGGTGCGATTTTCTCTCCTACAGCATAACACTTCTGAAAGCACATGCTGGAATCCATACCTCCTATATGTTCAGTGTCTGGAAGAAAACCCTCAGCTGTAGTTCAGGCCTTGCCCATCTGCAGGTGATTCATTTGGACCCTGAAGAGCTGATAAAAAATTGCTTTTGGTATATTTCCAAGAAAACTCTGACTGGAAAATGGGTTGAGGTGAGTGGGACTGCATTATTTGTATCCTTGCACTCATGAGGCAGACACAAAGAGGGGTACATTTTTACCATGAGGTACAGAGAATTATTCACATAAGTGCCCCTATAATGAATAGGCAATGAACAGTAATTACCTTTTCATTGTGTAGAAAGTGTGTGTCCTACTGCCACAACAAAGGGAAGGCTACCTTGGACTGCTTTACAAACCACTTGTAAAACACAGTACTTTACATCAACTGTGATGCTTTAAAAATGCTTCCTTATCATCCTTAATTATGTATTTATTGTACATAAGTAAATCTCCTATTTCCAATGGAAACTCCACACCTTACATGTAGCCTGTATTTAGTGTTTCACACAGCAAATATACATAGGCATGTGCTAACAAGTAAATGGGGTTTAATATAATGTGCACTATGCATGGGTACAAGGAAATGGATACGAGGAAATATCTGTTTTTAATACTATAAATGTGTGCAAATAGCAAGGAGAAATTTTTATCCTTCCTTATACAACCCACAAAAAATAGATATCTGGAGCAGAAAATGAGTATTACCAACACAATACAATGTCTGTTTTATCCCCCAGAAGTTTCAGGATAAGAGACAAAATATTTCAGAAGAAGTACAAATACTCAAACACTTTGCATATACATTGTCTTAGCACCTGATCCAAAGCCCACTGAGGTCAATGACTTCCACTGATTTCAGTGGGTTTAGGATTAGATCCTTAATGATCTCATTCTGATGGTCACACAGTTCTGCATTATTTTCAGGTATTGCAGCAATCCATCTAAACCACCTTAAAATTAGGATTCTCTGAACCTCCATAATGAACTAAATGCTAATTACTAGCTCCCAGGGTGTGTGAGACTATTCCAAGGCAGGGAGTTTTAGGATCTCATGCTTGATCCAACTCCCACTGTTGCCAGCTGAAAAAATCCCCTGGACTTCAATGGGAGTTGAATCAGGCTCTTACAGAGGCCTTTTAGCCTCATCTGTTCTGTTGTAGTTTTAATATGTGGGGATAATTTCCTGTGTGTTCTGCCTTCAGTGTTTAGATTATATTAATGCATTATGTGTTATTTATCATGGAACCATTTTTAAATACATGATTATTTGGAAAACTAACAAGCACTAAACTAAAAGGTAGATTTTAGAACACGTGGCAAATGTGAGGAACAGAAGTGAGATTTTGCAAGTGAATTTAATAACCCTTAAGACAGAGAACACGTGAGAATACAACAGAGAATATATATGTGTATAGTATGGAAAAGATGGTGTGTCAGAAAAGCATATAGTTTAATTTCTTTTTTTTTTTTAAATCAGAGAGGAACCAGAGTAAAAAAATAGATGGTGGTATGTAGTCCCAGGCCAAGGGCCATCAAACCAGGCAGTTGAACCACATCCTTTGATGACAGGAGCATAGATAACGGAGACAGTGGTGGAAGTCAAGGGATGCCCTCTTCCTGCCTGATATCAGATTAACAAATGAAGATAGACTTATTTCATTATTATTGTTTTATTACACAGATCTATAGGGAGCTCTTCACACTAAAATCGGGGTGCACTGTATACAGTTTAGATCAAGACCAAACAGTATTGCATCCAAAACAGGGAGCTTATGCTGTGCAATCTTCATTCCCTCCTTCCAGTAATATAACTAACTTCCTGAATGGATTAGATGGGGAATAGCAGTTCGTTGACAATATGCCAGGAGATTCCAAAACTACAGTATGTAGAAAGCCGAAACAAATATGCAGATAAAAAATACATAGGGCTTGATTGTGCTCAGCCTGTGTGGTTGTGTGAAGGAACAGAAAGGGTACAAGAAATTTTTCTCACACTTTGAGTTCTGTGCACATGACAGAGGACTGAGGCACAGTTGCAGTCTTTATGCTTCCCTGAGAAAAAGGTCTGCTCCAGGAAAGTGACGCTATTGGAGGGAAAGTGCTGGCCCACGGTCCTGCTCTGCCTCTGTGCTGGTTAGTGAAGCTGGTCTTGCATGTGGGAATGTAGGAGCACATACTGCACCCTGTCAAAGAGTGGCACTTCCCCTGGAAGCAATAGTGATAATGTTTAGAGGGCAATGGACAAGGTGTTTGTATGATCTGATTTTTCAAACTATCATGTGTATTTCACTGTTTGAAACACTTGTTTTAGAAGGCAGGAAAGAGGAAGAAAGAGGAGGTAAGCTACTCAAACTTGAAAAGCCCTGTTGTTGAACCACCTGGGTGAACTGTTGGACCCTGGCATACTGTCCCAGCCAACATTGGCTCATCTGAGTCTCACATTCACCACCCACTACGTTTGTACGTGCCACCTACATGATCAGAGACTTTCCTCCAAATTGCTTTCCCTTGACATGGCAGCAACATTAACATCTCATATCTTACACTACATATATATGCCGTAGACCTATCCCCCTCCCATCTCATCTTCCTATTACACTTTCCTCCTCCAAATGCTGGAAAATTATTAATTGTTTTCTATCTAAAATTTAAGACTTGATCCTTAAGCCTGGCCCACCTGTGCTCAGAACCGGACCTGAGAGGAGCCAAAGGTGCCCCTGATGCTGGCGCCTACCAGAGGCCATTTTGGTACAACTTAGATCAGGCTAAATTGTCCCTGTTTGCAATGACCCACAGAGTGTAGTTCCAATAATTGAGGATTATTGGATTGCAGTCACACTCCAGGCACACCTTTTCCTCTATCCATACCTCTGACATGCCCTCTGTGCCTGGGCAACAGTGCATGGCCCAGCCAGAGATTCTCTTTACATAACAGAAATCACTAAGTAGCTGGTTACACTGGCTTTCCAGCATCTTTGTACTACCAGATAGGAGAACCCAGGGTCTGGCCCTTAGGATATGAACTTGAAGAGTTCCCAATGAATTCTCTCTTCAGAGGAAAAGGAGATGCATCCATGCAGAAGAGGTGGGAGACCTGGAGATGGAGCTTTGCAACAGTGAACAGGGTCCTCAGGGATTACAGGACTGAAAAACCGTAAATCCTAAATCCTCCCTGTAGAGTCCATGTCTTTCCATGCTGTAGTACGTCCTCTCCTTCCATTGGCAGCATAATTCATTCAGGAGCTGTGCTGATGCTGACTCCACCATTACAACTACACTATTACTTACCGAAGGTAATTAGATAATGTAACATGAAACAGAACAATGACCTGGGTAACCTAGAAGAAGCTCTCATACTTAAAGTCATACTAAAGTCTGGATGCAGCTGAACAGTGCAAATCAAGTATTGTGCCTCTGTAAAAGCTCATAAAGGCTAGCTGTCTATTTGTTGTGTTTTATTCTAAGAGAGACAATCACTGGACTCCTTGTTCCTAGAGAGTGGCAAAATATATTAAAAAATGCAAAATAAAGATGTTAACATTTTTTCAAGATGCAATCTGAGACCCTAATTTACCACTGCCTTACTCCATCTTATGCTGGTATAATGGAGTGTAAAACTGGAGTAATATGGTGGTGAATCAGGGCCTGAATATACTCCTGAGCCCTGCTCCAACTTGTTACTCAATCAGCAAGAGAACTAAGGTAGAACTGTTTTGTTGTTGCCATTTATTTGTAAGGCAAGTAGTAACGAAGGAAGAGAAAACAAACTAAGGTAGTCATGGATGTTTATGGATGCTGAAATACTGAAAACTAAAAAGACTCTTTTAGTCTAACAAGTCCATGTATAATTCAGGCCTCTGTAATGCGATTTCTGCACTGCAGTGATCAGTCATTTCCATCAATTCTCCCTGTATAGGGCTGATTGCAACTCAGGTTCAATGGGTGAATATTCACCCATGGTTTAAGCCTACTAAGTTCAGTGCAGTTAGGGTTACCAACCATCTATAAATTTACAGACAGCCAGTAAAAAAATGTACAATTTTAACACTGTCCGTAAACCCATAAATAAATGAAAATGTCCGTGAAATTGGGTAGAAATAAAATATATTGTAATTTGACATTGATTGTCATCGTTCAGAATCACTTCTTGTATCATAAAACTACACTGACCATGACTTTATCAATTTCTTTTTTTCTATTATTGCACATGCCCAAAGAACCTGATTGATCAATTAACTGCAGCTAAAACAATTGCATAATTCCAAATTCCTGTGTATAGAATATTGTAAGTGAGTACACACTTTTGGGACTTTATTGTATTGTTTATGGTAGTTTTAGTGATGTCAGTAAAAAGTTTACCATGTCAGTAAAAAACATCAACTTCAGATGTTCATGTCAGTAAAAGCTAATATGCAAGGTTGGCAACCCTGAGTTACACCAGAGATGAATTTGGAGCCTGTATCTGAATAAAACAGACAGGAAACAGTTAAAGGCTACCTGCCTGCCACATGATCCATCAGGGGATTTAAAGATGAGTATGTCCTGTTTCTTGGGGTTGGGCCTGTGAGCAAGGCAAAGGAAAAGCCTTAGGGAACTGCCTGCATTTGGTATGGGGAATTATTTTGTTTTTGTGTTTGAACAATGAATAGTGTCCTGAGGAAGGAGCTGAAAGAGACTTGAGTGTGGCATCAGTTCTTTCCTGGGCTGATGAGATAGCCCACCTGCTTACTGGCCCAATAACTGAGCAGTCCAAAGCCTATGCAAAAAGTGCCCCATTCCCACCACTAGCAAAACATGGAAGAGTTTTCCCACAAGCATTAGACTGAGAACATCACATGCATTTTGCTCAGACTTATTTCCCAGAAAAAAACTAGAATCCTAGTGTTTTTCCCACTATGTCACGCAGGCTTCCAGGCAGGGAGATGTTAGTGAATTTTAGTGCTCAGGAGTAACTGTGTCAGAATGCAGAATTAAACAAACTTTAAAAACAAATCAATTTCCCTCCCCCCCACACACACACACCAAAAAAAGGTTACATTTGTTCTCTCAATAGCATTTCTCTCCCACCCATCTCTCATTTCCCCCATTTTGCCACCGCAATATTCCTCCCATGGTTTGATGTCTATACTCATAGTGGGTCCAGTTGTGCCTTTAAGCCATAACATTATAAAAGGGCGGTCCAGGTGGAATCCTGTCTCAAGGAAAGAGAATTCTTCCTGGAGCTCCCAGCTGCACAGGAGGACTGTGCTGACTGATAGATCCCTTCAGAGAGCACAGCATACTTTTCCCTGCTTGCTCAACCAGCTGTGTTAGCCAGTGTGCCCCACCTCTGCCCTGCCCCAAACAGGCATTGTGGAGTCTAGCACCCCATAGGGTGCAGATCATGCATTCCAAGGAATAGGCTCCTTTAACCCGCCTCCCTTCCCCTAGCCACCTGTGCACCTGTGGAATAGCAGGGCATAACCTGGCCTTGTGTTAACTACACTGTGTATATGATAATGTTATCTCCTCAGGAAAAGGACCTGTTTTTTAATGTCTGGAAACATCACAGGCCATTCTGGAACTAACTAAATAATAAACACTATATACATTGTTTCTCTAGTCTAATACAATATAGTACTTGCAAAAATGTGTATTAAAAATTGTAGCTGTGATTTAAAACCCCAAAAGCACGAAAATTCTTGTTACGCTGCAACACAGATAGGGCTGGATTTTCTGCTTGTGCAACTCCACTGACATCAATGGAGTTACGTCAGCAGAGAATTTGGTTCATAGACATATAATAGTGTGAACTAGTAGTGTCAGCCTCTAGGTGGTCTTACATACCATATGAGTTAGGACACCTACATGTAACAGGGTGAGTCAGAAAAGAAGAAGAAAAAATGTACTTGCTTTTATTAGCTAAATTAGAAACTTACTATCATTTTTCCACTGTTAAGGTTAACATACTGAACCATAAGGGAAAAAGTCTTGGCATTGCACAGTACAGTTTGTATGATCCCTGCAGGGTACTTGGAGTGGAAGTAGAAGGAGAGAATGTGAGCTTACTATATAACTACATTACATACCCTAACACAGGTAGGTTCCTAAGCAATTAATGGACTCTGTGTTGAGGAATCCTGCAGTTTGAGTTTGACACACTTTTCAGCTGATGAAAATGTACAGCAGCTCCCTCCAAAATATGTTATCACAGAACCACCGTATAGCATAGTTATCTTCCTGTGCAGCATCATTATGTAAAGTCCCATTAAAACTGTACAAGTGCCCTTCATTTCCACAAAGCCTTGCAATTTAAAATTAAGTACCTGTGGTGAAGACTAAGGATGGTCCGTTCACAAATTGAGCCTACATATGCCAGTATGTTATGCTGGGCAAGTCTTCCAGCACTTCAGCAGGATGGGAGGGGAATCCTCTTTCAAAACGGAAAAAAATCTTTTAACTTTGTTCAGAACAGAGACTGTGTAAAGATTCCGGCCTTTTCTTACATTTTTCAAACTTGTTTATCAATATAAATACAAACTATAGTTAATTTAAGTTACAATACCTTTGCCAGTTTCTTTGCCTTACTAATCATACCTGGGCATCATTCAAAGTTTTGGCTAAAGCTGGCAGAATTATGAAAAAACAGATTCACGACTAATCTATTTGTATTTAATTTGCTGCTGTTTGTGGGGTCACACTATTCATTATTCATGAGGATTCAGGAAGCTGCTGATATTCATGAAAATATTTGTGAATCCCAAAAGTTCCATGAATTTGTGCCACAAGCGTGGCAGGGGTGGCATTCAGAATGTTCTCTTTATCATTCCCCTGTTAAAAAGATTCAGGCGTCCCATCAGGAAGCAAAAGTGATACCATGTGACCAGTCACACACCAGGAATTGTGAACATCAAATACCAAATAATTGTAGCAAATAGTTCATGAACCACCTATACTCTGGAAATCGTTCATCCAAACTATTTGGTGAATAGTCATGACGAACACATTCCCAGAAATCAGGTCTGATTCAATGATGATATGTGAGACTAAAAATGACCATGGTTTTGGTTCAGATAATACTGTTGGAGTAGCTGCAGTACTGACTTTGATTTATAAAGCTCTAGGACCTAAATAGTTTGGGAAATAATTATTTGAGAGACTTTCTCTCCCAGTGAGGCACCACAGCAGAAGTCAGCTGGGTTGCTTGAGCTAACAGATCCTAGATTTAATCCTCTATGGCAGTGGTTCTTAACCTTTCCAAACTACTGTACCCCTGAAGCCTGAGTCCCACCCCCACGGGGCTGAGGCATGTAACTTAGTTTCATGGCACCCCTGTGGCTCCAGGCAATTGCCTTTCTTGCCACCCCCAATACCAGCTCTGCACTTGCGACCCCTCTAAAACCCCAGGTTAAGAAACACTGCTCTATGGGCACAAGAGAGTCCAGGACACTGGAATTTGCTTTCCCAGCTAATCCAGCAGAGTCTAAGGTTCTTCTGTTCAATTAAGGCCTCACTTAAGAGTGGGCAAAAACTGATGTTAGTTTGTTTTGGAGGGTTTTTTTTTTCATAGAAATATTGAATTTTTAAAAATTATATACATGCAGCTTGTCCCTGGGACATGTAATTGGATGCACTTTATAAACCAACAAATACCACTAATGCACACACATTGATAATTACATAGTAACTTGCACTTGGGTTGCGGCATCATTATCTGATAACTATGTAATAAAACTTAGGTCACCACTGGAATGAAAATTAACAGCATATAAAACTACTGTACAAGTTGCTTAATCTACACAAATTGCTTCAAAGGCACATTACCTGCCTTTGCACATTATTCATGATATATAAAGGCCTGATCAAATTGAAATCAATGGGACTACTCATAGTAGTAAGTATTATATCTGGTACATATTTGCAGTGTTGTGCCCTAAAGAACTTTATTTATAGTCCATAACATTCAGGATAATTACTATATGAAGTCCCTTTGAAATTAAGGGTGCAAGTGACCTATTCATTACAATAGCACTGTAGCAAAACTAATGCATAGCTAGAGGCCAATGCAGATATGGTAATTCTACTTTTATTAGTGCCCTGAAGACTAACCTTCAAAACTGGCTATGGTGACAGATAAAAGTTATTTAGACAGTTACTGTTTGTCCACATTGCAAGATTACTGCATAAAAATAATTTGTCATGATGACTGCAAGTATCATCCCTTATATATATATATCTATATATATATATATCTTATGGGTCAATAAGGCTGAAGACAAGTTGTGACAAATCTTACACAGACTTGGCTCACACCATACACTATGAAATAGCCTTGAAATAAAATATTTTAAAAAAAGAGTAGATGTGCCACATAGTAAAGATTACTATGCATCTACAAAGTTTTCATATTGCCTGAAAAAAACAGTAATGAAAAATTAACTGTTTTTATACTCAGTAACTAAATTTCAACTGTAAGTATCTGACGTTTTGCGCTTTTACACATTTTGCTGCTCTTTATATTAAGAATGGCTCAAATGATTTACATTTTTTATTTTTTTATTTTGTTTTAGTTTGTAAAGATTGCATCCAGGCTGACATGCAAAGTTTCAACTTACTGTAGCTGGAAACTGCTGGAGTAATAGTCCCAGAAAAGAAGAAAAGTGATAAATCCTTAACTATGGAGACACTAGTGAATGCTGCTATAATAAAGTGTGTGCATGTGTGTGTGTGCGTGCATGCGCACATACATAAAGTTTGGTTGCTTTTGTCACATGAGTAGCTCCATCAAAAGCAATGGGATTACTCAAAGGAGTAAGGTCACTGATTTACAGACAGGGATGTACGTTTTACTCACCTCGGGAAATAACAGTAAACATTTTATTAGTTCTCTTTAGGAAGCAAAAATGTCATATTTGCAGAAAGATACTGCTCCGTTAAACATCAGTTTACAATTATTTTAAGATTGAGATTGAACAGAAGTGTCTAGTTCAAACTATAAAACACAGTTCAGAAATTTAAAAAGAATTTTCTGTCTAGTCAGCCAGTTTATATTGGTTTAATATCTGACCAGTCAACAAATATGCCATTGAATCTACTTGCTTTTCAACTTTTTGTTTGCAGGAAAAGTATTACAAGTCTTCAGACCATTAAAAATCCCATATTAACTCTATAATAACAAAGTATAATGTAGATTTCAATCTGAAACTGAAACTGAAGTACAGCAGTTCATTTAACAAACCTTAATGGTTGTATCTTGACAGTCTTCATAAACTGGAAAAACATCTGCATTTCAATTTAATAATAATTTTTAAAAATGCTATTAGCATGGAGCTTCATTTTGATAAATAACAAATCGTACTAGGATGCAGTATAGTTTTAGCCATATCAGTCCCAGGATATTAGAGAGACAAGGTGGGTGAGGTAATATCTCTGATTGGGCCAACTTCTATTGGTGAGAGAGACAAGCTTTTGAGATTAAAAAGACAAGCTAGAAAACTTGTCTCTCTCACTAATCCAAACAATTCACAATCTAAAAAAGCACTAAACAAATATACAATTATGTTAAAACATTTTAACTTACACATGGTCTTTTTTTTTTTTTGTTTACTTACTGCTTTATAAGTTCTCTTTTGTCCAGCATGCTTTCGGATTTGTTCTCCATTAGGCCCTGTTTCCACATGCATGGAATAGATAATGTCAAAGAAATCTTCAACCACAGCTACCCGCCTTAAAGACAGCTTCTCATCTACACCTACTCCATCCTGAAAAAAAGATAAGGAGTGCAGGATGAATAGATGACTTATGATAATCATGGAATGCATCCGCGTTTAGTGAGATCTGATTAAATAAAGACTCTTGCATAGAGATCTGAAGTTCACTATCCTAGAGCAATACTTAACAATTCAATGCATTACAGTAACATCGTTATACAATAAATATAGGATCATAAGAATAATGAAAAAGGCTTCTTTTAAAAACAGGATATTTGATTGAAATGCTATATTATGTAGACAATACTTTTTATTATACTTTGCTATTTTTAAAAAATTTCTTTACACTTCTTTCTGCAGCGCCAAAAACAGTATTTTATAAAATTATTTAATAAAATATTTTAATTCATAGGTAACTTAGTAGACAGTAACTATTAATGCAAAAGTAGTTCTTACCATAAAGAGTTCATCCCTTGGAAACCTATTTGAAAATTCCTTTTGTGAAAACTCAACACACCATGGATAAGAAAAAGTATTATTTTAAAATATTAAGATTTTGCACACTGATGTCTGAATGGAACAAGTGATAGCAAATTGTGGTCATAGGTAGGCTGATTTTAAAAGGTGATGTGAGCTGTGGGTGATCAGCACCTCTAAAAAGTCAGATTCATATGGCTTACGAATTAATCAGCACAGTTCAATTGTTGTCATTCAAATAGGTTCATGCACACAAGATTTTTTAATATCTGTGTGTGAATTCATACTGATGAAAGGGTCTATAGTGCAGGCAGAGCTTGTGCAAGTTTCTCCATAGAACCCTGCCAATGAGCATCAGTCTTGAGCGGCACTATTTCTGGTTTTCCAGGCCAGCAATCTCAAGAGCAGGCTGGGTTTGGTGATACGACAGAATCATGCGTGGACTAAGATGAGAACAACTAACTCATTTTCACTCCTGAGCCAAGACAGAATTTGAATTTAGGCCTCCAGAGGCAACAGTGACTCCTGACCCGCGATGTGTATTTAATGTAAAAATGCTTTTAAAACCTAACATGTTAACAACAATAAACTGTTATTACTACTATGTTTAATGCTACTGTGGAACAGGTTAATGTCAGGCCATTTGTAAAAAAATGCTTGCAGTTCTGGTACTGTCACCAAATAAAAGCCAAAGATGAAAAGTGAATAGACAATTGCTGCACTATCACTTCAAACTGCAATCCACCACTAATAAATTCTTGCTAATCTATTCTTGAAAACCTGCTAGATCTGAATAAACACATTATAATGTTTCATTTCTTCTTTTTTATTCTATCCCATTTATCTTATTATTTTATTTTCAACAAAGTTCATGAATGGACTCATCTCACAGCGTACATGAATGCTTCACATTTCTATAGCACTTTCTTCTCAAGGATCATAAAGCACTTACATTGGTACCAATGGGTTTCTCAGTACTACACAATGTACTTAAAATCCTGACTAGAGATGAGCCCAACCCAAACCCCACATTGGAACAACCCTAAACTTTGGGGAAGTTTGCATCTGCAGCTATGCAGTTTAGGCCAACACCTAATCATTACCTTTTCACCAGCCAAAAAGCTCTGTGGATTCCCTAATGTTTTCAAGCACTCTTATTATGGTGACAGTGTTATTTCATGCAGTTTTCAGAACACTTAGAAGTTTATGATGTTGATTAACTGGTAAGGACTTAATCTGTTTATTCCTAATGAAAATTGTATTAGGAAATATCCTAGAGGGGTGTTCTCTTGTAATTAAAGAGAAATGCATTACGACAATATTAATTTGAAAACAGATGCCACATCACTACAGCTGACAGCATCAGAAAGGTGTTCCTAGAATAAGCTTGCAGAAGAAATTGTTGTGAGAAAATGTATTTTGGGGCTTTTGGTGTCTGCAGTGTGCAGTGGTCTTTTTATAAGTTGCCCACACACTCCTTTCATAAAAACAAGAAAGGAAAGCCTCCTCACCACTTTCAACCATGTATTATATTACTTCTTATTCAGACACCGGAGAATCAGGGCAAACTTTCAAAATCAGGGCAGTCAGTGTAAATGGTATACACTATTTAATATGAAGACAGTACTATTAATTAACATTTATAGTGTGGCAATGCCTACAGACCAGCCAGATCTGGGGCTCATTCTGCTCGCTGCTGTACAAACATACGAGTGACAAACCTTTCTCCAAAGAGCTTGCAATCTAAAAGACAAGTCATAACAGGTAGATAAGGCAAACAAGGAAGCCAGTCTGGACGGTTGGAGTTGGGGTTAGAAGTAATAGAAATAATAGAATGTGAGCAATACTTAGCCAATCAGGAGTGGTACACATAACTCTCCACCTGCCTAGCCATTATCAAACTGCAATTTCCTGTATTCATTACAGTAGAAGTGAGTTTTGATAAGTAATGTGAAGGATGATAAGGTGGCTTTAAATATTTTGACAGTACAGTGCAAAATAGAGACCATGATCTCCCAATTCTCCAAACCCAACAAGAAAAAGCACAAGGGATGATAAGGCCCAAAATTTCCATCCAGAACATAAGTTTTGAAGCTATCCCAAGTTCTTTGCTGCTCCATGCCATCCCATCATGTTTTCCTTTCAATATTACTATCTAATAAAAACATGAAAGTCCAGTTCTACTTTGAAAGTTGATTTCAGGTAAATTTTCCAAAACTGCCTAAGTGACTTGGGAGCCTAAATCCTATTTCGAAAGTGACTTAGACACTTAGGAACCTAAATCTCATTGAAAGTCAATGGGACTTAGGCTCCTAAGCCACTTAGGAGCTTTTGAAAATATTACCCATTAAAAATTGCATTGGTATCCATGTTTATTATGTCACAGTGATTTCCCAAACAAAGGTTCTCGGGCTACAAGTAAATAGATGTTTTTTCTAACTACCAAACTCTGACAGTCAGCTTGGGTTTTTTCTTTCTTACATATCATCACCAGTAATAAAGGTTCTGTTGGCTAAACTAATGATTTGGAGACACCTGTTTTACCCATATTTTCTTCAGTTAGCTGATTGGAACTTTGTGAACAATTTGGTTGATCATGCACAAGGAGAAAGAGAACTTAGCTCAATCTCCTGAACCTATAGGGGCTCTGCCAGGCTAACAGGAGTAAAGATCAGTAAAAAAAAAAAAAAACAATTGTCACTAAAGTGGACAGCTGTGATGCTGAAAGTAGACGGGGAAAAGATCTATTCAGTAAAAAGGTGCCATTTTAACACAATCACTTTTCAGAGAAGAACTGCTCTTTAATAAATGTCTTTAAAATCAAAGCTATTGAAAAAAAAATGCATGTAGCTCCTTGCTTGAGAACAGTGTAATCTCTTTCTGACACAGCCATGCCCAGATATACTCAGGCATGCCCTGGGAGGTATATTACATCCTTTTTTGACCATCTTCTTAATATTTCACCAAAAGGAGTTGTGCATGGTCTCTGCCAAAAGTTAAACATGTAGCTTGTTATCATGGTTATTATGGGATGTTTGTAAAGGAAACATTTTTAGAGTTCTGTAACATGTAGAATATTGGATTCCAAAACTGGTGGAATGAAACTTGTAACTTGAGGCAGGATGGGTTTCAGAACGGGCTCGATCAATACTGAGAACAATTTACATCTATGGACTCACTGTTTACACTCTGGGATAGATGCAGACTTGAGCCTGACAAAGACAATGGTTTGGGACTGTATAAGAGAAGGAAAGAGGGAACAGATATTATCCTGAGGAAGGCAACATTCTTCCAGTCGGAGTGTCCTGTGAAAAGTGGATCCCTGGACTGGACAAGCACTGTAAGGACTGATCCTTAGGTGAGAAAATCCTTATCAGACAGGAAATTAACCTGTTAATAAGTATAGGCTATAAATTGCATTTTAAATTTTTCTTTTACCTGTAACCCTATGTTTCCAAATCCTTTTATTTGCTTTTATTTGAATCTGTAACTCATATTGTGTTAAGTAAATTTCAATTTGGCACAGACTCATCTAAGTGCCAGTGCTAAGAAGAGTTGTTAAACTGAGATGAAGCCAGTAAACTGGGGTGCACTGCTTCCATGAAGGCAGCCGATCAGTGTACACTCTGGGTGCTCAGGAGACAAGGGACTGGGCACTCACGTGTAATGAAATGGAGTGTATAAATTGCTAGCCTGCAGAGAAAAACAGCAGGGTTCATGGAGCCCAGAGCAGAACGTTTGTGCTTCCAGCAGCCAACAGAGTTGGAAAGATTTCCCTTGGTGGACACAGACAAGGCTCTCTCACTTGCAGGTGGCAGTGATTCACTCTGGGCACCTCCAGTAACCCTGAAAAGTGTCACACTCTTGTTTAAATTTCTTGGGGGGAAATTAGCTCAGTTAAACATTCTCTTCAGGCTTGAATATGACTATGAGAATCTTTACAGTGTTTGAAAAACATTCCTATAAAACAAAACATATGATGGATCTAAATAAAGGGGGAAAATAGACACTTGACTGATTGTTCTATAAAAACTTACATAGGTCCACAAAAACCTCTGCTGTAAAACACCAAAAACAATAGCATCTAGAAAACATTATGAGTATATAACAACAGTAATTGACATAAATATTTCTATTACAAAATATAAATTACACATAAACACAGTTTTACTGTGAATGCAGCAGAAACTATATATAAAATTATTTTGGCCTCATCTTGTTTATGAGAGCAGCAAAGTTAAGCCAAGCAGAGTACTGCTGCCCCTCTGCCCAAGTGGTAGCAGATTTTGCGGCCTTGCAGATTGGGTTTCCAGTTGAGGAGAAATCAGTGGCATGGAATCTAGTTGTATTCTTGGTGCAACTTGTTTTATTTACACTATATATACCAGACCTTGAACAGATGTAGTCACAAGTGGCAAGCAGCAAAACACCTCTTTCAGAAATATCAGTCCAAGACTAGTGACACATGTTCAGTTGAGGCAGAGAGCAAACTCTCTTGTTGTTTGCAATAGCTCATTCAAAAAGAATAGCATCACCAATCTAACAACAATACAGCATTTCTTCAAAAGACTGAACACTGCTTGCATACTAAGAAAAAGAACTTGTTAAATTATGTGTAACAGCACAACCTGGTAACACCTGCCACAGTCGTAGGCAAATGTTTTAATTAGTTTTATCATTTCCTGTACTTAATATTGTAAATATATTGTAATTATTAGTAGAAAGTAATTATAGTGTATGTACACCAGGAGCATTGTACACCAGCCTTCAGAAAAACCTTTAAAATGCTGAATAAGTTGAAAACCCTGACATATGATTCTGTATTCATCTACTCTTATCAGTAAATGTAAACAAACAAAAATGACTCATATGTATAAGGACTGACAACCATTCAGAAGGATCTCTTTCACCATCCTAAATTAACAAATCTCCAGTTTGCATCAGCACTCAATCTGAAGTATCAGGAATCTTAACCATAACCCTTTCAGCATAGTTCAAAATACCATATTCTCTGAAGAACAGATATCTCAGGGAATTAGTAATGGGATACATAGTATTGAACATCTAAGTTATTCCTTTCCATTCAGTCCAGATCTGTAAGTGATCTAAAGTTATTTCCATTGGATAGCATTTAGTGGCCTAAGTGAAATAAACTGATGGTCTCCAACCAGTTCCTAATAGAAAATATACATAGCATTCAAAAGAATATGTACCTACTCTAATTTATAGTTTCTGCTATTCCCTATCGGTTCAATCTGAATGGATAATACTGTATCTCCTCCAACCAGCAGGTAGAGACAGAAAAATCAGACATTTACTCTGCCAGGCCTATATAAGAGGGTCAATTTCATCTGAGAAATCTAGTTTCTGAAACTTCCTGAGCCATAAAATCCACACAGAATAAACTGATAAGTGAACAAATCAAACAAATTGTGAAAACAAGTAATGAAAATAAGGAGAAATCAAGGGAGATAAAATGGGAAACCTTTGTTGCTAATTCACATACCATAGAGATAAGAGATTGAATATAAACAACACATGTTTAATTACTTTAAAATTTAATGTTTTGTTGGGTTTGTATATATTTGTATATAGGATGTATATAAAAGCCTCAAATGAAAGAATGTTTTCTGGCTCTGTATGGGGATTAATGGACCCAACAGGAACTAGGAGAAAGCAAATCAGTATTAACTAAAACTTTCTTCCTCCTATGTCTCTTGGGTCAGTCCAGAAGAAGGGGAACTCCGAAAGCAACACTCCTACACAAGAACAATAGGGTGAATGCTGAAAGCCACCTGAGATAAGTCTGAGATTTTATTTGGCTAGTGTATACAGACCCATCTCACCAGGCAGTGACCACGGACACCTGAACATTTTGCATGAAGTTCTCATCTGATGGGAATCAGTGTAATTTTTTTATTCTGTAGCTGTGAGAGAAAATATGATACCCAGGTTCCAGTACTGCAGCGATCCCATGAAAAGAATAGTATTCTGGTAAAATGATCTTCTGGTTGAACAGGGGAGGAGCTTTGCCTCTAGCAACATAGGCCCTACTGATGCAGTATCACACTTACTTCATAGTATCCTTGCAGTCTTCTGCAGCCCTCTTGGCTTCCATACTGAATGGCCTGATACATTGGCCTCCATGGTTCAGTTTAAGTAGATATTCAAGCTATATTTATACATTCTATGTGCAGAAACGTTTTCTTTTTCATTTCTAGGATTGGGGATGAAGGACAGAACAATCATATTGTCAATCAAGTTGATTTAGAAAGGGGTCTTAGACAGAAAATGAGGTACCTGTCCCATCACCCTCATGTCCAGTCACCCCTTTTGACAAGCTACAAAAAATAAAAAATAATAATATGGAAGAAAGGGAAAGTGGATAGTAATGAAAATAAATCAAAAGATAGGAACTGTAGAAAATGCATAAGGGAAGCAAAGGGACACATGGAACCATCTATGGCCAACAGATTTAAGTTCAGTAAGGTGTTTTTTAAGTACATTAGAAACAAAAAAAATCCTAATAATTGTATGGGTCAATTACTAGATGTAAATGGTAAACTTATCAATAATAATGCAGAGAGGGAGGGCAAAAGTGTTCAATACATATTTCTGTTCTTTATTTGGGAAAAAGAGGTGATATGATAATACTCTTTCCATTCCACTACATTCTCAGGAGGATGTTAAACTTTAGTTAGGCATTTTTAATTCTGCAGGTATGTATAACTTGCATCCAAGAGTTTTCAGAGTGCTGAATGAGGAACTCACTGAACCATTAATGTTGATCTTCAAGTGTTGGAACACTTAGGAAGTTCCAGAAGACTGGAAGAAAGCTAATATTATGCTAATATTTTAAAAGGGTAAATGGGATGATCCAGGTATTTATAGGCCTGTCAGTTTGACATCGATCCCAGGGAGTGGCTGATATGGGATTTAATGAATAAAGAACTAAAGCAGAGTAATATAATTAATGGCAATCAACATGGATTTATGGAAAACAGATCCTATAAAATTAACTTGATATCTTTTTTTGATGAGATTAGAAGTTTGGTTGATAAAGGTAATGTTGATGTAATATACTTAGATTTCTGTAAGGCATTTGACTTGGTACCACACGACATTTTGATTATAAAATTAATATGGTATACTTTAAATGGATTAAAATTTGGCTAAGTGAAAGGTCTCAAAATGTAATTGTAAATGAGGGATCTTCATCAAACAGGTGTGTTTCTAGTGGAGTCCCACAGAGATCAGTTCATGGCCCTATGCTATTTAACATTTGTGACCTGGAACATTTTTTACATTAATGACCTGGAAGAAAACAAAATCATCTCTGCTAAAGTTTGCAGATGACACAAAAATTGGGGGAGTGGTAAATAGTGAAGAGGACAGGTCACTGATACAGACCATCTGGATTGCTTGCTAAACTGATGCAAGCAAACAATATGTGTTTTAATATGGCTAAATGTCAATGTATACATGTAGGAACAAAGAACATAGGCCATACTTACATGATGGGGGGGCTCTATGCTGGGAAGCAGTGAGTCTGAAAAAGATGTGGGGTTTGTAGTGGATAATTATCTGAACATGACGCTGTGGCCAAAGGAGCTAATGTCATACTTGGATGCATAAACAAGTGAATATCAAATAGGAATTTTTGCACTGTTTTTGGCACTGGTGCAACCACTGCTGGAATACTGTGTCCAGTTCTGGAGTTCACAATTCAAGAAATATGCTGATAAATTGAAGAGGGTTCAGTGAAGACCCATGATAATAACTAAAGGATTAGACAACATGATTTATCAGGAGCTCAATCTATTTAGCTTAATTTAGAGAAGGTTAAGTTGTGACTTGCATGCAGTCTACAAATATCTACATGGAGAACAAATATTTGATAATGGGTTCCTCAATCTAGCAGAGAAAGGTGTAACATGATCTAATATCTGGAAGCTGAAATTAGGCAAATTCAAACTGAAAATAAAGAGACTAATTAAGCATTGGAACAATTTACCAAGTGTTGTGGTGGGTTTTCCATCACCTGATAATTTTTAAATCAAGATTGGATGTTTTTCAGAAAAGATATGCTCTTAACTGGACATAGTGTTGAGTATCAGGCTACCTATAAAACACAAGCTCCTACTAACAGGAAGGCATCAAAAAGGTGAAGAACATTCAAACAAATATGAGGGTAATGGTAACCTCTTCATGCACATGTTATCTTCAAACAAGAAAAAACAATGAAGGTGCCATCTGTCTAGCCCAGGAGGTGGGAAGACAATAAATCAGAAATACTGGAGGTCCCTATGAATGGGTAGAAATATTGCCATCAAAACACTCTAAACTTATTTTTCACAGAACAGACAAGCTTTCCTCTCTTCAAGTTGCTTTATATGGTAATTAGCATCACTTAAGCTGCAAATTTCATGAGAAACACTTCAGTGGACAGGCCAAGAACTGATTAAGCTTGGAGAGCAAACTACATTTTCAGTTCTAGAAATAGTCTGGCTGGGTCAGTTCCTGCTGCCACTACTAGTGTTTTATATATTCTGAGTACACAGAACTTAAGTTCTCAGTGTTGGCAACACCTTTCATTGCATTAAATTCACTTATGTTTTATTCTAAAACTATCAAAAATCCAAATATATGTAAAATATGCTTTTAATGTAATACTTTTCCTTACCTTGAAACTGCCAGTTCTCTATATCTGTAGTATATGTAATGATAGTGGGGAGTGGAGGGGGAGAGGGGATTCAAAAGAAGGCTATTCTCTGATCCTGTGATCTTGCTATTAATTATTTACTCCAGGTTAGTGAAAAGTAATAGGAAACCTACTAATAACATTTTTACTTATAACATTTTTTTATTGTCTCAACAAAATGTAACAGCTAACCTCTTCGATTTTAAAGCATGTTGTACATTACAGGTAATCATGCACTGGCAGAAAGCAATGTAGATCTATAATGCCACCTTTTTTCAGACAAATGAAGTGCAACTACTGTATGACAAAAGTACCCTAACACTGAACTGAAGTTTAAATGATAAGAACTCATTACTCCAAAGTGCTGCTAGTGAAATTAAATATGTGTTTTTAATTATTTTCCAAATACTCATAACCTCAGATGTGAGGATGTTCCCAGAGGGACCATTTTTAATAAATAATGTGGTATGACTACAACAAGATCCACACATTATAATTGGGTTCCAGGAGAATTCCATGGCCATAGCTCAACACAGCTCAGTAACAAAACTAAAAAACCAAAATTAAATTACTTAAAAATAATCCTGGCTAAATTATAGAAAACTTCAAAAAGTCAGGATGGATCTGCTAACAGGATATAGCGTCCTTTCCTCTAGATCACTGGTTTGAATGTTGTCTAGGTTTATTGTTTCTGCAAGTTGTTACTACCTGACATGGTGTAGGGACATCCTGTGCTGGCAGGTGGGGTGGACTGGATGACCTAATCTCTTCCATCTCTGATTCTGAACAGCCTTTCAATGGCCTGTAAGAAATGGGTTCATGATCTCAGCACAGTTTCCAGGGGACATCTGTCTCCATCACCAAAACAACTGCTGCAACAGACCATTAAATGCCATTAATTGGCACCCTTGTAATAGCAATCTCAACAGAGAGACCAAGAGCCAGATCTTAAGATGAACTTCTGCTGTTCCTGGTGCAGCTAATGGTAGAGTCAGGTGAGGAGACATAAGTGGTTTTTGTCACCCTTGATTCTCAGGCTAACTAGAGCTTGGTTTGGCCCTAATGCAGCTCAGAGCATATTGCAGTAAATCACACCAAGTTGCAATGGCAGATGGGGCCAGGAATCGCCAGAGCACAGTGGCACT
Source organism: Emydura macquarii macquarii (assembly GCF_026122565.2). Classification (NCBI taxonomy): domain Eukaryota; kingdom Metazoa; phylum Chordata; order Testudines; family Chelidae; genus Emydura; species Emydura macquarii. Next base: position 25,736,672 of record NW_027131614.1, on the reverse strand, counting down.
CCATCCCTGCCCATCCTCTTAACAATACCGCCAATATGCACCCTGCTCTAGAGTAGAACTGACTAGACTTACTTAGCCCCCAGGAGAGAGCTGAGACACATGAGCAGAGTGCTAGATGGGGGCTTGAGCTGGCACCCCACGTGCTGTTATCTCTTGTGTGGATAGAAGACTTTGGTCTCCTGGGCTGTTGGGCTGATGCTTTTCACAAACACTAACCTTGCTGACTGATTTTTGTTTTAAAAGGCAGATTCTGCACTAAATTTTGTTTGTGGGAAGATCAATTTTTGAGAAATAAAGTGCTCTAAAGTAAACTTGTTTGGTGGTTTTTAAAAAGTTACTTCGGTCCTTTTTGTCTGACTAAATTATATTTCCATAATTCAGAGGACAAACCTCTTTTATTTTTATTTCTCTTACAACAGCTGTTCATTTTGCAAGGGCAGAAGCAATCAAATCTATTCCTCCCAAATGGATGAAATACACAACAAGGCAATGTAGAATACAAAGCCTGTGTTTCTCTGATGAAGGGACAGTTGGGACTGTTCAGACCATTTATTCCAACTCTCACTCCCCCTCACTTCTTTCCCCTCCCCCACTGTAAACAAAGTCCACAGCACTAACAGGTCCTGCCAGGAGAACCAAGATTAGAAAAACACTGCTCAACCATATGTTCAGTCCTGACCCGCATGATCGTTAGGAGCCTGACATCTGCAGATGGAGAGCACCTTTCACCATTCAGCTGAAACATGCTGCTACTGCACACTAAAATCAGTGTTAGCAGGGCTTTGCTCAGGAGAAATTTTCAGCCATGGCACATAGCCTCATTTTTCCAATTAATTTTCACTACAGCCATTGATGTGAAGAACCAAATATCTAAAGAAGATCTAAGAGAAAATGCATTATGAGGCAGTGACTGAAAAAGTGAACCCTTACAAACCATTTTGGCAACCTCCTTTAAAGGGAAAAATCTCTTATAGCAAATGTTTAGTCAAAAGTAACCCTAGAGCTGTTCACGCTGTAGGTATCCTTGCCAGTATTAGATGTGATGAACCCTTAAGAAAACCCATGCAGCATACCAGCTTTATTTGGCCTTTATGGTAAGAAAGCAGAATGAGTTACAACAGTTATTTTAACTATTTTGAAGACCCAGCGGACCCATTTTTAAAAAAAATAAAACCTGTCTGCCTTCTTTTTAATCTGTGCAGTAAGGACAAAAATCTTTCCTGCCATACTCATAGGTAGTCATAGTGAAAGGAAATACTTCCATAGTGAAATCAATGAGACTACTATACTTGCATGAGTAAGGGAACAGAATTGGGCACCGCTTCTATAAGCAATAAGATAAAATGTACTTTTCCCACTACTTTCCTTCCAGTTACTCCTCCCTCCCCTCAGTCTATCTGCTACTTTTCCGGTAATCCAAGCACATGGCTTCCTTCAGAGCTTTTACAGATTCACCATTTGCACCTTCCACAGGGGCTATATGCATCTTCTCAAGCATGTTCGGGCACCGCTCAGCTGAGGGCTGGGAATCAAAATCTGTATCTAAACCACAATTAGCAATGTGAAATTTCACGAACTCATGCTTGCCATTCCGCTTTTCAGATCTGTGATCTACACTGGTTCCCACATTTATCAAATTGAGAGAGATACTTCTGTATAAACTTTTCTATGAATTTACAGTATTTGATTGCAGATCTGATATCTAAAATGAATAGATGTCAATGATCACAAAAGCAGGTCTCTGAATGGACTTATTTCCCTGAAGAATGTTGTTTTGATGTTGAAATGAGAAAGAAAGAAAGAAAGAAAGAAAGAAAGAAAGAAAGAAAGATCAGGGCACTTCCTAGAAAAATGATCCCTATTACTAATCACACTTTTGCAAACTCTCCTGCCCTAGTCTATTTATTCCCTTGTTTTTACTAATGCGTGGAATGGGTTTATACCAATATAGTTAAGGCATAGTCAATTAATCCAACAAAAAGATTTAGATGAAATAGCCTGCTCCTGTACAATTAAGATTAATGAGTATTCTTTTATTTCTGCAACAGTTAACTTGCACATGGTAAGAATTTTCATAATTGTTATTAGCAGTATTCTGTGCTCTAACTGAGCATGAACCAAGTACTATATTCACATTTTTTACCTGCAGCAGGGAACCTTAGTTGCAATTTTTTATCTCTTCATGTAAAAAGGAAGAAAGTTTTTTATTCTTTAACTGTTCATTAGAACATGAATCAAACTGAAACAAAGAGTTAGGATTAAAGGATGTACTAAAAACAACATAGTAACTTATTGGAGGGTTCACTGGAACATGTTTTGCTGCCTCCTAATAAACCACAATGCATCACATCCACAGTGGAGCCCTACACTACAGCATTCAGTGACTTACCCACTTTTTCATTCCTCTGTGTACGCTGGCTCTATTAAGATATTGGAATACAGCACTCAGATTTGTTCAATAGTAAAAATGATAAGGTCTCTCCTTTTCCTCATTATTGTACAGCATGCTGTGTGCAGGCTGACTGTTGACTATAGCCATCTGCCCAGAGGTGGTTGCATTTTCTACTTTATAGTTTGTGATATACTATGGGATCCCTTGAAATAAAGGTGCATTATAATCAGAGATATTAGAGATTTTAAAAAAAAACCTATCAGGTCATCAAGTCCATCCCCTACTAGTGAAATATTTTTCCTAGTGTATATTATTTTGTGCTTTGTCCAATCTTGTTTTAAATTACTTACATGATGCGGCTTTCTCTTCTTCCCTTGGGAGACTACTCCATGATCCAGTAAATATAAATGCAAAATATTAAGCTGAGTCTATGGTAACAGCCTACTGCAAAATATTTGTAGACAGCCATGTTACCAGCCCTGAATGCTGTTAACTTTGAAGCTAGAGACTGCACCAATACCCTCTAGGGCACATGCAGATAATACTGCCTCTCTGCCACTCCAGATCACATCCACTGGAGGAACAGTTAGCAAGGGCATCTGTGATGCTGGAGAAGACTAATTGCAGGAATAGAGGATCAACCCCCTAGCTCCAACAAATCTTTTCCCCTTCAATATCAGTTTTGCTTGTACGGGAGCCCCCTTCCTCTAGTTAGCTCCTCCAGCTGCCAAAACTATCTCTTTGTTGGGGAGGTCAGGATCTGGAGACCCTTGACCCCACTTCTTTGAGAACAAGGGCATGATTCAAAGCCCATTGAAGACATCCATTGATTTTAATAAACTGTGGTTTTGACTCCAGTCTCCTCCAATTCTCTCTAAAAACTGGTTCCGCTTCCAGAAAAGCAGGGACAGACTATTGGTTAGTTCTAGCCCTCCTTCATATCTGATGCAGAGGAAGAGAGAGATGCCATAGTATGTGCGCATACACTAAAGTAATGTGGGGATTCACTCACAAACTTTAATCTTAAAGGGATAGTCACTTTAAATGTCATCTCTTTTAAACACACATATGTGTATATTTATCCCACTAATAATAACTTAGATTACTCAAAATGGAAAAAAATTAAAAATCCAGTTTATTTTCTCACTTTTTATGCTCTTTATTGACATATAAATGCTTTGGGTCAGAAACTAACTCTTATTCTGTGTTTGTGCAGTGCCTAGCACAATGGGGCCTTGATCCTGACAGCGGCCTTTGGGTGCTACAGAAGTACAAACTAGGGCTGCCACCTCTGAGATACAAAAAAACAGGAAATCCAGGATCATCCTGAGCTGATAAAACTGGACAGCTGGCAGTGTGTACTGAGCACCCTTACAGATTTCCCAGGAAAGCTACCATAAAAAAGGGATGATCCTGGGAAAACCTGGGTAGGTAGCAACCCTAATACGAATACAAATAATAGTAAAAATTATTTTGCATTTCTCTCATCTTGGACAGTGGCAAAGCATTAAGTTAGTTTCAGTTTTGTTTATAAGTTACTTTCCCTACCACATTATTAGTGATACTGTGTTGTGGAATTTAAAAAACAAACAAAAACAATCCCCAACTGTGGACATGTTTCTATATGTCTTAGGTTTGATAAAACCTTGCATTTTACGAAGTTTAATTTCAGGCCAAATTTCAGCTGATAGGTTCTCTTTGGTAGAGTCAGGGCTGGTAACACAAGAGTCTGTGGAGAATGTACTGTAAGACCATGGTGCTAGTGCTAAGGGCTAGTATCATGGCTGTCCATGAACATAGCTGCTGTCAAAATATTATCTAAATATTTAGATTTACTTTCACCTTCATCACAAGTGATAGCTGAGGAAAAACAAGAATTTCAGTCCTGTGGGAAATTCTGATGTTTGGACATTTGTTTTCATCCTGAATTGGGACAAAAAGTCAAAATAGCTACATTTTTCATGGAGTGAAACGTTCTAAAATGTTTCATTTTTACATTTTTGATGTAACTGAAACGTCCCAACATTCCTGAATCAAAATGTTTCAATGTACAGGTGTATCAGCCTTCTGTGCTGAGGAGCAGTTCGGATACCTCGTGCCCTCCTTCTTCCTTATGGGTCGGGCTCCCTGGTCAGACTACATCTGCCATGATGCACCACAGTCTGAGGGGACACCAAGGTGCATCATTGGGCTGTAGTCCTGCCAAAGAGCCCGGACCCTCCAGAGAGAATGGGGGCATGATGCATATCCCGTATTATATACCTCAGATCTTAAATAAATCATACATAGTTGTTTTTCTGCCTTTTCTAACAACCACAATACTCACTCATCCAGAAATGTTCAGCAGCACTAGCCTTCTCGGATGGAGTTAGCTATGTGAATGGAGTGTGTCCAACACCTACCAAACTTAAGTCTCTGAATGGCTAAGTATCTAATGAAAATAGGTTATATTTCTAATGAACCACACTTCCAACCCAAACTCTATATAAGACCAGGTTGCACTGACCAGGAAAATCATAAATGTCAAGCTCTCTCTACACTGGTTAGGGAAGTGTGGTTCACTAGAAAAATGCTAGCAGATTTTCACTGGTCAGCATAGACTAGTCCTTTTTTACTTTGTCCTCCTGTGATGGATTATTGCAATATTGTTGTTTGGGCTCCAGCGCGGTGTCTTCAAGAAAGGAAAAGATATGGTTATTTCTCATCAAACAGAAACAACTTATATGGCTGCCTTAAGTGGGGGATGGGGCTCATCCTAGAGGCTTGTTTGCTAGGGAGACAGCAGGAGCAGCTGCAGCTCAGTTATTATTAGGGTGTGTGTATATGTGCCCGTCTGTACGTGTTCATGTTAGTGTGTATGTCTGTGAAATCAAATTCAGTTTGATTCAATAATACTTTACTGGCTTGACAAGCTGTACAAATATTCCCAGGGCAAAAGAAATAGACCCCTTAGTTATCTGTCAATGGCAGGTACAAACTGCCCAGAATGAGGTTTCATTCTATGTCTAGGGTTTTATCCTATGTACCCATTTGTCAGTAGAGCTCTTTCCTTATCCTGGTTTTGTAGTTTTTAATGGTGACTTCAAGTGATCTGCTGGCAGGTTACTACACCGCAAAGTTCCATCTCTGCAATCTTTCTCTCTGGGTCAGGGTTTGTTTGTTTGTTTGTTTGTTTTCCATTTTATTTATTTGTTTGTTTTGTTTTCTCCTCAATTCATTTTGATAAGGATCTTTTTTCATTCCTGATAATTTGGTGAAATATCTTTCTCAAATTCACTCAGATTTTGGACATTGAAGTAGAAAGCATCACTCCATTTCTATTACACTGGTTGTTCAGACCCTCCTTTTTCAATTTGGATTGTGGTTTGTGTCTTCCTTTTCTACTTCTAGTTTATGGTCACTGATTCTGTATTTGGTGAGAGTTTGCCTGAACTTTGCACATTTCGCTGCAGTGAGGTAGTCTGCTACTGTAATAGAGTGAGAAGTCTAGCCTGTTGTTGTTTATATCTGTTTTTCACATGCTTTGTTACATGGTTTGAGTATTGTTCTAGCATCCTGAACATTTTTCAGTTTTCAGTTTTGGATGGTGTTGTTTCCTTCACAGGACAGGACATGAGAATTATGCAACCCAAAGAGTGGAAGTATATGGAGTGAATCATACTTTCATTTAAGTTTAGTATTTGATCCTCTGAATCTTTGCAGTGGAGGGAGTGTTTGCTGCTTTGGTTGAGATGGCATCAGAATGGAATGTTCTTTAGCAGTAGCTGTATTGGAGTGCTGTGTCTATCTAGTGGTTTCTTTATGTAATAGAAGGCCCACAGAATTTTTTCTTGCAATGCTTTTATAACCAATCTGAAGTTCACTGACCTGTCTAATATGGGGCCCAAATATGTGTAATTTAAGGAGTGTTCAATTTTCACATCTCTGTTATAAAATTTCATTCCGTTTTGTTTAGAGCTTTTTCTATTTTTTTCAAGGTTGACCCTGGAGGGCCCATGTATTGCAGTAGATTTCTAGCAGATGTAAGCTTCTCAGTAGACTTGTGTAGGACATAGTGTTTCATGGCATCAACCTGCAGTAAGCTTTCTATTTTTGAGTTATTTAGCTGGAATCCAAAGTTTGGGGAGTTTTGCAAAGAAATTATTAGATCTTATATTGGAAAATGTTACACTGATATGATATCCCTGTTTCACTCCTCCTTGCTTATATCTCTGTTTCCATGTTAGTTATTTTTTATCCTATATTTGATAGATTCTTACATGAATTGAATTAAGTCATTTATTTTCCCATAATTTCTATTTTGTACCAATTTACAGCTCAGTCCTCGGTGCCAAAATGAGTCAAAAGCTCTGCACTGTCAACTCCAAGCCTTCAAATATTATGAGTCAGGCTCAGGCCCCAAAAAATCATGTGATTTTAACAACAATACATTTTGGTTTCCTTTTATTGCCTTCTGGTTTCTGAGCCTTTAGGGTACAGCCAAATCACATTTTCAAGCTTTCCTTTGCAACCATAAGGGCCACAAACCCTTTTTTCTCCATGAAAGCTGAGATTTTCACATAATCATCTGTCTACACGAGCTGGGGTTTTAAGGAAAACAGCATATACCATGAGACTTGCAATAAGATCACAAGAGTTGGCAACAATCTATTTGAAAGCTATATTAAAGTCTGTAAAGAAAGCAGATATCTTCCGGCTATATTTTTCTGGGTGTCTTTAGAGTAAAGATGTTGTTGGTTGTTTTTTTCTTCACAGAGGAAACCAATTTGATTTTCATAGATTGTGGTGTTATTGGTCTGGTATTGTATTATCATTTGGGGTCTCAGTCCTGCACTATTGAAGACAATGGTACTTTTCCAGCCATCTTCAATAGCATAGAATCAGGTTTAGGCCCTTACTGAGGAAGCTACAGAACAGTTCGCTGATATTGCACCTAAAACAAAAACCTCTATAGCTGTTTGAGTTAAGGACATCTGTGCTTCCCCCACCCCATCTTCTGGTCTGCCCCAGACAGCTGTGTGAGAGAAGAGAGACAACTATGTGCTCACCTAGGCTCATGCAGAGCCAATCAAACTCCCACAGCCCGCAGAAAAGCAAACAATAGAGCAGCCTGAGCCGTTCTTTCCTTCCTTCCCCTGCAATAAAACAGGCAGCCAGCAGGGGAGCAACTGAACAGTTGAAGCAGAGAAGTTGAAGCAGCTGTCCAGAGTGCTCTTTGCTCAAGCTAGAGCTTGTTTTAGGGATACAGTTGGGGAGACAACATCCTGCCTCATCACACACTGACAGAACTGATTCAAACTCATCAAATTAAAAATCACAGGGCTCAGGGATCATATTTGCAAATCATAATCAAATACAAGTTTTCTTTTTTGCCCTTGAGAGCCACAATTTAGTGCCTTTAAGGATACTAGTTGGACACCACAACTTTACAGCATGTACTCGCTGTTCCTTATAGCCACTGTGGCAGTGGGCAGGGCTACTTTTGCCTAGCCATGGCTCATGTGGTATGGTCATGTCATGGTATTGTGAGTTAAATCAGAGATGTGGGTCTTGTGTCCAGAGATCAAGGGCAGATTTGTATCTTCTAGCTATTTATAGCATGAGATCATTTTCCTAATTTTGTGAATAATGAATTATGCTAAAATTGTGAAGAGCATCCAGAATATGCAAATGAGAGTTTACTGCATTGTATAAATATATAATAGCTTTTATTTCTATCATATTATTAAACGTCTTCTTATAGTATGCAGGTTTGGTTATGCATGTTTCTACTACTGTGGGCCTATTGCTAGTGATGGGGCTAGGGCTGTGTCTTGGATTGATGCCATGGAGCTTTTCTGTGTAGGTGGAAATGCAGGGGAAGTGGCTGAAGCCTTCTGCTGTCCAGCTCTTAAGTGCGTGGTCTTATTGGACCTAGGTTCAGGGCTACATCTTTAATTAGACTAGCAATTATTCCTATTCTGATCCCTGCTTTGCTCAATAGTACTTTGTCACATAGGTGATCTTTTTGTTGTCTGTGTCACTGTGCATCAGTGTCAGTATATGCATGTGAGTGTTAATGTATGTGTGTCAGTTTTGCTGTACAGCAGCATGTATGTCTGTCACTGCATGTCCGTGTTGATGTGTGTATGTAAGTGTGTGCAGCAGTGTGAATGCCAGTGTCACTGCCTGTCAGTACGGGAGGTGTCATTGTTACAGTGCATGTCAGTTTTGGTGTATGTTTGTGTGCGCAGCACTGTGTGTGTATGTATGTCAGTGTCACTGCATGTCAGTATTGGTGTGTGTGTATGTGTCACTGTCTGTGTAAGTACTGGCAGTGTCAGTGTCACTGGGTAGCTGTAACTGTTGGTGTGTGGGTGTGTGTTGGTATCAATGCATGTGTTAAGCTCTAATGATGCTGCGCTTGGCTGCTGACAGAGCCTCAACATTAAGCTGAAGAATTCAAGGCACTGGTCCAATGGCTTGAAAGTCAAAGCATGGCGATATATTGAGGTCGCAGTCAGATGGTACATGACCAAAATTTGTCACCAAATTTGGTCCACTGGCTGGATCATTAGCTTCCTCAGCATGGGTACTGATGGAAAGTGTGATGTGAACGCTGATCCATTGCCCAAAGCTATGTGCATTGTTAGCGGGACTTTACTTGCAACTCTGTTGCCATGGCTGCCAATATTTAGTAAAATAGCATCGCCCCATATTCACCATGAGGGGGCCTCCATCATGCTCCTGGCCAAGATCCGTGAGAACAGTGACTTGCCTTTGTACTCAGACCTCTTCAACACCCGCCAGTTTGGCTGTCTTCTAGACACCTTTTATGGCCACTTATGCCACCCCACTTGATATGACAGTGGAATCTGCTTGCTGTAACAAGTAATCAGTGATGAAAGTTATTAATCACTCTCGTCACCAACCCAACTATCTGCCCATCAGGTTTTGACCTTCCAAGGCGCCTGTGGTCATCCCTGAACTGGTTTCAAATAGGATAGGGCAATTGTGCAGCCAACCTCTTTAAATTGGGATTTTCTAACGACCAGCGATATCCATGCAGTCAACATCAGACTATGTCACATATCCATGACAAGTACCCGCTGACATAGTTCAACTTCGGCTCTTCACCTGGCTGATGAGGATGTATCAAATGGCTTGGCACACTACACAGACATTGAGAGAATGTGTGTGTCAGTATTGGGAGCATAATTGTCACTGTGTATGTCAGTGGTGGGGGTGTCAATGTCATTGAGTAGCAGTATGAGTTGGTGTATGTGTCATTATAACTGTGTCTGTGTGTCAGCACTGGTATGTGTGTTTGTCAGTGTCATTGAGTGTCAGAATTAAGGTTGTCTGTGTCACTGGGTAGCCATATGTGTTGAGATGTGTGTCATTATGACTGTGTGTGTCAGTACCGGTGTGAGTGTGTGTGCACAGTAATGCATGTGTGTCAGTTTCTCTGCTTGCCAGTGTTGGGGGTGTCAGTGTCACTGGGTAGCAGTATGTTAGTGTGTATCATTATGACTGTGTGACAGTATTGATGTGTGTGGATCAGTGGGTGTGCAGTGTGTGTGTCAGTGTTGGGAGATGTCAGTGTCATTGGGTGTCAATAAGTGTTGGTATGTGCGTTATGACTGTGTCAGTACTGTGATGTGTGTGCACGCAGCAGTGTATGACGGTGTCATTGCGTCAATATGGGGGTGTCAGTGTTACTGGGTAGCAGAATGTGTTAGGGTGTACGTATCACTGGGTAGCAGCATGTGTTGGGATGTCAGTACTAGTGTGTGTCAGTGTTGGGGTGTCAGTGTCACTGGTTTGCAATACGTGTTGGGGTGTGAGTGTCATTGTGTCAATGTCCATGTCACTGGTTAGCAGTACACATTGGGGTGTCTGTGTCACTGGATAGTGGTGAATGTGTTGGTGTATCAGTGTGTATCACTGCTAATGTGTTAGTGTCACTGGGTAGCAGCATGTGTTAGGGTATCAGTGTCACTGTGTGTCAGTGTTGGGGTGTCCGTGTCACTGGGTAGCAGTGTATATGTTGGGGGGTCAGTGTCAGTGTGCGTCAGTGTTGGGAAGTTTCGGTATCACTGGATAGCATGTATTGGGGTGCCTGTGTCAGAGTGTGTCAGTGTGTGGGTCTCCCTGTCACTGGGTAGCAGCACATGTTGGGGTGTCAGTGTCACTGGGTAGTAGTGTCCATGTTGAGGCATCAGTGTGTGTGTCAGTGTTGGGGCATCCATGTCACTGGGTAGCAGCACGTGTTGGGGTGTCAGTCAGTAGTAGTGTCTATGTTGGGGTGTCCGTGTCACTGGGTAGCAGCACTTAGTGGGGTGACAGTGTCAGTGTCAGTCAGTAGCAGTGTCTATGTTGGGGTGTCACTGTCCGTGTTGGGGTGTCCGTGTCACTGGGGTGAGGTGTCAGCGTGTGCCCGTGTCCCGGGGAGCAGCACGCCTTGGGGTGTCAGCGTGGGCGGGTGCCTTGCTGTGGCGAGGGATCTCGGCAGGTGTGGGCAGCACGGGCGGCTGCGGCGCACACGGTCGCCAAGGGAACTCGTGCGGCCGCGGCTCGGTGGGGGCGGGGAGGAGGACGCGCTCTGCCTTGGGCTGCGGCCGGGCCTGCCCCAGCTCCGCTCCCCCTCTCTCCCCCCCTCCCATCCGGAGACTCCACCAATCCGGAGAGGCGGCTGCGAGCCCTGCCGGCTGGAGGTAGTTCGGTGTTACTATAGGAACGGGAGGGATGGGGGAGGCAGGGAGAGCCTCCGCTCCCCTCCCCTCCCCTCCCCCGCCCCCACAGGGCCCCGCGGGCCAGTCCGGGCCCTGAATCAATTAACAAGCAGCAGCCGGCGCCGCGGCGGGGCCGGGAGGCGGAGGAGGAGGAGGCGGCAGCGGCGCAGCAGACGCAGGCTGAGCCGCCGGAGGAGACTGGCCCCCGCCCCATCCCGTCCCATCCCATCCGGTCCTCGCCGCCTCGCTCGGGCCCAGAGCGCTGCCTCCGCCGCGGGACGACAGGGGCCGGCGGGACGAGGGGCGGGCTGGGGGCGAGGAGAGCGGGGCCTGCGGCAGCGAGGCTGGGACGAGAAGCTCTCGTGTCCCTCGGAGCGCTTGGGGCGGACTCTGCACGCCCTGCCCTGCCCTCCGTGTGCCGCAGTGCCCGAGGCAGGCCCCCCCCCCCCCCCTTCCTCCGCTTTACAATCCGCCCTCTCCTGGGGAGCCTTGGTCAGCCCCACACAAAGGCTCAGGCTGGCGGCGTTACCCTGCTGCCCCTGACGTTACAGGGAGGGTCCCATTCCCACTCCCCCGCCTTTGTCTGATTGAGTCCCCTGGGGGGACGAGTGGGTCAGACCAACCTAGAGAAAACCACCCCAGCAGCCAGGCAGGGCATATGGCCCCCTTCTAAGCTACCAGCCCTAAGCGGTTTGATTCACCCTGCTCTCTCTTTCTCTCTCTCTCCCAAGGTGTCTGCTAAACACAGGGTGTGAGATCAGTTTCTAGGTTATTATCCGGCTGTTGGAAGGCACAGGCAGGAAAAGGTGCTTATAGGGGACAAACATTGTGCACTATGTAACAGTCATAATACAGGAACTGTATTTTCAACAAGAAATCTGGAGTGTACCTAGTTTAGGAAAACCTATAGCGCTTATTTACTGTACCATATGGCTATAGGGGGAGGGGAAGAAGAAATGTCTGGCAGTTGCTAAACCAGTGGCAGATATATATATATCTCAGTTCACTCAAATCTATGAGATTCATAGTCATCCATAGTGAATGTTTCACAGGTAAGAAAAATCAAAACATTCCCATTAATTTCACCTGATATTTTAGCCACCACAGATGTTTGTCTATGGGACTTTCAAGGTTTTTTCACGGATTAGGATTGAGATGTTTTCCTCTTACTACATGACCTGAACAGAATGTAAATGGCTCTAGCAAACACATCAATATAACAAGCAAAGGTTTGGTTCTCGATACCACACTCACAATAGTCCTCACTATCACTCCCATTTTTTATTTTATACACACAAAATTAACCGGATTGAAATTTGGTAGTTGTTCCTGAATCATGTTCCTACTTCTGTTAATATCTGTGCAGATCTTATCTTCATTTAAAGACTATATAGGATTTAGATTTAATTTAAATGACAAAATATTTATGCTTGTAAAGAAAAAAGCATGCAGCATATAACCTTGGAGAATACTAACAAACTAAATGCAAAAGGCTATGTTAGTGCAAAACTGAACACACACAAAGTTAGAAAATTCAGTTAAGGTTCCCACAGCAACTATAACTTGGCCACAGCGCACACATGACAGATGTAATATATTTGGGACTGTCTTGTTAAATATATGCTTTAATATGACTAAGTTAATGTTGCTGTGGTAATCTTAACCTTTGAATTTCCTGCAGAACTTCAATCTAACTTCCTTAATCTTCTCTGGGTTCAGCATTAGCCGTCCAGGTGTAAATATTGAGAATGCTGGGAGATGGTGCTGTTTACCTTTGACATAAAGAGATAGTGTTGCATCTATACTGTGGATACATTAGCCCATGTTGTTTCACCAGCTCTCCCAGTGGGTAAAAAAATAGATGTTGAATAATAGGAAGAGATAATTGATCCTTACTGAATAATATGGGGGTGAAGAATAGTTGCCCATAATCACCCTCTGGTTCAATTTGAGAAAAAAGAACCTAAACCATTTAAGTACATTCATCTTTGAGGTTTCTTGTCAAGATAGGCATATTTGGTATCCAATGTCAGAGAGAGGTACAGCACGAGATAGGAAGAGATCTTCTCCCTACATTAGAGAAGCTCCGTGGTTTTCAAACTTTTTGAGCTGAGCCCCCCCTTTGAGTTACAATTTTTGGTCATGTCCCCCCCAACCCAGACAAAAATAGACACATGCAAAAGTATGTGTGATAGCCTACTCATAAATCTAAAAGAGACCTTAATAGAACTTTAATTTGCCTACACCTGTAAATTTCAAATACACCAATATGTAATATAAAAGGGTGTGCCTGTTTCTCTGCAGACAGTTTATCAATTCATAGGGAGATTTTTGAAACCGACACTCTGAGGTTGTCCTCCACTTCCAGTCTTGAACGATACTCTGTCTTTAGTATAGCCCGCACAGAGAATCTGATCGCACACAAATAAGATGAAGCAGCCAGTAAAGGAGCTTTGATCGCACATTTTGACAAAACGATATTCCGAGCCAACTTGGAACCAAAAATTCCCAAAGACTGTTTTTTAAATTGAATTTCCTGTGTCCTATCACTCTGAAGTTCAATCAGCTTCTGAGTGTCATTTGAGAGATGGGACAAGGTCACTGCCTCAGCTACAAAAGGTTGGATAAGACAGTCATTCAGGGGTGCATAGCCTTCAGGAAAATATTTATCCAAATTGGCTCTGAGAAGTCAAGTGATTCTTGATTGGCTCCAGGACACTCAATAGTTCAGATTCTGTTTCCTCGATAGCATCAGTTAACAATAAGAATGGAATGTTTAAACCTGTTTCAATCTTTGTTTTCCAGAGATCTAGCTTTCTCTTGAATGCTGATGTCTTGCTGTGCAGGTCAAAAATAGTACTTTCCGCTCCTGGCAATGAGACATTTAGAGAATTCAGTTTGTCAAAAATATCAGCAAGGTAAGCCAAAAGCACAAGCCAGCAGGGATCACACAATGTATCTGTGTTACTGAAATTCAAATCCAATAGAAAAAGTGAAACTTCATTTCTCAGTTCATAAATGCGTTGCAATACTTTCCTCCTGGATAGCCACCTGACTTCCATATGAAACAACAAAGCATCATGCTCCACTTCCATTTCTGCACAAAGCATTGAAAAGAGACATGCCTTTGTGAGCTGCGTCTTGATAAAGTTCTCGATTTTTATAGCAGAACTCAGAACATCTGTAAATTTCTGATCCATGTTTCAATTTGCAAGGGCTTCATGGTGTATCATACAATGAGTCCACAATATATGTGGAGCAATTTCAAGCACTTCGGCTTTCAAGCCTGCCCTACCTCCAGACATAAAAGAGGCTCCATCTGTGCAGATTCCGACACAGGCTTCCCACTTCAACTCGTGAGAAATTAGGAAGTAGTTTAAAACATTAAACAGTTCAGATCCAGTTGCAAGCATCTTAATTGGCTTTCAGAACAAAAAATCTTCCAATATTGATGTTTTGTGATAGTACAGAAGGTAAGCAATTAAATGAGCTTCTTTTGATATATCTGTTGTTTCATCCAACTGGATTGCAAATAAACTAGATTGCAGTCGAGAGATCAGCTGTGCTTTGATATTTTCTGACATGTCAGAGATTCAGCAACTGACTGTGTTGTCTGACACTGGGATCATTTTAAACTTCTCTGCTGCATTGTCACCAACTATCGTCCTCCAAATATCAACTGCAGCTGGAAGAGTCAATTTTTCCCCAGTTGTGTAAGGCTTTTCATTCTTGGCAATGTGGTATGCAACTTGATATGATGCTTTTAAAGTACTTCCAGGGGTGGATACTACATTTTTCATTGTTTTTTTGTTAGTTTGTTTATTAATTTCTTGTAGCTTTCATGTGAAAAAACTCCGTTCTTTCCTACCAGATCGCCATGTTTTGTGTCTAAATGGCATCTTAATTTTGTTGGATTCAGGCTATCATTTGCTAAAGTTCCTGCACACTCTACACATTGAGGCCTAATTTCTCCATTAATTGCAATGAAAGTGAAACCAAAATCCAAACATGCTTCATCTTATTTTCTCGTTTTTGCAGATTTTTTCTCTGTATTAATTTTAGCCATTTCAGCTTCTTGCTTTTGTTTTGGAATACTACTATCTTTTGGCAATAAGTACCGATTCATTTTTCACCACACAAAAAAAGACATGAAGAAATGTCAAACTCACCAGCAGAATAAGCACTGCACAACTGCTTGTTGTAAAGACAACACATGATACTAAACAGGAAGGCAGGAAAGGTAGTTGTTGATATAGAAATGATGGGCTGGTGATGGCATTCCTTCTTTTAGTCCCAGGCAGATAAAGCTAACTGTGGGGCTCCTGCTGAGAACCCAGGATGGTGGGGACTCCCAGTCTCATCCCCGAGCAGTGGGAACTCCAGCTGTGAGCCCTGCAGTGGTTGGGGCTCCTGCTCTCAGCACTGGGGTGGTGGCGATTCCCACTGTGAGCCCCAGGGGCTCCCTCTCTTAGGCCCTGGGTGGTGGGAGTTCCCACTGTGAGCCCCAAGGCAGCGGGGACTCCAGCTGTGAGCCCTAGAGCCCCGGTGGTTCCTTCTATGAGCCCCGGGATAACGGGGGCTCTGACTCTTAGCTCCGATGTGGTGGGGGTTCCCGCTCCCCTCATAATGTTTCTCCATACTTCCTCCTAGCGGGGCGCACTGCACACTTTGAAGACCTCTGCCTTAGCACATGACCAGGGAGCCACGACTGACTGAGTTGCAGCCATCAAAAGCCTACTCTGCTTCCAAAGAGTTCTGAGCATGAATAGAAACACTGTAAAATGTCTCAAGCCCTCTGTGATGTGGAAGCTGGGTGCTCCTGAAAATCTGACCCTTTGTATTCTTTAAAATGTAATGAAAGTGCTAACAGACAAATGCTATTATGGTAATGTGTAGTATTATGGGCAAATTTACTGCCATTTGCATTACCATCTAGAATTTTTAGAAGTATCTTTATGCCCAATCCTGCTTCTATTGAAATCAGTGGGATTTTGATATTGATTTCAGTGGGAACAGGATTGGGTCATAGAACAGTAAATTTCAGATTACAGTGTCATTCAGTAATTCCTAAATTCAGTCATTCTAGTCTTGGAAATTTGATAAGATGAACATGCAAATGATTTCAACAAAACTCAACATATTTCCATATTTCCACTCTCATCATGTCCAAAGTTTTGTTTAGATAAATAAATAAGACAGATAAGTTATTGTTCCAGATGGTTGTGGGTGGATTGGACCTAATAGAGTCTCCAGTTAAATGATTTTTTTTATTTTATTTTACAGTAGCCTAAATTTAGAAGCCCATTTGTAGATCTCCTCTCTTGTGCACTTTATGCTGCATCTGGTTACTCACCAAAATAATATGCTTTCCAAGCAAAGGTTAAAAAATAAAAATGCAGTCAACATAATGGTTCAAATAACTAATGTTACACAAGTGAATTGATCCCACCATTGGATGATATACATTTGAATCTTAGCTCCTGGAGTTGGGCTGGAATGCAAAATTAGAAGCAGCAGGCCTAAAGGTTTGGAAGTACAGACAGTGTAAAGAAACAAAAATCTATGGATATTAATAAATGACAGTTTTGCAATTGCAAAGGCAGAAATGACAAGAATTGAAGAAGAAAATGTGTAACACAATACATATCATGTGGACCTTAATGCTATTATCATCGATGTCTGAACATATTCCTATATCACAAAATGGCATGTAACCTACTAAATATGATATGTAACCTATCATTTAAATCAACATCTGTACCAGATGACTGGAGGATAGGTAATGTGACGCCAATTTTTAAAAAGGCTCTAGAGGTGATCCTGGCAATTGCAGGCTGGTAAGCCCAACTTTAGTATCAGGCAAATTTGTTGAAACTATATTAAAGAACAGAATTATTAGACACGTAGATGAACACATTTCATTAGGGGAAGAGTCAACGCAGCTTTTGTAAAGGGAAATCATGCCTCACCATTCTGTTAGAATTCTTTTAAGAGGTCAGCAGACGTGGAAAAGGGTGATCCAGTGAATATAGTAGAATACTTGGACTTTCAGAAAAGATTTTAAGCCAAGAAAGCAGTTATGGGATAAGAGGAAAGGTCCTCTTTTGGATCAGTAACTGGTTAAAACACAGGAAACAAAGGGTAGGAATAAATGGTCAGTTTTCAGAATGGAGTGAAGTAAATAATGGTGTCCCCCAGAGAGCTGCACAGTGCTGTTCAACATATTCATAAATGATCTGGGAAAAGGGGTGAAAATGAGGTGGCAAAATTTGAAGATGATACAAAATTATTTAAGATAGTTAAGTCCAAAGCAGACTGTGAAGAGTTATAAAGGGATTCATGAAAGTGAGTGACTGGGCAACAAAATGGCAGATGAAATTCAGTGTTGATAAAGGCGTGATGCACATTAGAAAACATAATCCCAATTATAGATACAAAATTATGGGGTCTAAATTAGCTGTTACCACTCAAGAAAGATCTTGGAGTCATTGCAGATTGTTCTCTGAAAATATCCACTCAGTGTGCAGTGACAGTCAAAAAAGCTAGGAGAATGATAGAAACTGTTAGGAAAAGGATAGATCTGACAGAAATATCGTATTGCCTCTTTATAAATCCATGGTATACCCCCATCTTGATTACTGTGTGTAGTTCTGGTCATGCCATCTCAAAAAGATGGAAATGGAAAAGGTACAAAAATGAATAAAGGTACAGAACTGGTTCCATATTAGGAGAGATTAAAAATACTGGGACTGTTCAACTTGGAAAAGAAGACTAAGGGTGGATATGAGAGAGGACTATGAAATCATGAGTGGTCTGCAGAAAGTGAATACGGAAGTGTTATTTACCCCTTCATATAACACAAGAACCAGGGTCAACTAATGAAATTAATAGACAGCAGGTTTAAAACAAATAATAGGAAATACTTCATATAACGCACAGTCAACATGTGGAACTCATTGCCAGGGGATGTTGTGAAGGGCAAAACTATAACTGGATTTATAAAAGAATGAGATAAGTTAATGGAGGATATGTCCATCAATAGCTATTGGCCAAGATGGTCAGGGATGCAACACCATGCTCTGGATGTCCTTAGGCCTCTGACTGCCAGATGCTGGTACTGGATGACAGCAGATGGATCACTTGATAATTGCCTTGTTCTGTTCATTCCCTTTGAAGCATCTGGCATTGGCTGCTGTTGGAAAACAGGATACTTGACTAGATGGACCATTGGTCAGACTCAATATGGTCATTCTTATGTTCTTACATTCTTAGAGTATACTTGAACTTTGTAGTCAGGTTTACACATGTGTGTATTAGCAGCAAATGCATCCAGTTAGCTTCCAGTTCCCTATGGCCTGGTCTACACTGGCTGCGGATTTCAGCGGCAGTCAAAGGGAGATACGCAAGCTACGTACAGTAACTTGCATATCTCCCATCAACTTCCTACCGTCTACTTACCACAGTGTCACCACTGCACTGCACCAATGGGAAATGCCCTCCCATCGAGGCAGCACTACATTTCTCGCTGGGGTGGATTAACACAGTTGACTTCTGGGTTCAATTGAGCGAGTCTTCACTGCTGCTCAATCAAACCCGCAAAATAGATCCTGCACTGCCAGCACTGCCGCTGACAGTGTAGACATACCCTATGATGATGGGTATTACATTAGTCTTTAAAATAAATAATATGGCATGTTAAGTATAAACTGTACTTAAAAATAAGATGTGGCAGTATTCATAGTTAGTAGGGCAAATTTCTGCTGAAATGAAACAGTAAAAAATGGAAAACATATCATGATTTTCCCCCCATTTTCCAAATATCACTAATGGTTAGGTAATTGATGATTTGTGATTGCACCCTGTTTGCAGGTAGCATTGTCTGCTGAGTTTCATATACTCTGAGGCTAAAGACCAATAGCCCAGGATATGGAAAACTATTTATCTCATTTGCT
This sequence comes from Emydura macquarii macquarii, assembly GCF_026122565.2. Lineage (NCBI taxonomy): Eukaryota > Metazoa > Chordata > Testudines > Chelidae > Emydura > Emydura macquarii. The sequence goes on along the minus strand of NW_027131614.1, from coordinate 25,717,614 downwards.
TCATAACTCATTATCTTTATTACTATTACTCTGAATTTTGTACTGTTTGCCATTGGAGCTGCTGTTGCAAAAGCTGTGGAAGAGGGAGAGTAGAAAGTTTTTAAAATAAACATAGAAAACGTGTCTGAGGAGGAGAATGTTTAGCTGAGAAGGTGATGTAACTGTTTCATGTGCTTATATATATGTAGAGTTCAAAAGTCCACAACCAATGAAACACATTCTTCAACTCAGTCTCTGTTGCCCAATCAGTGTGAGGAATTTCATAAATGAGAAATACATATACACTTTATTGTGAATGGCTGAGACACTTACATCTCAGTAGAGTATGTTATAAGCAAAGAGTAAAGGCCATATTCAAGAGTGGTGTGAGCTAGTGCAACTCAGTGAGGTCATCTGAGGATTATATCAAAGCTAAATTTGCCTGTAAGTGTGCACTAGAATGAATGACATAAAATCAAACCCAGTTATCCAAGAAGTACATACATTTATTAGACAATAGCCCCTCGCATTGGAATATTTTATGGCAAGGTAGGTAGGGTAATTATAGTTAAATTAATCTTTAAAAATATATAATAATTAACTTTATTTTAATAGATCATGTTGACACCTTCAGAACCCAATCTGCCACCATTGCTCATTGATATGAAAGGCCCTATGCATGGAGTAAGTGGGCAGAGGATCAGTACAAGGCCTGTTCATCACTAAAGACCTACATAAACCCTCAAAGTAGGGTGCATAATCCTTGTGCTATGAAGTTATTTATATGCCTTGTGATGCCCTTTCCCAGTAATGAATTTCACCCCATGCAAATAAGGGTGGCAGAACTGGGCCCTTAGTAACAGCTTACTCAAATTCATCTTCCCCAACTTCTTATGGTTACAGTTCTTTAATTATTCCATATGTCCTCCTCTGGCTCACTCACCAGTCCTACTGAGTTCCATTAAAAGATTAATGAGTTATTTTTATCTAAACAAATACATTCCACTTTGTTTATTACTTATTTTCAAATGGCAATGGTTGGTGATAGTTAATTTGTTAAATGCTTATATAAAAAAAAAACATGTAGCTAATACCACATCTCAATATTTATGAAAAAACAGTTTTCTATAAATATAGAAAATTAAGCAATTACCAATATAATTATTCAGAAAAAATTCAAAGGTAGATAAATAATGATAAGGAAAACCTTAATCTATTAGAATTCTAGAATTTTTTTTAAAAAATCTACCTAATGTTCTTAACATGAAGCTAGCTCACTATCCCTGTTTAAGAGCACATTTTCCCACTCTTTTTTGAAAATAGTCTCCTTGATTCAAGTAAACAGAGATGCAGGTAAAGTGGTCTTTGCAGTTGCACTACAGCATCACACTCCTAGCCTTAAGTTCAGGTGTATTCTTTGCAAAATTAGGATGGTCTGAAGAGAGCAATATTAGGATTTGCTACACAGAAGAGTAGCTAGGGAAGAAAAATGTTATATTTTATTCAGAGGTGGAAGTCTTTGGTCTATATTTTTAAAATGAACATTTAATTCCTTGAATGCCCATTGTGAGCCAAAGTAACTTCTCAGTTACACTAATTCAAACTGTCTGTAGCCAATAGGGTTGCCCAGGTAAAAGCAACAGGAGAATTTGTCTCTGTATATTTACTACAAGAACAAAAGGGCAGAGCTTTAGTCCAATTAATTTGTATTTTGCATCTTGCTGAAACTCAGATGATTTTGGAAATGAGCATAGCCTCTTGGTGCTGTGTGTCCCTACAGAGTTCATTTTGTATTAGAACCTTGTTGGGAAATCCTAAATCCAAGCAAAAGGGGTAAAAATATTTTGTGGAGTTCTGTCTGTCTGTCTCAGGGTTTTGTATTGGCACCTATCACCATAGTATCTGAATGTAGGATCCGTTGATAGAAAGAAAATAAGAACAGCCATACTGGGTCAGACCAATGGTCCATCTAGTCCAGTATCCTGTCTTCCAACAGTGGTCAATGCCAGGTGTTTCAGAGAGAATAAATAGAACAAGTAATCATCAAATGATCTATCCCATCAGCCATTTCCAGCCTCTGGCAAACAGCAATCCCTGCCTATCCTGGCTAATAGCCATTGATGGACCTATCCTCCAGGAACTTATCTAGTTCTTTTTTGAACTCCATTATAGTCTTGGCCTTCAAAACATCCACTGGGCAAGGAGTTCCACAGGTTGACTGTGCCTTGTGTGAAGAAATACTTCCTTTTGTTTATTTTAAACCTGCTACATATTAATTTCATTTGGTGACCCCTAGTTTTTGTGTTATGAGGAGTAAATAAGATTTCTTTATCTTCTCCACACCAGTCATGATTTTATAGACCTCTATCACATCCCCTCTTAGTCATCCCTTTTCCAAGCTGAAAAGCCCCAGTCTTATTAATCTCTTCTCATATGGAAGCTTTTCCATACCCTTAAACATTTTAGTTGCCCTCTTCTGTAGCTTTTCCAATTCCAATGTATTTTTTTGAGATGGAGCGATCAGATCTGCATGCAGTATTCAAGATGTGGGTATCCCATGGATTTATAGAGGCAATATGATATTTTCTGTCTTATTATCTATCCCTTTCCTAATGGTTCTCAACATTCTGTTAGCTTTTTTGACTGTCACTGCATATTGAGTGGATGTTTTCAGAGAACTATCCACAATGACTCCAAGATCTCTTTCTTGAGAAAGTATGACAACGGAGGGGTTTGACTGTTTGTTGTGATTAGAATTCTTCTATGTTCTACATATGGGAACAATGGCTGAGGAATTTGTTGATTTACTTTTATAAAATGATAGAAAGCTATCAGAAGAGGATATGAAAAACTATCAGTTTGCCCAATGAAGAGAGAACAGCATGAGTTTTGTACTTACTTTTCCCCCATTGTATCTTGAAAACTGTAATGGATATTTCATATAGACACCTATAACTCATATTCCCTTCAGAGAGCTTGGTTATCAACCACCATGAAAAAGACCCCACACTGCCCTCTAAAAATCATCTTTCATTTGGATGAGGTAATTGTGTCTAGTGTTTGCCTTTCTTTTCACAAACAATCCTGATTTGGTTTCTAGTTCTTTTCTTGTCACTTTAGTAATAGTTAAACAGTATTTCAGCACTAAGCACCAACCAAACATACCAGCACAGCTGCTCTGCAGAAGAAAAGTTTAGGTGGAAACAACATATATCACCATTAAGCAGAGCTGGACGAACATCTGCTTTGAGGGGGTGGTTGATCATAAACTTTTTGTCCGAGTCATTGTCAATGTCATTCTATGGATTGACCCATATAGGTATTGCCAGAACATTACAGCTAACATCTCTGTTGTGCCTCTAGACTAATATCACTTCAGCAATAATAGGAACTGCCATACTGGAACTGACCAGTGATCCATCTAGTCCATGTTGCCATGGCAGCCTACACAGCATGTTTCCAGGGAAAATAGTAAAATAAATCCCAAAACAAAACATAATATACCTGGGCAATTACACAGTACTATACCATGGAATGACTTTATTCTCTAACCTCATCCAGTATCAGCATATGTACATGAAACCTCCTATCTGAGGATTAAACCTACTAATAGAGATAGATATGAAATGAGAGGGTGTAGGAGGGGGCCATCAGCATTCTGCAGTGAGAAACCCAGACCACAGGAGAGGGTAATGGAAGTGTGCTTGGAGTTTACAGGGAACCTAAAGGTTAGTCACAGATTTGTCTAAGAGTCCTTCCTTTTATTGATTCCACAGAACAGAGTGTGGCTGACCCTGGTGGAGCTCACTGGGAGAGGACACAGACACCTCCCTCTCTGCAATGTCAAGGACTGCTTCAAGTTAATGTCATCACTAATACTAGCAATCCTAAGGGAGGAGGGGAGGACCAGGGTGAAGGTGAGACCATGACCTTGTCCCTTGCTGTGCCCCAATCAGCAGAGCAGAACTGGCACAAAGGGGAGTGCATGTTGCATCTGTCCAAAGAGTAGTGGAGCAGCCACTCCACTGTATAATCCCCAATAGAAAGCTTCCTCCAAGAGCTGCAGTGCAGAATTTCTATCCAACTTCCAGGGATTTAAGTCTATACTCTAGTCCTGTATTTGCTACTTTTTAATGTCAGTTGTCACATATTCCTGTCTGGTGAGATAGGGTAAAAAATGGCGTCTGATTGGCCTTCTCTACACTGTTCATTACTTTATCTAATGTACCCCTATCATACCTTCTCTTAGCCTTTTCCTTTGTTCCTAAATAATCCTAACATTTTAATCTTTCCTCTTTTGAAAGTACCTGTGCCTTTAATTAGTTTTGTTGCCCTTCTCCAGACTTTTTTTTTAATCTCTGCTATATCTGTTTAGAGAAGAGGTGACCAAATTGAATACATTATTAAAAGCAAGGATATACCATTGAATTAATGAGCAGAATATAATTTCCATATTAGTCTCTATCCCTTTCTTAATACAGCCTAACAGCTTATTTTTTACTACTACCATGCATTAAGAAGATTGTTCCTAGATATTTTCCTTAGGAATTTATACCTAAGCCAACCTCAAATGTATCCCAAAATTTTAAATTATTCCTTTCACGTTAAAAGGCAATGATAAACAATGTGAATTACCTTCTAACTGGTCTACCATGAATTTCATCTCCCATATTTCTTATTTTTCTACTTTTCATGGTATTTCTTTTTTCCCCTCCCAGTCCTCCCTAAACGCAACTAACCTAAATAATTTGCATGTCCATGGCCCACCAAATGTTGACAACCCTTCAATTCACTGTCTTCCAAATCATTATTATATATATTGAACTCCATTCCTACTATTAGTATTCACTTCCCAGGCTGAATATTAGCCATTTATTCCAATTCTTTGCTTCCCATATTTTAACCAGTTTTTTGTTTTTGACAGGACTTTTGTCTCTTATGCCATCGTTACCAAAGATCTAATTCTTCCCCCATGAAAGTCAATATCAGACTCAATTTGAGTTCAGTAGAAGGAGACTCAAGCCCCAAGTTTCATCTTCTGAATTATTTTATAAAAATACTTTTGAAAGTCTAAAGTTACATTCACCAGATCTTTCTTGTGTTAACTCAAAGAATTCTAACAGGCTAGAGGAACATAATTAACCCTTGCAGAAGCCTTGTTGGTTTATATCAATCGAGTTATACTCATCTAAGGACTTTACAACTCTGTAATGATTTTCTTACTGGGGTTTTTTTTTCTGGTATTGAAATATGGTCCACAGGTCTATCATTTCTAAGAACATCCTTGCCACTTTTGTTTATAGATTTTTGGCCACTACCCTGTATCATACCTGTTTTAATGACAAATGCTACTAATATTTTAGTTACTTCATTCTTTAATTCTTCAGAACTCTTGGGTTTATACCAGTCCTGATGATTTACTGCAATCTATCATGAATTGTTACATTACCTCTTGTATTATACCTCTATTTCTGACAATGTCTCAGTTTTATTACCTGTAAAGTGTAATTGCAGAATAGGTACTTTCTCATCATCCACAGTGGAGAAGGTTTGAAAGGAAATAATTTATTTTCTATGAAACTTCTTATCCTCTTTGATTGCCCTTGCAGTCTGGCAAAACCAGTGGCCCTACCATAAGCTTGCTGCTCCCGATGTTTTTAAATAATTGTTTAATTGTTATTTCAGACCTAGAGAATACAAGACACTTCTAAAAGTTTGATTTTCCATATACCACTACAATTGCTGCCTTACAACAAAAGCAGCTCATAATTTAGCGTTAGCCTGTCTTGAGTATAGACCTTGCACAGTTCCATAGGCAACGTTGTGACAAGGCTATTGGCTAGCAGACATTGAGATTTACCACAAAGCGTATTTCACCCTCTTAGAAATTGTACTTCAGGCTGTAGTCAGAGAGATTCAAGTATAAGTGGCCACACTCCCTGAATTTATCATTTTTTTAAAAGGGAAGCCAAGGCAGAATAGCATTTTTAATCTGCTGCTAAATCAAAGAGTTTTGGCAATAACAATTTACAAAACTTTCAGACACAGTGAGTTTATTGGTAACATCTGGCCTGTCATTTTCCAGAGAGGCTCATTTACAGCCTTTCAGATGAAAATGGTTAAATGAGTTTCAGCCCAGTTTCAAGTAGGTCGTTAATAAAAATTACCACTCAAAGTCCATACAGGACATTTATGTCTGGAAGTTTTTGTTTAAAGTGAATTCTGCCATAGATCAGATTTATTAACTAAAATGTCCACTACAGATAGTCCTTTAAATCGATGTGTATTCACAGGTACAAGTTAGTGGTTCAAATCCTACATTAAATTTCGGGGACTATCTTTAGTCCTTTTGCCTATATATATATATCCAACTGACAAGTTACTCAGTTTACAAAACTTTGGATTAGGTGCTCAGAACCCTGTACTAATAACTATAAAACTCCCACTGAAATGAATGGTAAGAAGTTTCCATTCATTAGACAAAGAAATGGTGACATAGGTCCCATGTATGTACACGAATGCTCAAAATCATAACTTGTGGCAAGTATTTCTTGCCTATCTGGACATTTTACCTCTGTGTACCTGTTTAAAAGTGATCTTTAATGTACTGAGGCTCATCTACTTAAATAGGGTAAAAAGCATTAGGTGAAAAAGATGCAAGATCAGGTTCACTCTTTCCAGTGCAGGGTAGTGCACACTGCATCTACATGTACCAACCTGCTCCTTCTAGATTCAACAGTCATTTATTTTCTTCTGGCTGCTCTCTAGATGATATGCAGAATCAATATATCCTTCAGCCATACTAGTTGTTCAGTCAATGCTGCCCATTTTGGGACCTGTGTTGGCTAATGCAAGCTACTGAGGACCGAAGTTTGTGCCTTGTGCCACTGCATCCCCCTCCATGAAGACTTTCTGCTGCCAGGGGCTCTCCTCCGGATTAAATCTGAGTTGTAGAATCAGGAGTTTCAGGTGTTCCCTTGATGTTTCCTTCTTTCCTGTGTCCTAATCTTTCTCCACATGTACCTCCTCAAATTTCTGTTCACCATTTGTCCTGCCTCCTCTGCCAGCTAGCTCTTCTTTTTGTCTTCTGGCAGTGCTGATGCTCATCAGTCTCCTGCTCTTTGGTGTAGGCTTAGCACCCAAAGAACAGTGGGGAATCAAGTCCACTTTCTCCATTCTATTCCAAGCAAAGTTCCAATTTTTTGCATAAATTAAACTGGAAACTTTTATTTTTGGAACACTGCTTCTACAAATCATTTGCTGGAGAAAGATGGGGACCAAGAACTCTATTACAGACTTGAACTTTCAAGACAGATGTTGGCTCTTTATTGGGATGATTAATTTTGATAAGGTAGGTCAGTGGGTGTCTGACTGTGTTGTATGTATAAACATCTGTACAATGGAGATGTCAATAGTGACTTGTGTTCAGATAAAGTTACACATACAGGAAGACTAAAATTCCTGTTTCACACTTTAGTGATTTCATTTGGTTTCTAAATTTGGCACACTATTCAAAGAACAATGGTATTTTCCGTGTAATCTTAGAATAAAATAGTTTCTAATTTTACAGAGGAAACATTTAAAGATGCTTTCTTTTTGAAAATTTGCTCTATTTGTCCTCACACTTCTTTGTATAGCTCTAGCTAAACAAACATAATTGCCACAAACTCCAAAACATCACACAAATAAATACACACAGATAATATCTTAAATATATGCCATTTTTGAAATTTTAAGTTTAATGAACTTGACTTATTCTCTTTATTCATGAAAACCTAATTGAGCTACATCAGAAATAACCATCTGTACTGTCTAGTCCCATCAGCTATTTCCATTTTCTGACACTACTTGTACGCCTCCCTGATTCATCAGCTCCACTACTCACAAAGACCAGTGGGAGACCGGGAAGCAAGCTGGGCAGCAGAGGTATAGGGAGTGGGTATGAGGAATAGGAATATGAGGAATAGGAATAGATGTGAAGTGTTGAGCAAAGATGTGGTTGTGAGGGAAAGGCAAATGAACAAGACATTGCAGGATATGAGAGGTTGAGTGGAGCTTTCGAGAAATGAAGAAGCATTTAGCAGGATTATGAACCACTGCACAAGCTACTCTGGGATAAACTACAGCCAAGCTTCAACATCACTCTCTTAATTACGTTGTTTCACCTTTATGTGGTACTTACACCTGTTACATTTTGGTAGTTCATTAGGTATAGAGCTATCAACATATAGTTTCCAAACTCTTTTGTTCACCTTTAATACAATCTGCTACAAAAATAAAGAGAAAAGTATTGAAATGATGCTGTATACTTTTAGATTGCCACAAGATTAAAATAATTTAAAACACATGGTAACAATGTCACCCTCTCTTTTAACATATAAACATTTTTTTCTTTAATGTATTTCTTATATAGTGGTATTTATAACCAAAACTGCACCCATCAAATTATAAGGTCAGGAAAAGACTCCATGAATAGATAAATGGGGATACAGACTGGTCTATTGAACCTAATAAATCTTAATTTTTAAGCTCCCGATCCTGTAATCAGATCCATTAGTGCAGACCCTTAGCCTGTTTGGAGCTCTATTATTCCACTAATGCAGATCCGTTTGCTAGCAGATCTTCCTGGAGGATCAGGATCTAATTAAAGCTAACATATTTGTTTTTGAATGAAGGTTGGTTTTATGTTCCCAAGTGGGAAAAGTATAAAAGAAGATATAGAAAAATTCATACAGAAGGCTAGATTGTGATTTCAGTTATTCAAGAGTAACTCCATTGCAGTGAGTGCAGTTACTCCAGATTTACAATATCAGAATCTGGTTCTTGAGCTTCTGTTCCTGTAGAATTCTGTACAAGGAACATTCTGCACATTGGGGCATATCTTATAACTAATTTGTAGGCAGAATTTCTTACTTAAATGGGGAGTTCTGCTTAAAATCTGATGGTATTTCTTGGCCCATTATTTCTTAGGTTATTTTTTTAGCAATTTCTAAATCTGGGAAGATTTTAGGAAGCACATTTTTGCCCAGGAATAACACAAACCAAGAAAAATACTGATAATTATTCTTATTATTTTTTGTTCTCCAGTTTTTAATCAGGCAACAATTTCAGCAAAGCAGCTAGACAGAGGACGCAAGGAAACCAATCATAACATTCATTTACTCAGTTTTAAAAGATATTACGCTAGTAATATTAGTTCTACACATTCTTAAGTGATTATGTGTACCAACCATTAAAAGTTTATACTAATTATTGTCAGTCATTTGACATATTTCTCAGTTTAATGCTTTTATGTAATGCCGTTAGGTTAGGCATCATTTCACTGTTCTCATAAAGTGCAGCTTGGGCGTAATGAAAAAGAACATATGACAATAACAGTAACAATGTGAAAAGTAGCATAAGTAGGATGTTCTCTGGACTGTGTATTCAAATACTTCACTATGTGTTGCCCCACTCTGGACCTAAAATGGCTGTTTTGCAGTATGTTGTTGCTTGGTGACCAAGAGTGCATCTCCTAGCCCATAGAGAGATGTGAAGATTCAGAGATTGATTTGTTCCTCTTGCTCTTGAAGAGACCAGGCCAGTAAAATAGAAGAAGCCTACATGTAAGTATCTAAATATTCCCCTTTCCTGCATGTTTAAGTTGATATTTAAATCAGGCTTGTGATTTTGGGATGCTGACCAAATAAGCAATTGGAAAAATGGAACAAAACCCGGCATGTCACTGCCCATGAAATACAAAAAGTAGACCAAGTCTCAGCTACTGTAAGCTTGCAAGATACCCTTGCTTCAATTAAGTCTATGTTGTATGTCTAGTCTGTTCCGGTGCAACCTCCCAGTTGCTATCAGTCTCTCTTTCTTTCATTAGAATCAAGTAGTTAATTAGCCTCAGCCTGTCCTCTCCCCTTCTCTCTTTCCCTTTAACGCAGCAGTAATGATGTCTAATTACCAGCAGCAGTGGATTACAGCACCATCAGGAGCAAATCTCTGTGGCTGACAGCAAAGCTGAGCAACAAACCTTAGAGCTTCAAGGAGAAAATAATTTCTAACAATATAGCTGAATATTATTTGCTTATTTTGATCAGTTTATGACTCTGGAGTTAAAATTATAATTTCATCCATTTTATTCATGTAGAGAGAGTGCTTGTGCTAGCCAGAATTACCAATTGTGATTAATTGTACACTGAAATTACTTTTACCTATTGAAAGATCAAGTGATGGAGAAAGTTTTTACTCTTTTAGGCTTTGATACTGTTTGTGGCTATTTCTCTGGGCAGGAACAGTTCAAATTTCTGTGACAACAAGACACAGACAAAAATGGCATAAGTGGAAACCAAACAATAGGGTTAGTTCTGAATGATCATAAATGAATAAACTCTTCAATAGTTAGTGTGGATTTGCCCAAATAAATGAAAGGACGGGCTTTTGAGAGCTAAACAAAAATGACATTTTAGGGTGACATCTCAAAACATCATCTAGGCATAATCTAAAACATAATTTTGAGTTAGAGAGTGAAATCCGAGCACCATTTAAGTGAATGGGAGTTTTGTCATTAACTTTAATGAGGGCAGGATTTAACTCATAATATATAAAACAATTCCTTTTGGAGCATTCAGCATTTGGCACTTTCTGGCACATAGTAATATTTTAAACAAATAGGTGCCACTCTACAGCTCAGCTTAAACAATCCTACTTCCCTTTGTGACTGGAGTATGAAGTTGGTTGCATATGTTTAAGAGAGGGATGACATTTGTTTTTCGTAACTGATAAGTCATACCTGAATGTTTTGCATACTCTTTTCTTGTTTATACTGTGGAACAGATTTTGGAATCCAAACATCCAAGCAAATGGAAGTCAGTGGACGTTTTACCTGAGCAAAGACTGCAAGATCTGTTCCTTAATATTTTGTGTTAAATCATTCAATGTAATGCAGAAATAATTCAAATTTTATGGATGTATAATGGTAGCTTTCTTGTCCTGCTTTTTTATGGTGCCTGGTTGGTTGTTATAATATTTATCTTTCTGTTAAGAGAGACATACACAAATATTCATAAGATTCCAAATGCAAGCATAGGCAAGATTACCATTAAGATCAACATTTAAGTAAATTCTCTAACAGGTAAACATATCAAGAAAGGTTTTAGACACAGAGATCTGAAAACAATCAAGAACAAAAAAGAGAAGAGGGAAATCCAAACCCTCCTGGCCTAGTAATGATGGCAGACAACGTATAAGTTGGTAACATAAAGAAATGTTGCATGTGAAAGATCCAGAATAGCTCTATATTTTATTAAATCTTGTAAAAATAAAGTTAGCCTTTTTTATTCAGCTTATTTATTTTTTTAATTTTACCCCAAAATAAGGAATTTGCTTGCAGTTCTGAACTTGTGGTGGAAAGTAAACCCATAAGAAATAAAAGATCTTTCATGCAAGACTCTTTAAAAAAACACGGCTCCAGTTAATGGAAAAATAAAAAAAATCAGGCAGGAAGTATAATTCTATTTGAGATAATTTTTCCTTTGTTCTATGCTTGATTCTCAATTTCCATCCCAAAACATATTTGATCTACAGTAAATCTTAGGATCAAATATTAATAATCTGCTGTTTAACTTTAGAAAAGTAACGTGCTGTTCTCCATGTAAAACTTGGACCTATAGGCAGACCTAGAACCCTTTGTGAATAGAAGTGGTAAGAAGGGAACATAAACATTGCTTAGAACATTCTCTATTGCTTGCCTTTTAACTCCTTTGCAAAATTAATTGCACATCTACACTTCCTGACAACAGTTCGTTTGATTATTAGAAAGAGGGCAAATATAAACTAGCATCGTAAATGCCTTGATTTATTAATATTTTGAAGAAGATACCTGTACAGAATCTCCAGATTTTCCCCAGCAACATATTTTATAATTAAACCTAGAATACTTTTCAAGAAGCCTTCTGTATTATGCCATGCAGGGAACATTTTCATTAGACCAGGATGAGATTTCAGTGCAACAGAAAATATTGTTCATCAAACCCAAATGCCAAAGCAGAAATAAAATATTGCCTGTGTTTCCATCTTTAGATCCCCAGATAAGGAGCCTAGATTCCCTGAGGTATTTTAGAGAAAGAAAAAATGATATATTAAAGAGTTCAATATGCAGACCTACTTGTAGCCAATAGGTCCCATTTTCTTACATAGGAAATTCTGTAGCTCCTGTCACCACCAAGCATAATAGCTCTTCCGCTCTTAGAACTGCGTCTAGCTATTCAGATTCAGACCCTGGGAAGGCTCGTGCTACTACTGGATGGCATCAACTGAGTTTAAGCTTTATAGCTGTGAGACTTGAGCAATCCCAGAAAGAGAAACAAAATAGACCATTTGGTCATGTGGAAACCTCTCTCTCTCTCTTTGTTGATCATCCTCTCCTGGCTTCCTTTAATAAAATAGCAACGCTCCAGAGTCATCAAGGCATATCCCTGCTGCTCTGTGTCTCAGGAGCTGCGGTCTAACAATAAAAAAACCCGATATCCTGGGGAAGCCCCCAAATAAACGACCAGCGCCGCATTTGGCTTTGTGCCAGTAAGGCTACACCGTGCTCTATCGATCACAATAGTATATTATGAAAATGTGCAGCTGTAATCCTACGTGTGGCCTTTATACAATGGCAAGACACGCGACAGACACCACACCGCCAAGGGGACGGGACAATAGCCCACCCCAAAATAACAGCATCGACCAAAGGGGGGGAGGGGGAGGCGGGCCGGGGGATCGTTATCGCTTTAAATAAAAGGGCCACAAAGACCTCACCTGTGTATAATGTGACATGCAAATACAACATGGTGATGACTTAGAGGAAGAGAAAGAAACGAGCCAACTGTGGCTCCCCCTTTTCCTCTCTCCCACTATAGGCTGCATTTGTCGACATAGAACAAGGAAGACAATTCTCTACTAACCGTGGTTTTGACTGGCACGTACAGCACTTGCTTCCCTCCTCCACCAGCACCATTGACCCCGTCCGAATTGCCGAGCTGGAAGCCTTTAGATTTGACCCAGAATTTAAATTTGGCATTATCCGTGGAGCTCGATTCGGAGCCATTCAAGAGCTGGACGATCCGGTCGTATTTTTTGCGGGTCACCGTCTTGGTTTTCCCCGAGTCTCCGTAAGTCCTGAGACACCAGTCCTGAAACTGGCGGTACATGTCCCGGTCGCTGCTCTCCATGATCTTCTACGAGACAACACACACACTCCAAAACGGGCCGTGTCTGGATCTTCCAAATGTACTTTGCACCTGTTCACCTAGTGCTCATGAAAAATGCATCCACCACCAAGATGGAATGAGAGGAGGTCCCGGTGCGAGCAGATCCCAGCTGATTTTTTTGTGTGTTGTTGGTGGGGGGAGGGGAGAGGGGGTTAGCAATCAATTCAATAGTGTAGCCGTGTTCTTGTTCATTTTTAACTGTGCCGGATCACAGAAGGCAGAACGGATCTCGCAGAGGCTTCTCGTATCCTTCTACTGTACGTGATCGGTCTCTAATATTGTGCAAGGCAGGACTATCCCAGTGTCTCCAACAGCGACTACCCAGAGGGTTGTGATTTATAAATAATTAAAACCCTATCCCTTGGCTTAACAAAAAGAGAAAAGAGAAAATTGACTCGTATTCTTCTCTCTCACACATCAATCAGCTCCACCCGGCTGCACCCTGGATGGTGCAGGTGAAAAACACCCTCCACCCCAGCCAGCCCTCCCTGCTTCTTCAAAGGGTTTTCTGTGTCTGTCCTGGAGGACCGTGCCTCTCCTAAAGCAGCCTCTGTGCAGGATGGAGGAAACACTGAATGGCAAATTGGTCTCTGCGCCCCTTGGCTGTTTTTGCTTTAGATTTCCCTGCTTTGGGCGTTAAAGTACGGGAAAGAAAGAAAGTTCTTACCTGTTATTTTGTAAGCCTAACAAATCCCAGCCGCATTGGTTATATATTTTTTTTCTTTAAACGATCTGTGAAAATTTCACTTCCTCACATTGAGTCCCAATGAATTTCAGATGCCTTTATAGGAATTCTCATGTATTTATTTATTTATTTTAAATCCCAGCAGATGAAGGAAAAAATATATACACTATATGATCAGATATTAGACCAAAGGAGAGAGATCATTCCCAGGAGGATGTTGGTAAACGAAAGAAGGCGGCTGTCGGTTGGTCTGCCAGTTTAATAATGGTGCTCACACATGTAGGACTCCTCTGGTCTGGGGTTTCCTTTGGTGTCTGTGCTAAACTGGCTTACAAGGCATTCAAGGAAGTTTGCGAACGGATGTTTAATAGAAACACCCCCCTTTCTTTTTTTAAGCAATCGATTTTTTTTCTCCCTTTGGTTTTGCCACAGTTTCAAGTCACCCTGGCGATTTCTGATCTCTCTCTTTTCCCCTACCACGTAAGGAAGGACACCCCCTCCTCTGGTGAAAGTAGCCAAATTGTTAGCTTCTCTTGACGGTCCTCCAAAGCAAACGCAGACTGCAGCTCCTCCATTCAATACCTATTTCCAACCATTAACAGGAACCGGGAGAAGGGGAGTTCCCATCCTCCTCTCCCAGCGTCTGCAAGATCCCCTTTATTAGATACACACACACACTCCCACTCTCTTTCTCTCTCTCTGTGCGCTTCCACCCGTCCTGTTCAGCTCCTCTGCTAAATTGGCTGCCAGACAAGTGCACAGAAATTCCTGCTCCGTTTCACAGCCAGCACGTCCCCATTTTTATGTGTGTGTGTGTGTACGTATTGGGGGTTGTTGGGGGTTTTTTTTCCCCCCCCTCTCCTTTGGTCTCCAGAACGAAAGCAGAGTGAGGACTGGAACGCCTCGGCACCCTACGCACCGTGGAGCAGCCTTGTCCCAGGCAGGCACTTGCAAAATGGTCAGTCAGTCCCTCCTCCTTCTCCTCCTCCCAGGCGCGCTCTGTTTCAGTGGCTCTAGTGGAAGGTCTCGCGGCGGCTGGAGCCGGGACTGACAGCAGCAGCACAGTCTGAGCGAGAGCAAAGCTCCACACTAAACCGCTCTCGCCCCCCTCCAACCTCCCCCGTCGCCCGCGCTCTGATTGGCCAGCGGGACAAAAGTTTCTGTGGAGACGGCTGAGCAGCTACGTGACGGACAGAATTGTCCCATTTAGGGATCCCGGGCAGTGCGCATGCTGCAGGCGGCGGCAGGTTACAGAACGCGGGGCAGGCGGGGCGGCCAGGCAGCAAGGTGGCGCAGGGAAGCAGCAGAGGCGGCAGCAAAGCACATCCTCAGCCAGAGCCAGGTGGGGGGGATGCAAGGGGAGGGTTTCCATGGAGATTTCGCCGGGTTCCCCCTCCCCTCTACACACACAGCGGATCAGCTGACACATCATTAGCTTAGGACCTAATTATTGCTTATTGGAGCAACAAATGAGAGAGAGGGCCAGCTGCAGGAGGCAGCGAGATTTTCCTTTGCACCCGATGGACTAAGCAGCGCTCATCAGTCCCGGGTGGATTCTCATTAACTTGCAGGGTTCCTACAGCAGCGGGAACAGCAGACCTCAGGCTGGCTGCTCTGCCACCCACCCACACACATCCCTTCCTGTTACTTTTTTTGATTGTTGTTCAATGCAGATATGGTGGGGGTATATTTTGTCTCCCAAATAAACTGGCCTATGAACCTGGTGTTAGCCCACAAGCTTGAGTGGCAGCCACAGCTGGAAGATGGCACTACAGCTAGCACATCTGGAAAAGAGACAGCAAATCTCAGCGGTTACCATTTTAAAAAGGACTGGAGGCCTTTAGTGGATCAGTTTTTCCATATTGAAAAAAAGAAAAACGCTACTGGTTTTCTTTCCTTCTGTTTGAGGCTCTAGTTCACCCCCAGGAATCGGTGCAGGAGGATAGTTTCTGACAGTTTGGTTTGTATCATCTTTGGCCATGTAAGACCATCACCAAGAAAATCGTAATCAGTGGGCTTTTCCAGGCATTAGGACATTCTACACCACTCTCTTCCCAGATGCAAACTTCACAGAGGCTCAGGAACTCCAAATCCATGTCTACAATTTATATCCAGCATTAAATATTGTGCTAAAAGAAAAGTGGGTTCTGATTCATAGATTCCAAGGCCAGAAGGGACCACTGTGATAATCTCATCTGACCTCCTGTATAATACAGGCCATAGAACTTCCCCAAAATAATTCTTAGAGCAGATCTTTTAGAAAAAGAGATACATCACACTCTTCCAAGCCCAAATATAGTACAAACATCCATGGACAAAACAGAAGCTATTATAAAGGATGGGTGATAAATTATCACAACTAACTTTGTGAATAAGCTCAACTTTGTGCTTTCACATTTTTGATATTGCTAATTTCCAGAAATGAAAGTGAATTGGCACATGATTGATAGGGAACTAAACTGAGGAACAATGGAGGGATACACTTCTTCTTTCTACATCCAATTGATCTAAAATAATTATTACATTTTTATTTTCAAAGGTTTAATCTGTTGTTCATTTCTTAGCAGAAGGTGACAGGTGGTCTAGATTGTATTTGGGTTTTTAGCCGCCCCAGCCCTGGAAGGGACTAACTTATACAAAGGTAGCTGTTGAGTCTCCGGAGGTGAGGTACTGGCCTTTATTGCTCCCTATCTCTCCTTGTTCGAGACTTGTTGTGTAACATGAAGGTGAGGTCCCTTTGAACAGGAGCACTGATGTAGAGAATTCCCAGTATCCAGATATGTGGTAGAGAGCCCCACGCTGGCCAACCTATGATGAACTATTTTTAAATTCAAACGTTCACATGGCCTCCATGCACCACCTCTTCCATGTTGGCTCAATCTTGTGAAGCGCTGAGCATGCCCAGTTCTCAATAAAGTCATTAAGAGTTGAGGGCACAGCACCCCAGAAGATCAGGCCCAGATCATTTGCGGTTTAGGGAGCCCTGTTAATGCTACTCCTGTGCCCCGTGATGCCATGTTTGCTTTGGGCTTTTATGTAAAGAGTTACTATACTATATGCACAGGCAGAGCAAGGACAAAACTTTTGTTTGAAGGCAGCACTACTATCTAGCAGCAACAGAGAATAAGTTTAGTGTTCCCAACGCCATGGTTAGCATCAGTAGGATCTGGGAGAGGACAGTCAGACATAGGGTGCTACTACATTAAAAACATGCTTGACATAAGGGGAAAGGATCATGAGAAAGTAGACAGAGGTACACAGAGAAGAAGGAAGACAGGCTGGGAGAAGGAACAGAGAAAAGTAGGACATGAACATAGGTTAAGGAGGCCCATGACCTTTTATTGGCCACTGAGCCCATAAATTATCATGATAGCCCTGTTTTAATATGGGTTGAACACAGGACTCGTGTCCATCAAAGGAGCTGTGGGACAGGCACCACCATGGAATTGCTACCAAGAAGTGAAGAGCTGGAAATACAGAAAACCTTATTAGAACCTTGCTCAGCAGGTTTTAAGGGAACTAATGTTGTTTTAATGTGACAGTATATCCATATTTGGCAGAAGTGTCATAAGATAGTTATGACTGCTTTGATGAACTGTACTGTGACATGATTCTTCGCAAATCAATCTCCTGCTGGGTGCTTCTCAGTCATTTCCACATCGCACTGACACCATCTTATGCTTTACACTGAAGCAATGTCACTGAGTAGTGGAGGTCAGGAAAAAAGTGACATTCCCATAGGTGATACTTTAGACATGCATACCTTGTTACACGCAATGTTAAAAGGAGTTGCACAGCCATAGTATAAGGAAAAATAATGGTACTATATCTAAGAGTACTGCTTCAGACAGGGATCCTGTAAAAGGGCTGATCCTGCTCTCACTGGAGACAAATTCCCATTGACTTCAGTGGGAGCAGGATCATGCCTTAAGTGATCAAAAATACTAGTAATTGGGTGGAACAATGGAATGGGGTGAGAAAAACCAGGAGCAAACTAGTTCCAATAATGGGATTAGATGGGGAGTATGAACCACCACAGAAATTAACCTAATGGGATTTTGGTTTTGTTTTGATTTACTGTTAGATTTTATGATTCACATCCAGTGTTTGATGTAATATGTAATAATTTTATTTATTATTTGCATGGAGATAGCACCTAGGAGCCTCAGTTAGGGACCAAGACTTCTTTGTGGTAGGTACTGTATAATCCCATAACAAAAAGTCCCTGCCATAAAGAATTTACAATCTAAGTAGCGTGAATTTTAGGGCCTTTAGATCAGCCTTATCATTTATCATATAATTCATATAATATAATATATTCCATTGATTTCAGTGAGAATTTTTGGTGCACTTGGAATAGAGGATCAGGCCCTGGTTTTTAAATCATCACAAGGAGTTCTGAAATTAAGATTTTAAAGTTTATCTGGATTAGAAAAAAAGTGAATGAAGTTAGGTAAAACCTTTTACTTTGAGTTAGCTGGTCATACTGTAGGTTTGACTTTTCCTGATCTGATCTCAACCACTTTCCCTAATCTACACAAATCCTAAGGGTTTAATACATTGGGGAAAAAGTGGAATTCTATATGTGTTGCTGAAGACTGTTTTCTGTCAAGGTTAACATGTTTTAATATAGGAAAGAGTATCTTTGCAATGGAAAGCACTAGAATGTTCACTGAATGAGAGTTTGGACTCTTTACAAAGAAATGGAATCTATTTTTTTCAAAAATTCTTAAAATCTCCTTCCTTCCCCAGAATCACATGAACTTTAAGATTTTAACATCCTTGTGAGCAGGAGGCAGAACAATCCATAGCTTCTATAAACTGAGGTGTTATTTTTATTTATTTTATTTTTTGTTGTGTTCTGCAGATCCTAGGTTTTCCTTGTTTTAGAAAATCTTAGTTTCTAGTCCTTCTGGTTGCAAAGATAACTTTCATACAGTAGATCAGTGGACTGCTGTATTGTTTGCTCTGCAGCCAGACTGAAACAATATAGCACCAACAGATGTGTGAACTCTCCCATTCATTGTAATGAAGTATTAACCACAAAGCAGTGTTTTGACCATTTAAAGTGCCTCATATGCACAAAACTGTTACAGGGATTCTAAAATAAAGCATTTACAATTTATAAATATTGCATATTGGGAATTATGAATACTAAATGGTATGTAACAGTCCATTAAAGGGTAGAGAATGAAGAGTGAATGAGTGGAGCTTGTTGTCTTTCGCTGATGTACTAGTATCTAGAAATGGCAACTCTACCACCACTAGTATGGCTAGAAACTTATGGTGCTAGAGTTATGGTTCGGGATGCACTTTCAGGCAGTTATAAACTTTCTGATGAAGGAAAAGACTTTTGTCTGAAAGCTATTATCCTTGTTCTGCCAAAGGAGAACATCTGAGAAATATTAAGATCACATTAGCACATGCTGTTTGGGACATTGAGTTATCAGAGTGTGAGAAAAGTCATTTTAAGAAATTTCTGATAAGCTTTTTTTGTTTTGTTTTAGTAAATGGGAAATTGTTTCATTTTAACCTTTCAAACATACCATGTTTCTGTCCTCAGTAAGGAAAGCTAAACTGAGAAAAGATTGGTTTAGGCATTAAGGAGCTATAATGAATTGGAAATAATGTACTTTAAAACTACCACCTCCTCAAGAGTGTTCTAATGAAAGACTATTGCCACATCTTTTTACTGATGAACACTATACAATGATGCCAGTCAGTTCCAACTTTGTAGAGAGAGGACTCATTGCTTACATACAGCTTGTGATTGCTCAGATCTGTAATCATTCTTATCTCAGGTATATGGCAAAATTCACTGAATATTCAATTAAAAACACCAATACTACAAAGCTTGCACCAAGAAGAAATATAATTCCTAACCATGGTATGTAACCTATCGCTTAAAATAAGCCTCTGTATCAGATGACTGGCAGACAGGTAATGTGATTCCAATTTTTTTAAAAAGCTCCCAAAGTGATCCTGTCATTTACTGGCTGGTAATCCTAGCTTCAGTACCAGGAAAACTGGTTGAAACTATGATAATTCTGTTCTTTACTAGACACATATGAACACAAAATGTTTGGTAAAAGTCAACATGACTATGGTAAAGGGAAATCACGCCTCACTAAACTATTAGGATTCTTTGAGGGGGTTAACATACATATGAACAAGGGTAATCCGGTGCACATAGTGTACTTGGCCTTTCAGGAAGCCTTTGACAAGGTCCCTCATCAAAGGACCTTAGGCAAAGTAAGCAGTCACAGAATAACATGGAAGGTCATCTCTTGGCTCAGTAACGGATTAAAACACAGAAAACAAAGGGTAGGAATAAATTATCAGTTTTAAGAATGGAGAGAGGTAAATAATGGTCCCCCAAGTGTCTGCATTGAGACCAGTGCTGATCAACATATTATCTGGGAAAAGGGACAAACAGTGAAGTGGCAAAGTTTGCAGATTATACAAAATTACTCAATATAGTTAAATCCAAAGCAGACTGCAAAGAGTAAAAAAGGGATCTCATGAAAATGGGTGAGTAGGCTACAAAATGGCAGATGAGATTCAATGTTGATAAATGCAAAGTAATGCATATTGGAAAACATAATCCCAATTATAGATACAAAATTATGGGGTCTAAATTAGCTCTGACCACTCAAGAAATATCTTAGAGTCACTGTGGATAGTTCTCTGAAAATATCCATTCTATGTGCAGTGGCAGTCAAATAAGCTAAGAGAATGTTAGAAACCATTAGGAAAGGGATAGATAAGACAGAAAAGTATGGAAAAAGTATAGAGAAAGGCAACAAGTATGAATAAAGGTAGGGAACAGGTTCCATATGGGGAGAGATTTAAAATACTGGGACTATTCAATTTGGAAAAGATGACTAAGGCCAGATATGATAGAGGACCATAAAATCATGAATGGTGTGGAGAAAGTATATAAGGAAACATTATTTACCCCTTCACGTAACACAAGTACCATGGATCGCCCAATGAAATTAATAAGCAGAAGGTTTAGAACAAACAGAAGGAATTACTTCTTCCACAATACACAGTCACCCTGTGGAACTTGTTGCCAGGGGATGTTATGAAGACCAGAACTGTAACTGGATTCAAAAAAGAATTAGATAAATTCATGGAAGATAGGTCCACCAATGGTTTTAGCCAAGCTGGTCAGGGATGCAACCTTGTACTTTGGGTGTCCATAGACCTCTGACTGCTGGATGCTGAGACTGGACAACAGCAGATAGATCACTTGATAATTGTCCTGTTTTGTTTATTTTCTTTGAAGCATCTGGCACTGGCGACTGTCGGAAGACAGGATACTGGGCTAGATGGACCATTGATCTGACCAGTACAGCTATACTTATATTCTTATTCCAAATTCTTGTAGGGGTGGTAAAGGACAGACTATCTAAAACAATATTGCTTTAAGTAACTTCAAGAGATCCAAGGCATGGACTGCTGGGTAGCATTAGTTAGTGAGGTTATAATTATTTGAAAATACAGAATAAATGAATACTTTCTGGTTTTAAGTTTATCTATTGAGTCATGCTTTCCACTAAGCAAAGCCTAAAATACCAGTAAAATCTAAGCAGGTGTTGAGTACTTCCGTACCTTTCTCAAATCTAGGGATAGTACATTTCATTTTCAGTCATAATCTGCTTACTTATGTAGCTCTTGGTCAGTGCTATGCACAGTTTGGAAGCAGAAGACGAGATAAGAACAACTAGATGAATATGAGATGAATAGTAAAATCTGAATGATCATAAAGTCTTTGGAACAGAGACTGTATCTTCCTGTGTGTTTGTACAGCATCCAGCACAATGATGCCTGATCACAATCCTGTTTCGGGCCTTTGAGCACTACCATAATATTTATAAAGAAAAATAAATTAGTCTGAAGTATACATATTTTCTTGTTCTCTGACAAATAATAGTTTATTTGATTCTCATCTAGAAATTGCACATGCTTTTTCTTACTACATGATACAAAAATTAAAACCCTGTATTTTACTATGTGAAGTGTTTTGCTTTTAAAGTGGTGGTTCTGTATATCATAACGTTCCAGGGTCCATCCACCACCCAAACACCTACTCCTGGATGCTCTATGGCTTTGCTCCTTCCACATCCAAGACCCCCCTCTGCTCCTTGTTCACACATCCTGCCACCACTCTCTTTCTGCATCTCTGGGTGCTCTCTCTTCATGGCTTGGCCCTCTAGCCAGGTCACTATAGTTCTCCCCTAGTGCAGTATCAAAGTCCTATCAACCAACTGTCCCAGAGAGTGTTCCGCTCTACTATCCCAGCTGTACCACTTTCCCAGTGGCTGGTAGGGAAACCTGGGCCAGCCCTCTACTCCAGGTTCCAGTCCAGGCACTGTGTGTCTAGCAACTGCAATCCGCTTTCCTATTGCTCTTTCCCTGGACTCCTTCCTACAGCTTCTAGTTCCTCGCCTCTCTGGGAGTGCCAACTCAAAATCCCTTACAGACTACTTAACTCCATAGCCTCAAACACACCTCCCTATCCCCCAAGGAGAGATTACAGTCCACTTGTCCTGCAGTCTCTTTCTGTTGCCAACTTCCTGGCTTTATACAAACCCCACCTGTCCCTTCTCAGCTGGGCTCCATCTTCAATCAGCCTATCAAGCCTTGGCTCTCCCCCAGGTGCAGCCTTTCAGGTTAATTGACCTAATTTACCTTCTTTGCCCTGTGTGGGTTGAACACCCCATCACACATAACTTTACATATTTCTTTTCCCTCATGCTTTATTACTATGGATATTTGCATGGAAACAGTATCTTTGTTTTAGAGTTCCTGTTTCTTATTCATCATAATTAGTTGTAGAAATTATTGTGATATCACCTACAGAAGATTCTGATGGCTTCACGGGAGGAATATATGGCAGGAACAGATGAACTTATAAGAAACTAAGCTCTTGTTTTCATGCAACTGGTCTCATTTACTTAGTAATAAAGGATGACATTCTGTATAGCAGAAATGTTTCAAATACAAAAAACTTTAAGATTAGCAGATGGCATCAGCTGCTCTTTGAGGTTATAATAATGCTTTACATTTATCTTAGCACCTTGCATCCTAAAGGATAGGCTGTGTACACGCTGACTAGACCTTTTCACTAAAACTTTTCTACTATTGTTAGCACCTGTGCATCTCCTCCAACAATAACATTAATGTAGACCAGCCACTGGAATTTCAGCCACTGTGTTGTCCAACTCAGCAGATCTAGATAACACAACGGTTAAAGTGCTGGCATTCTGTTTACACTAGCATTCCCAATGTTGTTACCACAGGCGGAGCTGCACTGCATGAAAATTTTACAAAAAAAGTTTAGTGTGGATGTGAGCATGCAGCGATCACTTCAACCACCTTTGAAATGCAGCCAGCTCTGGGGTGGAATGTGATAGCTGTTTAACACAAAACTACACTATACAATAATTTAGGACGTGAAGTAAAGAAGAAGAATAGAACTGCAGGGGTTATTTAAGTAGAAAAAATGGTAATTACTCAACTTGGAAATTTGACCAGGTCACTGGGGCATTACAATGCACTATTAATCTCGAGGGGGAGAAGGAGGGGTGAAATGCCCTATTGTCTTAAATGAACACAAGTCATCAGGACCACAGTTTTGCATTTCATTCAAAAGACAGCTTCAATAGCAGAGTTCTCCCCCCCAACACTGCATATGAGTATTAGTTTTATATAGAAGAATAAGCACCACCTCTAATTACAAATGCTTCTTCCTTCAGTAGTTGGGTTCACTTGGGAAGTCACCCATTCAGATACTTGGCCTAGCCTGATCCTGCTTTGTTTGTGAAATCCACTGAAAGCACTTTCTTAAGTCATGTCACTACAGGTTTAAGATAAGGTCACTGTATTTTTTTTTAGTTAAAGGGCTGAGAAAGTTTTATGGTGACATTTTTAGGGTCACAGAATGGTCATACATAAGTACTCTTTGAAAATAATTGTGCGATGGTGTCACTATTGCCACTGTCAAACTCAACATTGATATGTTCATGTTTCTTGGAGTAGAGGGTTTTTCCCCTAAGATGGTGTTCTGAATGAGGGTATCATGAAAACACCGACTCTCTTTTTAACATTCACTTTGCTCACAGAGGAACAGTATTAATAATATCTGCTCTCATTTGATTTTTCTCTTTACTCCAAATATTGTTTATCACACTGAACACTTGTTCCACTGGACTGTTTGTTCCTGTTAAAAACAGAGCAATTTCCATTCCCTATAGCACTGGGTCTTGAACACACATTTTGTACTTATTAAAAAAAACTAATTGACTGAATAAAAAATTGGGATATTTCAAATATCCTGAATGAAATTCTCAAGACATTAGAACATAAGAACAGCTATACAGGGTCAGACCAATGGCCCATCTAGCCCAGTATCCTGTCTTCTGACAGTGGCCAATGCCAGATGCTTTGGAGGGAATGAACAGAACAGGATCCATCCCCTGGCACCCATTCCCAGCTTCTGGCAAACACAGGCTAGGGACGCTTCAGAGCATGGTTTTGCATCCTTGGCCATCCTGGCTAATAGCCATTGAAGAAAAACAGAGACTGTCCTAGTAAAACCAGGATGTGCAATCACTTCAGTTTATGGGAATTTAAGCCCAGGCCTGAGAAACCTGATCTCTCAGGCCCTGTCTACATGACAAAGTTTTGCTGGAATAGCTATAGAGGTCAGGGTTTGAAGAGGTAGGATCCCTGACCAACATAGCTGTGCCAGAAAAAAGCCCCTAATGTAGATGCAGTTACAATTGCAAAACTGCACAACCAGTATAGTTTTATGTCACTCAAAAGAGCTGGAATAAGCTATGTTAGCAAAAGTGCAGTTTTGCCAGTAGAAGCAGCTTCCACTATAGGAGTACTTTGTATGCCAGTACAGCTATACCAGCAAAGCACTCACCTATTCTCTGATACTTCACTCCCTAACTTCTCAGTGACCTCCTTGTGGGACCCAGCACCTCCAGAAGGATGTCTGCCGGGTCCTGTCTATCACTTTAATTAAATGCTTACATAGTCTAGGACATGTAGTACCGTAGAAGATGTACAGCCTAAGAACTCACGGCAGGTAAACTCACTTGAGGAGGACCCTGGAATAAAAGGCATGTCAGAGGTGCTGGGCCCCATTGCTGCTGCTAATGCTACCTCTGGAGAAGTGAATAGGGGCATCCCATCCCCCTACCACCATAGTCCTCGAAAAAGAACTCCCACCAATAGGGGAGAAGGGAAGAGTTACGGAGTGAGGGAGTTAGAGGCTGTTTTAAGAGAACTATAACTAGGAAGTTCTCAGGATTCAAGGAGTTGGGGAGGCCTGTCAGAGGGTCACATGACACAAGACCCTCAAGAAACTTTAGGTAACACCCTGGCCCACAGTTCAAAAGTAGTAGAGTGAACTAGAGAGGCCACCCGGAGCTGATTGTGGTTCCCTAATCTTTGGCCAGCTAGGGCCTGCAGACATGAGAGCCTCAAGGAATCTACTCTACCTTCTTCCACTTAGCATAAAGTCTGTAAATGACAACAGTGCATAGGAATTATGTAGCATCTTTTTTGATAATTTCTGAGCCTGCTAGTGGCCCTCTCTGTGGTCTAGGCTTACAAGCCTGTCAGAGTAGCATTGTGTATATGGAGCTAAGCCATTGCATATTTTTTATTGTTAGTAAACATGGTTATTTGGCCCCCTCTATAGCCATGTGACTTCTTTATATTACTTTTGCGCACGATTCAGTGACTTTACACCAGCAGCGGAATACGTGTAGTTGAAGTCTCTCTGCCCCTCCATGTTCTGCTTAGCCACATCCTACCCACAGCCCACTCCTTGAATGCCTCTTACTTGAAGTCTCTCTGCCCCTCCGTTTTCCCCTTAGCCACATTCTACCCACATCCCACTCCTTGAATGCCTCTTACATGCTGCCTCTGTCCCCACGCCCTGGGAAAGAGGACAGCCAAAGCAGGAGGCAGCAAAGTCACCTTTGCAAGTTTTGTGTCAAAGAGTTCTCCTCAGCAAGGAGAATTCTCCACTATTTCTAACTGTTTTAAGGTTACATAAGCTGTGCAAAGTGGCTTTAGCAGAAAAAGACACTCTGGTGCCCTATATTTTGCCTGTTTATCTGAAACAAGTCTCCTAAAAACCTTCTAAGGTTTACCCATCACTTCTAAAGACTGCATGTTAAGCAATGTTTAAAATACACAGAGATCTCTCATGTCATATTTTTTAAGTATATCAAAAGCAGGAAGCCTGCTAAACAACCAGAGGGGCCACTGGACAATCAAGATTCTAAAGGAGCACTGAAGGAAGATAAGACCATTGCGGAAAAACTAAATTAATTATTTGCATCAGTCTTCATGGCTGAGGATGTGAGGGAGATTCCCAAATCGGAGCCATTCCTTTTAGGTGAGAAATCTAAGGAACTGTACCACATTGAGGTGGCATTAGATGAAGTTTGGAAAAAATTGATAAATTAAACAGTAATAAGTCACCAGGACCAGATGGTATTCACCCAAGAGTTCTGAAGGAATTCAAATTTGAAACTGCAGAACTAATAACTGTGGTATGTAACCTATCATTTAAATCAGCCTCTGTACCAGATGATTGGAGGATAGCTTTCAAATTTCATAAAAGGTTCCAGAGGTGATCTCGGCAATTATAGGCTGGTCAGCCTAACTTCAGTATCAGGTTAATTGGTTGAAACTATAGTAAAGAACAGAATTATTAGACGCAGAGATGAGGGAAGAGTCCACCTGGTTTTTGTAACAGGAAATCATGCCTCACCAGTCTACTAGAATTCTTTAAGAGGGTCAGCAAGCATGTGGACAAAGGTGATCCAGTGTATATAGTGTACTTAGATTTTCAGAAAGCCTTTGACAAGGTCCCTCACCAAAGGCTGTTAAGCAAAGTAAGCTGCCTTGGGATAAGAGGGAAGGTGCTCTACAGGATCAGTAAGTGGTTAAAAGATAGGAAACAAAGGATAGGACTAAATGGTCAGTTTTCAGAATTGAGAAAGGTAAATACTGGTGTCTCCCAGGGGTCTGTATTGGGACCAGTACTGTTCAACATATCATAAATGACCTGGGAAAAGGGGTAAACAGTGAGGTTGCAAAATTTGCAGATGATACAAAACTACTTAAGACAGTTAAATCCAAAGCAGACTGCAAAGAGTTACAAAGGGATCTCACACAACTGGGTGACTGGGCAACAAAATGGCAGATGAAATTCAATGTTGATAAATGCAAAGTATTGCACATTGGAAAACATAATCCCAACTATATATATATAATTCTAAATCAGATTGTACCACTCAAGAAAGAGCTTTTGCAATCATGGTGATAGTTCTCTGAAAATATCCACTCAGTGTGCAGCGGCAGTCAAAAAAGCTAACCGAATGTTGGGAATCATTAGGAAAGGGATAGATACTAAGATAGAAAATAACGTACTGCCTTCTTTTAAATCCATGGTACACTCATATCTTGAATACTGCGTACAGATCTAGTCGCCCCATCTCAAAAAAGATATATGGGAATTGGAAAAGATACAGAAAAAGGCAACAAAAATGATTAGGTGTATGGAAAAACTTCCATGTGAGGAGAGATAAGAAGAGTGGGCCTTTTCAGCTTGGAAAAGAGATGACTAAGGGGAGATATGATAGGGGTCTATAAAAACTTGTGTGGAGAAAATAACTAAGGAAGTGTTATTTATTCCTTCTCATAACACAAGAACTATGGGTCACCGAATGAAATTAATAGGCAGCAGGTTTAAAAACAAAAAAAGGAAGTATTTCTTCACACAACACTATCAATCTGTGGCACTCTTTGCCAGAGAATGTTGTGAAAGCCAAGACTATAATGGGAATCAAAAAAGAATTAAATAAGTCCATGGAGGATAGGTCCATCAATGGCTAGTAGCCAGATAGACAGGCATTGCTGTTTGCCAGAAGCTGGAAATAGGTGATGGGATGAATCACTTGAGGATTTCCCTCTGAAGCACCGGGCATTGGCCACTGTCGGAAGACAGGATACTGGGCTAGATGGACCATTGGTCTGACCCAGTATGGCTATTCTTATGTCATTTTGTTCTCTTTCTTCCCAGAGAAAAAGAAAAGCACACTTGAGAAAAAGTAGCTTGCTGGCTGGGGCATCACAGCCCTAAAACCTGAAAAATTGCTTAGTAAGAACTCTCAGTCTCTCATCACTAAGCTTGAAACTTAAAAATTTCAATAATATTTTCATATCCAATCACTAGCTTATTATGCTGCCTTTGTAATGACTACACTCTATTTCAAACACATGTTGTACTTTGCACTGTTACATTCCATATATTCCATACATTTGCATGTCATTCCTATTGTACGTTACATAATGGATTTTATGAAAGAAAATGAAACTGGGGCTATTTGTACTTTCAACAATAATTTTACAAACCAGAAGGGTGCTTTGTTTTCTGAAACTGATATCTCATTTCAGATAAATACAGCAATAAATGTGTTCATGTGTGAAAAAGCCATATGCAGTATTTAGATTCTGCCCAATTTATTACACAGTTACTACATACTAAACAAGTGGTAGTAAGGAGGAACTTTATTTATCACATAATACACCAACAACTTCACAGGACAAAACCCTACCTTTATTATTCTTAGGCATGGTGGGGCTTAGTGGGGAGAGAGAGAGATAATGCATCAGCTTTTGGAGGCTATTGCTGTTTTTAAAAAGGAGAAGCGTCCATCCTAGTGTAGCATTTATTGCTATAATGGCATGTCAAGTCACTAGATGGGGCTGCTGCAAATAAGCTTATACATGTTTTTAAACTGACAATCCAAAATTCTGCAAGTTAGATGTCTAATGTTATGCTTCAAATTCCATATTTCAGCATCTAAACATGGATTTAGAGGCCTAATTTTAGGCACTTAAGTTTGAAAATTTTGGCCTTAGATCTTGAAAAATGCTTATTGTTAGTTGTGAAGCAGTTATTTCAGAAGCTGTGTAAATAAGCAGTAAAGCTTGTTCTTTCTGTTGCTCATAATCATGTACACAAGGATATGACTATATCTCCAAAGCAGGAACCAACACGTCCTTTGAGGCCAATTCTACTGCATGGGGTGAAGAGAGCCAGAATTTAGTTTTCAGCACTGGGAGTATACAACTCCTGCATGGAGTGCTGTGGCAGATGGGCTTCCTATAGAGTAGCACACAGTGGGAGAGATGAGTAGAAAGAGGCAAGTTAAACATATTCATCACTGCTTAAATCCAGCAGTAGGGGTAAAAAAGATTGAAGGGCCTTGTGCCCCCATAGCAGCTCTGGGTCCCAGTTTCCAGGAAACGTGACTCCATTGTGATTTTGTAAATGTAGGAAGAATGGTATCTACTTGTGTGCTCATAACTTTTTATTTCATTTATCTGATTAATGCAAAGGAGTATGGGCCAAATCCTGATACCCTGGTACCTGTGTATTGGAGAGCCCACCTGAGCTGGATGGCCTAACTACCCATTTTAGGCTTTTCCCCATCTATTTATTTCCCACCATCATTCCTACAGTGAGTCCACTAACTCTTGATTGCTCTAGACCATCTCTTCTGAAACAATATCTGGGCTACAATTTACAAGGGTGCCTAAGGAAGTTAGAAGGCCAACTTCTATTGCATTTAAGCAGGAATTAAGCACTTAACACTCTTAGGCTCTTAGGGTTTAAATAGTCACTCTATTGACTCAAGGTAGTCTTGCCATTGACTTTAATGAGACCAGGATTTCATTGAGTCAAAAAATGGAGAATTTGCCACACCCCTTACTAACCTGCTAAAATGGTTAATTACCCTCCTTGTTAAAAATTGTATTGATTTCCATTCACCTCAAGACACTGCACCTTATTGCCAATAATTTTTTTTCCTAGATGACAACCCTTTCGTAAAATACACAGGTTAGGTGTGCAGTAATAATCAACACCAATTTAAATTAAAGATGAGCAAGCAGTAGGGCCCTGTAAAGTAACCTAGGCTCAAAAATGAACTACTTTAAATTAATTATAATTTGCCATGGAATATACTCTGGCAGCTAAATATCAGCTATTAAAAAGTATGCATCTCTATTGCTAACACTCATTAAAAAAAGACCCAAATACACAACAATCTCTGTGACTTTTTCATTTATTTGTATTACGGTAGCTCGTAGGACCCCATTGTGCTAAGCACTGTACCAACAGAACAAAAAAGGTCTCTGCCCCAAAGAGTTTACAGTCTAAGCAGGCACTTTTATAGTTTTGTTTTTCAGCAAATCAGTCAGTAGAGGAAGAGCAAATTAGCAAACCCTATTCCTGGAACTGTGTTATTATTTTTACATTATTGCAATACTAAAGAATGTTGTGATAGAAAAGATACTGGCAGAAAAGATACTGGTGTGTGGCTTTAAAAGGCAGAGGGAAGTCTTTTATAACTGCCAAACAGAAAAGGACTAAGTCAATAGGGAAAAATGTTATTTCAGGCCTTAAGTTGCATATTTTAAAAATTAGGGCATCAAGGATTCACTGGAGTATCAAATACTCCTTTGTGCTGTTCCTTTGTAAATGTCTTATTTACTTTTGCTCTGAAACAAAATTTCTGGGATCAAAATTTCAGACATCAAGCCTTAAGTTGCCTCAGTGAAGTGATTATATTTCTTGTTGAATGTGCTCAAAATTATGGACATTTACACATGCAAGTAGTGGGCCTGCATACACAAATTCCTAATTTGTCCACAAAATGCAGATCTTTCGACCCAGTTGTCTGTGTGCACACAGTTTTGGGGTTGGAACTTTGTACAGGGTCAGATTGTCCCCATGAAAACAGCATTTGAGGGTCCCCTCTGTGTGTGTGTTTCTTACCCTTTTCAGTGCAGAGGTAGACCAACTTTCTCTGCAGCTTTGTTTCCCTTTACCCCTGGCTCTTCAGGTGGGTTATCTGGGTCTAATGCAAAAGGGGTGAGCAGGAGATGGATGTGCATTATCTCCCTTCTCCTCCCACCCCAGCAACCAGTAGTGAAATTGCTGAAGATAGTACAGCCTGAAGCTGTATTAATTTTTCTGTGAGTCCTCTTGGCATTGTGGGTCCTGTAGGACTCAGAGATCCTGAGGGAGGATGGAAGAGAGGGAAAATCCCCTGCTCTTTCTTCAGAGGAGAGGAGCAAGCCATGCCCCCCCATCCGCATTATTTAAGCAAAGCTACCCTTAAGCAGTTTGGCTCCCACATGAGCTCTCTTTCTTATGGATTTTTTCCAAGAGAGGCTGAAGTCTCTTGTTTACTCACGCTCAGTATCCAGAATACTCAGCAGCCTTGATAACTCGGCTCTGGTAATGGAATAGAGAGTTTCACCTCCAGAAAGAAGCTAGCCTAGATTACTTATTACCACCTGATAGCTAGGGTGACCACCCATCCCAAATTGGGTGGTTCAGTCCCTAAATGCAGAGCATAAGTCCCAGTCCTGGGCTGAATGACTCCGGGACAGCATTTACCCCAGATTGCCTGTGGTGCCATTCTGCACCTACCTGGGGCTCAGGGGCAGCGCCAGCCTCTTCCCTGTGTGTGGGGGGGTTGAGGTGCACCTTAACTCCCTCTGTTGCCCTGAAGCCCCGCCCGCTGCCCCGCCTCTTCCCAATGAGGCCCTGCCCTCTGGACAGGCCAGAAGCCAGAGCTGGGCAGTAGTAAGAGCCACCCAGGGAGCCCAGGCATCTCACCCAGGGCAGGTGAAGGGTCTGGGGCTTCCCACAGTGGCCTGGGCTCTATGGGCAGCTCTTATCATGGCCTGACTCTGGCTTCCAGCCTGGTCAGGAGGTGGGGCCTCAGGAGAAAGAGGAGGAACAAGGTGCGGGGCCCTAGAGGTGGGCAGGGCTCTTGCGTGTGTCCCGCTTTTACCTTTTGAAAAGGTGCTCACCCTAGTGATAGCCAGCTGATGGCCTCTATAAAGTTTGTCTTGTGGTCTCAGTCTATCCATGAGAGTCCACATCACAAAACTCATGCTCAGACTTAACACCATCATTCACAGACGCCTCACGCTAGATTGAATGTGAGGAAGTTTGCACTATCACTGTTCATACTGTTGCTGTTCAATAAACAAGCAGAGGAGTCAGTCACTGAAGTTGTCAAGCCAACATCTTTCAAGAGCACCAAGTTCATTTAGTTTTGTTTAAACTGCCCAGAATTCTCTTGCTGCTTACAGGTGTGATGTGTTTCATAGCAGCATGGATGTCTGGGAACAAACTGAAAGGTTTGGGTGTGTTTTTAGTTGCACTGAATTTTCTTTTATTATTTATTTTAATTGTGGCAGTACCTAGGAGTCATAGTGACGAACCAACACCCCACTGTGCTAGGCACTGTACAAACAGAACAAAAAGAGGGCCTGGCAAGAGTAATCACAAGCTGCATTGCAGCTTATAAGATATAAGATTCCCAGAGTGGGAATGAATAAAAAGTAAAATGGGTTCGTTTTGTCCATTTATAAAGCTATTTACATTCTTCTCTCAGAACCTTGAAAAATCTAGAAGTAAAATTTACAGTTGTCCTTATGTTTTAATATGAAAAAATATAAAATAAGATGCCACTGGTTAGCTCTGATTTGATGCCTCATGCTTTCCTTTCACAAGCACGAATAAAATAAGAGGGGGAAAAATCTATTATGATAAGACCAAATTATTTTATGCATCCTAACACTTGTCAAAGACCTTAACAGACATTCCATTGTACAGCACTGTTTAAATCAGGCACAATGACCATCTCTATGTAACGTATGATGTAAATGTTACTTGACCTAGAAAATTATTACTCACAAGGAAAATGAGAAACTAAAAATGTTCCAAGATATATTGACAAGCATCTTTCTGATGGTAAACCATGGATAGCAACTCTGAAGGAAACTGCTAATAAACACTAAATGTATCCATCTGCTAGAAAAGTAATTTCATGTCATCATTTTATGCTGTGTGTAGTTATGTCTTTACATCAATTCTACCTCAGAATGTCTAACGCCATGAACAATATTGTTAATAGGATTAATTTTACATACCTTTATTATACTTCCCAGCTCAAATGCATAAGTTCTGTAATGGTTGTACATACTTGGCTAAAAAAATGGGGAGGGCTCCTATAAAATTTTCAAAAACAATGATGAGGCAACCGATTCTTAAATCTATTTTATGAAGAATGAAATGACATAACTATTTAAAATAATGCCCTTGCTCCGCACATGAATGCTGGTAGTTTAGAATAATGTAAAAATGGCGAAAAGCAGATAATATTAGTGACTGATCCACAAGCTGAAATATTCATTTCACTTATCTACTTCACAGATGATGTCTCTGTATACATATTATACACAGCCAAACTGAACCTATTTGCTAGAACCACCCAAAGGTTCTCAACCACCTTTGGGATGAAAGGTCAGATCATAATGAATTTGTTCTAATTCACATCAGGCAATGGAAATGTGATGTAATAAATCAAATAATAGAAAAAACATTTTTAATAACTATTGGGTAAAAACTTTAAAGGGAAAAAACTCTAGTGGGGAGACAGCCACCTTGTTTTCTAAAACTTGTCTTTATTATGTTTCCTACCACAAATGCACTACAATTACAGAAAGGAGGCCTCACATTCACTCAAAATTAAAAAAAAAAATGTTTCCCAGTCAAGTCTTGTGGGAGCAAATCAAAGGAAAAATCTGGCCAGATGTCCAACAGAAAACGATCAAGTCCCAAAATTAAGCCAACAAGTGCAAAAAGGCAATACATGAAATCATCTTCTTCCACACAATTTAGATGTGAAGGCAGCATCCCCATACCAGAAATGAAAAATAGTCTTCTGTTCTCACATCCCTTTCTGCAGACTAAAGGCAATTTGTTTACGGAACGGTTTGATTTAGGACTGTATATATTCTGGGGTGCTGCAAATATCTTTACTGGACTCAATTTGCACATATACCAAGTTTCTCAGAGTTCAGAAAGATTCAGAGATCAAGTCCCAAAAATGTAAACATCTCACTTAGTTACACACAGCTCGCTCACAGTTAACAGGCAGAGATTGGTCAGTCAGCTTTGTATGAGTCTCTACAGGGCACAATGAGTAATAAATAAAAGTACTGTCAAGTATTAGGGGTTTGGGGAAACATTTTCCCACCACTAACTGTGGTTCAGTTCCACTACAAGCAGCGAAGCCCTCAAATAGACCAGGATCACAAAGTCATGTGCATTTATAATACTGGGTCAATGATACTTACCTTAAGCAAGTACTGATAAATGTCCAGATCCACAAAGGCACTTAGAGGTCTAAAATCCCTGATTCAGGTGCACTACCTGTTCAGCTGCCGCCTAACCACGTAGCCAACTACATTTTTGCTGTACACGTTCCCTAGGTGCCTAAGTTTCTGCCTTTGGTCATGTGCACAATGCCTCCCTCTAGGGAGCTAGATGCTTCTCTCACATCTAAGCCCCAGCATGATCTTCAAACCAGGAGAAGGTTAAGAGTTCCCTTGCCTGCAGGGCCTGATCCAGTAGGTGTGCTCAGAGCTTGGAAGTTCATGCAAAAATAGAGCTGGTGGTAGCAATGGCTCCCTTATAGTTGTTAGTGCAGTGGTTAGAGTACTCACCCAGCATGTGGGAAACTCTAGTTCACTTGTCTTTTTCCCAGGGGAAAGGTTTGAACAGGGGGTCTCTCACCTCTCAAGATAGTCCAGTGCTTAGAGCACTATGGGATATTCAGATGTGGGTCTCCCTCAGTATCCCCTCTTGAAGCTGTTGCATTTTTGGATATAAACTTAAATAGTCATTTCCAGTAAACATCAGCCGACAGCAGGGGTCAGCATTGAACTCCTTTTTTTGCAGTTGTCATGGGAGTGATAAATGCGAATATATGAAGGGAGCTATCCTGGAACTTGCTGTGCATTGATGACTTAGTGATACGTGCAGAAGACGGTGAGACCCTGCTAGTCAATTTTGAACAATGGCATCATAGTTTTGAACGAGCTGGACTTGGTGTGAAAGTTGGTAAGGCCAAGGCTATGATAACTGATGGAGGAGAACTCACCACAAAGGATATCCCAGACAGAGCTTAAAAGAATGAAAATTTAAATACCTAGGATCAATGGCTGCTGCCGATGGTGCTGAGTGATGCCTGGCATTGTACTAAAGCTGCTTGGTGCTAATGGCAGGAGCTAACCCCAGTTCTCTGTGACAAAAGTTTGCCAGTAAAGTTTGAAAGGTAGGGTATATAACCCTGTAATTCAACCCATCCTAATATACAAAACAGAGAGTGGCCAGCCAAAAGAAGGAAATCATTTCACTCTCCACCATGGAAATGAAGATGTTGAGATGGTCAAATAGTTGGCCACTCTGTGATAGGAAGTTCAGTGAGGTTGTAAGGGACCTAATGTGGGTTGCTGCAGTTGAAGACAAGCTGAAGGAGGGTAGGCTATGTTGTATGGGCATATCCAACAGAGATCTCCAAGCTCTATTGAGAGAATGGCTCTTGCAAAGATTGCGGTTGGAAGATGACCAAGGAGGAGACCAAAGACTCAGTACATGGGCTGGATATT
Organism: Emydura macquarii macquarii; assembly: GCF_026122565.2. NCBI lineage: Eukaryota > Metazoa > Chordata > Testudines > Chelidae > Emydura > Emydura macquarii. Next base: position 25,682,127 of record NW_027131614.1, on the reverse strand, counting down.
GGTGGACCGCAAACCAATTTGCATTATAGCCTGGCATATGATCATGAGTTTTGGAAGAAGGCTATAAAAGTCACTCACGCTGAGTAAGGAAGTGGCAAAAAAGAAGGGATTTCTATAGTCATGGGGGAGAGAGATTTTCTATAGCCTAATGTTCTGGTTATAAAAGATCCCCGTATTGAGGCAGAGTGGCCTCCCTCTAGACTTCACAGCAAGGGACCATTACCCTCTCCTGGTGGGCAGAGCCAAACTTGCCCCACCCCCTAACTGGAAGTAACAGAGTGGGGCAGAAAGTATAAAGGGAGGGCCCTGCAGCTCAGGTAAGTCAGAGTCATGGAGGGAGGCAGATGTCTCCAATCCACTGCAGAACTCTGAAGCTTCACGGTGCAATGCCCTGCCCCTGGAGAAGTCTGGCCCTGGAGAGGAGTTGCCAGGACTGCCGTCAGCTGTGTACCCAGAGGAGGTGGAGGACCTTTGGACCACAGAGTGCCTCACCCAAACTGCAGTAAGAAGTAGCCCAGGGAAACTAGACTTTAGTCCAGTTTTGCTGCCAGGTGCAAGTCCACATGTTTCAATGGGATCCCTGCTGCCAACTGACAGAACCATCCACCACTGCTAGGGCCCTGGGCTGAGACCTGATGGAGTAGGGTGGGCCCAGTTCCTTTACCCCCTGCTGCCATCCCACAGCTGGGGTGGCTGAAAACTCATTCTAGGCCAAGAGGCCTGCACCAGAGAGACAGAGCTCCTCTATAGATGATTCATTGCTGTCTGCCCCAGCCAGGAGGCTGTGGACTAGGGATTGTGCTCTGCCCTGCCTAGGGGAGCCAGAACCCTAGATTCTTCAGTGGTGTCAGTCCTAGCTGGGAGGCTCATGGCTAAAGACCACTTAGTGCTCTACCCCGCCTAAAGGGGCCAGGGCTCCAGACTGTTCAAAGTTGTTTGCCCCTGCTAGGAGGCTATGAGCTATAGACTGCTTGTTGCTTGGCCCCAGCCAGCAAGGCCTGAATCCGAATACTGCTGCCTGATGCAGTGAGGCAGAGTGGCTTTCCTCCCCACTTGAAAGCGAGGGACCACTACAATCCCATTCTTAGATGCCTCCTTCTGCTCCATGCATCGTACAGGGAGCCTAGGCACCTAGCTCAGGGGTTTTGGATTCCAGGAATTTTCTAGGTGCCTGAAATTTAGGCATTGCAATTCCTAGGTGCCTTTTGGGATCTGGTCAAAGTGACTGTACATCATTGTTTTACTGGAAAGTCTTGGGGGGGGGAAGGGGAGTTATATGATGAAAAGGAACTTCTTTCATAACACCCATATGTCCTGGTTTTTCATTTGTCAGTCCAAGCATTTTTTATAACTTAAATATATTTGTTCAAGACGTACTGCTGCAACAAATAGAATTTGCTCTGTGTTTAACAGCAACAAACAGCCTGGTAGAAAAAGCATTCAACGTTATTGACATGGTCTGGAGGGAAGAGGTAAGTCGAATAAGTGTAAACACTATCAAAGCTGTTCTTTTGCTCAAAGGGAAAGTTAATAACACTTGTTGAGTTTTCACGATTGCAGAGGATCTCCTGTTGTGGACAGCGCTGGAGGCTCTCCCTTGCTGTCAATCTTCAAGGGAGGCCACACCTCCCGGCACCTGTACCCTGTGGGGAGTCCAAAATAAAGGGGCTGCCTCCGGCCCTCAACAGGGCGAGCCTTGGTTTCAGGTCCTGCCCCTTAGGGATAGTAGTCTCTATCCCTTTAATAGGGCTATCACGTAGCTCAGGGCCCTGACCCTTAGGCAGGGCAGGCCGGCAAATGGAAACAGTCTCGAGCCCTGAGAGACAGTTCTGACACCCTGGCCCTTAGGCAGGGCGGGCATCACCACAGGCAGTCTCCAGCCCTCACAGGGCGAGTAAACAGTCTACAGCCTGGCCCTCAGCGGCATGGGCAGGCAGCGGGGAACAGCCTTCAAGCCCTCAGCCAGGTGAGGCAATAGTCTCAGGCCTAGCCCCCGGCAGGGCAGGCTGGCAATGGGGGAAGCAGTCTCTAGCACCCAGAGGGGCGAGGAAATGGTCCAAAGCCCTTAGGCAGGGTGGGGCAGGCAGAAGGGAAGCAGTCTCTAGCCCTCAGCAGAGCAATTAGCTAATTCCACCCTGGCCCTTCAGCAGAGCGTGGCAGGTAGCAAGGAACAGGTTCTGGCCATCAGCGGGCGATCACCCCTAGGTTGGGGTAGAAAGTGGGGAGGGGGACGCAGGCCCATCCGTCTCCACTGCGTCCCAGCCCAAGGCCCTGTCAATGACAGGGTGTCCTGTCACTGAGTCAACAGGGCTCCAGCCAAAACTCGCTGACTCAGAGCGAGTGCAAGCTCAGCCAGACTGTAGTGGGCTCCCCTGGGCTACTTCCTCCCACCTTCTCCCTCGAGTACCTGGTCTCCTGAGCCGTACCCCAGTTCCTCAGGGTTCTCTGCCCGAGAGAAGCTCCAGAAGCCCTCAGCCTCATTGCTTGATGGCAGGTCCAAGAACTGTTCAGAGTCATCTGCGGAGGGCAGCTCCTCTAGGTCACAAGGTCCGTGGGTCCTCTCTGGTTCACCGGGGATTGGCAGCTCAGGTAGCTCCTCCAGATCCTCAGGGCCCCAGGCAGTAGGCAGCTCCGGCAGCCTCTCCTCCAGGTTATAGGATCCTGGGGTCTCCTCCGGCTCATCCAGTTCAGGTAGCTCCTTCAGATCCTCAGGGTCCCACACCGTGGGTAGCTCCAGCAGCCTCTCCCCTGTGGAGTGGTTGGGTACAGCCCTAGGTTTGGGCACCAAGGGAGAGGCATCCTTCTCCCTCAGCCGCTGGGGCCTGAGTGAGCGGGCAGGCCTGGGTTTTAAACTCCTAACCCCACCTACCTGCTTCTGGTCAGGTGGTGTACTCCCAGGTTCCAACCCCCAAGGGGGGTTTGTCTCTCCCTCGGTGTCAGTCTCGAGGGAGGCCACACCTCCCAGCTACAATGATAAACTCATCAGAACCCCAAGTTACTGGAAAAAAATCATCCATTCAGAAAAAATATTCTTGTGGCACTGTTAAGTCAAAAGCTGGCACTAGTGACACTAGTATTTGAAAAATTGCTGGGTTTTTTTAACCTTTGTATGACTATTTTGCAACCCCAAAAATTATCACTATAAATATACACCAATTTTTTATTTAGAAAATATCACCTTAGGTGTAGGCAACATTGCAAGAAAATGCTTCTGGCCATGTGTGGCTTGACTGCCCTAGGACTCCCAAAAGTGCTACCACTGGTGGAGCTGGAGTGCTTTTAGCAATTGTGGGAAATTTAAACCAAAAATCACTTGTGCAGAATAGCCCAAGGGAGTTCCTCCATGAGGAACAGTAACCATGCTGAAGCTGAAGATACTTTCTGTAATGATGAAATTTCTTAAGGGAATATTATGTCTGACTACTCTGCACTAGCTATGAGAAAGTATGCTGAAATTATGCAGCCACACATTTATAAGATTAACATGCTGAATAGTGGCAATCTAGCCACAAACAGATTGGGTCAAATTCATGGAGAAAACTTATACTGTATAAAAAATGCTTACACCTTCTTATAGCCTCTTCACCATGTAAATCAAAACAATTTGCACTTTCCTAGACTCATTTACTGACACAATTTACACCACCATAGTCTAAATGTGGCCATTAAATTTGACAGAGTCAGAGTCTGAATTGGTGTAATTTACACTCTAATCCCTCTTTTCTGGCCCTTTAATTGAAGGGTAAAAACCTAACAAAAGGTCGCACTTTCTTGAATTTACATCTTCCAGTTCCTCAGCATGTTACGCCAACATAAATCCCAATCCTACAACTGAATACATACAGGTGGACCCTTGTGCCTGGGAAGAGCAATGATGAATGATGCAGGTGCCCAGATACACACAGGATCAGGACCATAGACTCCCTTTACATAGTTGCTATTATGTAACATACCCCCCTCATCTGTTACATCTGAACTCAGCTCTTAGTCATGGTTCTTAGTCATGGAAAAGTCTGTAGCCCTTGGGAGCCAAGAAAAGGCTGATTCTCCAAAGTCCAAGATCAATATTCTTGGATATGATGGAAATGATGACCAGCCAGTGCCTAGTATGGAAGATTTGGCCTTTGAGCAACCACTGAGACTTTTAGAACTTCAGTACAACATGTTGGAGGCCCAGTGCTATTTGAGTTGCCTGACCACTGTCCTACAGGCCTAGCATAGCTTCAGTTGCTTGCTTGGCTATTCTGACCTCTGTAGCATGACATATTCCAGTTGGCGGAGATGTAACCTTGCAGATGTCTGAGTTTCTGCATACCACGGCACATAACAAAACAAAATGCACAACATGTATGCTTGCAGCTGCACATAGATAACGGTGATGGGAATAACAAGTTATCCTTGAACATGTGGGGGTACACTTTCTTATTGCCAAGGGGCATATTTTTACACTGCCCCTCCTATCACCAGATGTTGTTTTGATGACCCCAATTATCATGGTGAGAATGGAATGTAGTTAAGGGTGAAAACCCAATGTAGGTAATTACATATATGATAATGAAGAGAGCGGTAATTAGGTGAAGACTGTTTATGGAAGGGTATAAGAAGTCACTACTTAGACAAAGGGGGACACTCCATCAACACCTGAATCCACAGGAGGTGCTGCCAGTTGGATCAGAGGACACTGACTTCCTGGCGGGGCCCTTGAAGAAAGCCATTCCTGTATACAGCCTTCTGAGTGACTGCTTAGCTCTCCAGGCTTAGTGAATATGATATATTGTAGTTAATTTTAGGCTTTGTATTCAACTAGTATATCTATAGAAAACCTTTCACATTAAACCTTATTGATCTGCAAATCGGGCATACTGTGTCACACTGGTATTCACATTGATCACTAAGCATCCAGTATCAACACAACACCCAATCCCATCCCATAATTTTTCAAATACAGTAATCCAGATCCAATTGCAAACGGTACTAATGATAAAGTCAGATGTGGACATATGAATGTGGGATGATCAAGCATAGCCTTTTCTTGACTCATTAAAGATGAGTCCCACTGACTCATTAAAGATTTCAAAACATAAGTTGGTGGTTCTTCATTGTGAGACTTTTGCCAGCAGACATACAGGAATCACATAGGATACCTTTCTAGCTTGCAAAATAAATGTCAGAGATAGCATCATCTCAGAAAGTTACATAGATGCTATGAAGTCATCGGATTTAATGACTGGACAGTGTCCATTTGGGCTACTTTATTCGGTATTAATGATTAATGATGCTTTATTAAAACAAGCCTTAGTGAGAGATGTGTGTGGTCAGCCTGAAGCTGGTCAGCTATGTTAAGTATTATTCTGCATCTGTTTTAAAAAATTTTAAAAATTTCTCAGGATAGAAAAGCAAGACTGGGCCTCTCTGAGCCTTCGAGCTGAAGGCATAGCCATCAAGTTCAACTCCACATATTGCATACTGAAAAAACCTGCTGAAGAACAAACAGGCTCCGACCATTTTCTGCTCAGAGCAAGCAAACAAGGATGGCTGCCTTGGGCAGACTGGAGCCAGACAGAGACTGTCATTCACATTCAAGACATCCAAGGTATTAAACACAGGGTTTCCCCAGTGTGAATCTTGGGCCCTCCAGAGACCACGCCAGTCTGGGAAGATGTGGAATGGAGGAAAGAAACAGCAGCAGTAGGACACCGCCTCTGTTACACATACCTTCTTGCCAATGTGCAGCTGAGAGCTGAGGCTATGAGTGAAGGAACAAGCAGTTCCTCAGAAGTCTTCCGCTACTCTCAGAGCAGCCTCTAATAACTAACCACAGGAGCAGCTCACCCATACAGGGCTGCAGGCTCAGGCAACTTCTTCTTCTTTCATATGGCTTGGGTAGGTAGCAACGATTACAGGTTTATATCTAGATTTGATAGCCAGCGCATTGCTGCAGCAGTGAGCTGGTGAATGTCCTTCAGGCCCCCAGCAAAAGAACAAATGAGGCACTGAAATATGATGTGCTCCATTGTTTGTGACTGGTGACTAGTCACATACAAGTGTTTGCCTCGTTTTCCATTTAAAGAGGGTTTGTCCAGGTCTCCCATGAAATGTCCTTATGCGATTGAATCTGCACCAGTCTTTCTGACATAAATTAAAACCTGGTGGTTCCTTGGCAGGGTCAACAATGAGCTGTTTGTTTTGAGAGGTCAAAATGCTCCATGTGGCTCTCCATTGAGCCTCAGCATTGACATTGATTGTAAGGGTCTTGATGTGGTTCCATAAAGGGTTGTGGGATTTTAATCTTGTCTTTGGCAGGTTCTGCTTATTAGGAAACTGGCTGGAACATCGTGGGGCGCCAGTCCACGGACTCTACAAACTGCAGCAATTGCCTGCGGCTGAATACTGTGCACCAGTATGGTCTCACAGCAGTCACACTAAACTCCTTGATATTCAACTCGGTAACGCCAGGCGCATAGTATCAAGAATGCTCAAATCGACCCTAGTCGACTGGCTCCCGGTCCTATCGCACATCCAGCCTCCACAGATTAGAAAAACTGCCCAGACATCTTGCTTTCTTAACCACATCAATGAAAATATGTTGCACGGTGACCTGCTCAGGCAACAATCAGCCAGCTCAAGCTTTTCTCCTCTGCCCTATGGCACTCAGCTCAGCCACCAGAACAGAATTCCTGTGGTTTCCAGTTCAAAGCTGTATTTCATAAACAAAGCTAGCACAGAAAGAAATATACATTACAATCATTAAAGTCCCAAACTGACAAATATTTAGCAACTTCTGTGAGTTTCAAATTATTCATCAGTGCAGGCAGCCCTTTTACTACCAAGTAAAGCATTCCATTTAAAAAAAACCAAAAACCAGTTACAATGTCAGAATAATGGGGCTAGCCGCTGCCTAGGCTGCAGCAGCAGCAAAAGAAGCAACCCTGAGACAGAGGCCTTAGGAGGAGCTGGTTTATCTGTTTTGATTAATATTGAACTATGTGTCTGAACAATAAATGTATCTCTGAGAAAAGGAACTGAAGAACTGATGGTGGTGGAACCTCACTTAATGCTAGTGAGTTTGCCTACTAGCTTATACAAGAGTGGGGACACTGAGAGGCTGGACGGGGGAGATCCTGCTACAGTACAAGTTTCCTCACAATGCAACAGTCTTAACTCTGACCCATATGGTTTTCTGCTACCTTAATTCCGGTATCACTATAATCTTTGAAGAGACACTGCTAAACAGGAAGTATCAGTTGCTTAATTTTCATGTGACAATAGTAATGTCTAGTTAGAATATTCAGCCGCTGTTTCTCAAGAGGCATTTTACACGTGCAGCTTAATAGGAAAAAATAGCATTGATTTATTGTTAAAATTCTGTATAGGGACTTTCATTTGGAGCTGATGAATAGACACTAATTACACAACTTTTGTTTGCCTTTCCAAAGGGTTGTTTATATTTTGAGTTGATTGACGAGCATTTATTTTATTATTTCCTTTGAGGACTCTGGGAACTGCTTCAATCAGCCTTGAGGCCTCATTGGACTAGGTGCTATGCAAAATACATAGGAAGACAGGGTCTCTGCCCCAGAAATCTTCAATTTAATCAAAATGGTAAGAAAAATATTCTTGTCTTAATCCTGCAAATGTGAAAATTCCATACCACATAGGTTCTTATATGGTCCTCATCACCATAGTATCTGAGCACCATCCAACAGCGTATTAAGTGGTGTGACTATAATCTGTCAAGCAGGAGATATTTCCTTTATTTCCCTTTCTTGTTAACAAGGAGAGTCAAGATCAGCTTTATAATGGAACCATAGCTGCAAGCCTAGCTACAGAGGGGCTATAATATACATCTGCAGAGCTGGAATTTTAACTCTCTAGTTTAAAAAACAAAAACCTCTATCACTTGAGCTAAATGAAGAGCATGGTTAGTTGTCAGATACAGAAATACCCTTAATGCATCGAAGCAGGGCAACTACTTCTCCTCCTTTAAATCTCTCCTCAAGATGCATTTCTGCCACAATGCCTGTAAGAACTCACCCAGTGAATGACTAGGCAGAGGGAGATAGTTGGCACTTTCTATAGATAAGTTATTTAAGAATTGTAAATGTGATAAAAAATGAACAGTCTCACTCCTCCTTCTTTTTAAGTTACAAGACCTATTTGTAAACTCTTCAGGGCAGGCTCTACATCTTTGAAGAATGTTTGAAGAAGTCCTAGCACAACTGAGCCTAGAACCTGACTGAGACCTTTGGACGGTATGGTAATGTACAAATTTAATAATGTTCCTATGTTGCAACTATTCAATAGAGGAGACCATTCCCACACCATAACACTTTTGAAAGTTTTTGGGTGCTCAGCTTGAGACACCTAGAACCTAATTTTCAAAATGCCGAACACCTCCAACTTCCACTGCAAAGTCATATCCAAGTATCTCAAGCAGGGCACCTAATTAGATGCCAAGCTTTTTAAAATGTTAATTATATTGTCCAATTGAAGGCAATGGCTAAAAACTCCCTGTGCTAAGGGTGGCTTCCCACTCAAATTCCACTATATAATTGGAGGTGTGTTGTGGAAGAAGTAAAGAGCACAATGGATACAGATTCTCAGTTGAATTGGAGGAGAGGGGAACCTTTGATGTGTTGCAGTATTGGCCATGGAAATATTCTGCTTTCCCACAAGACAAGTTATAATTGCAACAGAGCTCTTGGTGAGCATGAAACAGCTCAAACACTATTCCATGCTATGTGGCACTGATACACACTAGCATTTCATCCCCACCTTGGCCAAGGAGACTCCCAGGGCATGAGACCTCCTTTAGCTGCAGTTTTGGCAGCTAAATTTTAAATGGCACATTCTGGAGCATCTGTAAACATACTGTAGCTGCCAGATAACTTTGGAATCCATAAAAAACCATTAAAAATATTTGAAAATTAGTTACATGCTAAGTCTCCCCCCTTCCCTTGCCTCTGTCATATTTTCACTAGTGCCATTAGTGAAAATATTTTCACGATTAGTTCAGTGTTATCTTTTGTATCTTTAATATACTTAGATCTAGCCTTTTGCTGTCATGATTAGACTATTGTTCATTACAAGCACTGCTGCAGACACTCAGATTAAATAAATGGATAAATGGATGAATGGATGTTAAACAAAAGGATCTGTAGAAGGAATGAGGAAAAAATGCAACAGAACAACATTATCTTCAATAATAAAAATCACAAGTTTTTGAGTGAACAATTAGGATTTCCAAATTCAGAATAGGAATCAACTGATTGTATAGCAACATTTTCATTCACACTGTGAAAGACTGATCTAAATGAGGGGCTCTACTGAGCTATGGTATTTGATTTTTAGTATTAGATGAATAGTCCAAATCAGAAACATGAATTCTAAGTTGCTGAACGCAGCACCCAAGACAAAGGGATGGAGCCTAACAAGACATGTTCCCCTGTGTCACAGGGTCCACTCACCGGTAGGGGCACCCCCTCCTGGCCACTCCGGGGTTTATCTCCTTCCAAGTGTGGGCCCCCTTCTGCTGCTCACTGCACACTCTACTGCTGCTCTCTCTCTGGATGCTGCTTTTCCATGACTTGGTTCTCCAGCCAGGTCATGATCCAGGTTTTCCACATCCGGGGAATCAAAATCTTTTATAACCAACAGGCTCAGGCAGTCTTCCCATTGATTGCCCAACTGGTGCTACTTCCTCAGTGGTTGTTAGGGGCACCTGGGCCCACCCTCCAGGTTCCAGCTCAGGAACTCTCTAGTCAGTAGCCAAGGCCTGTTCTATCCTATACCTTACTGCTTTTTTCCTGAGCCCTTCTTTACCTTCTGGCTCTCCCCACTTCTCTGGGTTTGCCAGCCCCACAACTCCCTCCTCCTAGGGAATAACTGTAGGCTACTTGCCTCTGTAGCCCCAAAACAGACCTCCCTTCTCCCAGAGAGTGACTGCAGACTGCTTCCCTGTAGCCCTCTCTGATATCAGCTCCTGCCTTTATAAATCCAGGCCAGCTCATTCCGCCACAACTGGGCTCCCTCATTCAGTCAGGAGATTACTTAAGCCACCTGCTTTGTCCATAAACCTAGCCAGCATGTCTGGTAATGGCAAAGGAGGTAAGGGGCTCAGAAGAGGAGGCACCAAGCACCATAGAAAGGTACAGAGGGATAACATCCAGGGCATTCCAAAAATCAGCTATTCGCCATTTGGCTCATCATGAAGGTGTGAAGTGCATCTAGGGCCTGATTTACAAGGAGACTTCAGGGTGCTGAAGGTGTTTTTGGAGAATGTAATCTAAGATGCTGTCACTTACACAGAATATGCCCAGTGGAAGGCTAACTGCCATGGACGTTGTCTATGCTCTAAAGCACCACGGTCGTACTCTGTATGGCTTTGGAGGCTAAATCCACGTCAATAACTCAGCTGTGGCCTGTCTGGTTAATTGGCCCCCTTCTTAGCCTACATTCATCCTTTCAGGGCAAGTGTGAGGTAAACACCCCATCACACCCTGGCACATAAAACACTAATATTTTGTGTCCCCTTTAACATACAGCATCTGCCTAGTGAAATCAAACACCACATCAAACTACATTTGTATAGTGTATTTCATGACTTGTATCTTAAAGAGTCTGAAAAATTAATAGCTCAGATATTTAAAAATGATAAGTCAAACTTGCATTTAAAAGATGAAGCTATGTGAACATTTCAAAGTGACAAAGGAAAGGGATTACAGGTCCTAGAACTGGGGCAATGACAAATATTTTGACTTTGTTAGACCCTAGTCATAATGTAAGGCATACACTGAAGAGAGCACACTGTTGTTGAAATTTTTGGACAACTCCCCACTGAGTTTGCCAGGGGTGGTAATTGCTAGTCACTCCCTGGGCCTTACTGGCCGTGGTTGCTGTGGTATGGGGATGGATAATTTGTGTTGGAGCCCTGTTCTCACACAGAGCCTCTGCTCTGTGTTACAGGTGCATGCATACGTATGTCTCTACTGACTGAGATAATAAAGGAACCTATGTTTTTAAAGGACAGAATCTGCCTTTTGAAGCATGTTACACTAACATACTGCTTCACACAGTTAAATCTTTGTGCAGTGCTCTGCTGAAGCCACTGCGACTCTGTACAGTGCTCTGTTCACATGGTTCTCAGTGCAGGAGCCTTAGTATGGTGTGGCTAATTCCACCACTGGCATAATTCTGAACATAGGGCTCAAGATACTAGAGAATGGGATTTTCCAAAGTGCCTATGAGCCAGATTTTCAAAGGTATATCGGTGCCTAAAGATGCAGATAGGTGCCTAGCAAGATTTTCAAATATGCAAAAACAGGTTAGACGCCTAACTCCCATTGATAACAAATACCTAATTATCTTTGACAATCTGACCCTAAATGACCTAGGCACATGAGTGTCATTGAAAGTCATTAGGACTTGTGTCCTGAAGTCATTTAAGTGTATTTAAAAAATCCAACCCATAGCATCCATTCTTTCACACTAATATACCAAGAACTGCAGCACTCCCTTTCCCAGTCCCTTCATTGCTCATGTCATGCAGATTTATTGCAGCAGCTTGCTACATTGCAATAGTTTTTAAATTCTCTTTTTGTAAAGTTATTGCCAGCCAGCAAATTGTTATCCTAGATAATTGTGTTGAATAATGCATTGCTACAGTGGTGGGGTTTTGATTGAAACTCAATAAAAACAGTTCAAAACAAAGGAAGATCTACTATCTTCACCTGCTAATGTGCTTTAAAAAAAAACCTAAATAGTTAAAGAAACACTGTGGTTATTCAGCAAAATATTCCCTCTAAGTTTGTCATGTATCAGTTTCCATGATGCAACATCAAAATATAAGTACTAAAAACTGAATAACTGTAAATGGACAATATTCATTCTGCTCAATCCCTTAAACTTGTGCTGTCCCATACCATTGTGTCTCAAGTTGGATATATGAAATTTCAATTAGTTACTTTTCAACTTTCTTCTGAATTGATGGAAATAACGCAAAGGTTTTCATAAACCATTTTGAAGATAAAACACTAAAAATTCTCAATGCAAAAGCTGAGTTCCCTTACGCGGACAAATATGCACAAAGTTAACTTGAAATAGCTCAACATTTTCCACTTAAAGGATTGTTTTCTACTTCTGTGCATATCACACGAGCAGCAGGGAGTTCATATATATGTAAGAATCAGCACTGAAGAACTTACAGTTACTTACACAAGAGGACTGCTTATCAGAAGACCGCTCATGCTTCTTCAGTGAAGTGCAACATTTCTGACACGAAACTCACAGATATTAGCTTTCCATGAATTCTAGGAAGTGCACTTACACCTAAATCTCATATTCCTTAGCATACTCATCTATTCTGAAAACTTACGGGCTGAGGACCTTCAATATTACCCTGTGCTGACTCAGGCTCCCCCCAATCCCCATCCTTAACCAATCAGACACTATTTTTGAGAAACTACAAATATTAAACAGCTTGAAAATACTATGTTTAGACACATTTTTAAAAATGGAAATGCTACAAAACCAACCTTAACTCTGCTCCATATCAATTCTACACAGAATGAGAGAAAACCAGGAAACAATCCTAGCTCAAACCTTTTGATCCTCCCATTGGCATCTTAATTTCATCAATAAGCTCCCAAAATTGAAGTGAGGTAAATCATAATATCTGACAAATGACAAAACACAGCCATGCAGCAGCATTAAAACTGAACTGTACTGATTTATATGTTGCTGTAGCAAAGTATGTCTGCCTTCCTGAAGGTCATATCCAGTCATCAGAAAGAGGCAAGATTTAAACAACTGTTTACTGAGAGGATCACATTTGGGAAAATTTCCCCAAAATATGCCTGGTTTCAAATACAGAGTGTACTCAGACTTAAAGACACATAGCTACCATATCTTGAACTATAAACTTAATGGACAGAGCAAATATTAGGTTGCTTGCAAACCAGGAGCACAAGGTGGCAGGGTATTATGCTTACCAGTCACAGGCATGTGTTTATAAATCCAAAGTCACCTACTCCAGGGAAAATATGCAAATAAAATGCTTTTCAGATATCCACTGCCATAGTCTGCAAACTTCTCAGAGTCCTTCATCCAAATGTCTCCATCTCATGCAAAAGGCATTCACACAGATTGCTGGGAATTGGTTTGGGTGACCTTCGTTGTGAATTTCTATCATTCCCTAATTTTGCGTCTATGAGATTTTAAGTGTAACATCACATCAACTTCGAGTTTCCAGGATTTTAATGTTATTTTATTGAGAAAATAGTAATATTTAATGGTTTCTTCCTTTCAGTAACTGCTGTGTACAATTGTAACTGTCTTAATGAAATGTCTTACCTGGGATATAAAAATAAACTATAGTCAGTGCTATGGGCTAAATTGATGTGCAGCTTCTAAACTGCACTGATCAGGATGTTCAGAGATGGACCTCATCATGGCTTTGTTCAGCTGCTCTCAGGTCACAAACACCACCACCTACTAGGAGCCCAACAGTAGAAAGGAAGGCATGAGACCCTTCTGATGAGCCATGAGACCCTCCTTTCTGAGAATGGTATGTGTACAGAAGATGTCACTGTTGGCCAGAGGAAGAGTTCACATGTCTAGTCTTCAAAAGCATTAGCAAGAGAAGCACTCAGTGTTGTACTGAGGCCATCACCAAATACACACATGAAGCGGCATGCAGGATTACACCTTAAGCAGTATTGATACAGACTTTACTGTGGACTGAATGGCACTCTATGTATGCTCTTTCTAAAGAGAACAAAACACTCTCCCTTTAGAATAAAAAAAGCTGCTAATCTTTGTATCCACTAATTATACAGCAAAACCTGGCTAATTTGAACTAATATCTTTGATGCACACTGAAATTTACAGAATTGTGTAAATGAGCTAGTAAGTGAACATTTAAAAAAAGAGGGCAGAGATAAATACAGATAATGTATGCCAAAATGTATTATGTATTTGGCAAGAATGGGTTAGTTTTATTATAAATAAAATTGTGATTTTTTTGGTATTATATTTTGTATTACACAAACCTCTCTACAGCTCTGCTATTAACTCTTTGCCGTGAGGTGGGGAGGAAAAACCTCCTTTGTGCAGAGATTATGAACTGTGTAGATTAGTGAACTTGAGTTAAAAGTATTTGAAATACACATACATTTAGATACTATCCATTGCATATATACATGTACAATCCATCATGGGAGATTCCATTGCCCATTGCTACACATTATTAAAGAAGAATGAATTTGATGAAAGCTATCATTGTCAGACCGAAGATAAGGTTTTAATCACAAAGTTTACTGCAGTAAGTTACATAGCTACTTCTATTCCTTGTCACCACATACAAGTTAACCCACATGCAGTAGTGCTATGAAGAAAAAGTGACTGCATATGAACTTTAGTCTCATTATTTACATTTATTTTCAGGTAGAAAATAGCACTAAAGTACTTGAACCCCTTAGTGTTAAGTTAACTGAATCTCAGCCAGGCAGCAACTATATGAATTTTAGTAGAGAGTGCTTGCTTGCGCTTAGAAATTGAGGGGCGTAGGAAGGAAATCAGCTGGAAGCCATGATATTTTATAATTTGCAAGTCTATACTGACTTCTCAAAAGCCTTTGTAAATATTAGATCCCAACACCTGAGAGGCAGATAAACATTGTACCCATTTTGCAGATTAGGAAAGGTGAAGTACAGGGTTACAGAGATAACAGAAGGATTAGTGGAAGTGGTTTGCCCAAGCTGATTCAACAAGATGCATCAGAGTCCAAAATCAGAGCCAGATCTCAACTTCCCATCTTGTACTTTAACCCCAAGACCAATCTTCGTTCTTCTTCCCCACTTTTGCCTTATCCTGTCAATCTGGTCAGTGGCACTTATTCTTCATCTCCAAGTGTTCTTATCAAGTTCATCTTCCAAACTGACATCAACCTTCTTCATATCCTCCAACATCTCAAAGCCTCTTTTTCTGGGTCTTCCTTGTGGTCTTTATGCCATGGCTCTTGTACTCTCTGGCCAATATATCCTGCATCTTGTCATCTCAAATGATCCAGCCATCTCAGTTGATATTCCCTTAACTTTTCTGTGATGGAGTCTACTTGTATCATGGCTCAGACCATTTGAGTGTGTAGCCTGTCAGCTTTTGTTTTACCCAGCATCCACCTTAGCATTCTCATTCTGGCGGTGTGAGGTAGTAGTTCTTCTCTTCCTCACCGGCAAGCACTCCAACCTGTACATCATAATTGGCCTAGTCATGGTCTTATGCACTTTGATTTTTAGTTTATTTGGCATATACTTATCACAGAATTCCCATCAACTCCCTCCATTTGCATTGATACTCTTTATGCGGCTCTTAACATCCACATCCCCAACATGACTCAAAAGTGAACTGAGGCATGTGAGTTGTTGCACAAACTAAGTTTATACCATCTAGTTTTACTGGCTTCTCATTGTCCCTCTGAAAGGATCGCAAGTATTCTGTCTTTTGTCAACTGATTCATAAACCATTTTCTTCTAATGCAGCCCTCCATTCTTCTACATCCCTTTTCTGTTTGTATTTATCTTCATGGCATTAATGAAAAGCATGCTCCATGAAGCCTATTCCCTAATCCATGTATCAAGATGTCCACTGCAGCCACAACTAGGAATGGGTTTAAGGCTAATCCTTAATGTAGGCTAGTCATAGTCAATGACCCACAGAAGCTGCACCTGTTTCTCACTATTGTTGTGCTACCCTCTCACACGTCCATGATAGTCTGAACATATGTTTCCGGCAGATTGCATGACTGCAGGGCACTGTCATATCAATTCTCTAGGAACTCTGTCATATGCCTTCTCTAAGACCACAAACACTAAACACAATTCTTTGCATTTCTCCCTATACGGTGCCTGAAATATTCAGGCTGCAAACTCTGCATCCATAGTGGAGTTTAACTGTCAAAGGTTATATATTGCATCAGCCACATGAGGCATTTCCTAGGCAATGAGAGCTCATCTTCAAACCCACTTCAGCTATGACAGCTCTTTAGGAGGTAAGGCCAATCTTCACGTCCATTTTGAAAACTAGTACTTACTGTGTGTGATCTTCTTACAAGCAATAGAAATCATGCACCAAGAAATATGCAGATGTAAAAAGATTAAGACCAAACAAAATCAGCCTGAGAGAAACAGCCCTGAGATTTTATTGTTATGATCTATTTGTATTTATTTAAAATCATTATAAAATGTACAAATATAAGAAATATAAATTGAAAAAAGTCACATGTCTAACCTTCATTACTCCACTAAGATCTAATCTCCTTGATTTTTGGTTAAGTTTATTTTATTAGCTGTTAATGTTCACATACATTTAAGACCCTATTGGGAATCTTCTGTATGCTGAACTCCTAGTACCTTAGTCTTGGACACTAGTAGCATTTCTCGTAGGTTTGTCTGCCCCCAATCCACATATACAACCCTTATTACATTCAGTGGGAGTGGTCTGCATAGATTGAAAGGCAGAAGTTCAATCAGTGACTAGCAGTTACTTATAGATATTTCTCAGTGACTAGTACTTTATTTCACTAATATGCTCCATCAGTCATCTTAATTCATATAAAATTATCTATGGTAAATATATAGGGACAAGGGACAAATTCTTACTGAAGCCAATAGGACTGGATCCATGAAAGGAACTTGTGTCAGACTGTGTTTTACAACACTATGGATATCAAATTACTGCTAATTGCAATGCACATAAGGGAATATACCTGCTGGACCAATTGCTGTTTATAAACTACCAAAATATAGAAACTCAGTCTTCATAAAGATCAATACAAGTCCATTTATCTTCCACCATTAGGAACAAACTCCTTCACCCTCTAAGGGGGATTGTTAAAGAAAATTATTTAAAAATGTAACTGTCATCTTATATGTATAGTTAATTGATTTGTACATGCAGCTACAGCAATTGCATGGGCAGATAAGGCATACAAATTGCAGATGTATTTTTTAACACATTTTGCACTTTGTGAATGTCAATTCCCATGTTCAAAGGTAAGACAGATGTAGTACAGAGTGTTACTAGGTCATGCATGGGCAGTCTAGGGCAACTCCTTCAGTCATCCCAGGAATGTCATTTATAGGCTGTGGAGCAAAACAGGTCACTGATATAAAACTTTTGTTGGGGGAAAATTCCAACTGAGAATTTTTCCTAAAGATGATCCTACAACAGGCTTCCCTTTCTATAATAAAAATAGGTGCCACAGGACTCTCGCTGTTTTTTTGTTTTTTTTTTTTAAATAATAAAAAAAGACATCCTCTGATTCATGAGCTTTTTTAGCAGTTTGTATATAGAGAATGCTTCTGAGATACTGGAATAATTCTATGTACTACTGGGCTGTAAATTTTTACATGCATATTGTATTGTATGAATGAGCCCCCACCCATTATGCAGCAAAAGCAATAAAAACCCACCCACAAACTTATGACTTCACACCAGTGGGAAATTTCATCTCAACATAAAATCATCAATATAAAAGCAGATAACTTCATAGTGCTTGGCTCCAATATTGGCAACAAAGCAAATGAGACCAGCATTTGTAAGAGGAGTAAACAAGGTAAGAATAATTTTGTAGCAAGTCAAATATCTGTTTTATTTTAAATACACTTCAAATCTCTAGTGGGGCAATTCTCAGACAAAAGATCTCTTAGCCATTGTCCTCTGAGAGGCAATGGTCTAACACGGCAATTACAGCAGTTAATTAACACCATATAAACCACAAAAAACACCTGTAAAAACAACCTTGTTCACCAAGACTTGTGAAGAGGGAATAAGCTTCAGGGTCAACTTACACTCCTCACCTGATATTTCATATGAAAAGGTAATTAAAAGTTCATTCACCAGTAGGACCAGCACATCCTTTTCACCTTGAGTGAAATCCTACCTCCACTGAAGCCCGCAGGAGTTTGTCACTGACTTCAATAGACCAAGATTTCTTTCGGTCCTTTTTTTTTTCCACCACAGCCTAAAATGAAAATTCTGGACAGTTTATGTAATAAATTTTTAATACTCCTACTGTGCGTTCCATCCAAGGATCTCAAAGAATATTATATTAAAAAAAAAATCAAAACTGACAAACACCTCTATGCAATAGGGATAATGCTGCATAACTATTTTACAGAGGGGAAAACAGAAGCATGGGGGGAAATTATAGAGGGGGAAACAGAAGCATGGGGGGAAATTATTTGTCCACTGTCACATAGCAATTCAGTAAGACAGCAAGTAATTAAAATCCAAGTTCTGATTCCCAAGCATCTTTAATCATAACACAGATCAGAGTATAAAGCCAGAATGGACCATTAGGCATTTAGTCTGACCTCCTGTATATCACAGATCATAGTTAGTTAACTCTGTTAGTTAACACATCCAGTTAACTCTGTATTGAGCTGAATAACTTGTTTGGATAAAGCTTAATTTCTAGAAATGCATCTAGTCATGAACTGAAGACATAAGAGATGGAGAATCCACCACTTCTCTTAGTTTCTTCCAATGGTTATTCATCCTCACTGCTAAGATGCATGCCTTATTTCCAATTTGAATTTGGCTCTCTTCAGCTTCCAGTCATTGATTCAATTATACTTTTCTCAACAAGATTAAAGAACTCTTTAATACCTGGTATTTTCTGCCTGTGAATGTACTTACACGCTAAACAAGTCCTCTCAATTGGTTTGCTAAACTAACCAGATTGAGCTCTTTAAATCTCTAACCACAAAGCATTTTCTCCAACTCTCAAATCATGCGGCTCTTTTATGCATCCACTCCATTTTTCCCAACATCCTTTTAAAAAAGCTGGACAACAGAATTGGATACAAGTATAGGTCTCATCAATACTGTATTCAGAGGTAAAATCCCCTCCTTTCTCCTACTCACTACTCCCGTTTTTACAACCAAGGATTATGTTAGCCCTTTTTGGCAGAGTATTACACAGGGAGCTCATGTTGAGTTGCTTGCCCATTATGACCCCTAAGTCCTTCTCAGAGTCACAGCTTTCCAGGATAAAATTCCCTTGTTTTGTAGGTATGTCCCTGTATTCCTTATTTTTAGATGAGTATTCCATGTTTGTTTAGATTAGCTTTGCACGTGGCTATATTAAATTCTTTTTGTTTGAATGGGCCCAGGCTGCCAAGCAATCCTCTATAATGCTTCCTCTCACTCAACCAAGCACATTTAAAAGCCTGGTTTTCAGAGAAGCCAAGCATCTTCCACTGTCATTGTTCAGCACATCTCAAAATCCTAATCAGTCTCTCCCTTTTACTTTCAGAAAGAGGGATTTATAGTCTCCAAACACTTAATCAAAAACTAAATATCTAATATCTATTTACACTAGGGTTAGGAGAACCAGTTTGCATAAAATTCCAAAAGCAAGTGTTATGGCACTCTAATTAAAGAGAAAAATATGTACATAACAAATGACAAAATGACTAACCTTTCAACATAAAATTGACTTCCTCAGAGTTTAGTCTACCTGAAAATGAAAAAAATGTCATGTTGTAAGCAGCAAATGAATCAATAGCACAGCCATTGACACTAACTGGTGTCAATTTTCTGCTATTACTTAGAAATCATTTATATAAATGAGGAAAATATGACTGCAAATTAAATCAATTGTACTGAAAGGGTTAAAGAGCATCCATCAAATCAGTAACAAATCACATTTAGATAAAATACATTGATTTAATTGTTGACCAACAAGTCTCAACAACACCCAAGGCTCTGATCCTTTACACAGGTAGAATTCTGCTGAATTCAATGTACTGTAGTGCAGGATTCTGCCCACATGGTTCTCAGGGCCTAATTGAGGAATCATCATTAAAGAGCAAAGGAAAGAAACAACCCACCATATACATGTGATGACTTTCAATAGTCCAGAGGATGGGGAGGAAAGGAGAAAAATAGTAATTAAGATCCTGATCGTGCAATCACATTCTTAACTCTAAGCGTGTGAGTAGTCCCACTGAAGCCAATGTGATGATTCAGATGTTTAGCATTAAGAACACGGGTACATGTTTACAAGACTGGGGAACTTAGGTTGTAAACTCATTGGGGCAAAGAACATTGTGTACGTATAAAGTGCCAAGCACAACTATATCCGACTGGGTCTTGAGATGCCACCACAAGCCAAAGAATAAATAGCACTATTTTCTGGGGAAATGGTAATACTCCTATAAAGGATCTATCTTATACTGATATTTTCCTTTGAAAGAACCAACCACACCTGAGAATTATAATCTTCATTAAGTGCAAGTGGTGGCAGTCTTTAAAAAAGAAGAGCCAGCAGAGTGTGTGCTGCACCCAGTCAAAACAAGCAGGAGCTGCTGCAGCTGTGTGCACTCCCTGTGACTTCTTGAAGGCACCAGGTATTCTGATTTGGCACAGTTTTACACCTATTTTGCACAGTGTAAATGATTATACATAGAAAGTGCAAGGAAGTGGAGAATCAGGCCCAATGCCTTACAGGTCCTTCTCAATCACCTCCTCTCCAAAGCAAGCAGTGGCTTAAAATCACTACCTAGCCCACAGTGCTTTGATCTCTGCAAATTAAATAGTGAAATTATAATTAATGGGCCATACTCTGGTCCGTTTGAGTTGTGCTCAGTGATGGGGATGGGCAGAGCTACCTTTTGCAGTCTCAGTACAGGGCCCTGTTGGCCACCAGAGGTCATTTACATTCTTGTTTTAAAGTAGAGCAACCTCAAGAACCGTTTACTTTATTTCCAGCTGTTTGTTTATAGAGAGTTCATAGACAGAGTTCTGGGTATGCCCTCTTTCCCCTGTACATCCCTCTGCTGTACTGAGGATCAGGGCTGACATAAGAGCCATATCTTGCACCTACATCAGAGGAATCTCCAGGATGGAAGATGATGACCTTCATGCAGTCCACCCTGTTAAGTGGGAAACCACGATTATCATCTTCAAACAGACGACTAAATGTCACCTGTCAACCTCAAAAGAGCAAAAAAACAAGCCTACCTTTTCAGAGTCAACATACTAGGCAAATCGGACCTGGGGTAAAGATCTGTCAATTGAATGTTGAAGGCCTCTCACAGTCCAAGTGAGACCACATGGAGAAAATCCTGAAGACGACCAACATTAACATCCTCATCTCCAGGAGACCCATGTCGCAAACGAAGAAAAAGTCCATCGCAACAAAATCAACAATAGCCAGTAACTGCCACACAAAATACGTAATCTACAAAAAGCAGGAGATCAACAAATATGAGGTCCTACCTCCTACAGTGCTCAAAGAAATAATTACAATCTCCATGAGCGTTGGCAAACTTACCATCATTAACAAATATAAACCACAGGGCCTCCACCAACTCTGCTAACCTCAGAGGATCCTACTGTATTTATGGGCAACTTTAATAGTCACCACACAAAATGGGGCTACTCAGCAAACTACATTGTAGGTGAAGAAGTGACGCAATGGGCATCAGTAAATGATATGTTCCTCTTTTTATATAAAGCAGTGTGCCACTTTCTGCTCTGCAAGATGGAGCAGAGGATACTGACCTGATGTTCATCTCTAAAGATGACACTGGCTCACTGTCGTGGAGTAAGCCCACCCCATCACCTCCAGTGAGGAAGTCAAAGAAAGTAACAAGTGGGATGGGGCGCCCCTGCGGGTGCAGTCTACCGGACTGGGTCTCTTTGGCCCTGAGTCCTGCAGGTCTGAGGCCTATCGGCTGCCTCCAGCAACAGGCAGCGAGGCCTAGTGGCCAGTGTTAATAATTGCCCTCTGATCAGGGCAGCACAGCCTAGTGGCTAGAGTCTATGGTCGCCCTAGAGTCAGGACAGCATGGCCTAACGGCTAGAGTCAATAGTCGCCCATGGGTTAGGGCAGCATGGCCTAGCCACCACAGTCAATAGGTACCCTCAGGTCAGGGCAGCAAGGCCTAGTGGCCAGAGATTATGGTCGCCCTTGAGTCAGGGTAGCACCGTCTGGCATCCTGTTGGTGAAATGGGGCACCCGCTCTGAGGGGGTGGCACCTGAGGTAGGAGGGCTCAGGCCCTCTCTGATCCTCTGAGCCCCAGCCCAGGACCCTATTGGTGTCAGGGTAGCCCAACACCAGGTCAGTGAGGATCCTCCTGAAACACACTAACCAGTGTCTCTCTCGACCCTCCGTTACATCATGCAAGCCTCCTGGGCTGCTTCCTACCCGGTCATCGGAGGGGTTATCCCTCGAGCCTCCAGGTTGTCCGGGTTTCCCCTTCTGTGCAGCCGCCGCCCACGTCTCCCGTGTTGTGGGGCCCTCTGGCGAAGGCATCCTCTTGGGCATATGGCTCTGGGCAGCCGACGAAGGGTGGCCGGTCTCCAGTGAGGTCTCCCAGGTTCCTGGCTCCCACTGTCAGGGGCTGCAGCAGCTCCTGTCTCAGAGCCTCCTGGACACCTCCTCCCTCCTTAGTGGTTATCTCTGAATGAGCTGGGCTGCTCCTTTTTATGTTAGAGCAGCAGTTGGAGCATGCCCAGCAGAGTATGGGGGGCGGGACATCCACCACCCATAGAGTAGGCTTAACTCTTTCAGTGAGGGCTAAGCCCACCCCGTCACATTCACCAATAACTGCATCATGGCTTGTCCTTGATACCTTCCCAAAAAGCCAGCACAGACCAACACTGACCCATAATGGCATTCAAATCCCAGTCCTCTACTCAAAACAGACACCGCACTGGAACTACAAAAAAGCAGATTGGGCAACTTACACTACAGCTGGGGAGAATACTCTGATGTAGGAGCAGTGTAGTGGCTCCTAATTTCCTCCACAAAGAACATCCCCTGCGGACAAAGATAATCATACACTCCTCACTGGGCTACAGAGAGCCAAGAGCTCCTCCACAAAATGACGAGTGTAGAGAGCCAGAAACTGGAAAAGTCCTGGCATCACTGGGTGCAGCAAGGCAGAAATGGTGACAATGTGTAGAAGGTCTAAACTTCATACACTCAAGCAGTGTACCTGGAACCTGCTGAGATACCTGGGGACTGCAAATCCTACATGTACTAGTAGGCCACAGGTGAAAGCCAATGTCATCGCTGCTAAACTTTTGTGGACATCAAAACATCCAGTGGACAAACAGTATCACAGACAAGTCCAGCATCAACAGGTGATGTCCACATGCACTCCATCGTCCCAAGAGTCTGGACTGTTCACAAGTAAGGAGATTCATGACTGCAATGGCTGCATCAAACTAGAAAAAACAGTGGGAAAAGATGACATTTATCCTGAGTTCCTATATTATCTGGGTCTACTGGCATGGAGAAGGATGATGCCGCTTTACACTAATATCCTGCAGATCAGTGAAATACCCTGTGTGGGGAGAAAGGCCAAGGTCATTGCACTCCTGAAGCTTGGGAAACCTGCAGATGACCCTTCTAGTTATAGCTCAATCTCCCTCTTGAGCATCACGTACTGAGCGATGGAGCATATGATTCTAAACCAAAGTGGGCCCTCTGTGGACACCAGCAAAACCAAGGAGCAAGCTGCATTTCAAGTTGCTGCAACCAGGTCCTGGCCTTCCCTACAAACATCAAGGACAAATGCCCATGAAAACTAAAGACTGGTACTGCTTTCATCGATCTGTCAGCGGCACATGACACAATCTGGAAGAATGGACTGCTACTGAAACTAGCCAAAGTGATCTCCTCCATGCATATTCTCCAACTGTTGAATACCATGCTTAGCAGCCAAAGTATGCAAGTATACCTCAGAGGTTCAACCAACAAGCCATTCACTTTGAACAGCAGACTACCACAAGGGTCTGTACTCACTTTGACACTCTTCAATGTCTACACGAGCGATATGTGTGAAACAATAGTCCAGAAGTTTGCATATGCTGATGATTTGGCATTTGCTACTCTGGCCTGTAGCTTTAAAGAACTTGAGGTGACCCTTACATCAGACCTTAAGATCATGGAGGAGTACTTCCCAAAATGGCAGCGGAGACCAAAACTGAGCCAATCTGTAGGCTCTACATTCCACCTTGACAACACAATTGCACAAAACTGTGGAGTTTTGTGGTGAAACTGCATTATCACCCAAAGCTAATATATCTCAGTGTCATTCCTGACCACACACTTACCTTTCATGACCACCTCAAGAAAGAAGCCTCCAAAGTGAAGACTCATGTCAACATTATCCAAAAGTTAGCTGGGGATAAACTGTCCCAGTGATACAAACATCAGCCTTGGCCCTGGTGTACTCAGTTGCAAAGTGCTGTGCACCATGTGGACAAGAAGCTGCCTTACCTAGCTTATGGACAGGCAGCTGAATCAGACCATGTGAATTATCCTGGAAATTTAAAAATTAGTGCCTCTGCTGTGGCTTTCTATATTAGCAAACATCAAACCTCCAGGTAACTGTCAAGATGTAGCCACAGCATGAAAACTTAATGCACCAAAGACCATCCAAAACTTCCCACTAAGCAGCTTATGGACAACATACCCCATGATGCCTGAAATCATGAAAATCTCTATGGACCACATGAGATCACCTCATGCTCTATATCTGGCTAGGGAATGCCAAAGGGCCTAGACCTCACTGTTCCAAACAAGCACATTATTACTAACCCAACAAGCCGCTCTCCCAGTTTTGACCTGCCACACAGACTTTGGACCACAATGAACTGCATCCAAACAAATCACAGAAGATGTGGCTACTTGATGCACATTTGGAAAAATCAAAGACTCCCCTTTGTGTGACTGCAGAGAGAACATCCAAACCATCGAACACATCACAATGCGGAGCACCAAATATGGATTCAAAGGTGAGATGGATGATATCCACAACATCACAGAAGCGTCCTTGAAATGGCTCACGGACCTACACCTGCATCTGTACAATGTTGCTCTGCAGACACCATACTTACCATACAAGGAGAATCCTCCATAGTCCGGTTGAGCTAGAAAGGCCAGAGCAGTGCAAAGCAGCCTAAACTTACTAGCGAATCTTATCGCATAAGGCCTGATTCTGCAGTTGATTCACAGCCCCACACACTGAACTTCAATGCTAGGTTTGTGCAGTGATTGCAGGACTTGGGTCTATATTGTACATGGGGCAGATCTTCTGGTTTGGTTCAGGTGCTTGTGCTTGGGTAGCACAAAAGCAACCCTAAAGCCAGCGTAACAAGCCATTTGAGGATTTTCCTAGCCTAGGGGATTCACCCTTTCTCACTGTATTAATAATTGTGAAGATATTTAAGAATTAATCCCTCCATTCTAGGCTTTCATTTTGTCTTTATTTATTGCTTAGTTTGCAAGTCCCAAAGCCCAGAAATACCATAACAGGATTCTGCCTATCCTGAACTGCACTTGTCATTAAGTGACTCACAGAAAAGTGATTTGGTCTTCTGTCTTTGCACAGTTTCCTTGATTATTCCAGTGACTACTCGTAGAAGCTGTGGGGTTGGTTACCTCTTTTGCTTGTCTAATTTTATAGTAGTCAAATTAACGTTTAACTTAAGATGGTCTTATCTGGGCCTTAAATTCCACAAAATAAACAAGAAATCTTTCACTGACTTCTTGGGTTCAGACAGGGAAAGACCCTTCTTCCTCCCCTATCTGTCCCAGTTTCACCCAGAACTGGACTCTGACAGAGGTAGCCAGCCCTTTTTATCTGGCCTGCTGGGCACTGATTGGCCTCCAACTGCTTCCAGCCCTTCTAGCAACTGGAGGGCCAAATCTTGCTGCTCCACAAGCAACTGATCTTTGAAGACCTCTCTAGGTAATCCTTAGAAGTCCAAACTCTCTGCCCTTCTTTTCTTAAAAGACAACTTCTTAGAGCTTGGTGTGTAAGGCAGTGAGGTCTCTAGCAGTGGGCAGCAAAGTGGTACACCCTGTCACAGGACCAAATTAAAGATATCTCAGGCCTGATACTGCAGTTGATTCACAGCCCCACACACTGAACTTCAATGTGATTTTTGTGCACAGTGATTGCAGGACTATACGGTATATGGGACAGATCTTCCAATTTGATTCAGGTGCTTTAGTTCAGGTAGCACAAAGCAACTATAAAGCCAGCTTAACCAGCCATTTGAGGATTTCCCTAGCCTAGATGGTGTATGGCCACTATGTGACTCCTTCTCCATCTCGTTCCCACTGCAGTTGATGATGTGGAGCATGGCTGTGCAAAAGAGGACTTCCTAACTACCAAAACAGCACCTTGGTGTTATGTTCACAGCGCACACAGAGATTAGAGAAAAACATTAAATGCTCTTGTCGGAAGGGCGTAACATAACACTACTTTCTTAGAATTCAGAACGATAAACACACAAGAACCCAAAAGCTGAGAAACTAAACAGACTGCTCCCTAAAAAGAGAGACTCACCACCCAACCTCACTCTAGACAGGCTGTCACTCTGCACTGCACTGCACTGACTACTGGTAGGCCCATATCACATGCTTCCCTACAGAATCCCCTAGCCTGCAAGTTGGGCCAGGAAACCCCCATGAGAATTTAAAGTGATAGATCAATTTTAAACAGTTTTCAATACACTACATTTGGGCTAACATGGAGAGCTGGCATAAGTTACAGCAGCCCTAAGGCTGATCGAATTTATGTTGGAGACCAGCCTAATGGCAAATGGCCCAAACCTGAAAGGTTGGTGGGCAATGCAAAGGTGGCATAAAATCCTGGCCAGAGCCTTTCGCGCTGGGGTCTTCCTGAGCAGCACAGCAATGGAATCTGTCCCCAATACTTTTATATTGTTTTAATTAGCTTTGCCATCAATGGCACCTAGGGAGGTGGTGGAATCTCCATCCTTACAGATTTTTTTAAGGTCCATCTTGACAAAGCCCTGGCTGGGATGATTTAGTTGGGGTTGGTCCTGCTTTGAGCAGGGGGTTGGACTAGATGACCTCCTCTGGTCCCTTCCAACCCTAAGAGTCTATGATTTTATGAACGTTAAATGAATTGTATGGATGCAATGTTATCCGGTAATGCTAAATAGGACGTATTAATAAAGGTATTATTAATATTCCACATGCTTGTTATGTACTGCAACTACAGCAGAATAACAGCACTCTACAGCTGTGATAGCCCTCAACGGCTACACTCTCCTGGAAGGATGGCATTGACAACTGCAAGAATGAGACTAGCAAATCCTGGAGAGAGATTCTTGGCAGTTGGCCCACAACTGTGGAGCTCCCATCCGGAACACATCAATGAGCATGAGCCTTCAGAACAAAATGTAAAGCACACTTCTCCAAGCTGGCTTTCCTGCAATAATCACACACTCAGGATAAGAGGCAAACAAATTTCCCTTCACCTTGGGGACAGGTAGAGAGAAAATGAGATCTTGTGTGTTATTTTAAAAATTTGTCAGGCATTCATACTATGGTGAGGAGAGCAGCGTGAAGAGTAGGCAGGGGCGTGGGCCACCTGCTTTAATCTAGGAATCGTAATAGGGATTATGTTAATACACAGTAGTGACACGTACAAATGATCTAGTGTCATCTAGCTAACTCCACAAGGCAACATGCCTCCCTGCAAATTCTTTATGATGCAGTGTAGTGGCCGGGAGGTGTGGCCTTCCTCGGAGATTGACAGTGAGGAAAGGCCAACCCCCCTCTGGGGGGCAGAAAGCGAAAGTCCACACCCGCCTGACCGGAAGCAGAGAGGCGGGACAGGAAGGGGAAGTATAAAGGGCAGGCCTTCCAGCTCAATCAGGGGAGAGTGGCCAAAGGAGAAGGACATCCCTCCCTCAGAACTGGGATTGGAGCCTGACTGCTGCCCCGAGGAGAGGCTGTCAGGGCTGCCTCCCGGTTGGAGCCCCGAGGACCTGCCAGAACTGCCTGGGGCTGGCAAGCTGGGAGAACTACCTGACCCCTGTGACCTGGAGGAGCTGCAAGAGCAACCTGCCCCCTGCGAGCAAAAGGGTCTACTGGGCCCCTGTGAGCTGGAGGAGCTGCCTGATGCCAGTGACGGTGAGGACCTGCCCCTCGTGTACTACCCCAAGGAACTGGACTGTGACCTGGAACACAGGCATGGAGGAAGTAGCCCAGGAGTAGCCGACCTCAGTCCGGCTGTTCTTGAGTCTGAGCACCAGTCAGCGAGGGCTCTGGGCTGGGATGCAGTGGAGTCAGGTGGGCCTGCATCCCTCTCCCCACTTCATCACCACTTGGCCTGCGAAGCCTCAATAGGTTGTAGCCGATTCATGGTGCCTGGCTTGCCCTGCCTGAGGGCCTGGGCTCTAGACTGTTTGCTCGCCCTACCTAGGGCGAGAGACTATTTACTTTGCCAGCCCCGCCCTGACTGAGGGTCTGGGCCACAGACTGTTTACATGCCTTTCCTAAGGGTTGGAGCCTAGGGCTTTGGGATTGCCCAGCTAGGCCGAAGAGGCCCAGAAACTGCTAATTCCCCCGCTCTATCTGAAATCTCCCCACAAGACGTAGCGGCTGGGAGGTGTGACAGCGAGGGAGGGCCACCACCCTCACCCACATCGGGGATCGCTTACATGCAGTTTTAAATAGAATTTAAGTTTAACAACTTTATCTCCCCGAGCAGCAGTTTCTCTCCATCCCTTAAATACCAGTGACCCAATTCTCCTAACTCAGAACAGGCTTGGGCCTAACCCTGACTTCCTCCTCCATCTTGAACACCCCCTTTCATGTGTACACTCAAGTTGGGTGTTTCCGTGTACTTCAGTGGGAGCTGGATTGAGCCCACGATGTAAGACATTTGAATTACTGGCTGTAGCACAATGTTGCCACAAAATTGTGGATGACTTGTTCTGCACACTGCTACTGCTGGCACCAAAGGATCTCTTCCTTTTAGTGCAGTTACTATTGCTTGCTCAGATAGCACAGCAATGAGTGCTACACAGGTACCTGAATAGTGAGGTACAATACCTAAATAGATAGTTAACACGTGCATAACATTTCCTGGTTTTCATTCAGTGTTGTTGTTTAGTATCTCCTCTTCATTTACATTGTCATTACCTGTTTAGTGTTTCTTTCTTTGTCCCCCTTTAAAAGTAAATCTTTCTGACCTCAGTCAATGCTTGTTTGTTGTTCCTCCCACAGCCCTATCAGACTCACTATTTTCTGTCAGTCTTTAACCCTCATTTTCTAGAGCTGCTTGTCCTCAGTCGCTTGCTGTCATTCTCCCACTCTGTCTTAATATGTTAGGACACATCCTATGCTGACATACTGAGTTAGTCTTTAATACTGACATCTTATATTCAGGCTAGTAGTATTAAGTGAGAGCAGTCATTTGCTTTCAGAAACCAGCTAGAGATGCCAAGATAGTTACTGTCTCCCAGGATTTACTGAAATGAGTTTTTACACTAGATCTTGCCCTTTGACTTTTGATTTTCTGCTGAAAAAACTGTTGGGTTCCAAAGAAATGTTGAGTTGCTATGAAGTCTTTTTTGCTGTTATGGGAATTTACTACTTGAAATATCCACTTCCTTTGCAGAGAAGTAGGCTTAGAATACAGGTGGAGGGGAGCAGTGGTGCAGTCTCTCTTCCCTTCCTGCAGCAGGGGCACAGCAGCAGGGACCAGCTCCAGCGGCCTCACAGGGGGCCAGTGCTGCTGGAAGTAGCAGGGAGATGCTACTGGCCACCTCTCACTTTTTGAAGATTTGGAAACAGAAATGAGAGAATTCTTAAATGTGGAAGTGAGGCTGGGACTCCTTCCTAGCCCCTCCCCCAGCACAACAGTGAGGCTGCCAAAGGGCTGTTGTCTTACAAGGAAGGAGTCCTGAGCCCCATCTCTCCTTTTCCAGCCTCACTGCCACCTGCTGGTCAGGAGGCCACTTTACATTTCTAACAAGACTAAACGATAAGAGCTCTCTCCCCTCTCTTCTCCCCTCCCTGATAAGCAGGTAGGAGCAACAGGAGCATCATGACAACAGTTTATTTCAAGGAAGTGGATGTCTGATGCCATTGACACTTGCTCTTGCTGGGCTTGAACCTACCTATCATGATCACTATTATAATCTCCATTGCTGCTATGCCACCACACTTCCATTGTTACTTCAGGAACACACTGCACCAGCTCTCTCCATTCCCAGGACTCAGCTAGGTTACTGGACTAAAAAGGTATTCAACAGACCTACCTTTCCCATGGCATCTGGCAAACCAGACAACTGTTCCTCCACTCAGCCCATCCCACAGCACCATCCACTTCGTTGCCTATCACAGTTGAAAGTGGGAGGGACTATCCAAGGAAACAGAAAAGCAGACATAAGAAGCCAGATTCCAGACATTTAACACCTACACATTGCACTGGACCATTACTCAGGCACAGCCCAGAAGCAGACAACACAAAGCGTCATGAACTCAAGTTCATTGTGATCAATGCAAGATCTACTGCCAAAAAAACCAAACAATAAACAAGCTCCTCAGCAATGAAGCACCTGATATAGCCTGCATCACAAAGACCTGGCTGGGTAACAACCAAACCCTGTGCTAGCCCACCTCATCCTCCTCACTCATCAAGATACTGGGTACACCACAGACCTGCATTCACCTTCTCTGCAAACATCAAGACAACTTGATTTGAATTTATTCATCTGACTGTAAAAACCAGAGACAAAATGAACACAGGGTTTATGCTAATTTACAGATGACCACAGACTCAAGGGTTCACTAAAGGAGCACACTGACACCTAGTCAGTGATGGTGGTGAAATACCCCATAGACTTGTCCTCAGATTTCAACGTGCATATCAACAAGGCAGCAGATGCCAAAGCCCAAAATCTCATCTCCTCATTTGCCTCCTTAGGACTTTCACAGTTGATGGTCTAGTCCACGCAGCTGGTCACACCCAGGACCTGATCTTCAGCCTAGAAGTCAACATCAAGGATATCACAACTCAGCCACCATGTTGGACAGGTCACCACTTCAGTAAGGCAGTGGTCAGAGAGCTGCTAGCTCCCAGGCAACAAGACACTCGTGGTCCTGATTTACCCATGAAGACTCATGCACTCCAGCAAATTCCAACCTCAGCACTCCACCCACAGGACAAGGAGTCAAATATTTGGTGTATCTCTAAGATTGTATATCAGCCTCAACCATCGAAGCACTAGCCCCCTCATGATCCCTTCCTCCATCACCCACACAGATTTTTGGTTTTCTGACATCTGATAAAGCAAGAAGGGCAGAAACTTGCTCTCCAGTAGCAGCAAACTAAAGCTGATATAGACAGGATGAAAAACATGTTATTAGTTTTATTATCATGGCACCTAGGATCCCCACTCATGGACTAGGCCCCCACTGTGCTAAGCACTGTACAAACCTCGAAGTCAATGCAACTTTGTTCCCCAATAAGATAAAAACAATAGTTTTACTTTCCTGCTTTTGTCATCCTCTGGCACAATTAGGAGCATGTATTTCTTGAATTCCTCCTTCCACTATGTCCATCGCTGGCCTAGGTTTGTGTCTAGAAAACCCAGGGCTCCAGGGGGCTTTGAATCAAGCTCCATAGCTCACACTGACAGTTGCTGCACTGCAAAGAACTCACAGCTCAGATGCTGTGACCATGTTTCACTAGCATACGGTGAAGATGAATGCAGGTTAAGTTAAATAAATTGAACTTTATTAAACCCTGCACACTGCTCTGTCCACGTGGCTGAGTTGCTTCCAGACTAACTCCCTGCATTCCTGTCAATAACAGTACCTCTAGGGAACATGGGTCCTCTGACTTGACTCCAGTTCCACTGATCATAATATACTTGCCACAAAGCAGGTCAAACAATGAAGCACATCTTGCATTTTCTAACTCTCTGATTATTTTAAATGCTTGCCAACGCCTTTTGTTGTTTTCCTCTATTTTATTTTCAATGTTAATGTGATAAAAGGCAATTAAATCAGACCTTGAATAAGGCATGTCAACTTCACAGGCACTAAATTCACTTTAATATAAAGCAATGCGTGTTCACGCAAACCTCAGACTTCCTGTGATTTTTAGTGTTTCCCTGATAAGAGACGTCAATATCTGTGTAGTAAGTTGCACTTCCAGCAGGAGCAGACTAAAAAAAAAAAAAAAAAAAAAAAAGAAAAGAACTAAACTGCAGAAGCATCTTTAGTAATCAAGAAAGGCTGTGTGGCCTTTTATTCACCACTACCTAAAGATTTGAAGGACTCCAAGGTTCATTGCTAGTATGTGGTGTGCATCTTTGGATACGGTACTGATTGTGGCTGCTCAGGGGTGTTTACAGGATTGGGTCATACTGAAAAATAGTAAATCACATCCAGCTGCATTACAGTTGTAGTAGGAAGCATTATTAATTAATTAGCAAACATCTTTTGGATGATAAAAAACACAAATTAATCCAAATGACCTGAGGGATCTGAAGCCACTTCCTGGTTGTTAATGATTACACAAAATCATATTTTAATACTGTCTCATGAAGGACTGCATCAGAATCCTTGGAGACCTTGGTGTTGGGCTTCATACAGTTTTCTTTTGAAGTTTCCACTCAGTAACTGGATAGGTCCTAAACCCATGGCCATAAGAGAGAGGGTTGCAGATCCTGTCCAAAGAGAGGACATTCCTGGAGCAGAACATGGGAGGCCATCAAACGTGCAGATACCCTGAAACTCTGACAATGGCTAACCAGGTAAATGAAGTTGTAAGTTTGATGTGACATGTTAGTGTGCACTTACCCTTAGGGTTCCCCTCCATGTCAGCATGCAGCACTGCGGCGGCTTTTCCTCTCTAGTGCCACCTCTTGCATCCCAGTTCCTCAATGATGTGCTGCTTCTGTGGCTTAGCCTTCCAGCCAGGTCAACCCTCAGTCCATTCCCCTTCCAGGGCAGGGCCAGCATTAAGAGGTAGCAAGAAGGGACCCGCACCACAGGGGGCACTGGATAATGGGGCTTGGGCCTCATACCCATGCGATGGGACTCAGGCTTCAGAAACTTTGCAGAAATCCCATGTATGAACAGGTAAAAGAGATGGGGTGGGGGTCAATTCCTAAATACCTTCCCTGGGCCCAGCGAGTCTAATGCCAGCCCTGTTCTAGGGTTAACAGAAAACAAATTACGTCTCAGCTCAGAAGTCAATAATATAAATACTAGTTCCACATGGACAGCCAAGGCCAACGTTACCGAGGTTAAGCCCCTGACTGGGAAAGTTCCTTGGGTTAGGGCAATGAGAACCTCCCTGCCCTGGCCTGGCTTCACCCAGAACTGGCCCCCAGTAGAAGCAGCCAGCCTTTTATCCAGCCTGCTAGGCCCTGATTGCCTGCACCTCATCTTGGCTATTCTAGATGCTGGAGGACCAACTCTCACTGGTTCTGCCTGCAGCTGATCATGGGAAGCCTCTATAGGTATCCCTTGGAGGTCTGAAAGTGCTGCTCTTCCCTTCCAGCAAGATGCCGTCTTAGGTAATAGTGGGCCAAGGCAGCAGGGGGCAGCAAATGCCTGGTACATGCCTAACACATGTACAAAAGTGACACAAAGGATAAGTCTATACCGACATAACTAGACCCACAGGTCAGCTGACACAGGGTCGCCAGGTTCCGGCTGTGGGGCTGTAAAATTGCAGTGTAAATATCTGGGCTCAAGCTGGGCTTAACCTCGGTAACGTTGGCCTTGGCTGTCCATGTGGAACTAGTATTTATATTATTGACTTCTGAGCTGAGACGTAATTTGTTTTCTGTTAACCCCAGAGCTTCCCCCATGTGGGATCTCAGATACTAGGCTCCAGCCCGAACCCAAACGTGTACACTACAATTTTATAGTCCCGCAGCCAGAGCCCAGTGAGCCTGAGCCAGTTGACATGGGCCAGCTGCAGATCTTTTATTGCAGTGTGGACACACCCCAACTTAGGGCCAAAGCCTGAGGTTTTTATTCAGTCATTATTGAGACAAACTCTTGGTTACTTCAGTAGGAGTTTGCCTGAGCAAGGATTTCAGACTCTGGTTCTTAGAAAGCAAACTGAAGATCAGACTCAGAATTTGTGCACTCATTAGCCCAGTACTGATCCTAACAAAAGGGGCAGCCGTTGAACAGCTCAGCAGGATACAGGTTTGTTGGTAAAAATGATATTAAATATCAAGCAGCATGCAGGCCTATGTGTAGTGCACTTTGGTAACGGTATCCCAAATGCTGGCAGGGAGCTCCGACGAGCCAGCAATCTGCTCTAGGTGAAGGTCAGGATTGCATCATGTGACTCAACAGCATTTTTCTAGCAAACAGGAGCCTGAGTCTGTCCCTGTTAAAAGTCAATGACTTCAGTGAATGCTAGATCAAGCCCTTGAAGGGCAGAATTGCTAGACTCTGAAGAGATGTCTAGTTCTCCCTGACTAGAAGGCTGGTTGCAGTGACACAGGTCTACAAGAGTGAAGGATTAAAACAGGAGGGAGAATGTCAATATTTCACAATGAATAGACCACTATTTACTCTAGAAATATGTTGTATTTATTTACTTTACAGAAACTTTTTCTCTGGGGCATCAAATTATAACCATCCACTTTCTGCTCCTTGATACCACTTGAATAGCATTCCTCTTTCTCTTCCCAATCATCACTGCAAGTCACAATTATTCTGAGCTAAGCATTCGCCTTTTTTTGTACATTAGCACATATTACAGACCCCCCAACCTCATTAGGGCCCTGATTCAGCAAAGTTCTTGAGCACATGCTGAATTTAAGCACAGGCTTAAATCCCATTCACTTCAATAGAACTTAAATGTGTGTTTAAAAGCTTTGATAAATCAGTGTCCACGATATTAGCCGCTAGACAAGCGCTATAGGACAGAATAGCGAGACTGGTGTCTTCACCATGTGGTGAGACTATTCATAAAGAAAGATGTTAAATATCTTTCAACTTTAAGATCCTGACCCAAAACCACTTGGTAACCTGTCCATTGACTTCAGTGGGCTTTGGATCAGGCACTAAGTTAAGGCAGTTCCATCTCATAGCTCCAGAAAGCAGACTTTATATATCCCCTTTTGCTAATTACTGTTTCTGGTGTAGCTGCAAGAGCCCCCTTGCTGCACTTGGGAAGACATAGCATTGCTGGAAATATCGAAGTGTAGCTGAGGCCCTTCTGCAGGAGAGGGCTTCTATTGTTCTAAATGGAGAAAAAGAGAGAAACTCAGAAGGAGAGGAGAGGTTAGGAGCATCGTTAAACAGGTCTCCTGTTGTTCACCATTGGACAGGCACTGCTGTGGGAAGAGCAGCTGTGGCTTCCCATTCAGTGCATCAGTGGCTGCAACTGTGGGCAGCAGAACAAAAGTATTTTGCAGCCCTGTCAGGCTGTAGGGAAAGAGCCTGGGGGGAAGGCAGAGAAAACAACATTAAAGACAGAGTTTCCCCAAGACACATGACAGATTCCAGGGGAAAGTGGTTATGTTTTTACCACACTGTGAGGAATTTGTTTCATTAAAATGAAAAGACCATTAATTTTAGCACAACCAGAGCGCCACCATGTGGTGCTTCTTTTATGAATTCCTGTATCTAGAGGAAACAAAAACACCTATATTAGTGATGTTACTAAATACAAACATGCATGCTTTGCAAATTAACTCATGGGGGAAGTCTGACTCAAAATGACAAAAGCCCCAAAATCTAATGTGAAAGACATTCCTTTCCTTAGCTCATGCCAGATTTTTAAAATATAGTAGGAATGTGAATTACAGACACTAACTGAATGTCTTGGCTTTTGTCAGTCTGCCACAATCTCTTTATATGTATATTACAGATATATTACATATTTGTCCTTTTACTCTTTCAAATAAAGGGAAATAAAATATTTTAGAAAGCATGTACTACTTATTCAAGCATTACTTCCCAATTTCATACCTTGCTAAAATAAATGCTACTTTATTCAACAATCATAACTACTACAAATAATAACGAAAATCAACTTCCAGATTATTCCCTCCTCTTGGTCTCCTAATGTGTCTTGTCTTCTGTCAGTGCTTTAGGGCCTGATCCTCCCAGCATGTGCATAAATA
This sequence comes from Emydura macquarii macquarii, assembly GCF_026122565.2. Taxonomy (NCBI): domain Eukaryota; kingdom Metazoa; phylum Chordata; order Testudines; family Chelidae; genus Emydura; species Emydura macquarii. The sequence goes on along the minus strand of NW_027131614.1, from coordinate 25,646,171 downwards.
AGCTTTACTCACATAAGCACTGTTCCAGCTGACATCAATGGGGTGCTTCATGTGAATAAAGATGTGCCTGAAGGAATGAATTCTTGGATTGAAAGTTCTCCAAGACCGGAGCCAGTTTTGTTTTGTGATTTGTACAGCCCTGAGCACACTGTCAGCAACTAACAAATAATGATAACTCTACAGCAATGATCTAAACCACAGCAATTTGCAGTAGTATTTCTAGAATGATTTTAGCTATTACTTATTTTTAGACGCCAGGAGGACACAAGGACACTATTCCACCCCAACCATCCCCTTTCAGGGGCCAATCAGAATTATAGTATTTGTGCCCTTCTCAACACTGTTCCTTGCTAGCACCCTCTGTGGGGCAAGACACCCCAGAAGCAGTGTTGAAGTAGAGAGACCATACTCCACCCATCAGTCTTTTATACCTACATTGTTCACATTTCCTTCCTAAGCAGACTTGTTCCAATGGTCTATTCCCTCATTGTCAGTCTGTGTTATTCCAATTGTTCAACTATCATATTAGTACATCTCAAAAAGGTATGAATTTTATATACTAATAGAAGTTTGGGGACGTAATCCTACAGAAGAAGCAAAAACCCAAATAAAAGGGGATTGCTTCCCAGAAAAATGTTACAGAGCTGAAAGATGGAATTCTCAATTCCAAAGAGCTAGCCTGTCTGCTCTGCTGGCTACATCCAATATTTTAATGTATAGGCAGGTGCCTGCTTCTACCCTTTCCTGCCTAGGGCTTGATCCAGTGGATGTACACATTGCAAATGAGAGGCAGCTAATCTATGCAATACCACTGCCCCACCCACTGTTTTCCACTTTGTGGGCAGTGTTTCACCCCAGAATACGTGGTTTGTTCAGTTCCTCCCCACCTTTCTCAGATGACATGCTGGCTTGAAGTCTCATTTACACAAAGGTTCCTTAAAGTGAGTATAAATAATGTACACTTTAAGGTCTTTCTACAACGCCAGCATGGTGGAAAGGAGACTTAGGGTATGTCTACACTGTAATCAGAGGTGTCATTGAACAAGCCTGCCTGGAAACCTTGAGACATGCTTGGGTGATTACCCCATGTTACGCTGCCACAGGTTGACTGCTATTGTTATTTGAGCTAGCTACATCAAAACTAGCACAAGCAGGTCTACTCAGATAAGTCACACCTCTGACTACAGTACAGACATACTGTTTAGTGTAAAAATGAGAATCAGGCTGTTTTGGGGTCTTCTTTAGTTTTGTAGGGTACCCAAGGATTTCTCCACAGCTCAAAGTGCACATCATCCTGGCACTTCTCTGCAGAATTTAAGCTTTCATTTAAGTAAGGTGCTCCAATGCGGTTGATACAATATGATGAAGTGCTGATTAATGCTCATAATTTCTCTTGGTGAGCAGCATATCAAAGAGATGCACGTGGAAGTACGTATAGTTGGAATCTCTCTCCCTCGTCCCCTCACCTTTTAGTGGAAAGACGAGTTTGTGGGGATCAGATTTTGTAGTCAAATCCAATTTCTTTACAAATGCAACAAAAAAGAAGGGCCTACTCTTTGGAGAAAATTGAGGATAAAAGGAAACCGAAGCTATGGGGCTCTTATCTTTGACATTCCTATTATGTTGTATCACACCCTTACATGACATTTATGTGGAAGAAAAACAAAGCAATCAATTGAGGAAAAAAGGTTACAAGGATTTTTCAGGCATGAAGTCATTTCTAAGCAATATAGAGAGGCTGCAGTTTATAAACAGGTTGCATCATCATCATCCATCTGCATTCACCAAATTACAGAACCATATTACCAAATTTGGTTCCTGACAGATCTTTAGTCTCTAGCTTTGATTTTTCAGTCTAACAATAGTGTTAAAATAGGGAATTGGGCCAACAGCTGGATTTTTAAAAAACTAAAAGAAAGAATAGACCTTTCTAGGCCAATGTCTTTGTCATCCTCCCTCACACACCCCTCCTCCTCACCCTGTGCATGGAGATGACCATTTGCTTTTGGGATCTTAACCTTTCTCTATGCAATGAAGGCTCAGCTGTCCCTGCAGCTCTGTTTACTTTCCCTTCTCTCCCCATTGGGCATCACAATGTCTTTTTGTGAGTCTGGGGTCTATATGACAGCAAGAGATGGAGATTGGGTGGAATGAGCAGGCTGCAGGCAAAGCTGGGTGGGATGCACATGATCACCCCACATCTGGGCCACTCATTATTTCCAGGAGAAGATCATCACAATGTTGCCAAACCTAAGCATTCAAAAGTCATGAGTCAGGTCCACAAAAATCATGAGGTTGGCTTAAATATCATGAGATTTTTAAAAAATAGTTTGGCATTCTCTTTTTGTGCTGTCTGATTCCTGAGCCTTTAGGTTGCATTCAGGTCATGTTTTCAGATTTTTCTCCTAACAATGAGGGCAAGAGACAGACTTACTTTTAAAAAAAATTAAAATCCAATTCTGTTATTGCTTTATTCCAGAAACTGAGGCCTTAAGAAATATAACAAAAATGGCAAGAATTTAGTGTGGTATAGCAAGCCTCCTTGGTCTCACCTATTGGCAGCAGTCTCCTCTATCAGTGGGGCCTGTGGTAACTCCACCCTCAGACTGGACATGTCTTGTGCCCCTTCCCCTCTCAGCATGTCCCCGGGGCCCAGGAAGGTACCTTGCTGCGGCTCCCTCCTGCCGACTGGGGCCAAGGGTTTCCTCCTTCTCTGCTCCTCTGGCTGCAGAGAAGCACCATCTCCTAACCCAGAGAAAGTTTCTCCTCCAGCTACCACAACCCTCTAGCAACTTCCTCCTCCTTCGCTCCCCCTCTTCCCTTTAGGGAAAGCAGGGTTTAAGTATACCTGGAGTAGTCCTCCATTGAGTCCAGGTGTCTCTAATTGCCCTGCAGTAATCTCTCCTCTGCCTGCAGGAAAAAGGGCCTTTGGCATTCTTGGGCTCACATACCGGCCGTGGTACACCCTTTTGTGGCCACCTTAGATAAAAATCAGGAGAGCTGCCAATACTGTAATCTCCAACAGTGGTCTTGGAAGCCTTACAGACGGGGGGTTGTCATGCTGTTGGAGGGGCTCACGACCATGAGTGCCAACCTCAGGGCAGACTGTTAAGAAATAGGGCAGAAACCACAAACTGGTGGAGTCTTTTCTAATTAGATTTCACCAACCCAGTAACAAATGTGAACTCCTGGATTGCTATAACAGTCTTGCTATAGAGTCACAGACAGTGCCCCTAAACTCTCCAGTCTATCTTGCCATCCAGACAAGCTGGACTTAGTGATAACTGGTCACCTATTCCAACGATCACAAGATATTCAGGTTCCTTCCAGTCCCAAGGGACCAATCACATACCTCAGATCAATTTGTATCTCAGATCTCACAAAGACAACACTTGTAGCCAATCCTGTAGTAAACTAACTGAAAGGTTTATTAACTAGGAAAAAGAAACACAAGATAATTATTTACAGGTTAAAGCAAGCAAGCATGTACACACAAATGAGTTACCATCTGTGGTTCCCAAAGATGACAGAGATGTAGTAATCTGTCAATTCAAAATGTCTTCCAGAGCAGACTCAGGATAACCCCTGGGGATCTCTGCCTTAGTTCCATATCTCTGGTTCTGTGAGAGTTCAAACAGCAAAGAGATGAAAAGTTTTCTTGTGACTCTGTTTTATTTTTTACACTTAGCCTTCCAGTCCCTGAGACAAGCTTGCACGTAGCATTTCCAAAGTGCTATAGGACCATTCACCAATCTTTTAGTGTCCTCTTTAATCTTGATAGACCTCCTGAATGGGTGGGGGTAGGATGATTCCCATGCCTGGGTTCACAAGTTCAGAACAAACATTTTCAAAAAGTTATAAAACAAAACATATGCATTTCCTTATATCATGGAGTATAGACATTACAAGTGAAATTAATGCATGCAGAAACTTACACGCATTTCATAGAGTCTAAATACTAACTACATTCTTATAAGACTAATGCCTATTTTGAACAAAATTGACATACAGGTGAGCTGGTCTGGTTTCCAGCTATGAGTTTGTCAGTGCTCAGCTGATTCCTACAGACTTGGCAAGAGCTGGCACCTAGTTTACCAGCATCTCAGGGGCATCCAGTGGAGCCATACAGCCTGGAGAAGGGCCTCAGCTGCGGGCTACGGTTCAGTGGAAGAACATGGAGCCTCCATGTGGATGTTCTCTGGCCTTCTGTGGAGCCTCCAGGATCTTCAAGGTTTGAAGGCTGGCACTATGGCCTTGTCCAGAGTCTACATCCTCAATGGTCAATGTGGGGGGGAATCTCAGCAAGGGAACCCTCAGAGAGATTTCCTCCCATGGGTTTTACCACAAGAGGGGATGATCTGTGCCAATATGAAGATAGTCTTTGGGCCAGTCCTTGCAAAGGCAAGGCTCATAAGGAAGAAATGTATATATTTGGTTTATGAATGGTTGAGCACTTTAAGTGATGTAACACTCCAGAGCTCAGACCTTACAAAGTGACACATTTATTTCAAATGAGATATGTTTGTGGGGTCACCACATAAAAAGTGTAAAAATCGGGACAGGCAGGGGGTAAATAGGCACCTATGTAAGAAAAAGGCCCAAATAACAGGATTGTCCCTGTAAAAAAAATCAGGACATCTGGTTACCCTATATATTTGTGAAATTGATCTCAGCTGCTGGACACACTCACGATTCAGCAGTTTATATGGGAAATCTAATATCTGGATTTCAGCGCTTCAAGTTCAGCTATGCCATTCAGAGGAACATTTTACTAATGACTCCCAGACTAATAGGCTGATTCCAACTTAACTGCATTGTGTTAATTAGTCAGTGGTTTATTTACCAACATCCTTATGATGAGTCAAAGTGTATAGTCACAGCAGCAAAGAATAAATATTTATTCTTTTAGTCGTGGATTAAGCCATCTACCTAGTTCTGGCAACATATTTAACCATGTGCTTAACTTTAAGGAAGTACTTAAGTTCCATTTACTTTAATGAGACTGAAGCATGTCTTAAATGCTTTGGTGAATTGAGACCTAAGGGTTAATCCTTCAAGGTACTGAGCACCTTCCACTACCACTGACCGCAGTGGAAGTTGACAGCATTAGGTACCCCTCAGGAGATATCAGCAGCTCACAAAATCAGTCTGTAATAGAACAAAAGAGATGATCTCAGAATAGCGACACATACGTATGAAAAGGGGAAAATAAATGGACATACTGTATGGTTCAGTTGAACAAGACAGTGCAGTATTGAAATGCAGGGCTTTGTAAGTAAGGTTTGTGATATTGTACATTTGCCACTTATATGTGGTATTAGTAGGATTTGGAATTTGTGGAAGGTGGTAGATGAGCAAAGCAAAAAGCAAACCAAACAAGTGAGGGACAGAGAAAGATTGATACTACAATTTAAGATACTTAGAAAGTTACATGGTACAAGATATGCAAATAACATCAGGAAACAATGATGCTCATGAAATCTGAAGGACTGGAAAGTGAACACCTCTATTTGCTCACTGACATAACAGGCTGCAGGCAGTTGTGTAATGTGATTTTGCCTTATAGGTGACCTTCTTCTTGAACTAGGTAAACCATCACCCCAGCAGATGATTGAGTCTTCACGCTTGCCCAGCCCCGGCCAGGCATTTGCAGAGACCATCTTCTGTGGGATGGTTTTCATGCTATAAACTAATGTCTGCAAGGAAGTGAGTTGAGACCACACTACTTTTTTTACTGATGGCCAGAGGCTGGACATGAATCATGATGACAGTTCCAGCCTGATAGCCATCTTGAGATTCATAGTTTCTATTTTGAAATTACCTATAAAAAATGTCCAGACACCCCTTCAGATCTTGAAAGGAGAACGCAAAATGTCAAGACTTAATAATTTATCCTAAATATGACCCTGTCATTAAATATATATAGTTTCCACTGCTTGGTACCCTTACAGTATTGTAGAATTAGAGCTGTGTGAACAGCAAATGCACAGTCATACAATGTATTTGAAAGATACATTGCAAAATTGATTAAATGGATGGTGTGATGAAGATCATCTCTCCAGCTTGACAGATAATTGTAAAAGTTAGAGATGGAAAGGAAAATACAATAATTTTGTTAGTTATTTTATGGATTAATACCAATACAGTATATCATATACATGTATCTTGATTACAAACTGAAGTATAATATCCTTCATTGTTCTATTTCTTCATCAATAACATTCTTAGAAGGAATAATTTAGTCTAAGAACATGACATCTTCGGGCCATAGGCTCAAGATGAATTCAAAGGTAAGTGAAAATCATCTCTGTGTTGGCCTCTGGGAAATGAGCTGGGGTTTCAGTCCAGTTCCTAGTCTGCAAGTATCCACATCACACAAAGTATCATCAGAATTGAACTGAACAGCTGGCCTTTGTCACAACAGCTGAATTAGCAGAGGCAAAGACTGGATTGTCATGAAGAATGTTCTGAGGTGCTTTCCTCTGAAACAGGAATGAAATACATGGGGACTGATTCTCCTTTCATTTACACCTGGAAAAGTCAGGAGTTACACCACTGAAATCAGTCAAGTTTCACTAGTGTAAAACCAACCAGAGAAGAGAGTAGGCCCATAAGTGATGATTATCCTTCAGCAGCACGTGCTGAACTTTTTTTGTGTACAAAATACAGAGCCCTACATTTCCCAGTGCTATCAATCCAGCATCTATCACCATAGTATCATTTTTTAAAATGCAGATAGTTACGGTATCACATCAGGGCTCCCTCACCTGGGATTTCTTACATGGGATTCCTCACACATTCTTGTAGCAAGTTCAACACCCTGTGCTTTATGTATAATGTGCTATACAACTCCCGGAGCGCCCCCACAGTGTAAGGATTTTACTTTCTTCCTAGACACAGGGCAAGAGAGAGAGGAGATCTCACCTCTCTGAAATACAAAACTTCTCTAGCCCTTCCATCTGATCTTCCCCTTTCTTCCTCTTCCTGTGTGATTTTAACCATTCTCAGCTCATGAGCTGAAACCCTTTGTTGATTGGCTAGTCACCTGGTACTTAATCAATTATCTCATCACTGTGGCTCATGTGGGGATGCTTAGCACAGAGTGGCAAATCACCTTTAGGCTACCCAAACTCCTGTTATCCTTATTTGCAGATGGAGAACTGTGGCACAGAAAAAGGAAGGCTCTGATCCTGCCAACACTTACGCATGCACTTAACTTTAGTTATATGAATAGCCCCATTAAAACTAAGCACATACAGAGGCGCCGTGGGGGTGGGGGGCATATAGGGCACTCCTCCTCAGATTTCTGCCAGGGTTTGCTGGCCCCGCTCAGTTCCACGATATGGCCAGACCCCCTCCCAGCACTGCAGCTGCTGAAGCCAGCAAACTGTGCCCTACTGGGAGAGGCAGGAGCAACAGCTGGGAGCTCTGGGAGGGGCTGCTGCTTTCTGGGAGGGAAGACTGAGGGTAAGAGGAAGCTGCCCAGGCACGACTCAAGCTGTTCCCGAGGCAGCCGAACTTTTAAATTGTGTCCCCCAACTACGAGCAGGTATGAGTTGTCTCTAGCACATGTGTCAGTGTGTGCAAGATTGGGGCCTATGTGAGTTGCCTACAAGAGGAATGTGATCGGTACATGGAGGTAGGGGAGATACTGCCATAGATAAGGCAGGAGCTGGATGAATTCACAAAATCACTCAGTGGCATAAGAGAGATCTAGCTACAGTTCTAGGTGCATGTTACCAAACACTTTCACAGACACAACCAAAATGCAAACTCAATTTTCCCTACAAATTCCACATGCTCAGAATACCTCTTAAAGTGACAGGAGCTGTTACTTAATGCCCCACCATCTCTTGTAGGAAACTCCCAGTTACTTTTTCATAAAACACATCAACATTCAGTATAAATACCTGTATGGATTTCACACTACATTAAAAGGAGTGATTGATTGACTACATTAACTATGTCTTATTTTTCATCCTTTTGACAACTGCTAACTAGAGAGAAGCATTGCAAATTCAGTTTCTCATGCTTAAGAAATACGTGCATATTGTATGGAATGGGGGAGCTTGGCCAAATTATTAGCTGCGGTTTCTTTTTTGAACTTTTAAAATTATTTTGACAAATCTATGCTGGAGCTAGCACAACTTCACAATATAAATGCAATTTTTATTCACAAGCTAAAAACTTTGTGAAGGTAAATTTAAGACTGTAAATAATATAATATACATGAGCTCAAGTCAAAATTCTAAAGCAAAGTTGGGAGATATTCAGATGTAGGATTTTGGTTTGACCCATTATAAAGGTAGAAGCCATTTGCATAATTCTGATTTTTTTTTTAATATTCTGATTGGATTTTTAGTAGTCCCAGAGTTCAGGTATATTTGGCTCCAATTCTTTGGTTTGGGCCAAAGCCTATAAATAAATGTTCATTAAATCCCCACATTGCTGTTGTTCTAAAAATCCAGTATCTGAAAATGATTATATCCATAGTTAAGATTCCACAAACAACTTTCATTCTGGATCATATCCACACTCAGCCTTCGCCTCCGTATGAAATCTCATATTCATTTCCAGTATAGGCTACAAGAGCAGGATTTTCAAAACTGTCAGGTGAATTAGGAGCACAAGTTAACAGGACTTCTCCTAAAACACTTGGGTGCTTTTGAAAATCCCACTCCAAGCCTTCACAAATTACCACCCACCCATCAAATATTGTCCACAACCTGGCCTCACCATCCTCCATTTAAACTGGCCCCGATGGGCCAGTCACTCCCACATCTTCCCTGTGCAGACCAGAGACTTGATTCTTCCACATCACACTTCCTGCTTTGTCAATAGATCACAACATATAACATCTTATTTTCCATGTAGTCCATCAGCTACACCTTCTTCCATTCCATTCTGAGGGAGCCCAAATTACTTTATTCTTCTTCCCTATGCAAACCAGAAACCATACAATACCACACAATACTTTCCATATTCATCCTCAAGCTTTTCCACCTGTATCAGCAATGCCTGCAAGCTCCTTGCACCCTAGCGACTGTTCTTTGTAGAATTTATAAACTCTTGAAGGCTTTGCCAGCAAAGCTTGGAAGTTCCAAATTTGAAATATTGGGATGAAAGAATTTACCAGCTGCATTAATGCCACCAGGAGAGCTTGTAATTTTTGTGAACTGTAGGTATTGGCCTCCTAGAATTTACAACATCCAAGCATTGTTTGTAATTTCCAAGAACATCTTCTCTATGGAGTTTACAAACACCTTGATATCAGCGAAGTATGATGTGTGAATGACTCAGAGAGATGGAAATATATGAATTTGATCTCAGTTACCCCAGAGTAAAGTTAGGACATCACTAAAGTCAATAGAGTTATCCTGAATTTAGTCTGATGAAACCAAGGGCAGAATCTGACCAAGATTTCACTTGCTCAATATATGTGAGACACTCCTGTGAGTTACAAACGGTGCCAGTTTCCCAGAAGAGCTTCTAAACTCCACGAACCCTGACGTGATAGACAGAGGGACATTATAAATTTTACCACATTACTGAAAGAACTTACATACTCAGTGAGCCCTAAAATGGATGTCTTGTGGGATGATACAGGCTTGTATTCTGCGATCCACTAGTGATCTATGTGGCCTTACAAAACCTAAGAGTATAATATATCTGCTGCTGAAATTGCCACCACTCCACTTTCCCACAGGCCTCACAGCCATACACACACACACACAAGATGTTTTAAAATATTCTTGAGGTTGCAAAGTCCAGCACTTAAAAGTTAGGAAATGCCAGAATTAACAGTGTCTATGCAATCTTAATTTGGCCCCTTTTGTGCATATGCATTAGGATACTGTCTTAACATGATTGCACACTATGTTTTTCCACAAGCCTCCTGCCTCATTCAATGCACAGAATGGATGATGCTCATGAGCACTTATCCAATATTTTGTTTATCCTCCTTGTTCAGTGTGTAGCCCCAGGCCTTATTTACTGCACACTGTTCCAGCCCTGCTATGAATACAGAATTATTAATTTTCTGTTGTGCCCCTCACTATAGTATCTGAGTACTTCACAGACAGTAATGAATTATTTTCACAACGCATCTCATAAACTTTAAGGTCATAAGGGACCATCATGATCATCTAGTCTGACCTGCAAAACGCAGGCCACAGAACCCCCACCTACTCCTCTAATAGACCCATAATCTCGGACTGTGTTACTGAGGTCCTCAAACCATAATTTAAAGATTTCAAGTTACAGAGAATCTGCCATTTACACTACTTTAAATCTGCAAGTGACCCGTACCCCATGCTGCAGAGAAAGGTGAAAACCCCCAGGGTCTCTGCCAATCTGACCTGGGGGGAAATTCCTTCCTGACCTCAACTATAGTGATCAATTGGACCCTGAGCATGCAGGCAAGACCCACCAGCCAGACACCTGGGAAAGAATTCAGAGCTCTCCCCATCTAGTGTCCCATTACTGGACATTGGTGATATTTGCTGCTAGCAATGACAGATCAGCTACATACCATTGTAGGCAGTCCCATCAAAACATCCCCTCCATAAATTTATCAAACTCAGTCTTGAAGCCAGTTAAGTTTTTTGCCCCACAACTCCCCTTGGAAGGCTGTTCCAGAACTTCACTCCTCTGATGGTTAGAAACCTTAGTCTAATTTCAAGCCGAAACTTGTTAATGGCCAGTTTATACCCATTTGTTCTTGTGTTCACATTGGCTCTTTACTTAAATAACTCCTCTCCCTCCCTGGTATTGATCCCTTTGATGTATTTATAGAGAACAATCATATCTCTCTTCAGTCTTCTTTTGGTTAGACTAAACAAACTCTTTGAGTCTCATCTCATAAGATATGTTTTCCATTCCTCTGATCATCCTAGTAACCCTTCTCTGCACCCATTCCAGTTTGAATTCATTTTTCTTAAACATGGGAGACCAGAATTGCACAAGGTATTCCAGATGAGGTCTCACCAATGCCTTGTATAGAAGTGCTAACACTTCCCTGTCTCTCCTGGAAATACCTTGCCTGATGTATCCTAGGACCGCATTAGCCTTTTTTTCATAGCCACATCACACTGGTGGCTCATAGTCATCCTGTGATCAACCAATACACTCAGGTTTTTCTCCTCGTCTTGTCACTTCCAATTGATAAATCCCCAGTTTATAGCAAAAATTCTTGTTGTTAGTTCCTAAATGCATGACCTTGCACTTTGTACTTTTAAATTTCATCCCATTTCTATTACGCCAGTTTTCAAGGTTGTCCAGATCTTCTTGTATGACATTCCGGTCCTCCTCTGTACTGGCAATACCTCCCAACTTTGTGTCATCTGCAAATTTTATTAGCACATGCTCACTTTTTGTACAAAGGTCATTAATAAAAATGTTAAATAAGATTGGTTCCAAGACTGATTCCTGAGGAACAACCCTAGTAACCTCCCTGCAGCCTAACAGTTCACCTTTCAGAATCAAATGTTTTACTGAAATCCAGTAGATTAGATCAACTGCATTTCCTTTGTCTAAAAATCAGTGATGTTCCCAAAGAAGATCAGGTTGGTCTGGCACAATCTACTTTTTGTAGATTGTTGTACTTTTTTGTTGTACTTTTTGTTGTATTTTTGTACTTGTACTTTTGTACTTGTTGTAATTTATCCCTGTTACCATTTACCTTTATGTCCTTCACTACTTCCTCTTTCAAAATTTTTTCCAAGAACTTGCAGCCAATTAAGGTTAAATTAACAGGTCTGTAGTTTCCTGGGTCACTTTTTTTTCCTTTTCTTAAAATAAGAATGATGTTAGCAATTCTCCAGTCAGCAGGTATGACCCCCAGGTTTACAGATTCATTAAAAATCCTTGCTATTGGACTTGCAATTTCATGTGCCAGTTCCTTTAGTATTCTTGGCTAGAGATTATTTAGGCCCCCCAATTTAGTCCCATTAAACTGATTGAGGTTTAGTCTACACTGTTGCTGGCGGTCAATGGGAAATATGCAAACTACATTTTACTTGCGTTGTCATACCACAGCATATTCACTGTGCTGTGTTGAGCAGAGATGCCCTCCAGTTGACACAGCCTTACTCCTTTCAGGGACGTGGATTAATGGCGTCGATCAGAGAGCACTTCAGGGATTGATTAAGCGTGTCTCCACAACCCACACAATTGATCATGCTGCATCGATCCCCATCGATCCCAAAGGAGTCGGCAGTGTAGACATACTCTGAGTTTGACTTCCACCTCAGATGTAGTAATTTCTACCTCCATATCCACATTTCCATAAGCCACCCTGCCACTACCCCTAACCTCCCCGTTACCGTTATTAAAAGCTGAGGCAAAAATATTAGTGTAGGTGATGGGCCATGCCTAGATTATCTTTAATTTCTACCCCATCCTCAGTGCTTAGCCATACCATTGCTTCTTTCCTTGTTTACTTTTTTATTTATATGGCTATCAACCATTTACTCCTCATTTTAATTTCCTCTGCAAGATCCAACTCTGCTTCGCTTTTGGCAGTTCTCACTTTATCCTCCCATTTTCTAACCTCCAAGAGGTAGCTTTCCTTGCTGATCCATCTCATCTTCCATTCCTTGTAGGCTTTCTGCTTTTCCTTAATCATCTATTTATGATGCTTGCTCATTCCGCTTGGTCTGCAACCATTCCCTATGAATTTTTTCCCCTTGCTTGGGATGCAGGCTTCAGATAGTGTCTGCAAGTAACTCCAAGCCTTCTCCACATTCAGATCCTTGAGTTCTTTAGTCCACTCCACTTCCCTAACTAATTCCCTTAATTTTTTTGTTTGCCCTTTTGATTGCAGATCTATTTTTGTTTATCCTTCCATTCAGTTTAAACTGAATTAGCTCATGATCATTCAAACTAAAGTTCTCCCCTACCACCAGTTCTTCTATGAGGTCCTCACTACTCACTAATACCAAATCTAAAATGGCATCACCTCTTATTGGTTCAGTGACTATTTGATGAAGAAATCTGTCAGCTATCACAACTAGGAAGATCTGGGCCCACTATTATTAGTAGCATTTGTCCTCCTGTGAGATCAGGAGGTGGCATTATTCCCATTTTACAGATGGGGAGCTGAGCCCCAGAAAGATTATGGTAAAAAGTATCCATTAATTTTGGGTGCCCAATCTGAGATACATAAGTCTGGATTTTTCAAAGTATTTAGCATGATATAGTACTTTATCTGTTCAAAGCACAGCTCCCAGTGACTTCAATTGCAGCTGTGAGTGCTCAAACTCAGAAAATCAGACTCCAGAGTCTGAAGTCAGGGACCCAGAAAATGAGGAACACATAATTTAGGGACTACTTCTAAAAGTTTGGTTTAAATGATTTACCCAGCATCGCACAGGAACACTGTGTCAGAGTCAGGGCTGGAATCCAGTTCCCTGGGGCAGCATTCAATTGCCTTAAGCAAGAGATCAGCCTTTCTCCTCCTCATTCACCACACACTTTCCAACTTCTGCAACAACTGAGACAGGAGTCCTACAGACCACAGTCTCTGTCACCACACAACCCTGATTCATCTCCAGAGCAGATCTAGCCTGTACTCTAAGGGAGGCAAAGGTGGAAAAAAAGCATAAGTGATCATGTAATTAAAGACTGTATCATAATGCACAGGCACAAGGGGGTCAAATTAAGGTTGCACAGGCAGCCTGAATTCTGGCATTTCCTAGCTTCTCAATGCTTGACTTTGCAACGTCGTAATATTCTTTCAACAGTGTTTTGTGTGTCATTTCTTAGGTTTCTATATAAGCAAACTGAAAAAAACACGCCACTGACATCACGTGGCACCATATTAACACAAAGATGGGTCAGCAGCAAAGCTGGAACCTTTAGAGCCATTGCACAGATCTGTGCCACTTGAGCTGACAGAGTAACTGATCCCTCAACTTTCCCCATAGGTCCAGCTCTTGTCCTCTATGCATTCAAATCAGGCAACTTCCTCCTTCTCCTGCCTGAGTCCAACAGAGTATTCATTGAGATCAAAGCAGAGACAGGCTCCCTGCTCTCAGTTCATATGCCTGGACCTGGTGTTGGCACAGCCCACAGAAGGCCAGAGATGCAATTATAGGGAATGTTCTCCACAGCCCCAGAGGCTGGAGCATATTCAGCCCACATGGAATCTTTGGGAAATTTAGCTGCTAAAATCTAAGTCTGAGAATGTGCAAACTGCAGGTTTTTAAAAGGCTTATAATTTGGCTAAGTGTGAGCAGAGTTTCACAAGGATGACAAAAGATACATCCCAGACACAAATTCCACCCTCTGCCAAATTTCAAGTCCCTGCTACAAAGACTGAAAGCACTAGAGCATTTCAAAGCAGTTGTCACCCAAATTTTTTAACATGGGCAAAACAATGTAGTTTCCCCCTAACCTCATTCTCAGAAACAGCCAAAATATTTTCACTGGCATTTTCCAAGAAAAATACTTCCTGAGGCAGGCATTGATAATTTCAGCCCAGACAGTTAAAGTCTGACAAAGTCATAAGCAGCTGAAAACAGGGTCTAATAATGGGAAGTGTTAGACAACCTTAATAGGTGGAACTACCAGCCCTACCTATAATATCTGAGCATTCTGCTGTGTGATGTTGCTCATTACAATAAAAACAACCATATCAAGTTATGTAATATTTAAAGGAGAAAGTGTTTATTCCTTTTGTCTGTGTTTTCAGCTCCTCCGAAAACATATATCAATTCCTGTGCTCAGGCAGCTGTTATGTTCGTAGGAATGCTATTAAGCTTTACAACACTACTATCAGAGTGCAATTGTTTATTTTCCTGGGTTTCCAGGCAAACCATGTTATCTGTGCAGGAGTGGCTTCCAAATTGACAAGTCCCTGTGCATGCATGAAATTGATCTCTGGCCCAACTGAAACTTGCCTTTCACATCCTGCTTTTTGATTTATTCATCCCAGTGTTAGCAATGTTGGAAAGTTAATGTGAAGAGGGAGCAGAGAAAGTGTCCATTTTAATTAAAATTTCTCAGGCTCAGCATGGAATCTCTTGTTAAAACCAGGGAAAGAGAGAACTAGCCAGAATCCTAGGGTACTTATACCTGGGTTCACATTGCTGCTCCAAGTGAGGCTAAAGAGGGAGTTGAACTTGAGTCACCCACTTCCACATGGAAGCCCTGACCACTGTTCTGTTGGCTGGTCTTTTTATGCAACACCCAGCAAAAGTCTCTGTTTTGTTCTCAAAAATGTTTGGGCTGGGAAAACCATTGCCTACCCAGTTCTAATTCTCACTCCCCTTCTGTGGGGCAGGAGAGAGTAGCTTTCAGATTGATGGTTTAGTGGTTTGGGTATAAGCCCACAGCTCAGGAGACATGGGTTTGAATGCCTTATCACTGACTTCCTGTGTGACCTTGGATAAGTCACTTAGTTTTTCTGTGCATCATTTAACTTGTGAAATGGTAATAATAGAACTTTCCTCCCGTACGGTGCTGTTGTGAGGAAAAATGCTCTAATGGGCTCAGAGGAGCACTGTGCAGTACTTATGGAGGCCATATAAGAGAAGAGCGGACGTTATAAACTGGGAATGTGGGATTTCAGCCCTCATAACAAATATGAAGTAAGAAATGGAAACCTGCCCCTGTATTTATTCATGTAACCCTTCTGCCAGACAGAGTCGGCAGCAGCAAGGGCCAGGTTCTATATCCAGGGGTCCCTGTCAATGATACCACACCAAACTGGCTCGAGCCTCCACCCAGTCTCCTGGGAAATCACACACTATCCCCAGGGTGCTCCAAAGGGCAATACTTCCCCTCTCGCAAGCACAGAGTTTGAGTGTAGAAAGGAAACCTTTTAATAACAGGAGGGAAGTAATACAGCACTGGTTTGGGAAACAGTGCAAACAGAATTAATTAACTCGTTGAGCCAAATCCACCCCAGAGTACAGGGCATGTCCTTTGCCTCTCCCTTCTTGCTTTCCCCTGTACTGACCATCATAGCTGCAATGTCTACCTCTCGGTTGGGGCTCAGCCAGTCCCCCTCTGCAGGCTCCTGCCAGACGCAGGCTTGACCAGGCCTCCTCCGTTGCTGTCTCCTACCACCTCCGGGCCTCGCCAACTCCCTGCTGCTGGCTCCCGCCACCTACTGGTGCTGATCGCTCCTGGCAACTACAGGCACCGACCGCTCCTGGTTCCTACCATCTGCAGGCACTGACCATCTGCTGGCACCAACTGCTCCTAGCTCCCACCCTCTGCTAGATCCCACCCTCTGCAGGCGCCAACCACTGCTGACTCTTCTCTGCTGATTGTCAGTCAAGGTTTCCCAGTTCCTTTAGTGATTCAGCTCTTAGCGAATTTCAGCTTATGGAAAAACCTTCTGCTGACACAGGAGTGATGTCCCTGCTTTCAACAAACAAAAGACTCCAAGAGGAGCCATTAATTCTACCTTTTAACAATGGGATGAGATAGTCAACCCATACCAGAGGGTAGCCCTTTGCCAGGGCTAGTGCAATCTCAACAAGAGACTTCTCACCCCTTTCTTCTTACGATGCTGAAACATCCGTCTGCCACTCTTGTTGGGCTCTGTTTAGGTGAGAGTGAATTTTTTATCAGAACAGGCTAAACACAGATCTGATACCATTTGTCCATACAATCAAAGGACAATATTTCATTACCCCTGAAGTTAACACAAAAGTGACTTGTAACATAATACCAGACACATTGACCATTTCCCATAATGATCAACACTTGGTGTGCTTATGCAATATGCTGAGAACTTAATTGTACTCATGCAAATACAAAGTCCATGCAAATAACATGCACCCCTTTCAGCTGCTGAGCAGGGAGAGTGCCACTCAGACCTTGCTTACATCCATTAATGTCTCAATCATCCCCAAGCAGAAGGTAATATGCCAGTCCGTCAGTGGATTCCTTGGAGAAACACTGCAAAGAGACAGTACAATTTATTTAAAAGAGATCCCTTTAGATAGCAAATAAGTTCTAATGGACAATAACAGAAAAGAAAAAGAAAAGCAAAATTCCCTTTCTCGTACATATTTGCCATTTCACACCAACAAATTTCTTTAGGAATAGCAAGAATATTTGAGAAAATATAGTAACACATATGCTGAGTTTCCCCTGGCACCTTTCCTCTACTAAAAAACCAAGGGCCAAATCGTCAGGTGATGCAAGCAGTCATGGTGACATTGATTATAGTGGAGTTATGTTAGTTTATACCATCTGATCTTCAAAACAAAAGTTAACATTACATCAGGCTTTGTTTGTTTGTTTTTTGTGTTAGTCAACTCAGAGCAAAATGCTGGTGTGGTATTTAATTAAAATTAGTCCAGAAAAGATTCTAATTTAGGAAGGGGAAAAAAATCAGCCCTATTAAAATGCATACAAATAGCTTCAAATTATGAAGGGTTAGCTATTTAAAGAGTCAAATTAAAAAAGACATCCACATGGAAGCCTTGATCCTCTGCTTGCCAGTTCTCTGATCCTCTGTGTGGTTGTTGGATCTGATATGAGAGACAACATTAAACTAGTGTCTTGTTTTAACTTGTGTAGTCTCAAAGTTAACACTTCTCTAATGCTTTGACAACATAGATATCACAAGTTCTTGCCACTGAACCAGGTTTTTTTCTAATTTGTTTAGTATGTAAAGAGCCCTGCAATAGAGTGTGACTATAGTATTATAATAAAATGGCAAACAAACAGCATACTTTTATAAATAAGGAAACTAGGTTAATCTAATGTTATCCTTGCTATTTAGTGCCAAAGTACAATATGCAGTTCTAACCACCTCATGGGCTGCCATCTGCCATCGCCTTTCCCTTTCATCCCTGTACCTCTTGTTGGGGTAGAGTTAGAGCAACAGGGGCTTCAGATGACCAAGGAAAAATATACCATGTATTCCCTACAGGCCCATGCAGTCTGCCATTAATAATGCTTGGATCCCTGCCTGAGGGAAATTAAGTTAAACAGATCTTGTATTGCTCCTAGGCAAAGTCCCTGAAAACACTATACAATTAATATACTATGGGGTCATAAGGAAAAAAAAGTTAACTTCATTAGCAATACTCTGATCATCAGTGATTACACTGCATTTTAGTGATCTGGTGCTTTTCAAGTTTAATAACTATATCCTCAGACAGCTAGAAATCAGCTTCTGTATGGCATGTTTTTAGAAGTCTGTCTTTTTCACCTGCATATGTTAGCAGCTCATGGGAAATTCCTTCATATAATGGGTTGAATTACACACACACACACAACTCCCACTGAATTCAAGGGAAGTTGCATTTACAAATCTCCAGGCAAAATGTGGTCCATTAATTGCCATGTGACAGCCAACATGCACAGAATCAGATCATGGGAAAATAACAGTTCTCTGTGTTCAACAATTATTTAGCCCTGACATTGTATCTTTCGTGCCTGCAGGTTGGTTTTGTATCAGTAGGTGTGTAGAAAAATCCCAAATTTGACAGATGAAACCATCAGTTCCGTAAAACATGTTTCTTTTCAAACTTATGCTCTTCCCCCTTACTACTAATCACTGATATGGAGCTGGTGAGTGATGAAAAATTCACCACCTACAGAGAGCACAAGTTTCTTCATTACTCTACAAAGCCGAAGATTGCCATTTCAAACCCTCCTACAGACAGATAAGCATTTGCCTATATATGGCTTTTTAAATGCCAGGATCCAGATCTCAGTTAATTTTATTAATCTGTGAAGAATTTTCTTTTTTGTTTGTTTGTTTGTTTATGGCAGATAGGCTGACATTTTGAAATTCTTCAGGACAAGGCCTTTACTATACAGATAATTAGACTCAAGTCAGACTTAAGATTTAAATAAAGACATGGATACTAAATAATATAATAGTGTAAAGGGACACTTTTAAACTTGGGAATTATGTACCTGTTGCCATTTTTATTGTATTTTTAAATTGAAAGACTATTAAATCCAATGGCTTTTATTAAACTATTGGTACAACCTCTTTCGTTGTAAATGGAAGTCCTCCAGGATATGGAAAGTTCATGCCATAAGAGAATAGCGATGGTTGTGTTGCATAGAGTCAGGTGGGCAAAATACAGAGAAATGTGCAGTCAATCTATGCCAGTGGTTTTCAACCTGTGGTCTGCAGACCACTGGGGATCCATAGCCTATGTCTAAGAGGTTCACGAAAGGTTGTCATTACCATAGAGCAGTGGTTTTCAACCTGTGGTCTGAAGACACTTGAGAGTTTGCAGACTATGTCTAAGATTCTCAAAGGATTACGTATCTCCATTCAAAATTTTCTAGGGATCCGCAAATGAAAAAAGGTTGAAAACGACTGATATATTCAATCTATTGAAGGCTGTAGTGTCATGCTATATGGCAGCTATATCCATGTGTCTGCCTGCGATTGGTGGCTGACCAAGGAGTAGCAGAAGAGTTATCCTTCCACTCTCGGACTGGATGTCAGGGCTGAAGGCCCAACTGTGTTTGGCACCTCTAACCCTTTTCCTCCAGGAGTCTGTGGCAGCAGCTGATTAAAGCGACTCAAAAACAGCTTCCTCAAACCATAGCATTATCTATTCACCCAAAGGCATATATATATATCCATTGCAAAAGGTAAATCAATAAAGATCCATATACTTATTTCTCCTATCTACACTGCAATCTTTCCATGCAAACTTTGTAAGTTCCCTTCAGCTCAATTACCTCCATCTCTGGACTGGTAGAAGTAGACCTACCTTGCTGCATTCTCTCAAGACAGGTTACTCAACCCTCCTTCTTTCCTAGATAGCATCTTTAAAGTTTCCAGACCTTTGATCTTAGGCTCAGGTCTGGTAAGAATAAATCTTGCCAGCCCAAAACTGGCAGAGGTTGTTCCCTAATTAATAGCTTCCCCATTGTTTACGCAAGGATTTTTCCTGTTCTCTATACTGTAGCTTATCTTTGCCAGTGGTTCATTTCCTGTTTGTTTTCCCCCTAACAGTCTCCTTTGATTTAACTTCTTGCTGTCAGACAGGATAATATCACACATGTGAACTGCAACATATATGATATTTATAAAAAACAACACATATAAACAACCTTATCCTCCACACGGGATCTGAGGATTTCAAATTAAAATGAATTGGCTTCTTTTTTTCTGAAGAATAATTATTTACAATGGTATGCAGCCCTCTTCTTCCAGAGGTATTATTCTTATGCTCTTACACTGGACAGCATATACTCTACCTTACTGCCATAAGAAGTCACTCAAATCTTCAAGGTGTTCGGTGGTAATATCCTTCATATGAGGTTACTGGGTCAGTTTGTGTCTGTTGCTTAATCAATGAGAAATAAAACTCCAAACCCTACCAAATTGATGTTTCAGTTAATTAAGATTCACCCTGGTTTGCTGGATCATCCTAATTAATGATATTATTAGTATTATTGATGATAATAATAATGTAAGTAGATCTGATTTATTGGGAAATCTTTTTTTCTCACCAAAATGGCAAGTTGGTAATGCCTGGAGTTTTATTTGTCATTATGTTATTCTTAATTGAAACTGAGCCCTGAGCCCCTATTCATAACTCCAAATAAATGTATTAAATCTAGAGAGAACCCTTAACATAACATCCAATAGGGCTCTGAGATGTACTGTGGTAAACCGTAAGGTACTGGAATCAATCACTGGGGAATGATGCACTTAATATCCATTCCTGTGTCCTACAGTGTTCGGAAAAGGATTGACCAGTAAAGTTTGTTGCCTTTCCGACCATGGTGGCAGATTCTGATCCTGCTCCATCCCCTTGTGACACCCTGGCTGCTCGAAAGTTTAAAAGCTGGTTTAAAAAGCTGGCCAGCCTTACATAGGGAAATACCTGGGCAGCATAAACCTGCTGTAGCTGGCAACATGCCCCTCCCTCCCCCCAGTCCATAGAGGGTCTGTCAGTAGTTGGAAGGGCACACATCCAGGATGCCCAAAATGTGTGCTCTGGCACTCCTCGCCAGCATAATGGCCCCAAGGGGCTGTTCCCTGTCAGCAGAACTTAGTAAATAATAAGGACACTTTTCTGAATCAGAAAACAGCCAGATCCCATCCTATTGCAGGCCTGTAAATTATGACCGGGACTTTGAACTCAAGCTGCAATCAGGCAGGGAGTCATTAGAGAGCAGGAGGTACTGGAGTTGTGTTCACATTTATCTTCCTTACTCAACAGGCAGACTGCTGCATGTTGTACTAGCTGCAGTTTCTAAATGAATTTGCCCAAACCAAGTAGACTGCAATAACCTAATTTAGAGGATACAAAATCATGGATTAGTGTCTGGGTCCTCATCTGAAAGGAGAGGTGAAAAGAAGGCATTTCTCATTGTGGAAATAAATTTGAATTCAACATGACACCAAGACTGGTTACACACGATGTGCAGATGACAAATGATGGTCAGACAAATGATGGGCAGATGCCCTCAACGGAAGTTCAAGTCAGTGTTCTGGAATTGCTTCTCTCGTCCTACTAGCATCACTTCCATCTTCCCCAAACTCAGTTTACTCCAGCTGCTGTCTTCACCCATGTGAAAAACTCAGTTATTGTGACACATGTGTGACCGCCAAGAAAGTAACGTAGTCTTGGGTGCAATCCATATATTGGCACATACAACCAAAAACTTGTGAGGACAGCTGGTCTTTTAGCTGAAGAGGGAAGAAATTTTGTGTGATTTCTGCTCTTTTGGGCTCAAATCTGCAAATACTGCTTGTAAGATTTCAGTGCCATCTAATCTGAACAGAGACCTCATTTGCCTTGTACCTCACCCTGACTTTATATCTGATCTGAATCAGCAGACTACACCTCAGGCCACCTGCAGCATCGAAATAATAGAGCACCCACAAAGAAGGGTTCCTCTTACTGAAATTATTAAGAGATTTCAGGTGAGACTTTCAAAAGCTCTCAGCATTAGCCTAACTCTGCTCCCATTAAAGTCAATGGTAAAACTCCCATAGATTTGGATGGGGAAATATTTACATCAACATGAAGCACTTCTGAAAATCCCATCTCTTATGCCCCATGACCTGTTACATGTCCTGTAATGGGAGTTGTGTAAATAAGGATTCCAAGAACAGTTCAGTTTCAGTATCACTTGGTACATTGTCCTAGCTCAGCACAATATGCCAGGCACTGTGAGATTTTTCATGTGAAGTACCATTTTCCCATTGGGATGCAGGCTTCTAGGAAGGGCATATATACATGTGGTAGTGTATTTGAACTTTTACATTTCTGGTAGTTCTTGAGAAAATCTATCTTCCTGACAATAGATCCCAGTATTGAAAACCTAATCATCCAGACAGCCCACACGTATGTCTTTTGGTCTCCAGGGTACAGGGAAACATTTAAAAGCCCTCCTGGGTATTGTGACTATTCCTAAATTATTCAAAGATTATTATTTCAAGGAAGACACTCAAAGTAAAGGGAGGAGGTCTTTTATCCTAAGAACTTTGAACTTGCTTGTTACTTTGATTTTCATTTGTTTGTTTTAAACTGCAGACTTATACCAAATAAAAATGACGGCTCAGAGCTTGGCACAGAAGCATCACTGAGAATCAGTTAATGGAAATGGTTTTGTAAAGAAAGTGGCAAATTCTGGATTCTACAAAATAACTTTAAAAGGATAAAATATGCATGAAGCTATAATACTTTATGACAAAACTAATTACTCAGGATAACCGTACAGCCTCACATTAGTGAGGCCACAGTTGCAATGGAGGAAACGCTTTCATGAGAAATCCCTGAGACTGGGTGCTTATCACTTTTTTTTTTAATTGCATTTTGGGAAGAAGTGTCTCACTCTTATTGTGAGTCCAGAGTAAACCTTTTTAAAAGTTTGCGAAGATTCTCTTTAACTGGTGGTTCAGTTAGCAACGTGTGATTTATTTTATTTTTACTGTGGTTTCTACATGTCAGGACATTTTTAAATGCTTTTTTTTTTTTTTTTTTGGTACAAACAAAAATGGCTTATTTAAAAAAAAAGTCAAGCTTCACATTGGCTCAAGGCCCATTCCGAAACCAATAAAATAAATGGAAAGCCTGCCATTGTATTTCCTTTTAACACATTATTGCAAAAGGATACTCCCCAGATATACATATATATACACACACTGATACACAAATTTCTGGGCCTCTCTCACATTCTGTGAGGTTTTATTTTTTCCCCCTCACTGTATGGACAATGGTTATGTAAGCAGCAGAAGACAAAACAAATCTGATCTGATGAGTAGGAAGTGCATTTTGCTGGAGTTTTATTGGTGATGTAGTTCCCGTTGAAATTGGGCTTTTGAGCCACTTTGCAGTGCTAAAACCTCAGGAAAAGGAAGCATCCTCACAAACCAGAAAAATCTTTCAAAACCCTACAGACATCTGCCTTTCCAAAGGTTCTGACATAACTAAATCTTTGCCTCCATACTCTGATCCACATTTTCATTCAGATGGATGAGCAAGGCTCCAATTTACTTAATAAATCTGGACAGTGACCCTTGAAGTAACTGTTACCTGCTCTTATGCTACTTTCCCTCCAGTTCCTTTCCCTCTTTTCTTTCTTTGCTTTGGACCCCGATGTGATTTGTGCTCTAAGGTGATTCAGTTCTTTATTTTTTTAATTAGCTAAATATTTTTAATATCAACTTTCCTGAGGGGATAGATTAAGGCCTTCCTGAACAGTAGGAAAGTAAATAAGAATTTGCAGTGTGACACCATTGCCATCAAATCCAAAGGTTTCTTGGATGTACCTATAAGAACAATCATATGTAAAATCTAGTGGTAACAGTATTCTACACAGCTCAGGTACAGCCACCCCGGAATATTGTGAGCAGTTCTGATTTATACATTGTATATATAAAAAGTAGAGAATATGCAAAGCAGGGCAACAAAAATTATACCAGGACTGAAGAATAAAACACAAGAAGAATGACTAAGGCAGCTATATTTATAGAGCCTAGAAGAGAGAATACTCAGGGAAGACATGAGCAGAGTCCATACATACCATCAAGCTAATAATATAAGTGAAGGAAGGGAATTATTTAGTCTCAGAAGATAGTAGGTCAAGGAGAAAAGGCCTGATGCTATGGACGGGAAAGTTTAGGTTAGACTTGAGGAAAATCTTCTTAACAGAGCAATTGGGCAGTGAACTACACATCTTGGAAAGGTGGTGGAGGGCCTATCTTCACTAAAGAAATTCACACCAGTAACTACATCAGTGCAAGCCCCTAATAGAGACATGCTGCATCAGAACAAAGCAGAGTTTACACTTGGGTTACTTAACGAAGTAATATACTGAAATAAGCTTCCAAGCTATGAACTCAGTTCACCACTGCCCTGCACATCATGTAGTCATTTACACCAGTGCAAAGTGGGTGTAAAACACTACTTAAAGGGTGTGAAATGTACCATTCTGACTTACTAATGTTGTATACACACTTTGAACTTACTTTACAAGGCTGTAAATAGCTGCCCAGGGTGGAGGGCAGTGGTGACTCAGGCCATATCACTGCAGATATTCAAGTGCAGTTAAAATTAGATGGTAGTAGGGAATGATGAAGAGAGTTGTTCTTCCAAGTGCGTAGGGTAGGACTGAGTGACCGGAGTTCTGACACTATTATCTGCTCTCCCCAGGGTATATATCTGCACTGCAGTTGAGAGTGAGCCTCCCAGCCTGGGTAGACAGACTTGTGAGAGGAGCTTGAGTTAGTACACTAAAAATAGCAGCATGCACATTGTGGCTCAGGCACTCAAAAACTCACGTGAGCCCCTAGGCTCACTCCCAGCCGCAATGTAGACACACACCAAGGGCCTGATTCCTACAGAGGCAAAGCTCCCAGTGAAGTCAGTACAGATTTCTTTTTTTTTTTTCCTTTTTACCCCTCTGTGTTTCATATGGACATAAACTAAAACAATTCCATGGGGTTTTCTTTCTTGTTTTCATGAGTATCTGTGATGTAATTAGTGACATCAACAGGGCTCTGGGAACAGATTTTACAGTCTTATCCTACGCTCCTTGATTAGACAAAATTCCCATTTAATTAAGTGGGAGTTTTGTCTGAGTAAAGAATGGAGGATTGGATCCTGATTTGTTAATTTGTCTTTTCTACACCTGGATAGCTCTCTCACTCTGCAACGGCACAGTAAAATTCTAGCATGAAATGACTATTGTGTCAGAGCTTGCTTTATTCTTCAGAGACAAAGTAGTGGATTTAATAAAAATTAGTTATTTAAAACCTGGAACACATTCCTCAGCACATTAGAACAGTTTTTAAGGCAGGTCAGGCCTTGACTCCAAACTACACTGGGGTCCAAGCTTGTGCTTTAAAGTAGGTCCAAACTTTGAATCCAAATTGATAATGTCTCTTTAAACTCTCTGTTAATTGTCACAGTCAAAATGTACCCTTTTGCATTAGCATGAGCTTCTCCATCTCCCAAATTCTCAGGAGAACACATATAAATGTTGATGGGAACATTTTTAATAAAACCTGTAAAACACAGATATGAACAGCTCTGTAATGTGGATACAGTTTTAAACTATTAATCAGAAATTGATAATGAAGCATGAAGCAATAGACCATTTTCTTCAAAGTTGGCAATGCTAAATGCTCTGACTTGGGTCTTAAATCTCTGAACTGGGTACGATAAGAATTGGTTAACTTAATTGGCTCCCGAAAACTCCCACAGGCATTCATATGTTTTTAAGTGGAAGAAATAAAATACGTTCAACTAATTCTACAGTTCTTGATTCAGTGAAAGATGAATATATATGTGCTCCTTCTGGTCTGGAAACATTTTTGAAGAGCTAAATTTACTGATGAAAAGATATAATGGGTCTGAGTCTACTTTCATTTACACTAGCATTAATCAGGCATAAATCCACTGGAGCCAGTTGATTTACACCAGTTTAAAGCCAGTGTAAAATTAGAGCAGAATAAGGACCAATATTACTCCTTTTTCACATCTGGTCCACTAAAACAACTCTGTCAGTATTGTCAGTTCAGATTAACCAGTCAGTATTGTTCAAATACCTTGTATGTAAATTTCACTCATTAAAAAGTGTTAATTTCTTCTGCATTAACTAAAGGATTAAATATTAATAAAAATATCATCTGTCCCAGGGTCAAATGTAAGATCATCCCATAAGCACTGCTGAAGACAGTGAAGCAAATGAAGACAGATAGAAGATGGCATGTTACATTATCCATTTATGATAAGATGCTAGTATCCAATTTGTAAACAAATGGAAATTCATTACAAAGATGCTAGAGAAAAACAGATTACCTTAATGAGTCAGTTATTCTGTTTCTTGAAGTCCTTGTAGTTAACAACCATTATTGTTCTTCTTTTACTCTTTTAGCTCACACTGAAGTTTTTAAAGAAAAAGAATGTGTTGTAAACTCTGCTGTGGTGGTATAGCTTACGACAGAATTGTCTCCTTCTCTTGCTTTTTAATCATCTGAGCTTCTTGCAGGGAAGTCTTGTTTAGATTCATTCTTACTGAGGATATGTGCACACTGATGACGGCACTGTCAGTGCCGCCAGATCGATTTTGCAGGATCAATAGAGCGGCAGTGGAGACCCACTCAATCGATCAGGAAGTCGACTGAATAAATCCACCCCCGCAAAAAGATTACCACTGTGTTGATGGGAAGGCATTTCCCATCGGCATAGCATAATGGGAACGCCGTGCTATTTAGAATTTAGGAAATCGACGGGAGATATGTAAGCCACTCTATGTAGCTTGCATATCCTCCTGTTGACTGCCACCGAATTTTGCCGGCAGTGTAGACAAGGCCTTAGTCTTTAGCAAATATATTATCAATTAATTATGTCGGACAATATTTTCAGAAGTGATTAGTGATTCTGAGTACCTCAAAGCAGACTGATTTGTATCCACTTTCTGAAAATAATGATCCTTTAAAAGTGTATCAAACTGTGGACCCAAAAATTGAGGCACCCAAAATCAATAGTTTAGAGGAGAAGGGCAGGAGGGAGATGGGAAGCTAGTTGGAGAGACAGATGGAGATAAGGGCCAGATTTTTGAAGGTGGAGGAAGTTAAGAGTATACTTGTATGCACAGGGAAAGGAGCCAGAAGAGAGGGAGAGGGTCTGGGTGAGGGACAGGGAAGGAGCCAGAGAGGAGGCAAGTGAGTTTGACAATTAAGAGTTGGAGATGGCAGCAAAGTTAGCAGGTGGCAGCAGATTCAAATAGCAAGCACAATTGGGGTAAGTCAGCAAACAAGGTGGTGGCAAAGTTGTCAGCACTGTTGCAGGCAAGCAGCAAATCACAGCACATGTATCGAAGCACATACAGCTGGATCCAGAACTCTATCAGGCCCACAAAGAATTAGGGATGCTTCAGTGTAAGTTAAAGCAATCTTTATTTCACATGATCCTGTTAGAGGTTTTTCCTGCTACTGCCCATCCTCTGCCTGCCCCCTTGGTGTGAAACCAGGGCCTGATGCTATCTCATTTTTTATCTCAGTTTCGCATCATGATATTAATTATTATTATTTGTATTACTGTAGTGTCTAGGAGCCCTAGTCATGGACCTGGACTCCATTGTGCAAGGCACTGGACAAACACAGAACATGTTGCCACCATTCTGTCTCAGATTCAGTTGGGCTTCCCCTGCTGGCCGCCCACCAGACTGCTGTGAAGGGAATCCAAGTCTCAGGATCCCCAGGTGGTTTAAGCATTAGGAACCTGAACAGAACCCAGCCAATACCCCAGTCTTTGGAGTCACAGGGCATAGACTCCCAGCCACATACCTCCTCCTGAAAGCTGGAACCTGCCATCTAACTGCCTACCTTCCAGGCTCAGTGCTGACCCTTCAGATTTCTCCATCATTTAAGCACACCTTCTCCCAGGATGCCATTCCCAGGTATGAGACTTTTGGTTTACCATTTAATTCTCTCAAGAGGCATGTGATAGTTGTGAAGCATATAACGCAGAGACACTTTGACCAGAATCTAACATGTTATTTCTCTGTTGCTTAATAGATAAAGCATAAAAGAGTACAGATTATTTAGAACACAATACATATCTTAAACACAGTTCCCCTCACTAGCTTATCCTTCCTTTAGGAGACCATCTGTGTTGAAGGATGTAGGGTCCCTGCCTCAAGCAGGTCCCTATATATTGGATTCAGGGCCCAAGCATAATTTTTTCAGGCCCGGTACAAACTTATAACATGGGCCCCCTCCCACACACATACCACAATCTCTCATCAGATACATACAATCTCATGAGCCATGAAACATTTTTTCCTCTTGGTAATGGGGGTTGCAGCCTGGGCCAGGCCCCCAGGGTCTCCGGGCCCTGATAAAGTGTACCCTTTCCCCCACCCCTCCACATGTGACGGCCCTGGCTGGATTGCTTCTCTGTTATGGAGTCCTCTTCCCCAGTTTGCCTTCTATCCTGTCCAATGATTCCTGTCCCCAAACCACCCTATGCCTGGGCTGAGGGCAGCCCTTAGGTCCAAGCAGCTGCAACTGATCCCCTGATGTCCTCCCCCCCCCCCTTCCTTTTTCCTACACCAAGCAAAACTCTGGCACAAGAGATAATCTAACTCTTGTTATTGTTCTTCTGCCTTAAACCAGTATGTCACCCACTCTGCACAGTGCTCCCAAAATAACATTATCCCCCTCACAAATAGCACAGAAACTCTCCCCGGCAACATATTTATCTAGTCAGGTCACTCCTTTTTCACACAAGCCATTAAATCTTTCTCTGTTTGGCTATGAATCCCAGTCAAGACCCCACAACACAATATCATGTCAAAGAAAGAGGCAACACAGCAATCAAACCCTCATCAGCTAAGGAGAAGATTTTTGCTTTTCCTTGTTATCGTTTGTTGTATAGTAGGAATAATTTTCTCTCGCTCTGCAGTATGCTCACAACGAATGGTTTTGGAGATTGAATAAATGCCTCGGCTTTGCTCGGCCTATTAATCTCAGCAGCCATTTATTGCTTCATATACTACAGTGCATTAGGGATTATCCCTTCAGTACTGTGTGTAGAATGCATGTACTGGTGAGATAGAGATTGGGTGAATTAGAAGTGTTCCTCTGGAAATAAGGAAATGTAGTTGCCAATAAATGCTATGCCACCTGGGTGCTTCAATCTTTTGTGACTTGTACTCTAGAGTCCCCCCTCTTGGCCTTAATGAACACTATTTCTGTAGTTCGCTCTTGTGTACCATTGCTTCCAACTTCCATTTGGTTAACAATTCCAAGTGACTGTTTGGTCAATGAGAGTGGGAATGAAACCATCCCAATCTCCAGTGAAGTCTACAACATGAATATGTGAGAAGTGGTATGTACCGCCTGAGACAGCTGAGTTCTTAATCTAATAAACTCTTACAGTTACCGCCAAAGTTTGGGAACCACTGTTATCAGTATTAAGTATATGTATTGTGATAGTACCTGAGTACCATTTTGCTAAGCAATGTACAAAAACATAGTGAGTGTCTCTCCTTGCACTGAAGCTACAGATATGAACAAATTAGAATCTAAAATGATCCCGTTTTGGGGCCTGGACCCTTTGACTAATATTTTTATTGTCTTGCACAACCTGGGCCAGATCTTCATCCGGTGTAAATCAACATTAACATCAAGTAAGTTATGCCAATTTACACATGCAGGCTCTTTATTTCTTTGCCAATTATCAATATCTTTGAAACCTCATCACCTCAATACTTTGTCTAAATGCTTATGTATCCATAGCAATTATGGCTGATTACAGCTAAGTCATCTTACATTTCACTGACACAAGAGTGAATAATCACTTGGGTCAGGCATGAATTCCCTCACCTCATGACTAATAATGCGATTAATTGGGTGAATTTTTACATTATTAATAATTTGTATTGTTAATTTTTTTATTGTTATTTGTGTAGCACACATGGCATGGTAGGCACATTTTGGAGAGAGAGGACACTGTCTTTGGCCGGAAGAACTTACAGTCAAACAGACAACATGCAGATAAAGAGGGAGAAGAGGCAATGTGACTGAGTGGTGAAATTAAGCACTCAGTTTTGTAGTTTCAAAATCTTTGTATTATTTTCCCTCTGAAGCACCAGGTATTGTCCAAATGCTAGAGCAGGCTAATGATCTTAATTATCATTACTCGGTTAATATTTATATTGCAGTGGCAAACCAGAGGCCCTAGTTGGAATCAGGATCCCTTTGTGCTAGGTGCTGTACAAAAACATGATTCATAATCTCCAAAGTTTACATTCTAGGAAAGTGATGAGCCAAGGGCCTCATCCACTGCCACAGATCCCATGAAAATGCAGGAACAGAGGGATTATTCTCCAGAAAAGAAGGGACAGAGTGCAAAATGTTTACTGAATTTCTTTTCAGAACATTCAGACTGGTCTTTTGCATTAAGTGAGTAATGGTTTTGCTGTTTCGTTCCATATCTCAGTAGATCTTATGGATGTTTGTTACTTTTTGTTGTTGATTAGAAAGGCACACCTTTGCTAAAACCATTGCTGGCTTAATGAGTCAGACAGTCTGCATTTGGTAGAAATAATCACTCCAGGATCTCCAAAAGCATCTCTAATATACCTTTTTGGGGTGGGTTGTAGTAAGGAGGTGGGGTATAAGAGAAGAGAAGAGGGTTTAGAATCCAGTCTGGAATTTAACTGTCTACTGATGAAGTCTTCACTAGTGTGTCATGTACTCACAGTATTTGTTAAAGTTATTTATCTAAATCAAGGTGCTGTGATGTTAATGCCTCTTTACAATGGCATAAACATATACATTCAGGCCAATAGCAGTAACTCAGGAAATCAGCAGCCAATGGTCTCTGTAACTACATCAAGCAGCAAAAACCCATACTTAGCTCTGAGACCAATCTTTGATTCCTCAAATCCATGTGGCCTGGTAACCACCATTATTTTAAACTGTTTTAAGGGAAATGAAACAATTTAAAAGTGGTAACGTGATGCACATGACGCAACCCACATTAACCACTAGAAAGCTGTTTACTTTTCCCTTAAAGTAGCAGTGGTTACCAGGCCTCACAATGATAGAGCATGGAAGATTGAAACCGGATCTAAGTCCGGGTCTTTGCTTCTCAGGGCTTGTCTACACAGCATCAGCAAAGCATTCTACAGGGGTGTGATTTGAAGAGTGTGCTAGCATGTTGCACTCTAACTGCTTCACGTAGACCCTGCTGTCTCTAAAAGGTATGTAGTTCATGTTGATGTAGTCCTGTCTCAAACATGTTAACATGAACTAGGTACCTTTTAGAGTGCACCAGCAAGGTTTTCACAAGGCTGCTAGAGTGCAGCACGTTAGTGTGCTTTACAAATCATACTTCTCTGACATGCTCTGGCATGCACTGTAGAAAAGGCCTAAATACATCTCTACAGAGACCCCTAACTACAGTTTTGCAGACCTAACTTTAGGCTGAGTGACCATACTTATGGCTTTTTACAAGCACAATAACACTGCAGCAATTTCATTGAGGAAGGAACTTTGATTAAGCAGTGACCAGTACAGTGCATTGCAATATGTATACATTGAGAAAATCCATGCAAAATTTCTGCCTAAATTGGTGAAATCCCCACAACTGCCTGAAAACCTGACAATCTTTTTTCTGCTGTCCTGGGTTATTATTTACTGAACACTGTATCAAGAATTATTCAATTATAAAAACACTTGGGGATATATTTTGTGTAAAAGCTAAATGAAATATAACCTTGTTGTATTAATGAATTATGAAGCGTATAAGAGTAGGTCAGTCTTTAAAATCAGTTTTGTTATGTTACTTGAGTTCTGATACTTTTAATGGAGCTTTAATTGAATTAGCCTGCTCCAGATTCCAAAAGATGCACTTTTATGCAGAGATCAAAGATCAACATGACTTGAAATGACGCTGTGGTGTCTGTGCTCCCATTCAGCTCAGCATGTTAATTTAAGCAGTGCTAAGGTTTTGTCTTAATTAATGGGATTCAGCTAAAAAGTGGACTAATACTAGTTTAGGCCTAACATTATTAAAGTGTGTTATTTCTGTGCCTTCCTTCTTACCTAATTTGTAATTCACACTGGTCAGTAAGTAACCAAAGAACCTGCTGGGAGGCTTTCTAAGTAGACTTCCTTTGCAAACCATTTGCTTCTTTATAACTGAATGAGGTGGAGCTGGATCTGCCAATCATCTTAAAAGGGCCTTTTGTCAGACTGTTAGGAACCACCACCTCATGTTTAGATCTGTGATTGCTTTTGAAAGGATTGTCCTTTCATAATAAATCCCACCCTGGCAAACATTATAAGAGCCTACTTGTTTTCTTGAAATACAATTATCCCTGGGGTTCTTGAAGTAGCAACTGTAAAAAGACTAAATGAAGCTGAAATCATTTGTATCAGCTGATGCAGATAATTTCAGCCTCATTATGTCATGTTATTGTATTGATACTGCTCTTCTCAAATTCTATAATTATCTATGGTATTGTTGGTATGGCAGGGCTGCTCCCTGCACCAGTTGAGAAGGGATTAAATTGCTCCTCTGGGATCAGACAGCCACAACCCACCCCATATGTAAGGTTTGTCAACTCTGGAGGAGGGCAGGTCCTTAAAAGGGAGTACCTTGGATCAGGCAGGGAGGGTGGCATTCAGGAGCAAATGCACAGACTCCCTGGCTTCAGGGGCTGTCTAGTGTGGAAGGTGCATGAGAGCACCAGCCACCTGAGCCCCCTGAGGAAGCAGAAGGACCAGCTTTTCCTTACTTTTATTTTTGGAGTCCTAGGATTCAGCTTTTGTGATTTGGACACACAAGGGACAAAGGAGTCAGACCTTCTGCCGAAGGACTATTGGCCTGTATCTTGCTTGAGACCATGGGGAACTGGCCCTCTTCATGGGCTGTGAAGGTATTTTGCCTTTTTCTGTTGGACTACTTCAACTCACACCCCTTCCCCTGACCAGAAAGGGGCCCTCCCTAAGAAGTACAGCTGGAGGGCTGTATCCTCTGCCTAGAACCCAGACTAGTCATGCTGCTGTCCAGAGAAGGACATCCAAGATAAGAGAGATGCCACACTCAGCCCAAGGGGGAGCCATAGAGACAGGGCCCCCACATGGGAGGGAAAAAGGGTACACTTTACCGGGTCCCAGAGGGGCCCAGCCCAGGCTGTAACCCCCATTATCATGAAGAAAAAATTGAGGCTAAATTGTAGATCATGCCTGAGGTTATTTATAGAAACTTCTTTCCCTGTATCTATGTATCTATTGTCCAGATCTTGTGAGATTTGCTGAGCCAATCAGAAGCAGTGTTAGATCAGTCTCAAGCAATATTCTGAATGGAGAGCCCTTCTCTAGAATAGAGAGAGTGTGTTTGTACAGTTAAACTAGGACTTGTAGTTTGAGACTGAGAGACAGAGATTTGTGCTCCTCTCTGTGACATGGTCTATCATATCAAGATCAAGAACTACCAGTCCCAAAGTTCCTTGTGCATAGGCAGGGGGGAGGGACAGCTGGTGGGAGGGGCAAAGCAAAGCACCATAAGACAGTGGGAGCCAGTGCTGCTGCTTCTTCTGGTAGGATCTGCAGGCTCAAAATATATGTGAGTAAGTATCTAATTCACTCACAGTCACACACACACCCCATACTGTCATGTCTGGTGGTGGCTATAAATACAAATCAGGCAGCCAGAAACATAAGGAGGTAAAAAAAAGGGAACTAAAAGAAGCTAAAGGACACCAATCTATTCTCCAGTTTTTCAAATCAGACAAGGCCTTTCTGCAGTCAGGCAATATACTAACTAGGGAAGCAGATGAACAAAATCAAGATGAAAATGATTTCAATATAGAGACTGTGTCTGTGGCACTGGCAATTGATGACAAAGAAAAGCTGCCAGAACATGCATAATGTGACTTGAATCTAATGCTTGAGGATAGTCAGGTAGTATCACCATTAGCACCACCACATTCAGAAGGTTTACAAGAAGCAGGAAAGAGTAGTGCTACACTATTTGATTCTTATCTTTTCAAAGATCCAAGCTTGTGGCCTGAAAATATAACAGAGTCTATCCATCAAAAAATTGTTCTATCTGGTGTCCTGACTTTTGAAGAAATACAGAAATTAGCAAAGTCAATGCCAAAAGACATTGATGGGCATAATTTTCCTGAATTTCTTCTCAAATGTAAGACTTC
Organism: Emydura macquarii macquarii; assembly: GCF_026122565.2. Lineage (NCBI taxonomy): Eukaryota > Metazoa > Chordata > Testudines > Chelidae > Emydura > Emydura macquarii. The sequence continues at coordinate 25,612,040 of NW_027131614.1, read as the reverse complement.
CAACAAGAGAGAAAAGATACCAAGAGACTGGCTTCTTTGGGATATTATCAACCAAGCGCTGTATTGTTTTCCATATCGGTTGTTTCCTGAAGGGAGGCTTAAACAATGCAGTATTCATAGTATGCAAAAAATGAAGGATATTCACCAATCGTGAAAAAATGGCATAAACTATATACTAAACTTCCTGAACATGAAAAGAGCACAGAACATAAAACTTGCTACTGCCAGTGGAAGCAATTACAGCAGTCACTGTCAGGTGGATATGGAGTGGATAGTGAGATTCAAAAACAAATATTAACAGAAGCTACAAGATGGAAAGAAATATTGGAAAGATTGTTGGATGTTACCTTATTTCTTGCTTCACAAGGTTTAGCATTCCAAGGAGATAATAATCTGGTAGGTGACCCACACAATGGTAACTTTCTTGGAACTCTTGAGATTATAGCTCATTATGACAACATCACTTGTGACCATTTTGCTAAAGTCAAACAGAAGCAAACAGAGGGCAGAACAATGAAAGGACAGGCTCATTATCTCTCATGGGAGAGTCAGAATGAGTGTATTGAATTATGTGGTAACAGTGTGCAGGCGGCCATCCTTGCAGAGAGAGAAAAGGCCATTTATTATTCTATCATATGTGATGCTACTCCTGATGCCTCTCACCATGAACAACATGTGTTGATATTGTGATTTGTAGTTCACAACAAAAACAGTGGTACATTTAACATTAAAGAAAGGTTTCTTGAGTTTATCAACTTTGATTTTAAAAAAGAAGAGATAGCTGAAATGCTAATTGGCAGCTTGAAGCTGACATAACATTCCTCTGGATGACTGTAGAGGTCAAGGATTTGATAATGGCTCTAATATGTCAGGGAAAATAAAAGGTGTTCAGGCCTGCATTATGTCCAAAAATGAACTTGTTTGTATTCTCTTTTTGGTTCCTATTCACTAAATTTTGTAGGGATTAATGCTGCGGCAGCATATACTGAAATGTTAACATTTTTGGTTGTGTTCAGCAACTTTTTGTGTTTTTCAGTGCTAGCCCAGTGAGATGGAAGATTATAACAGATAGGATACACTGCTCACTCCATTCTCAGTCAGACACACGCTGGAGTGCACGTGCTGATGCTGTCTGTCCACTCACAAACCATCTTCAAGGTATTCTGGAAGCACTGGAATGTGCTCTTGAATTAAACTTGACACATGACGCTCAATCACAAGTAGAAGCAATGAAAAGGCACTTCAGCTCATTTTTATGCCTTTTGATGGCTAGCTTCTGGTACAAAGATCTTTCAAGTATTGAGGACAGAAACAAGATTTTACAAGCCAGAGGAATCTCTCTTGAATCAGAAGTAGCTCTCATTGCTGATATTATTGAAGAAATAAAACAACTTAGAGATCAGTGGCCCAAAATTCTACAGGAAGCTTGTCTTGTAGCAGAAGACATGGGAATTTTGGCACAATTGCCAAAGAAGAGAGGAATGAAACAGAAAAGATTTCATGATGAGACATCTGAGCCTGAGGAATCATGTTCTACCATCTCTGAAAATGAATCAGTGTCTTTCTTTAGAAGGAATGTTTTCAATGCAACTTTGGACAATGTCATCTGCAAATTAGAGCACAGATTCAAAGCAACCAATAAAACAAAGTTACTTACCAGTAACTGATGTTCTTCGAGATGCGTTGCTCATGGCCATTCCACTATAGGTAAGTGCACACCACCGTGCATGGCTCTCGGAACTTTTTTCCCCTTAGCAGATCCCATAGGGCCAGCTCTGTTGCCCCCTGGAGTCCCGCACGCATGTCGCGGTATATGAGGCACCGCCAGCCCTATGCCCTCTCAGTCCCTTCTTTCTGCCAACTCCAGCAGCAGGAACCGGGGGTGGGTTGTGGAATGGACATGAGCAACACATCTCAAAGAACATCAGTTACTGGTAAGTAACCTTGTTTTCTTCTTCGAGTGATTGCTCATGTCCATTCCACTATAGGTGATTAACAAGCCATACCTTTGGTGGTGGGCCGGAGTTACCGGTGAGCTGCCCTCAGTACAGCTTTGCCAAATTCAGCGTCCTCTCTTGCCTGCTGGCTGATGGCATAGTGGGACGCGAAGGTATGCACCGACGACCAGGTGGCAGCTTTGCAGACGTCCTGCAGCGGCACTCTCTCCAGGAAGGCTGTAGACGAGGCCTGAGCTCTGGTTGAGTGCACTGTGATAGTTCCCAGAAGCGGCATCCTTGCCTGCTCGTAGCAGCACTTGATGCAATCCACGAGGAGATGCACTGAGTGGAGACAGGTGAGCCTTTCATCCGATCCGCCACTGAGACAAAGAGCTGCATCGATTTCCGAAACAGCTTTGTCCTCTCGATGTAGTAGGTCAGGGCTCATCTCACGTCCAACTAATGCCATCTCCTCTCCTCCTCCGAACTGTGTGGTTTGGGACAGAACACGGTGAGAAAAATATCTTGGTTACAATGAAATTGAGAAACCACCATGGGTAGGAAAGCCGGATGCGGCCTCAGTTGGACTTTGTCCTTATAGAATACTGTATAAGGGGCTCCGAGGTCAAGGCCCTAATCTTGGAGACCCTCCTGGCTGAGGTAATGGCTACCAGGAAGGCTACCTTCCATGAAAGTATGAGCAGAGGGCATGAAGCCATGGGTTCAAAGGGGGCTCCGTGAGTCTGGAGAGGACCAGGTTGAGATCCCAAGGAGGCACCAGGTCATGGACCTGCGGATAAAGCCTCTCCACCCCTTTGAGGAACCTGACCAACATAGGGTGGGAGAACAGGGATCTCCCCTCTAGCGGCTGATGAAAGGCCAAAATGGCCACCAGGTGAACCCTCAGGGAGGCCAGCGCCAGACCTGGAGCTTTAGCTGGAGCAGGTACTCCAGGATCACCTGAATAGGAGAGAGGCTTGGCGGAATACCCTAGGACTCCGCCCAACAGGTAAACCGCCTCCACTTAGCCCGATACACAACTTATATTGAAGGTTTCCTGCTGCACAACAGGACTTGTTGGACCTGTGCCGAGCAGGCTCTCTCTCCCTCTGTCAGCCACAGAGCCTCCAGGCTGTGAGGTGCAGGGAGTCCAGGTCCAGGTGCAACAGGCGACCATGGTCCTAGGAGAGAAGGTCGTGTCGTCTCAGGAGCTCCACAGGTGGGGCGATCAAAAGGTCCAACAGCATGCTGAACCAATGCTGTCTCAGCCAGACCAGGGCAATGAGTATGACATCCGCCCTGTCCCTCTTGATTTTCAACAGGACTTTGGGCAGGAGCGGAATGGGCAGAAACGCGTACATGAGGGCTCCCGTCCAGTCGATGACGAATGCGTCAGATATTGATCCAGCCTCACGACCCAGAGCAAGCAGAACCTCGGGCACTTCGTGTTCCAGGCCAACGTGAACAGGTCCAGTTGGGGAACACCCCAGTTCTGGAAGATCAAAGTCATAACATCCGGGTGCAACGACCAGTCGTGGCAGGGTAGAAACGACCTGCTGAGGCAATCTGCCTCATCGTTCCTCACTCTCGGGAGGTCAGAGGCAGTCAGGTGGAAGTCGTGCCTCACAGCAAAGTCCTACAGGCGAGTGGCTTCCTGGCAGAGGACTGAGGAATGCACTCCCCCCGCCTGTTTATATAAAACACGATTGCGGTGTTGCCTGTCAGTACCTGTACCACCCTGCCCTTCAGGAATCGGAGGAACACCTTGCATGCTAGGCGAATGGCCCCGAGCTCCTTCACATTGATGTGCAGGTGCCTCTCCTGCCCCGTCCAGAGCCCCTGAGTGCCTAGGTTGGCACTGATGTGGGCTCCCCATCCCACCTCTGAGGCATCGGAGATTAGGGTGACAGACGGGACCAGCTCCCTGAACAGGACGCCCTTCATCACAGCCCTGGGAGTCCGCCACCAGTTTAGGGAGGCTAGGACTGGCGGGGGAACTGTGACTACCCTTTCCAAGGGGTGTCTGCTCGGCACATATGCCAAGGCCAACCACGCCTGAAGCGGCCTGAGTCTCAGGTGAGCTAGCCTCACTACGTACGTGCAGGCCGCCATGTGGCCCAACAGCCGAAGACAGTGCCTGGCTGTTGTCATGGGGCACTGGTGCAGCTGGGAGATGATAGAGGCCATCGCCTCGAACCGTGGTTGAGGAAGGAAGGCTCTGGCCTGGGAAGCGTCCAGGGTGGCCCCGATTAATTCTATGCGCTGCACCGGGGCTAGTGTTGACTTCTGCTCATTTATGAGCAGTCCCAGCCTGCTGCACGTAGAGCAAGTGAGGGTCACGCTGTCCTGCATATGAGCCCTGGACCTGCCCCTGATCAGCCAGTCGTCCAGGTAAGGGAAGATTTGCACACCCTTTTGCCTCGGGTGGACAGCCACTACCGCCATGCATTTAGTGAATACCCTGGGGGCCGACGAGAGGCCAAAGGGTAGGGCCGTAAATTGGTAGTGGGAACCAGTCACCATGAAATGGAGGAAACGCCTGTGGCTGGGGAGGATAGACACATGGAAACATGCGTTCTTCAGGTCGAGGGCGACATACCACTCTCCTGGATCCAGGGAAGGGATAATGAAGGCTAGGGAGACCATGCGAAACCTGTGTTGTTTGACGTATTTGTTTAGATGATGCAGGTCTCATATGGGTCTCAGACCCCCCTTCGGCTTGGGGATGAGGAAGTACCTCGAATAAAACCCTTGCCCTCTTCTGCCTTGAGGGACCATTTCTGCTGCTCCTAGGTTGAGGAGGGTGTCCACTTCCTGCAAGAGGAGTTGCTCGTGAGAGGGGTCCCTGAAGAGGTATGGAGGGGTTGTGGGGGGGGGTAGATGTGAACTGTAGGGCGTAGCCCCAAAGGACTATCCCGAGGACCCAACAGTTTGATGTGATGCTTGACCATTTGGCGTAGAAGGGTCTTAATCTGTCTAGGAAGGGGCGGGGTGGATCCAGGGAGGTGGTAGGGCTGCCACGCTTGGGCACACCATCAAAACTGCCCTTTTTGATTGCCCGACCCCTTGGGGGGCCCCTTCTGGGAGGCTGAGGATGAGCTAGGGGGCTGATTTCACCTTCTAAACCCCCTATTTCTGTCCCTGCCCCTACAGGGCTGGAAAGGCCTAGGCAGGGGCCTTGGCTGCTGCTGTGCCTGTGACCGTGACAGCCGCCTGGAAGCCTGGGGCGTGTACAGGCCCAGGGAGCGAAGCATGGCCCTGGAATCTTTAAGATCGTTCAGCTTCACATCGGTCTAATCTGAGAATAGGCCCAAGCCATCAAAGGGGAGGTCCTGAATGGACTGCTGCACCTCCTGCAACAGCCCCGAAGACTGCAGCCACAAGCACCACCTCATGGCGATGGCGGAGGCCATTGCCCTACTCGCCAAGTCTGCAGCGTCACTGGACTTGTGGCGCCACCCTAGCCACTGTAATCCCTTCCTCCAGGACAGTGGCAAAGTCTGCCATCTGGTCTTGGGGCAGGGCCTCAGCGAACCGCCTGAGGGAGTCCCACAAGTTAAAATTGTACCTGCATAGGGCCTGGTGGTTGGCAATCCTGAACTGCAGGGCTGCCGTTGAATAAACCTTTCTCCCAAACAAGTCCAGTTTCTTATTGTCCTTGTTTCTGGGAGTGGACACCAGGTGACCTTGTCTGTAATGCTGGTTGGCCGCATCAACCACCAGAGTTCCCAGGGCCAGGTGGGTGAACAGAAACTCGAACCCCTCCGCTGGGACATAATACTTTTTCTCGGCCCCCTTTGATGTTGGGGCGACCGAGGCAGGGGTTTGCCACAGGGCCTTGGCAATTTTAAGGACCCTGTCATGGTCGGGCAGAACCATTCTTGCAGGGGCCTCTGACCCCAGCACATTGAGGAGGGTATCCTCGTCCTCCACTAACTCTTTGACCTCCAGCCGTAAGTTAGAGGCCACCCTCTTAAGCAGCTCCTGGTGCGCCCTGAAATCTCTCAGTGGTGCCATGTGGTCCCTGGAGGCTGCCTCGTCTGGGGAGGAGGAGGAGGACTGCCAAGGTGCTACCTGTGGCTGTTCCCCCCCTCCCCTGACGACCGGGGGCACCCATGGAGGGTCCCGCCCCTGGGTCCGATTCCTCGTCCGAGGAATGGTCTCTATGGGCATTGTCCAATGCGGGAGGCGCAGACTGAACCCCGATGATGGGACGGACTATGGCCCCGGTCCCATCTGGATGCCCCATGGGCCCCAATAAGGCCATTGCTGCTGTATTGACCCTGTGGCCAACCAAGGGCTGGCTGTGGCACCGGCTGAGGTGTCTCGTGGGGGCGTCGGCTGGCCTTACTGGTGTCCCGATAGCTACCCCCCTTTCGGGATCCCAAGCCATTGGAGCAGTAGTGCCGAGCCCGCCTCCGGCCCTTGGTGCCACTCTGTGCTGAGGACCGTCCTCTCAATGCCTCTCTCTTCACAATCAGTGCAGGCGAGCGGAGGCGCGCTCCAAAGAGCTCGATGTCATCGAATGCCATCTCAGCACCAACGACTTTTGGTGCCATTTGCCCTTAGGAGAATGGGAACGGTGCTGCTGTGAGCTTCGCGGTGCCAAACCAGACTCCGTTGACCAGGTTCTGTGTTCCCTTGAGAGCAACTGGGTTCTGTGCCACGTTGGTGTGGGCGAACTCCTCGGTGCCTGGCTCCCCGATAGCGACCGATTTCTGCACCGCCTCATTGCAGGCAACTTCCTCGGTACTGGGGATTGGGAACTGGAACTGTCCCTGCACCGCGTGGTGGGCCTCGAGCCGTGCCGCCTTTTCTGCACTGCCTCCAGTGTCGGGGACCAACTTTGGTGCTGAGGGGGGGACCGGCTTGATGAGGTCAACTCGGAGCGACCGTTAGGGGAGTGTCCTTGCTCTACCCCCAATGGCCATCTGGCGGGAGACCTTTCCACCCCTGCCAGGGGTCTCCACCACCCTTCAGGGAGATCCAATGCGGGTTTTCCCCGGGACACCAGCACCTTCTCCCTCATGGGAGGGAGGGGTGGAGGTGGCGTAGGCAAGGCCAGCAAGGCTCTTGCCATCTGAAAAGCATCTGGTGTCGACGGCGTCGGCAGGGGCACTCCCCCATTCCCAGGAGTTGGGGGAGGCTCCCTGCTCAGAGATGCAGGCACCGGAAAGGACTCGACGGGCCGTGGCCGGTGTAACACTTCCGTGTCTAGGATAGCCATCTGTTAATGTCAAGGCCAGGGCAGGCTGTTAAAGGAGAGCAGATTCTCCCAACTCTGGTGGGTGACACTGAAGTCAGACTTCCCAACCAGCCACAAACTGTGCTTCTGATTCCCCAAACTGGTCATCAAGAAGCCAGTATACAAATACACACAGCCTCCTTTACTGCAATTCAGTCTCTGGCTCCCAATCAGCCACTAGGTCCAGTAAAGATACCAGTTATTTAAACTCTATGCTCTTTACTAAAAAGGTTCCTCCTGACCCCAAAGGGTCAGCCACATTACCAGATCAATATAAGTTTGGATCTTATCCAAAATACCACGCTGCCAGCCAATCCTTTAGTGACTAAAACTAAAACTAAAACTTTTATTATAAAAAGAAACAAACCATAAGAGAAATGTTAAAGGATTAAAGCAATCAGATACATACAAATGATTTGAAAGTCCATGTACATCAGATTTCTAGAAGAATTGTGGAGTTTGCAGGCTTGTATAGTCCCTCTGGTATACATCGAGTACTTGGATGGGCCTCAGACCTTTGTTTCACAGCTTCAGTTGCAAATGACTTGGTTCAGAGGTAGATAGGTGACTGGAAGCTGAACAGGATTGAAGACAAAATGGATTCCAAGGCTTCTGCCTTATATATCCTCTGACCCCTGCCATGCTGCTTGTGGAATTTTACAGGAACCAAAATGGAGTCCAGAGTCACATGAGCAAGTCCTGGTGACTCATCAGGTATATCCCTGGCTTCTCCCCCTGGGCCCCTTGCATGTGAGAATGTCTTAATGGGCCATTAAGCAGGCTATTGTTCTGCAGCCATCCTGTCTGGGGTGTGTCCCAGACAGCACAAGTTGAAATACAGATATCTCAAACATATCCATAACTTCCATTACACATATAACACATGAACATAAGCATCATCATCTTACTTAGCACAATATAGCCTTTCTAACAGTACCTGATATGGCATATCTTACATGAATTATTATGATTTTGACATACCGTTGTCAAACAATATCATAAATCCAGCCAGCATTACAGCCGGTGCATCTCTGCACTCGACCCTGCCTGTACCGGCAGCGTAGGGGAGTGTCCGCGCTCCATTCGCTGCCACTTCTTCTTCGGCGCCGGGGATGCCTCTCGGTGCTGAGTTGATATCAGTGCCAGGCGTGCGCTTTGTACTGAGGACATGCTCGGCGCCAAGGTAGATCAGGTCGGCTCGGTGGCTGGGCAAAGCGCTGCCTCCATCAGCATGGTTATAAACTGAATATTTCAGTCCTTTTGGGTCCTTGGTTTAAAAGCCCTGCAGATTTTACATTTTTCTTTTCTGTGCTCTTCCCCCAAGCACCTAAGGCAGCGGTTATGGGGTCGCTGTGTGGGAAAGCCTTCCCACAGGAGGCACACGGCTTATAGCCAGGTAACCTGGGCATGACCCAGCCACCCTAAGCCCCTCCGGGTTTCTAATCTAAACTAACACTATTTAACAACTACTTAACTAAGGTATTAAAAGAACAAAGTTCAAACAATGGGGAATGGTACCTGCAGAGAGCAAGGCTAGTTTCAGTAACTGTCACGGGCAAAAAGAAGGAACTGAGGGGACGTAGGGCCAGCAGTGCCTCATATACCACGGCATGCGCACAGGACTCCAGGGGGCAACAGAGCTGGCCCTACGGGATCTGCTAAGGGGAAGAAAGTTCCGGGAACCGTGCACGGTAGCATGCACTCACCGATAGTGGGATGGACATGAGCAATCACTTGAAGAAGATTTGTTTGACATTCGGTTCAGTCCTAAGATATGTGACAGTAGAGGCTGGGGAACTGGAAGAAGCTTCTAAATGTCTACTTCACAAGTATCCCACAGACCTTTCTGAGAATTTTCCTTGTTGTGAAATGTTGCACCTGAAAAAAATCTTCAAGTCTACTTTTGGAAAAGAATATGAACTACCCCTTATTAAATGAGATTTACCAAAAACAACTGCAACTAATTTTCAGTGATGTGGATTTTTTGCACACTGCCAGTGACTGGCAGAATCTGAAAGACGTTTCAGCAAGCTAGCATTCATAAAAAACTGCAGGCGTTCTACAATAGGGCAAGAATGGTTAAGCCACCTAACTGTCTTGTCTACTGAGCATGAACTTGCAAGAGAAATTGACTTTGGGGGGCTAATTAATGATTTTGCAATGAAAAAGGCCAGAAAAATAAAGCTTTAAAGTTAATTGGCCTAATTATAAAATGTTTGCAGTCACATTGGTCCCTTAGAATAAAAAAATCAAGACATTGATAGGATATAATACCTTTATAATGGCTGGGAGGCAGTCTACTGTTTAGAGCAATTACATTTCAATGATCAAGCATTTTAAGTCAATGATTCTCTTTTATTTTTCTTTTACCACCAGCTTTGGGAATCTCAACTTGACATGGAAGCAGAGGACACAGATATAAGCCAAAAGTGCACACAGTCAAAATGGAGTTTGCAGCTTGGTACAAAAAGTGTACAGACAGATTCCCAAATTGTTAGAGATTCTGTGGCCAGTCCTCAACTCCCATTGAACCTTTAGTTTGAACTGAAAAAACCCAAGTGTAGGAGAAATTTGCATTTTTCTTAAATATAGCAAAATTGTGTTTGTTTCCTTTACACAACTTATAAATAAGGAAGGCAAGAAAATATCCTCCTCCTTATTTCATTCAAGACCAAGTTGCGGAGGCTTTTACTCACTAGAGTGATCTTACACCATGAATAATCCCATTGATTTGAGTAAGCGCTCAACTGACTTTTTATTTAATCAAATTTCTTTTTTTAAACTAAAATAGGTGGAAGAATACCATGACCAAAAAGAGTGATCAATATCACATAGATAAACAGATGTGGCTGAAAATATAATTCTCAACCAGTCAGGCTGTAGAGTAGAGCCAATAAACCACTGTAGTAACTAACTAGATATAGATGTAAGCAAGGTCCGAGTGGCCCTCCCTCTGCTCAGCCAGCTGAAAGCGGGGGCGGAGAGGGAACACTTTATTTGGATAAGAACACCTAGCTGTGAGCAGCAGGATAGGAAAGGGTCAGTCTAGCTGGCATTGGGTTACAAATCACTTTATTAATTGCAGGGGCAATGAAATGTTGTCCCCCTGTCGTATAAACAAATGGCAGTGGAGCTGTGCTTAGCCTGTTCTGAAGAAAGATTCACTCATGTGAACAGAACTTAAAGGAGGCCTTCGGATGCCCTACCCGACACTGTAAAATCAGCAGGGGGGGATGGGGTCTTTCCCCTGAGGGTGTACAACAGCCCTCATGCATGGATTGACCATCTCCTCCCCGTTAAACGGTAGAATTAATGATTCCTCTTGGAGTCTTTTGTTTTGTTAAAAAGCAGGGACAATGCTCCTGTGTCAGCAGACCTGAAACTCACTGGAAGCTGAAACTCACTAGAGCTGGGAAACCTCAAGAGACTGACAGCAGCAGAGGAGGCTCGCAAGTGGCGGGAACCCGCAGACGGGGCTAGTCAAGGCCCGTGTCCAGCAGGCTGTGGGAGCCAATGGCAGCAGCTGAGGCCCGCAGGCAGGGGGAGCAGTAGAGGGGACCAGTCGGGCCAATGTCCATCAGCCGGAGGGAGCCAGCTGAGGGGACTGGCTGAGCCCCACAGTCGAGAGGTGGATAGTGCAACCACAACCGTCAGTAGGGTAGGAGAAAGTGAACAGTGAGGCAAAGGACACACCCCCCCATCTCTCCCCCATACTCTGGGGTGGGTTCTGCTCATTGTGTTCATAAATTCTGTTTGCACTGTTTTCCCAAACCAGTGCTGTGTTACTTCCTTCCTTTTATTAAAAGGTTTACTTTCTACACTCAGACTCTGTGCTTGAGAGGGGGGGAAGTATTGCCTTTTGAGGGCACCTAGGGGATAATGTGTGATTTCCTAAGGGACTGGATGGGGGCTTAAGCTAGTTTGGTGTTATATTATTGACAGGAACCTCTCAGTATAGAACCCGGCCTGTGTTGCTGCCAGTTCTGTGGGGCAGAGGGATTACATATACGTTCAGGTAATAATACCAGCCAGCATTCCCCTGCATGATTAATTGGGATGCACAGTTGTCTTATCTTTGCCCTGCCAGTTTTATCCATTGTTTCCATGTAATTGTGCACAAAAGTTAAACTGCTTGTTCGTTTTTGTTATAAGACATTAGTTATTCCTAACCCTATGGACCCTGTCAATCTATTTCTGTCTCTTTCCTCACAAGATAAATACATCATATAATACTACATTGCAACTGTCACTTGACTTCGTAGATTCCTTGACATTTCCTTATGCTACTCAGTGTGTTCTAGTAACATCTAAAAGCTATTCCATAGGGAAAATAAGCTTTCCATTTAAGTAACTGTGTATGTCTTATATCACACAGCTGGCATTAATGTCTAACAAAAAAAATTCTAATGATTGTTACGTCAAACATCACAATCCAATTTCTCCCCTCGTATCCAGTTAAGTGTTTCCACCAAGAGCAATCTTTTGGCAAAATTATACCCACTTTATTCAATTCCTTAACCAGGTCTGCTTAAAGATTATATAGTATGTGATACTCCATTCTCACTGTTGTTCACTTGCTTTTGCAGCTCCAGTGTTTGAAGCTTCTACGGTGAGAATTGTTTCTATCAAGTAGTGCAGGCGTAGCCAAGATCATTTAAACAAATGTTCAGCTGAGCATAGTTAGAGTTTAAAGCATCTATCTTAAAGTTCCAAATTTAAATGCAGGTTAAAAGATTATACCAACATAAAGACACTGAACTGTACTGAGTAGGAAAACATGCAATTATACTTAAAGGGATATTTTACAACAACTCATGAATCATGTCTTAGAACAGAGGCCAGTAGGATGGGGTTGGATCTTTCAGCACTCCTGCAGTACAAATAAAACAATATTTATAAAGCATTAGTGCAAGAGTGTGCCCTGTCATCAAATTTTCAATTCCTTTTGCAGAGGAACATGTAAAATCAAGGACAAAAGAAGAGCATTGGCAATAAGGGTTTAAATTATTGATGTTTAAGTGCAGACAGGTGCTTTAAAAGAATGCTCAAATGGTGCTTTGAAATGTTACTTTCTTATATCTTAGTTTGTCTTTAAAGTATGAAGTGTAATCATCAATGGGCTTTTAAAAAATTGATCTACCTTGAAAAGTGTTGTTTTTTAGATTTTACCTTAAGGCTTGAAACTGGTCACTAGTAAAGTTAAAAACTAAAATAGTTCAAAACTCAAAACATCTGGCAGAATATACAATTCCTCTTAAATGACGATTTTGTGAATCTGACAGAAAACGTAGTAGGTCTAACCACCTTTCTCGTGCCCCTATTTAACAAGGGATTTCAGAGTGGATAAAAATGGACTTAAACATCAGATTTTTAAAAACTTAAATATACTTTGTCTTTTTAAAAATTTAATTTTAAAATCTATGTTAAGGCCTCAACTTACTAAAATCATTTAATTTAAATTTAAAAATTAATATTAAGCAGTACATGTTTGCTGCTGAACTTTTAAAATAAAGTCAAAGCACTGAACTTGTGGAAGTCATGGCTAAGTAGCCTCTTCTTTAGGTGGAGAGAGTATTTTCTTCATTTCACTTTATTCAACTAGTTCAGTTCAGTTTCTTAACTGAATGAGCTAGGCATTGAATGGGAGTGGATATAGCACGAAAGCTTGTCTTCTTAGTTTGTGAATAAAAACTAGATGTGAGAGGATGACATCTATTAGTTCTAAAATCTTGAACAACAGGGTGGCCAGAAACAATTCCTTCAAACTAGAGATAGTACTTCCATTTTTTTAACAGATTAGTTACTTTTAAATGCAAAACATGTTTTGATAAACTTTGTTTTCTTATGTATCCACCATATTTAAGGTAGTTTAACTAATTTTTTTACAGGCTGTCTTGTACATTTTAATTGCATTCCAATTTTCATCCAAATAGAGCTTTTACAAATCACACCTCAAAAAAATTAATCTTGTAACTAAAGACATCATTTGCCATTTTCTAATTTAAGAGAAATGTAAAGATTATGAATCTGAATAAATTTACTTCAACAATTATATAGCATAACATACATGTGGATAAATATAGGCCTGATTTATACTTATAATTTAAGTCAACATACCTGCAGCACTCAGAGGTGTGAAAAACCCACCTCCGTATGTGCCATAGTTAGGCTGATCTAACCCACGGTGTAGATGCAACCAAGTTGATGGAGGAATGTTTGTCAACCTAGCTGCCATCACTTGGAGAGGTGGAATTCATATAGTGACGGAAAAACCCTTCTGTCTGCCTCTACACTACAAGGTTAAGGTGGCACAGCTACAGTACCATAGCTGTGCTGCTACAGTACTCTGTATTGTCCTGGTTAGCAAAGAGATGCCAAATGGAGTGTAAAGGCTATGTCTTAATGGTTACCAACTGAAGAGAATCAACTTCCTTAGGAAAATAACGAAAGAGAACAAATGCAAAATGAGATTAAAATAAATTTTAAATCAAGGTTTTCCTGCTTGCTGATTTAAATCCTGATTAAAATTGCTTTGCTTTAAATCAATCCATCTTGAGGAATTTTAAGGCAAAAATTCATGATGAAGCTAAAATTCAATACTCTCATTGGTATAGACAGAGCAAAGTACAGAAAAGTGATTTTGAACAGAGGTGAATAACTCATTGTCTAAACTAATTTTCTTTCTAGACATTTCTAACATATCCAACACCAGGGGTATCTTCCCCACATCCTCAACATTTAGCCACAATTTTTTTTTTTTTTTTTTTTTTTTTTTTTTTTAAAAAAGCCTGACCAAAATTTTGCTCCTTGACTCAGTGCTTTTCTAAGCTCAAACTTGATACTGTGGCTTATCCTGAACTGGAGAAATAACAGATTGTAAGTACTGTAGGAGAGTGTTCAGTTGCTGGCCACTACTTCTCTCTTTTACCACACACTCACTGTCTTAAAGACCATTTTTCTCTTATGTTCAGAGGTATTTTGAAACAAGGAAGAAAAGTTTTAATCAGAGACCAGTTGCTTGGAACCTTCCTTTTTTGCTTCTTCTCTGGTTCCATGCCACAAAGGTGCCAGATGGCTGTCTTAAGGAAGCTGGGAATTCCCTTTGTGTAGGGGACTGCCTGAATGGTGTAGGCCCTCTCTAGCATTGATGTGAGAGGTGTATGGATGCTTCCATCATTGGAGGGTGTGAGTGAGTGTCTGCCTGTCAGAGGCAGGAGCGGGGAATGACCAGCGTGCACTGAACTCCAGCAGTCCTTATTGGAGTAACAGTATCTAGGGAGCTATTACAAACCCCCACAAGTTAGACAAGCAATCTTAGGACTACAGCCTGTGCTTGGAGCAGAAGTGGCTTCAGGTGATACAGGACTGAGGATGTATAAAACCCACTTTTGCCATCCTTCCCACTCCCCTCAGGATGCAAGAGCGATGATAGAAAGAAAGGCATTTATTTTAATCTTAGCACTTCATTGCAAAGAGTGAAATCGAGTTTATGTAGGAAATGATTGGATAGTTCATATGCTTTAAGAAGGCTAAACATACACAATTCCACACTCACAAGATGTTTTGCCTGTTTTATTTACCAGTGACAAGACCTAAGGGTATGCATGTGCGTGTGTGCACATGCATGCTAGGCTTCCCACAAATTAGATTTGACAGTGAAACCACCTCATCTTAAATATTTAGAGAATGGGGTTTGTGCATTCCTTATTAAGCTGGAATTCTCCACAAACCTTGATTTATGGTAGTAACAAAATAAAAAATTTGTCCATTTGTGTTCCCCAAAAATAACAGGTTGAAGGAGGAAGGGAGAGAGAGAGAAATTGAGAGAAGCAGCAACTGACTGCAGCCTGGTTGCTTTTATGCCACTGAACATAGCATTTCTGCTCTCAAATCATGGACACTGGAGAAAAAAAGTGAAGGAATATACAAAAAAAACCCCACAAACTATGATTTTTCCCCCCATGCATATACGCTTTTATGACCCTGCTATTAATGCAGTTTGAATGTAATGTTGGAAACATTTCAGGCCAGATCCTCAGCTGATGTAAACAGCTGTAGTGAAATCAGCAGAGCTGCACTGATTTACTCTAGTTGAGGATCTGCCTACCATTTTCATTCAAGTGTATGTGGCCAGCAGTCTAGGAAGCAACATCTTGATCTAAGTATTAAACACATTGCAAAAAACAAGTGTTTCTAACATTTCATTTCAGATATTTAATTTGAGCCAGCTTTGGGTTTAGATTGTTTCAGTCAGATATTGACCAAAACAAGCCTCAGATGTATTACTGCCTTATTAATTTATTTAGCACCTTAGGGAATGTCTACACTGCACACAAAGTGTGCCCACTGTGACCCTCACCACAGACTTGGTGTTTCCAAGCTTGCACTTGAGCAACCACACTGGAAACCCAGGCCTCACAGCCGGCTGGTGCATCCACACTGCACCACGCAGACCCAAGTCAGAACTTCGTTCTCTGGGTGTGTTCTACCGCATTCCAGGGTTTCCAGCACCCTCGCCAGATGAAACCTCTTTAGGGCTTGTTTCATAGTGGATTGTGGAAGAATCCTTGTCTATCCTTCCCACAGGAGTTGACGGGAAGTGCATAGCCCAGGGACACATCCAGTCAAGCCATGGGTGTCTGCACGCTCCCAGCAGCTGGAGCCATCAACAAAGACCCTGACCTTGTGGAAGAACTTCTCCACCTTGTGCTCTCAGTCCTATTTTTGGAAACAAAGCACCTGTGAGATGCTCCTGGACATTTTGGCAGCTGTTTTTGAACTGTCAAAGGCACCTCTGGAAAGAGAATACTGTGACCTAGCTGATGCTGCTCATGCCTGTTGCTTTAGCTGCAGATTCGCATGCTCTGTAGATTGGTCCTTCTGGAGCAGGGCCATAAGCACAGACTGGTGAGATCACATTAACACGCAGACCTAGGTTGACCAAACAGTGGGTCTAGAACTTTCACATGAAGAAGCAGATGTTCCTGGAGGTTTCTGACTAGCCTGTCCCAACCCTCCAGCACCAGGACACACACGAGGGAAACCATGCCGATCCAGAAGTAGGTCACTCTAGCTAACTGGAAGCTAGCTGCCCCAGACAACTACCAGTCCATGGCTAGCCAGTTTGGAGCTCGCAGATCCAATGTGAGGATTGTTGTGGCTGCAGTTTGCAAGGCAATCAGGACTATGATGCACACAAAGGTAGTGGGCATTACAAGTGTTCCTGAAATTATTGCTGGCTGAGAGAGAATGGGCTTGCCAAACGGCACCAGGGCCATCGATAGAACTCACATGCCTGTAATGTGCTCCTTGCAGAGGGCAAACGAGTACATGGAGCAGTATCCTCTGCAGTTTATCATTATGCAGGCCCTGGTCAATCACAGGGACAGAGTGCATCCCAGGTTAGTGACCATGAATATCAGGGTGCATGATGCCAGGGTGTGCTGGAGATCAGGACTTTACCTTCATTGACAAGATGGGAGATTATTCCCACTGAATGACATTGTTATAAATGGACTCATTGTCCCCACTGTTGTTCTAGGTGAGGCTGATTATCCTCCGCTGGCATTGCTTATGAAACTGTACTTCAATTTCAGAAGACCTGACAAAAGAAGATTCAGCTCCACACTCCATAACTGTTGGATAGGGGTGGATGTGCATTTGGCAGACAGAAATCCAAATGGTTCTGAAGGCACAGCCAATGGGATGCCAGTGTAAATGCAGTCTACATTACTGGAGCCTGGTGTCCACACAAACCTTGTGTAGCACACAAGGGAGAACCAATTGGTGCTGTACCCATATGCACAATGGAAATCGGGGATGCTTTATGCATCTACATAATGGATTTGCATGGTCCCATGCATGAGGGGACACGGTATAGTATTTGAGGTTGTACTATGTATGGGTCTGGGGCAGCTGTGGGAAGCATTTTGTAAATGTGTTGCTAGTATGAATTTCATAAACACTTGGATAACATCTTCATAAATCTGATCAAAACTGGCCATTTACTGCAACCCAGTTTATGGATTATAATGACCATGTATAACTTATTATGAAAAACATTAATAGGCATGCGATTACTTTCTTTACAGTCTGTGCCACATGTAATATTCCATATAATAAAACTGGCTGTTAGAGCCTTGTGTGCAAACTCAACACTTTCTTTTATAGAGATATTTACCTCTCAACTTAAGAACCCCAAAGGCAGACCAGCTGCCATCAAAAGCCTAATAAACAAACAGTACCAAAATGATGAAAGGTCCATGTTCCCAAATAACAGGTCTAGCTAGTCCTATTCTCCTTGGCCTTCATGGTGTGTTTTGTATGTGCAGCTGTGTTCTCCACACTCACCCTGAAGGGATTAATGTAGGCCAGAGGACCCAGTTAACCCATTAGGCTTCAAATTGGAGGATAGTTAGGCTGAGAGGAAAAGCCTCACTGATGGAGCCCAGTTGGGGGAAACAGGCAGGGCTTGTATCAAGCCAGGGTGCTGGTAGCAGAAAGGGGCTGCAGGGAAGTAGTCTGCAATTACTGCCTGGGGGAAGGGAAGTGGGTGGGGGGCTATGGAATTTAGTCTGCAGTCTGGGCTAGCAAACCCAGAGAGTGAGGGAGCCAGAAGGTGTAGGAAAGACTCAGGGAAAAGGCAGCAAGGTTTAGGATGATGCAGATCTTAGATGCTGATTAGAGGGTCCCTGAGCTAGAAACCAGAGTAGAGCAGTTGCCTGGTTTCCCCTACCAGCCACTGGGGAAGTGGTACCATCAGGGCACTGAATGAGAAGACTGCCTGAGACTGTAAGGAAATACTCGGATATCCTAGAAGGGGAGGACTACAGTGACTTGGCCAGAGGGCTAAGCCACAAAGACAGAGAACCCTGAATCTCAGAGAGCAGGAGAGACAGCAGGGCATGCAGCAAAAAGGGGGTATTGGACCTGGAAAGGGCTGATCCCCAGAGTGGCCAGGAGGAGGCACCCCTTAGCAATGAGTGGACCTCGTGACAGCAAGCTACAGCTGGACTGGAATGGCATGGATGAATGCAGAGGGTACATTTGTCCATTCCATGAGCTAGTGTTTGTTGCCTGTGATGTGCTCCAGTCACAGTCTGAATGGACAAAAGGCTGCATAGTCTGCAGAGCACAATAGCAAAGGTATTCAGGGTATAAGCCAGGAGCAGGAGCTGAAAGTTGCACTGGAGCTTGCAGTCTTGTAGCCATGAGCACAAAAAAACCATAGCTAGTAACCAGACCAGCCTCCTTACAAGCACCGTGCATCTGCGCACAAACCCAACTCAGCTATGGGGTATTTTAACACAGATTGCCACCCTTCAATGTAATTTGGGCTGATTAAAGCCAGTGATGGACAAAATACATATGAGTTCAAACAAGACTAGAGTAACAGCTAAGTTTTATTGGGA
Organism: Emydura macquarii macquarii; assembly: GCF_026122565.2. NCBI lineage: Eukaryota > Metazoa > Chordata > Testudines > Chelidae > Emydura > Emydura macquarii. The sequence continues at coordinate 25,593,447 of NW_027131614.1, read as the reverse complement.
CTTCGTTTACAGGTGGTCCAGGACAGTGCAGGTGTGGCAGATTTACAAGGTACACTGTATTATATGGAAGGGGTATGTGAGGGTAATTACGATGCCCCAAGCCAGACTTATATCAGTGACTAACTAGTAAACATTTCATACTTGCTTGTTTAGCTTCCTTCCTCATTCCATGGTGTCCATTTTGAAACCTGTGTGACATGGGGGGGGAGGGGGAGGGGAAGAGAGGCAGGGGCACTAGCAGAATGGTATGGGTTCCACCATGAACAGATGCACATCAAAACCCTGTTCATAGTAATAGCTTTATAGGCCCATGTGATGCTGGCTGGATGAGGGGGGCCCTTGAGGTGTAATCAGGAGCTCTGCTTACTCCCTTCTACACCAATCTTGTATTGGGAGTCTCATGGCGGCTGGATGGGGGGGCATTTATTATGTTGTTTAACATCAATATGTCAAAATCATAGTAATTCATGTGAGATATGCCATGTCAGGTACCATTAGAAAGGCTATAATGTTCGTGTGTTATCCATAACTTCCATTACACATATGTTTGTATCTATATTTCATATTGTACTGTGTTTCTGGGCGACACCCCAGACATGATGGCTGCAGCACAAGCGCCTGCTTAATGACCCATTAAGGAAACTCACAGGTACAATGGGCCAGGGGGAGAAGCCAGGGATATACCTGATGAGTCACCAGTCACTCATGTGACCCTGGACTCCATCTTATTCCTGTGAATTTCCACAAGCAGCATGGCAAAGGCCAAAGGACATAAAAGGCAGCTGCACAACATCCATTTTATCTTCAGCCTACCTCTGGATCAGCTCATCTACAACTGAACTGAAACTGTGAAACAAAGGACTGAGACCCATCCAGGTACTGGATGTATACCAGAGGGACTATACAAGCCTGCAAACATCACAATTCTATTAGAAACCTGATCTATATGGACTTTCAAATCAATTGTATGTATCTGATTGCTTTAATCCTTTAACATTTTTCTTATGGTTTGTTTCTTTTTATAATAAACCTTTAGTTTTAGTTACTAAAGGATTGTTTGGCAGCGTGGTATTTTGGGTAAGATCCAAACTTATATTGATCTGGTACTGTGGCTGACCCTTTGGGGTCAGGAGAAACCTTTTTGATAAAAAGCACAGAATTTTAAATAACTGGTCTCTTTACTGGACCTAGTGGCTGATTGGGAGCCAGGGAGTGAAATTCAGTAAAGAGGGTTGTGTATATTTTTATTTTGGCTTCTTGATAACCAATGTGGGGAATCAGAAGCATTGTTTATGGCTGGTTGGGAAGTCTGACTTCAGTGTCACCCACCAGTGCTGGGAGAATCTGCTCTCCTTTTGCAGCCTGCCCTGACCTGGGCATTTTCAGGTAGCTACCCTAGGCACGGATGGGTCACAGCCCATCACCCAGAATAGTAAATAAATCTCTCCCAACCATATATTAATAAAAACAATCATGGTAGCAAAAACTTACCAGGTACCAGTGCTTGGCTCCGATGCTGGTTCTGCAGCAGGCTGCTCCACACAGCCGTCCCTAAATAGCTCCTTTGATTATAGGCCTCAGATATGCTGTAGCTGCTCCAGCAGCATAGCCTCTTTGGTTACTGGTTACCGAGTACCAGGTTGACTTCTTGGCCTAAATCTGGTGGCTGGCTCTCCTCTGGTGGTGTCTGTGACGAGGGGAGGGGGATTACAAGGGTGCCATCCCCACTCAGTAGACTGTCATGCATCAATCTGGAATCAGTGCTTGCTACAGTTACCAGTAGCAGGTCACATTTCTCATAAGAGAGGAAGGAAGACTGGGAGTTCCCAGAGGCGCAATTAGCATCTTAGCCTTTGTAGTACTCTGTCTGCAGTCATTTGATTCACTCTCCGCATTGTTCTGCTGTCGGGTCGATCCCCAGCACTGCCAGACATTTGGATATAGTTTTGTGGACATGACCATGTCTTGCACTCTTGCTGAAATAGAATGTCTTGCTCACCTCACCTCCCAGGATAACCAGAATCTAGCAGTGTTCCTCTGGCCAGCTAGCGCTTGAGGCAGAACTTCTTAAAACTAGCTATGCTAAGACACATGAGAGTTAACTGTGTTTCTAGTTGAGCAATCTGCATGGAAATGAAGGTTTGAAGGCTGAGCAGCTACATTTGAGGTTACTTCCATTTCCTGGGAAGCAAGTGGGAAGTTTTGGGATTGAAAGGCTAGGAAGCACAGCCCCAGGAGATTTTGACATAGTGCTGGTGGACTCTCTAGTCTCAAGTCTGGAAATCTGATACAAGCTGAGTACACACTGCCAAATACCTGAGCTTTGATGCACATCACAGTAGGACTCTGATTCTGACCCACCTGTTCTTGCAATGTCCGTGAGCCCAAGTCCAGAGAGATTCCTGGCAGAGTCAGACTGATTTCTGTGTATATGGAATTAGGGAGGGGGCTTTTTTCCCCCCATGATACCTCTGGATCAACTCTTCCTGCAGGGCTAAGACCACAAGGCTTTTACTCTCCTCTAGATGTCCTCCCATCCTCCCCTCTCTCTATACCCAGAGAGAGACTGCACACTCTCCCCCTGCAGTCAACTTATGTTGCAAACTTCTTGGATTTGCACAAGCTCAGCCAGCTCATGCTCAGCTGGGCTTCATCATCAATTAGCCTTTATCAAGCCCTGGCTAATTGGCCCCTGCTGAGCCATCTTAACAACTTCAAGGCTGGGAGCGGGTGGACACCCTATCACAGAAACTGATCCTGCAAATTTTTACTGATATAGGTAGGCTTTGTTGATGCAAGTGACTCCAATGAATAAAGACCACAAATAGCTATGGAGGTTTGCAGGCTTGGACCTGAAGAGGAAAGAAATGACAATGTATCATGGCAGGTAGTAGTAAGTGAATATTAACTTTCCAGTATTGTCCTCAGCTATGTTGTCAACACTACCTCAAAATTTAGCTGACTAGAATTGGCTAAACACTTCAACTTTTTAATTTTAAAAATGAAACATTACTAATAAGTCCCTAAAGTTTAGACTGGTCTTACTGTTATGTACATCTATCTTCATTTTCCATGATCAAATGTTGCTTTCTGTTTATCTGTCTGGGTCACCTGTGACATGGAAAATAGCAAGATTCTAATTAAAGGATACATACAGCTGCATATTGTTACTATTGATTATTTCAGTGCTTAAGTTGTAAACTGTTTGGGGAAAGGACTGTCTTTTTAGTTTGTATTTGTACAATATTTAGCACAATTGGACCCAGATCCTGATTGAGACCTCTAGATGCTTAGTACAAATAAATAATATACAAATATATTTTGACAACAGTTGTATGGTACTACAGAGTTCTTGCTCTTTTAAAAATGACATGCATCAGTCATGAGTGTCTTATTCCTTGAAGATAAAATGCAAAAGCAAGTTAGTCTTGAATAGCATTTCTAGTTAAGGTACTCCTCTTAAAAAATACCATCTTGGAAAAGCTGAAGTCTGATTGTTTTAAAGGAAAAGAGTTTAATAAAACATCAATCCACTTGCTCACAGCTACTTCTAACTCTGTGCGTCCAGCTTTGTGCTCTAAATTGCCAGTGGCAAGGGCTCATACTACTTTTTTCTATGAAACATTGAGAGTCCTTTATCTCCCCTGAGATTCTTTCTTCTCTTTGGGAAAGAGGTTGAACTGGTGTGGCATAGATGTGAGTTTTTTATAACCCAACTTGAGGTAGTCACGCAACTACCATTAAACCGAGAAGACAAAGATGTTTCTTGATTTTTCCCAACTACAAGAAATATCTAAGAACTCACACTGTTTAAAAACGTTTTCTTTTCTTGGAACAGAATGGACAATACTTAGAGCAGCTGCTTGATAGTTCCTAACTAGGCAATTGTAGCCTCACATTGCAAGCAAATAAATAAATGTCCATTGCAATGTGTTTTTGATGCACTCTGCCCTTTCTGGAGGATGCCATAATCTTCTGCATAAATCTCATATTTGCTGCAAAGCCATTAGTTTGGTAAGTGTCAAGTTTCTGTTCTAACACCCACAGCTGGGACAAAGCCCTAGATCATACCGGTTACTGATGCAATCTGTACATGTTAACCCAGCCAGACCTTTTCTTTTTTGGGAGAGAAGAAATAAAATCAGTGGAAAAGTCACAAAAGGCATACTTGTGTTTTCTGCTAACATATCATCAATCAAAATCTTAAATATCATTATGAATCAATTCTTAATATTAAATACCATGAACACTTAGATGGTAAGTTCCTGGGGACATGAGTTGTGTCTTATCCTGTATTCTGAACTGAGCCAAACTAACTATTGGCAAGCGAAAAATAATATAGTTACTCTATGCTCTGTATTAGTTGGTTAAAGAAAATAGTAATTAACACATATCTAAATGTCTCAATGGAACAAACTCTGTTTATAACTTGGTTTCACAGACACTTGATCTTAGAAAATGGGGCCTAATTACTACAGTGATAGGTGAACTAGGGATATTTTAGTTGCATTAACTCCAACTCAAGTTAAAACATTAAGACCAAAATGTCCAAGTGTGGTTCATTAAGTAAGGCAGCTGAATACATTTTTAGGCACCTATGTAAAATGGTTTGATTTTTAGAGGTGTTGAAAACTTGCAGCTCCCATTCACTTCTGAGGGTGGTGTTAGAAGTTCTGGGTATTCACAATCAGGCTTTTTTACACTGGTGCCTAAGGATGGAGTTGGCTGCTTTAGGCAATGCTACCTGGAAAAATTTGGCTGTATGTTACACCCCCCCCAGGAGTGTAGGAGATAAGGGCACATTCAGCACAGAGGAGGTACTACATGCAGTGAGGGATGGGGACCGAGGACACTTCCAGCAGAGAGGATGACACACATAGTCTGAGGGTGGAAAATAAGTGACTTCTGAAACAGAGGGGAGGTGGTTGGGTGGGTGTAAAATACAGACAGCTCCAGCACAGAGTAGATAAGATGCTCAGTGTGGGAGAAATGAGGACATCTCCAGCACAAGGGGGTGGGGAGAGGAGAGAGAGAGAGAAAAATTAGGGCTCCTCCTGCAAAGAGGCTGCATCTAGCACACACAGTAAGTGGAAGGGGGGAGAATGAAACCCTGGTCCACGATCCTGAACTCCGAGGGAATCCCCTCCACTGTGCTGCAGCTGCCAACATGTGCTGTGCTGAGAAACAGCCAAAATGTGGGCAACATTCAGAAAAAGAAAATCACTCCCCCAAAGCCTGGCAGAGGCTGCAAAGCCTTTGTGCAAAAGGCTGGGGCTGAGCTGGCTCAGGCTTACCCTTGCTTAGCACAAAGTGGCCCTGTGAACTGGGAAGGTCCATGGGCCCCCCTCCAGTGACATAGCATACATAGCTCTGGGACAGTGGAAGGCTGCCAGAGGGGTCAATGAAAGGAAAAGTAAATAGGAAACAACCAACCCACCTTTTTGCACCTGCCTCCAAATGTGCCTGTTAGCCATCTTAGCTTCTGGCAATGAAAACTACAGGCTGCAAACTCTGAAGGCTAAGACAGCCCTCAGACAATGCCTATACTTCGGTTTGTTCCCCGGAGCCCTGATTTACAGCTATGTGACTCCAGCTTTATGCTAGTGTATTTCCATTTAAATAATTGTTTTCCCCTGCAATTGATGTAATTACACCAGTGTAAAATTGGAGCAAAACAGTGGTGAACCAGATTCTTGATCCATAAGTAGATACGTGCAGAGAGGTATTTGTGCACTGCTCAGGAAACACCCACACATTTTCAACTCTGCTCCATAGCATTAGCACTTTCTGAGCAGTATTGAGCTAATATTCTCCTTAAATCTGATCCTTCATTTGATTTCAACTTTTTTCTGGCTTTGTATGCACCCTTCAAAATGAAAACCGCCTCTCTGGGCCAGAGTGAAATACCCTTTCTCAAAGCGAGTAATATTTTACACCACAAGTAGTGTCCTTGATTTCAGTGGGTCAACACAGGATTCCAGCTGTAACCTGTTTTTCAGTTTGGACTGGAGAGAGGTAAAGAGTGGTGTTCCTCATGGAGCTGTCTGGGACCAATACTGTTCAATATATTTACATATGATCTGGGAAAAGGGGTAAACAGTGAGGTGGCAAAATTTGCAGATGGTATAGAACTACTCAAGATAGTTAAGGCCAAAGGAGACGGAGAAGAGTTACAAAGGGAGCTCACAAAACTGCGTGACTGGGCAACAAAATGGCAGATGAAATTCAATATTCAGAAAGGCAAAGTCATGCATATTGGAAAACATAATCCTAACTATACATACAAAATGGGAGCTGAATTAGTTGTTGCCACCCAAGAAAGAGATCTTGGAGTCACTTTGGATAGTTCTCTGAAAACATCCACTCAATGTGCAGCAGCAGGCAAAAAAAAGCTAACAATGTTTGGAACCATAAGTGATAGTTAATGAGACAAAAAATATAAATCACTGGTATGGCCACACCTTGAATACTATGTGCAGTTTGAGTCATCCCATCTCAAAAAAGATATTAGAATTGGAAAAGTTACAGAAAAGGATAACAAATTGCTAGGGGTACGAACAGCTTCCATATGAAGAGAGATTAAAAAGACCCAGACTTTTCAGTTTGGGAAAGAGACGACTAGGAGGGGATGAGATAGAGGTCTATAAAATCATGAATGACACGGAGAAAGTAAGTGTTATTTACTCCATCATATAACACACAAACCAAGGGGTCACCCAATGAAATTAATAGGCAGCAGATTTAAAACAAATTTTAAAAAGTACTTCTTCACACAACACAGTCAATCTGTGGAACTCGTTGCCAAGGGATGCTGTGAAGGCCAGAACTATAATGGGAGTTCAAAAAATAATTAGATAGTCCATCAATAACTATTAGTCAAGATGGTCAAGGATGCAACCCCATGCTGTGGGTGCCCATAAACGTCTGACTACTAGAACTAGGGCTGGACGATGGGATGGATCACTCTGTGACAGCCTGTTCTGTTCATTCCCTCTGAAGCACCTGGCATTGTCCACTATCCAAAGACAGGATACTGAGCAAGATGGACCATTGGCCTGACCCAATATGGCCATTCTTATGTTCTCATTACCTCATGGTAGGCATTTGGCTCTTCACAGTTAAATAGTTCCCTTTTTTTCTTTACCAATAAACATCTGACAGTTGGCGATGGCTTTCCAAACATCAACAAAGTGGGCAAATGGGGAAAAAAATCTGACAATACAAAGATGAATCCTTCATTATAATGTGAGGGTGCATCAGAACTTCAAATACTTAAAAAAAAAAAAAAAAAAAAAAAAAAAAAAAGGTAAATCTCCATTTATTTTTAGAACTAAAGTTCCAAACATGTTCCTATCTACAAGTTGATTGAGCTGTAGGAACAATAAGATTTCTTTTCAAGACCACATTCTTTTCTGACTCAACACTAAAATTCCCAATATTTTTCCAATACGCTGTAGTGAAAATACTATACTTTTCCCAACACTAAAACCATTTTCAGATACTCCTAAAGTTCCTTCACTGATTCCCTATTACTTACCGTATCTACTTTAAACTCATTTCAACCTCAATGTCCTCCACAACCTAGCACCTTTCCTTCAGTTGTTTTGTCACCCTTTATGCCCTCTATGCTCCGTAGAAACAAAGCAAAGAGGAGCGTAACATCAGGCTATCCTCTGTAGTATCTGCCATGCTTGCATCACATCCTTTAAGTTTTACCATTCTCACCTATGTACCTTCTTTCACTCTGTATCCTGTGCCTGGGATCCCTCTCTTGATTATGGACCTGATTCTCATTTACACAAAGGGCTTCTCCACACAGTGGGGTGTTTGCAAATTAAGATTCTGTGCACTAATCCTTGCATAATAACTATTTCAAAATAGCTGCATTCACATAGCTGGCTTTTTCCCTCTTCTCTCTGAATCAGTGCGTACACAGCACTGACATATTTAGAAGTAAGTGCACAGCTTGCTGGGCAAGTATCCCATTGTGCTTTGTCCAACTGCTGGGATCTATGCCTTTAGAAATGCTAGAACAGTGTAAAGGGGCTTTAAAGGGAGTGAAAAGTGGGGTACAGGGTCCTGAAGGTAAATGAGAATCTGCAGTGCCTCCCCTCTCTTCTATTTCACATCCTTTCCCTAAAATTACTTTCAAGGTAGAGTATCATGTAGACTCTTAATACAGTAACATATATAACACCCAAAATACCTCACAATCCACATTTTGACTTGCAGCATACTCACACTTCCTCTCAACTACTGCTGTCACTCTGCTTGTATTAATTAAGGCCCCAATCCTACACGGCACACTTGGCTCAGACCCTTCTGCCTGTTCAGAATCCCCCTGAAGTTGTGGGAGGAATAACGATTGGCATGCTCAGACTCTCACGTGTTATTTGTGCTCAGATAAGCAGTGGAGCTAACGAATTACACACAATGCCAATTAACAATTTTCACATGTAGCCTGGAGCAGATGGGGAAAATCTGCGAAAGCAGAACAGAAACGGACAGTCATTTTCAAATATTATTGTTTAAAACTTTTTATGTTTGATTTGTAATAAAGATAGCTGCTTCTAATTTTCAGGTAATGTGGGATAGAAGAAGGAGACCTGCACTTGACAACCCGATCCTGCCAAATTCTGAGCCTTAAAGCACCTTGCAGTATTAAGCCCACGTGGAATGGGTTCTGAACAGTTGGACAAGCCATATTTGAGGGGAAAAAAGGGAATCACATTATTTTGATACTAAGGCCAACATTTTCAAACTGGAATGCCTACTGTTAATTCTCCTAAAACCATACTCCTAAATGTAAGCGTCATGATTTTGAGAAGTGCTGCAGTCAATGGAAGCTGCAGCTGTTCATCATTATCAGGGTATTTAGAGTGTGCTAGAGGCTGCAATTCTATATTTATACACATGCATTCCTCATATGAACAGTCCCATTGACTTCAATGGAACTGGTCATATGAATGAAGCTAAGAACACACATAACTCTCTACATCAGCAGGGTTTAAATCTGTATGTAGGTTCTTAAATTTACGTTGGGAAATGGGACCACGTGGGCCTATACGTACTGTACTTCAATGAACTAAGGCTTAAATCTGCTCTACGCATCCAAAGCTCAAATAAGGTTTTATAAGGATGGAGTGTAGAGGTCTTGAGAGGTGAAAAATGTGATTAAAATATATTGGCACTTAGGAAAGAAAATACATTAAATCTTCGAGGTTCTAGTACTTTAAGTGGTTTCTCAAGAAAAATTCTGTTCATGAGGGTTGTAATAGAATTATTCAAATTTTTGTTAAGCTGTTTTCACTACATTATTTATCTGTCAATTTAAACAGAGAGAGAGATTACACATCACCAGAACAGGTTTATAGATTTTTGCAATATAACTGGACGGAATTGACAAAGTATTTTATTAGCAAAAAAATTATTAACATTTATACCAAGTGGCACGTTTCAGACATTAGCAAAAGAACCACTACTAAGTAGAGAGAGACAGAGAGAGCACATGCAAATGAGAAAACCCATATTAAAATAGCCAAAGACGTGAATTAATATCTGACCCGCAAGTCACTAAAAGGAGAGGTTCTTTATTCTCTATCTGTACTATTCGGCTGTACACTGCAGGTTATAAGGCACAAACCCCATATCTCATTGGAGGTAATTTGCAAGGGGAAGCAGGGTGACGTCACTGCAACAGCTAACAATCACAACAAGGGAGCACCTCCTCTTCCAGCACAAGGGATATTTATGCCGGGAACCTCTGACTTTGTGTGTCACTCCGGATTTGCGTTCGGATACTGGCAATCCAGACACTGAAATCCAACTCCCCCCCCCCCCCATCATCTGGTCCATCATCATCATCACCATCATCATCACCACCACCACCCTCTGGCTCTGCCTCCACCACCCCCGTCCCCATTGCCTCGCTGCGCTACCCTCCCCCCGGCATGCCCAGCTGATCGGCCCCCCAGCTCAGACCCAAGCAATATGCCCTGCTGATCTGCTCCTCCCCCATCCTCCGCACCCGCCCGCCCATTCCCCGACTCCCCTGCCCGCTCGGCCCTCTCCATGCAAGGCTCCTCGCCCCTGCTCAGCAGCGGCTGCGGCATGGCCAGGGCGCGTTCGGGGCACCGCAGCCTCTGCCTCCAGCGCGAGGAGCGCGACCCCCCGGCGCAGGGCCAGGGCGGTGCGTGGCTTCAGCGGCCCAATGCAATAGGCATGTGCAGCGGTTGCGCGCGCCTGAGGGCGCCCGCGGGAGCGGGAGCATGTGCAGAAGCGCGCGATGGGCACCGTCTGAGGCAGGGCAGCTTCTGCTCTGACACCTGCAGCATGTGCCAGGAGCTGCAGCCGCCGCAGCAGCCGCCAGCAGCAGCAGCCGCCTGTGCTCGCAGTGGGAAGCGGCGGCGGTGGCAGCAGCTCCCTCTCTCTGTGTCTCTCCTGCTTTGCACTGTGTTTCAGTGGGTGCATGGTGACCTTACAGAGTGTGCATTACCTCACAGGTAAATATCAGCTGATCCGCTGTGACAGCAGCAGCAGCAGCAGCAGGAGCAGGAGCAAGCAGCAGCCCACAGAGCCTTTCTGGAGGTAGCAATTCATTCATTCCTTCACTCATCTCGTCCCTCACCTCTCCTTTACCCTCCCCCCCCCACCTTTTTCCCGTGCAAAAGCCAAAAGGCTCGCAGAGGATGCTGAAGCCTCCATTAAGGATGGTTCCCACCGCTGCAAAGAGCCGGAGGAGTATTTAATACTGGATGGCGCAGGGGGGAGGAGGGGGATGAAAATCTCTGAACCAGAGGCGGCTGCTAGTGTTGCAATGCACTGCGGTGTCAGTGGAAATGGCTAAGGGGAAGGATGTGCTGGCGAGGGGAGGGTTATTCAGCCTGTTGCCCAGGAAGGTATAAATATTTTTGGTGTGTCTCAGATATTTGCATTGATTCATTGTGATGTATTCATCTTTCCAATGTATGAACTGCCCAAGCGGGAGATGGCCCTGCTACAGAGAGAGAGATAGAAGGGTGCTGATACTGAATTCTTGAGAAGGGGGTAAGCAGGTGAAGAAGGGTGGGTGATAAGTTGGTGTCTGCTGTTAAGTAGGTCCTGGTGGGAGAAGTCTCTTTTTATAAGGTCTGGTCTTATTGGCATCATGCATTTCATTATGAAACATCACCAATGTATACATTAATGTGCAGAGAGGGAGTGTGTGTGTGGGGAGCTCCGAGATTTTTTTCATAGGCCTAGGACATATTTGAGTTCAGCTTTTCTGTGGGGTTGTTTTTTCAATAGTGATGGTGCACGTTGCCTGCCACTGGGCTTTAAACATACTTGCTATTCCATTGATGGCCGTGGCAGTTGTAATACGTTTGTGTTGTGTGTGTACATATAATAGACCGATTGGAAGAGGGAGAGATGACTCTAGCTCTGATTAATAAATTTCTAACATCTTCAAACACCTGCTCTGTAAGTTTTTTTTCTAGAAATTTAACATAGCATATTCTGTAATTTTTACCAAATATTTTAGAGAGCACTTTTACAGATGTGCTATGAAGTGTCGTCATCAATTAATTGAAAACTGGCTAAATAAATGATTGAAATATACCTGATAATGCATTATCTTTGTATTTTTAAATGTCTCTCTACTTACTAATTCACAAACTTTAATCATTTGCCACAAATACTCTCGTCACTGCAGAATGGCTTGATCATACAGTACTGTAATAGCATTTGTACTATAGAATAATTATTACCTAAAAATTAAATGCTTTTGGAGGTACCGTGGTCAGAAGAACCTTATAAATATACACAGGAATTCATTTATTAGCATATGCAATGTTTTAGGTAGTGTTTAAACACTAGTATGAATTGATGTCACCTGATAAATCCTGTTATTTATCAGTGACCTAGAAGGTTTTGAAATGAGAGGTTCAAGATATACAAAGTGTTGAAGCAACATCATAAGCTTATTATTTCTAGACTTTAAATCCTATCTCAAGCTCAAAGTTGTGTAACTTACTGTTCTCTTTTGAACACTTTACTGCTGTTTTTCCTTATTATTGGGGTATGGAAGGTGGTTATATAATACTTTTTTAAAAAAAGGAAAACACTTTCAAATTTAACTCCATCATTGCTGTAGAATCCAACAGCATTTTTCAAACCTTTAAGTTGAATGTTAGCGTATATCACATATGTATCACCAACAGCATTGGACAAACACACTACAGGGATCCGTCACACTTTTGGCACCCAGCACACTATTCAGTAATCAAGTGATTAAAAAGTGTAAAAAATTAGTGCAGTGTACTTAAAAAAAAAAATTGCTGATTAGTTGACAGAGGATGTCTTAGTGTGTGTTCAAATTCAACTTCATCACTTGTGACTTAAACGATAACCTCTTAGGGCTTGATCATGCTCCCACTAAAGTCAAAGGCAAACTTCCCATATTTACCCAATATCAGATCCCAATGAATGCATTATTTGTTAGTGTTTATTGTTTTACCACAGGAACAAAATTTACCATCAAATTATGATTATGATTACAGTTAAAAATATGATAATGAATCCTTCCTCTTTATAAAAAGTAATAGATAAAATACAAAATTCTGTGCTGACCCTTTAGAGAGAGATTTAGTTATAACCAAAATCAGTAGCTACACTCATGCAAGAGTAGGAACAAATGCAAAATTACCCCTCAATCATTGCCTGAGCATATAAATTGTAAGTGTAATACTGTGTACAATATTTGCCAACCCCCGATTGTCTGTGTGCAATCTTTTCTATGTACAGTTTTTTGTATGTTATGTACACTGACAATAGTCTGCATAAAGTTATGGATACTCAAACATTCCTGATTCTGCTCTCACTTATAACAGTATCAAGCACCGATCCTGGAAGGAGACGTGCTGGTGATATCCACATGGAATCCTATTGATTTCACAACCTAAAAACTGTTGGGGGGGAAAGGTTTTGGGAATCTGTTAGATAGCAAATTATTAAATTTTTTAGAAGAAAAAGAAGGGTGGGTTTTTTGTTTCTGCAGCCTTTGTTCTTCACAACTAGTTTCCTCTGACTTTCAGTTGTGCATTGTAAAAGCCTGAAGGGCTGATTCTTCCCTGACACCAATTTTACACAAGTATAATTCTATTTACTTCAGCATGTAAAGGTCAGCACCTGTACGGTCAGAGTCTTAATAAGATATAACTACCATGAAGTCAGTGGAAATACACTGGTATAAAATTGGTAGGAGCAGAAAATCAGTCCCATAGTCTTTTACACTTGTACAGTTGAAAGTCATGGGGAATTAGCTGTGAAGAACAAAGGCCGCAAACAAACACACCATGTCCTCCTTTTAAAAATGTAATATATTGCCATGTAACAGCTGCCCAGAAAGTTTCTCTCTTTTATTTTCAGCAGTTTTCTGAACTACAGTCATGGAGTTAACATTGTTCTGGAACAACTTTTTGTTTAAACTGATTAAGCTCTGTGCCCTTAATTTTGTGGTATTAAGCATAACTTGCACACTCATTATTAACAGTTGGCAAAGATTGTTTTCTTAAAGAAAGCTGTCTAAGTATACTGCCAAGCGTAACATGGTAAATCCTAATGACTATGTTTTAAACTATTGTTTTTTACATTAATTATATACGTCCCCACTCACTCAGCACTGTTGCAAAATATAAGTATTGTAGACTGTTACAGACTGATTAATTGTGCTATGAGATTTAACTATTCATTAACATGGGCTACACGGTTCATGACTAGCTGTGTGTGGTATTGCATGAATCTCTTTAGCAGCTATGAGGGGGAAACTTGTGTCTGAATCACAATGGAAGAATGTGGAGTCACACAGGAATAAAACTGGTGTACTGGAGTGATGAGTCATGCCCCTTACATTTAAATTTCGTATTATGTGATATGTATGTACTGTATGTATTACATTCATTATGAATCTAGGCAAGAAACTAATATAAATGCCGTTGAAAAAGTTACTGAACACTCAGCCTTAATGATGAGCCCTCATCTGGGCATTTTTTATGGGCTTGATCCTGTTTCCACTGAATTCAATGGCTAAACTTCCAGTGATTTCAGTGATGCAAGTTTAGGTTTATGTCATGATATATTAATTTGTTAAATAACATATAATACAAACTCCAGTTTCTTATACAGTCTTACATGCAGTAGTAATACTACCTAGCACTTATATTGCACTTGTGATATAGCTGAGGCTAGTCCTGCTTTGAGCAGGGGGTTGGACTAGATGACCTCCTGAGGTCCCTTCCAACTCTAATATTCTATGATTCTATGGTTCTATGATTCTATGCTGACCTGTAGATATAAGTGTGCTTGACAAAGCTGGGTTAGTTTCCTTTTTTCCATTTTGCAGATGAGGACACCGATTACAGAAAGGTTAAATGAATTGTCCAAGGGCACATGCGAGTCGGTGGCAAAAATTAGACAGATTCACTCCAAGCCCTATCCATGTAACAGCCATACTGTCCTATTCAGTTAAATTTGTCCCTGAATAGCACTTTCCAATAATAGCCACGGAACCTGGAATTTCCGTGTGGGTGGACTGCTTCACCTGGGTGGAGCCCTATTGACTTGAGTGTAAAATGCTGCTGGGACATAAGTTGGGTTTTACTCGTTGTTAATAAACTCACATTTAAACATGAAACCTTAGCTCACTTTTAAAACATCTTACATACCAAAGGTAAAATCCTGGCACCTTTAAGTCAATGGCAAAACTCCCATTGACTTCAATGAAGCTAGGATTTTCCCCCAGTGAATGTCTGAAGGGCTGATGCCAGACACTTGTGCACCCCAAGTAATGTAACAAGAGAGCAACATTGCCCTATGTGCACTTTTAACAGTGAAGGTAATTAACAGTTTCATTTTTCTGTCACCCTTACTCCCACCTGTATTACCTTGTTTCTTTGAGATCTGTGCCTCACTGCTCTTGCTAAGTAATACTGCTTAGCACATCACTGACTTCAACTAATTAGGAGCCTCAGCTTCCCTGAGAAGTAGGAAGTATTAATATCATCATTTAACAACTGGGGAAATTGAGGAAACTTGATAAGGTCACAAAGGGATTAGAATGCAAGAATTCCTTGCTCCTGAGTCCCAGACTTCTGCTTAGTCCATTAGACCAGGCTGCCTCTCACAATATTGAGCAGTCTCGCCTTGTGGCCTGAAGCCACATTAACGGCTCTGCAGAGGTAAGCAAATGGCGGGCGGCTGGGACAGAGCTTGTGGCAGTTCTTGCAGCAGTTGCAGCCCAGTTAGAGCATAGCACACAGCTTTCAGTTGATCTAGAGTCCTCCAAGAATCTAGGGAACCACAGCCGAGTATCTTTTATGGCCATAAAGGCCAGTCCTGGAAGCTGTGTATGTGACCGTGAACAGCATGAACCTGAGTTTTCAGGAAAAATCAGTGACAGGCTTTCACCGAATAAGCAGTTTTCATGAGGCTACATCTTCAAGGTTAAAAGACAGAGAGCGAAATCCTGGTCCCACTTTTGATATTTACTTCAATGGAGCCATGAGTTCACTCTTTTTGTACATAATGCAATCAGAGACTGGCCTTAACATTTTTTACAGTTCCAAAACTGGACCAAGGACAGGAGTGAGGAAGGACCTGTGGCTTCACAGGCCTCAACCGTTGACTCTGGTAAGTGACTTTAATCTATCTGGGCGATGTTGGTAAAAGACAGCTTTGTTCCTCTACAGTGACGGTAGCCTCAGCAATATGTAAAACATGGCAGGGAAGATTATACACTAAGCTGTATTCAAAAACAAAACAAGACATCTACAGTACAATTATCTTGAATTAGAAATGTATTCTGAACTTGCTACGGCACTTATCTTCAACAGATAACAGAGCATGTGAGTTCCTTGATTTAGAATAATTTGGGAATGGATGTTTGAAATTCTATTTACTAATACAAATGCCACAACATGCAATTTTGTAAGAATCCATGGGACTAGAACCTGCATCTGTAGAGCCTGGGACAGCTGACATTGCCATTGGGAGGCTAGACAGAGATACAGCCAAGAAGCACTGTGGTGAGTAGGCATCACAGGAAGTATTGCCCAAAGGGCCCAGAATGTCAGTACACTGTCATGTGGCCTTCTGATTAGCCCATGCTCACTATTTCCCCCTGGAGGGTGGCCCAGGAAGGCGTCTGGGTAATCATATAGATTTTTGGCTTGTTGGGACTCTAGACCTCAACTTCCTTTCTGATCTCCAGTCTCCAACCCCAGCCTGACTCTTGCCATCTGATTCCAGCCTAGCATTAACTGGGAGAGTCTAATGTCAGGTAGCCCTCTCCTTATTTCACACAACTGATTCCTCTCTGCAAGCAGGTTGGGGAACCTAAATTACAATAAAAATTACCAGTGATCAGTCTAACTGTTGGACGTTTTTTAAAACTAACCCTGAAACTTTTGTTTTAAAATCATAGTAAAACATTACTGATGTGTAAAATTTAAAATATATTGTATAAAATATCCATCTAATTTCTCAACATCACACTCATCAACACAATTCTTTTAATGCATGTAACCACCTATGTTTTGTAAATCAACTTCCTTTTGAATTTTAATCCATTTCTGGGAGCTCTCGGAAGAGAGCTGTCTTTTCAAAGCCTCCTACACCTGTAGAACTTCAGTACTAGGCTGGGTTAGGAAATATACAGTAAAGAAACATCTATTAATACCATGGTAATTGCAGCATATGAACAGTATTGATTTTTAATTTATAAAATATACCTATTGTATTCTCTAGATGCATGTATATTCCAGAATTGCATATATTAGAAAAATTAATCCAATATTGACTCGAGAGCTCAACAATCTCCGTAAGAGAGGAAATGAAAAACGTTGTTAAACAACCCAGTCAGGAAAACCCCACATTAGGGTACGTCTACACAGTGCCCTGAGTAGATGTACCCTTGCTAGCTCTGCTTGAGCTAGTGGATTAAGACTAGCTGTGCAGCTGCACCCGAGTATATATCCAGGGGTTGGATGGGATTATAATCAGGTGGCTAGTCTCTCTGTTGTATTAATCTAGATGGAACATATATGGGCCAAAGGTGTTAACATAACCAAGTCGCTGTCCAACATTAAACACTGTTAAACAAGGTCTGGGGTTTAACATACAGAGACCTCAGCCTGTTTAATACCACGGCAAACACATTATAACACTTAGACCAAAAGTTAGAAATGTATTGATTGAAATACACAAAAGGAAAATAATCAAAATGCAGTAAAGAGCATTAGAACTGAAATTGATTGTTCATGCAAAACAAACTTCATCAAAACTGATCAAAGTGCTTTCTGGAGACTGTGAATGTTAGTTAAAGTCTCGTATTCAGTCAAACAGTCCTTCTTGGTGGGGGAGAAAGGGTTAGGGTCTGTTGTTCCATTCTGAATTGAAAATGACAGTCACTTTCCTGCCTTAGACAAAACAGACACAGAAGGGATACAAGAGAGAGGAAAGTAAAAATGGGGAAAATTCAGGTTTTGCTGATCTCATGATACAGGTCAGTGACGGATGCTTTGGGCTGGCAGGTCAGCCGCAACAGCTGTTGCTCTGGACACTGATTCACCTCTCTGTTCAGAGATATCATCTGGTTGGTCTGGTCTGGTCAGGTCCCTCTCCTTCACTGGTCCTTTTCAGTCTGGGCAGAGCTGGATGGGCTGTCTTATCTCACCGTGCTGGTGCCATGCACTACAGTTGATTTCAGGATCCAGGGTGAGGGTGGATGGAGGGAAGGAGGAAGATGGGAGGGGGGGCAGAAAGAAGCACATGAGCGAGGGAAACACAGAGCAGGATCTCGTGTATCAGGCTAGGGTCCTCACTGGTGCAGTGATGATGATCAAACGTCCCCACTGGAGTATCAAGGTCTGATGTCACGACAATAGTACTTCTGCCACATCCGTGGTAATGGTAAAAGTTATCCTTATTCTCCCCCAAAGTCTCTTTTTAAGGACCCCAAAGGGAGTGATGAGTGAAATAGCCATAATCTCATTATATCATCCATAAAATAGGCCTAATGTCCAGTGGGTTCCTTGATTTCTGATTTCTGCCCTTTTGTTTACCTGTCGTAATCTTAATGCAGTCCTTGAGTGCATCAGTAAATCCTCTTTGCTTAAATTTATTCAGTCGTTGTCTCCTCACATCTTTTCTTAAACTGTTTTATACAACAGATCATTGTAAAAATTCATTACTCTTTACCTGCTTTTCACCAGTTGAGTTTGCAATTAGAGTAAATTTGTAGGCCCATTGATCACAACTTCTGCTGCCCAAGTAGCTGTGGCTACACTGCTAATTTTAGTGCACCAGCAGAGCTAACCCACGTATATAAGGATGAGAACCTGTGTAAGATGGGAATTACACCTCCCAGCTGCTGTGTAGATGTGCCACTTCCAGATTGTTGCCAAAAGCAATCTAATACTGAATTGATTTTTAAAGATCCTCTTATGGTATATGGAGTGGTGGTGATGGAAGAGTTAAAGGAGTTCCACAGAAGTAAAATAGGAAGGCTAGGTTGGAATTTCCTTGGGTAATGGCCTAGAGTTCTCCCCTCACAATGTTTAAAACAACTTGGATCTTAAAACACACACGGATTTTTTCTTTTCTCTTGGTGCTGACAAATTCTGGCGTGGCTTTGTTGTCTAAAATGGTAACAGCAATTAAAATGTGATGTGACAGCAGCTTCTTTTGTGATGTAAGAGTCATAATATAAGATACTCCTGACAGGATGAAAATTAAGTGAGGAAAAGAAATCCCTATGCATTACACAGGAATTTTCAAATTTTTACAGGAACTACCTCCCCATTACTAAATCCCACAACTGTGGAGGCTAGCTGTTGGTTTTAAGTTAGTATAATTGGTGAAACTCCACCAGAAGTAACTTTGGCCATGTCACTTTAAACTAAAAGCCTGATTTTTCTCCCCTGCCTTCCAGTCCTGCTGGGGACAGAAGAGCTGTTAAGTTAGTACCAAAACTGGCTCATCCCACTTATGCATGAATAATTGAAGACTATGAGACAACTTGGAGCCTTTCATCTTGGTGTGTGCTGGAGAGTAGAACTGCTTTTGAACTACACTAACTTTTACATGGAGCATGAGTGAGCTGTTTCTTATCTCTTTGCCCACAGTGTAAGAGAAGAGCCATCATGAGCAATAACAAGTGGTTCTGAGGCAGCCTTCTGCTGCTGAACACATTGGTGGTGGGAGAACGAGAGAGAGAGAAAAGTAGAAAACAAACCATGTAACACTTTCCGGTGTGCCAGCAAAAACTTAAAAACTAAACCACAAGCCACCTTTTTCTTCAAACTTCAAAGACTAAAAAATGTCTGAAAAATAAAAAACAGATTTAATTTTTTTTATAAGTGGAATGTAGGAGCAACTCCTGTAATGTGCTCTATTCCTGCACACGATTTGGGCTGAAATCAAGTTCTGATACTGGATGTCCATGGCTCAAACTCCAGGCTTATGGAATAACTTTGGCATTCTCCCTTCCCTTGCCATGTATTAAGCACAAAGTTGATCACTCTTAGCATGTACATGCATGAAAAATGTTGATGGTCTCAGGCTAACAAGTAGTTGGATGCTCTTGTCTCATTAAACTGCTCTTTATGTTGTCTCTCCATGTGTGTTGAGCTTTGTCGAATCACACCTCTAGTTTAGTTTGACCACTTTTAATCCTTTTGCAGAGGAATAAACCTTCTCTCAAAAATGGTGTAGTTAAAGGTGCATATGTTTTGTTGCTGTATCATTTCCCATGGTAACTACAGCAATGCAGTATGCCTTGATGGCAGGCAGAAGCACCTGTAAACTCTCCTCTTTTCTTTCACTCTTGAAATATTCTTTGGATGGGCTAAGTGTCAACAAGTATGATCATATGGAGTGGTGCACAAGCTTCAGTTCTGTTGGTGAGACGTGCCTTGCTACAGAAAGAGATGACTGTTGGCTGCCCATCAAAGTCCATCATCGTTTGGCTGTAATACTTCAGTGAAATGGTCTGACCAACTTGTCATGGGGCAGAGTGCCATCCAAACCAAGAGAAGTAAGTGTAGGCAGTCATCAGAGCATATATGTATGTTATTCACGTATGTTCATGTATAAATAATTGGGGATCATTAATGTGAAGCTGACAGCTTCTGAACTGAAAGGCTGAGCTTTTAAACTATGTGAGCCAAAATAGACTTTTAGCTGTTAAATTGTTCAGGTGAAAAGACTGGTCCTCTTGTTGTTGCTTTCTGGTTGTTATTTTGTAATAAAAATAAAGTGGCTCTTTAGCTTTTTTAATCCATGCATTCTTGTCACTACAATTGGGAAAATATTAACATAGAAAATGTCACAAACTTCAATTAATGTTGCTCTTTAAACCTGCATGAGGCTTGCTAGTAATTGGGATGCTGTCATAGTATTTGTTAATATAACATGAGATCTGTGCGAATCATTGCATGCCATGATCTTGATTATGAAGTAATCATAGCATAAAATATTTCATGGAGAGAGCAAGAGTTGCATAGAAATTGCAGACACTTGTACAGGATATAATGAACCTTTCTCCTCTGTTTGCTTTTCTATCCTAGCCTGGGTACTAGTACAAATGCTTACTGTCTCTATGCCAGTAGATGGTGACAGCAAATAACTAGGAAAGGGGTAGTCAATGATGTTTTGTCAAGGTCCAAATTTCTTGGTCAATGTATAGTCAAGGTCCAGACTCCAGAAAAACGTTTTTCACACTGCAATAACAATTAAAAGATTTTTGCAGTCCATTCAAAAGTGTCTGGAGGTCTGGATTTGGCCCACAGTCCGCCTCTTGACTACCCCAAACTAGGATTTAAACTGATGTCATTGTCCATCAGAGCAGAGTTGTCTTGCATTCCTTAGTTGTCACTGTCTAGCAAGAAGAACAGTATCCTTTTTGGCTAAT